>NW_021703767.1:50019263-50635755 GCF_005190385.1 Monodon monoceros
TTTTAGGTTTTTTAAGGAACCTCCATACTGTTCTCCATAGTGGCTGTATCAATTTACATTCCCACCAACAGTGCAAGAGGGTTCCCTTTTCTCCATACCCTCTCCAGCATTTATTGTTTGTAGTTTTTTTAATGATGGCCATGCTGATTGGTGTGAAGTGATAACCTCATTGTAGTTTTGATTTGCATTTCTCTAATGATTAGTGATGTTGAGCATCCTTTCACGTGTTTGTTGGCAATCTGTATATCTTCTTTGGAGAAATGTCTGTTTAGGTCTTCTGCCCATTTTTTGGATTGGGTTGTTTGTTTCTTTGATATTGAGCTGCATGAGCTGCTTGTATATTAATCCTTTGTCAGTTGCTTCATCTGCAAATATTTTCTCCCATTCTGAGGGTTGTCTGTTCGTCTTATTTATGGTTTCCTTTGCTGTGCAAAAGCTTTTAAGTTTCATTAGGTCTGATTTGTTTATTTTTGTTTTTGTTTCCATTTCTCTAGGAGGTGGTTCAAAAAGGAACTTGCTGTGATTTATGTCATAGAGTGTTCAACCTATGTTTTCCCCTAAGAGTTTTATAGTGTCTGGGCTTACATTTAGGTGTTTAATCCATTTTGAGTATATTTTTGTGTATGGTGTTAGGAAGTGTTCTAATTTCATTCTTTTATATGTAACTGTCCATTTTTCTTAATACCACTTATTGAAAAGGCTGTATTTTTTCCATTGTATACTCTTGCCTCCTTTATTAAAGATAAGGTGACCACATGTATATGGTTTTATCTCTGGGCTTTGTATCCTGTTCCATTGATCTATATTTCTGGTTTTGTGCCAGTAGCATACTGTCTTGATTACTGCAGCTTTGTAGTATAGTCTGAAGTCAGGGAGCCTGATTCCTCCAGCTCCGTTTGTCTTTCTCAAGTTTGCTTTGGATATTCAGGGTCTTCTGTGTTTGCATACAAATTGTGAAATTTTTTGTTCTAGTCCTGTGAAAAATGTCATTGGTAGTTTTAGGGATTGTGTTGAATCTTTAGATTGCTTTGGGTAGAATAGTCATTTTCACAATGTTGATTCTTCCAGTCCAAGGACATGATACATCTTTCAGCTGTTTGTAACATCTTTTGTTTCTTTCATCAATGTCTTACAGTTTTCTGCATACAGGTCTTTTGTCTCCTTAGGTAAGTTTATTCCTAGGTATTTTATTCTTTATATTGCAGTGGTAAATGGGAGAGTTTCCTTAATTTCTCTTTCAGATTTTTCATCATTAGTGTATAGGAATGTGAGAGATTTCTGTGTACTAATTTTGTATCCTGCTACTTTACCAAATTCATTGATTAGCTCTAGTAGTTTTCTGGTAGCATCTTTAGGATTCTCTATATATAGTATCATGTCATCTGCAAACAGTGACAGCTTTACATTTTCTTTTCCAATTTGGATTCCTTTTATTTCTTTTTCTTCTCTGATTGCTGTGGCTAAAACTTCCAAAACTATGTTGAATAATAGTGGTGAAAGTGGGCAACCTTGTCTTGTTCCTGATCTTAGGGGAAATGCTTTCAGTTTTTCACTTTTGAGAACGATGTTGGCTGTGGGTTTGTCAAAATGGCCTTTGCTTTTTCTGCATCTATTGAGATGATCATATGGTTTTTATCCTTCAGTTTGTTAATATGGTGTATCACATTGATTGATTTGCGTATATTGAAGAATCCTTGCATTCCTGGGATAAACCCCACTTGGTCATGGTTTATGATCCTTTTAATGTGCTGTTGGATTCTGTTTGCTAGTATTTTGTTGAGGATTTTTGCATCTGTGTTCATCAGTGATATTGGTCTGTAGTTTTCTTTTTTGTGACATCTTTGTCTGGTTTTGGTATCACAGTGATGGTGGCCTTGTAGAATGAGTTTAGGAGTGTTCCTCCCTCTGCTATATTTTAGAAGAGTTTGAGAAGGATAGGTGGTAGCTCTTCTCTAAATGTTTGATAGAATTCACTTGTGAAGCCATCTGGTCCTAGGCTTTTGTTTGTTGGAAGATTTTAAATCACAGTTTCAATTTCAATTGGTCAGTTTATATTTTATATTTTCCATTTCTTCCTGGTTCAGTCTCAGGTGGTTGTGCTTTTCTAAGAATTTGTCCACTTCTTCCAGGTTGTCCATTTTATTGGCATATAGTTGATTGTAGTAGTCTCTCATGATGCTTTGTATTTCTGCAGTGTCAGTTGTTACTTCTCTTTTCTCATTTCTAATTCTGTTGATTTGAGTCTTCTCCCTTTTTTTCTTGATGAGTCTGGCTAATGGCTTATCAATGTTGTCTGTCTTCTCAAAGAATCAGCTTTTAGTTTTATTGATCTTTTCTATCATTTCCTTCATTTCTTTTTCATTTATTTCTGATCTGATCTTTATGATTTCTTTCCTTCTGCTAACTTTGGGAGTTTTTTTGTTCTTCTTTCTCTAATTGCTTTAGGTGTAAATTTAGGTTGTTTATTTGAGATGTTTCTTGTTTCTTGAGGTAGGATTTTATTGCTCTAAACTTCCCTCTTAGAAGTGCTTTTGCTGCATCCCATAGGTTTGGGGTCATCGTGTTTTCATTGTCATTCATTTCAAGGTATTTTTTGATTTCCTCTTTGATTGCTTCAGTGATCTCTTGGTTATATAGTAGCATATTGTTTAGCCTCCATGTGTTTCTATTTTTACAGCTTTTTGCCTGTAATTGATATCTGGTCTCATAGCATTGTGGTCAGAAGAGACACTTGATACGATTTCAATTTTCTTATATTTACCAAGGCTTGATTTGAGATCCAAGATATGATCTATCCTGGAGAATGTTCCATGAGCACTTGAGAAGAAAGTGTATTCTGTTATTTTGGATGGAATATCCTATAAATATCAATCGAGTCCATCTTTTGTGTCATTTAAAGCTTGTTTCCTTATTTATTTTCATTTTGGATGATCTGTCATTTGGTGAATGTGGGGTGTTACATTCCCCTACTGTTATTGTGTTACTGTTGATTTCCTCTTTAAGGCTGTTAGCATTTGCGTTATGTATTGAGGTGCTCCTATGTTGGGTGCATAAATATTTACAATTGTTATATCTTCTTGGACTGGTCCCTTGATCATTATGTAGTGTCCTTCTTTGTCTCTTGTAATAGTCTTTATTTTAAAGTCTATTTTGTCTGATATGAGAATTGCTACTCCAACTTTCTTTTGATTTCCATTTGCATGGAATATCTTTTTCCATCCCCTCACTTTTAGTCTGTATGTGTCCCTAGGTCTGGAGTAGGTCTCTTGTAAACAGCATATACATGGGTCTTGTTTTTGTATCCATTCAGGCAGTCTATATCTTTTGGTTGCAGCATTTAATCCTTTTACATTTAAGGTAATTATCGATATGTATGTTCCTATTACCATTTTCTTAATTGGTTTGGGTTTGTTTTTGTAGATGTTTTCTTTCTCTTGTGTTTCCTGCCTAGAGTAGTTCCTTTAGCATTTGTTGTAAAGGTGGTTTGGTGGTGCTGAATTCTTTTAGCTTTTGCTTATCTGTAACAGTTTTAAATTCTCTGTCAAATCTGAATGAGATCCTTGCTGGATAGAGTAGTATTGGTTGTAGATTTTTCCCTTTCATCACTTTAAATATGTCCTGCCACTCCTTCTGGCTTGCAGAGTTTCTGCTGACAGATCAGCTGTTAACCTTATGGGTATTCCCTTGTATGTTATTTGTTGCTTTTCTCTTGCTGCTTTTAATATTTTTTCTTTGTATTTAATTTTTGATAGTTTGATTAATATGTGTCTTGGTGTGTTTCTCCTTGGATTTATCCTGTATGGGACTCTCTGTGCTTCCTGGACTTGATGGAGTATTTCCTTTCCCACATTAGGGAAGTTTTCAACTATAATCTCTTTAAATATTTTCTCAGATCCTTTGTTTTTCTCTTCTTATTCTGGGACCCCTATATTTCATATGTTGGTGTGTTTAATGTTGTCCCAGAGGTCTCTGAGACTGTCCTCACTTCTTTTCATTCTTTTTTCTTTATTCAGCTCTGTGGTAATTATTTCCACTATTTTATTCCAGATCACTTAACTGTTTGTCTGCCTCAGTTATTCTGCTATTGATTTCTTCTAGAGAATTTTTAATTTCATATATTGTCTTGTTCATCGTTGTTTGTTTGCTCTTTAGTTCTTCTAGGTCCTTGTTAAACCTTTCTTGTATTTTCTTCATTCTATTTCCAAGATTTTGTATCATCTCATCTTTACTATCATTACTCTGAATTCTTTTTCAGGTAGACTGCCTATTTCCTTTTCATTTGTTTGGTCTCATGGGTTTTTACCTTGCTCTTTCATCTGCTGCTTATCTCTCTGTCTTCTCATAGTGCTTAACTTACTGTGTTTGAGGTCTCCTTTTCAGAGGCTGCAGGTTTGTAGGTCCTGTTGTTTTTGATGTCTTCCCCCATTGGGTAATGTTGGTTCAGTGGATTGTGTAGGCTTCCTGTTGGAGAGGACTGGTGCCTGTGTTCTGGTGGGTGTAGCTGGATCTTGTCTTTCTGGTGAGCATGGCTGTGTCCGGTGGTGTGTTTTGTGGTATCTGTGAACTTATTTTGATTTTAGGCCGCCTCTCTGCTATTGGGTAGTGTTGTGTTCCTTCCTGTCTTGCTAGTTGTTTGTCATGGGGTGTCCAGCACTGGACCTTGCTGGTCATTGAGTGGAACTGGGTCTTAGCATTGAGACGGAGATCTCTGGTAGCGCTCTCCTCAATTGATATTATGTGGGGCCAGGAGGTCTCTGGTGGACCAATGTCCTGAACTTGGCTCTCCACCTCAGAAGCTCAGGCTTGACACCTTGCCGGAGCACCAAGACCCTGTCAGCCACATGGCCAGCAGCACAGCGAATGGCAATAGGAAAGCCCAGTGGTGGGAACTGGTGCCGTCTTGGCGGTCACTGTGGCCGTTACCTAGTACTGCTCACAACTCCATGCTCCAGTCCATGTTGTCTGACCTCGGCCCCTCCTCTGATTATCAGGGGTGCAGGCTGTCCCATACTCCTTTTAAAGACTAGCAGATAAAAAGATTTTCTAAGCTTACATTCAGTGCTTAACAGACCCCTCTGTCAGCAGATTCTTCCCGGTATCTAACTTATATCCCATAAGCTTTCATTTAAGTCTATTTGTCCCAGTTAGAACAAAGAGAAAATAACTTGTTATAATGAAGTATAATAAAAAATTAGTACAATTTCAAGAAAAAAAACAATAAGAAATATTCTCAAACTGGTACTATCACTTCTTTATCTTAATCCATATAAAATTTTTTGTTCACTCTTTAATCCTTTTTTGTAAAAGCACAATTAAATTATGAAAGTCCATCATATATTTTTTTGTTTGTTTTGTTTTTGTTTTTGTTTTTGCGGTATGTGGGCCTCTCACTGTTGTGGCCTCTCCCGTTGCGGAGCACAGGTTCCAGATGTGCAGGCTCAGCGGCCATGGCTCACGGGCCCAGCCGCTCCGTGGCATGTGGGATCTTCCCAGACCGGGGCACGAACCCGCATCCCCTGCATCAGCAGGCGGACTCTCAACCACTGCGCCACCAGGGAAGCCCTCCATCATATTTTTAATAAGACAATTTTAAAGACTGCAGTAAAGATTTTTGAGGCTGGTAGTATCATTGTAAAGAGGAGTACACAAATTTCAGCATTTTGATTTGTATAAATCAAAATGATCTTCTTGAGTAAATTATAAATTAAGCCACTTGAGAGCATGGGACAGATATTTTTTTTTCTGCTGGTATTACTTGAATTTTATGGAGACGGAGTTTAGATTCAAACCTAAAGTTTGCAATGCTTTGCAGAAATTTAGCACTTATTGTTCATTCTTTTTACTTATATGTTTATTTACTTATGCATTTATTTTATAAAGTTTCAAATAGCTTCATTTTATCTTTTGCATTTATAAACTTAACATCATTGAAACATCACAGATTTTGAAACAGGAACTAGGAATTATAAATCTTCTTATCTTCTGAGACTTGATTAAGTCATTTTCTTGTGTTTTAATTTAAAGGATTATGCCACAGCTTGCCTGGAGTAGGTTAGAATTTGGGCTGTTTTCGCATGAAATTATATTTTAGAGAAGACCAGACACAGAATTTCTCTATGAGGATTGTCATATTCATTTACATATTTGGTTATTTTCACTAGCCCTTTTTAGGATTCTTCTATTGTTCTTTTATAGAGGAAAAGTAGTAATTGAAACATTATAGCAGTTTGAGGAAATAAGCCTCTACTATGTCTTATGATCTTCACACTTAAAAAATAACATTCTGTTTTATTCTCAAGATTGTATTCTGTTAGTTTACAATTTTGAAAAGAGCTATAAATAAATAAAAGAAAAATCAAAATAACTGGGTTTCTATTTTGAAGAAACATGGGATGCAAGGAATTTTAACATGTTTTGATGAAGTTGAAAGCATGCTGACTCAGTACTGATAAGCAGCTGTCATTGAATTCCTGATAAGGAAAGGCAAATGCTTATTGACTGCTCTGAAGTTACATAAGCAATATCTTTAAAGACTTATTGATGTAACAATGGGAAACACTGACATGTGGCTGCATAGAAGTTTATGCTACTCCAGAAAAAAAATTTTTAAGCATTTTATTTAGTAGACAATCATACTAGTTATGGAACAGTCACTAAATTATTTGTGGAGTCATCATTTGTCTATAATCCTTAGACCTGACTGTTGAGACTGTCTCAGACATGCCAGATGCCTTCTTCTCCTTCATTGTCCCTCATCACAATTTGGGTCTTTCCCAACATACACAATTTCCTTTAAATCCTTTTAAGTCCATTGGGTCCATATACAATTGTGAACATAGCTTGTATACTCTCCCAAAGAGGCTATTCTGCTTTCTTGCAAATTGAGGATGTAGCTAGGTACTTTGGGGAGAAAGAAGTAGGTTTATGTAATTCCACAATTCTCAAGTCCTATCTAGTCATACTCTCAAGCCTTATGCTAACATCCAGTTTTGTCCTATTTCCACTGTTGGGAGAAATAGATTTTCTTTTACCCTTTTATGTTCTTCTGGTTGGTCTAAGAATTCAGCTGATGAGAGATTAACAGGAGAAAATCAAACAAAAGTTTAATAACATGTATACATGGGAGAGACCCAGGAAAACTGAGTAACTCACCAGAATGACAGAACCCCTTGCCTAAAATACTATTTTCAGCAAAAGACAGAAGAGGATGCTGGGGGTACTTTTTTGGGACTTCAGAGGAGAGGAAGGCAACTGACATAGAGATGAAAAAGCAAATGTTTGGTAAACAAATGTTTGCTGGGCCTTGCGGAGACAATTGGACACAGAAAGGAATTTTAACAAACAGACTTTTTTATGTTCATCCTTGTCTACACACTAAATTCATACTATAGGTAGCTGTGGTGACAGTTCCCTTCCTGGAAGAGGTCTTCTATCTACAAGCTTTAGGCAGTTAGCAGGAAGGTCAGAGTTTCTTCCTGAGTGTTTTTGTCCTTGCTTGTTTCAGTTTGAAAGAATCCACTTGCCAAAGGACACTTTGGAGTAGCAATTATTTTTTCCCCTACACCACACATTTGGGAAGATAGTAATTGCATGAGATTTGATCTAGTTTATAATATATAAGTGGAAAATACTGTTTTCACTTCTAGGGTGGAAGCATTTAAGAAGTGACCAGTGGAACTCCAAGTTTCTACCCTCCTGGGTTAACCTAGATGTGGAACCAGATGGTTTTAAAACTTTCAAGACACATTAATAGAAGGATGTACAGATGTTCTGAGGCTAAGTGCCTGGCATCATTTTTATTCTAGTCTTCATCCAACCTGCTAATTACCAGGATGGAACAGTTTTCTCCTGGTAGAGTAAGAGTATCCATTTGAGGTTTAAATTTTGTCGAAATATTGATTTCAGAATTTTTATTTTTCCACATTTATGGCTTTAGATTTTTATCTCTGTACTGTCAGTGATAGTATTTTAGTAGGTGTATTCACCACAAACCTTAGGGAGATTGCTCTTGAGCTCTCTGGCTCCCATGGCAGGAAATATTTGATTCCATTTCCTGACAAACTGGATGAGATTTCTCTTAGGATGAGCATTCACACTGCCAAAGAACATGCCATATGTTTAGACACATGGTTTTATTTTTATGATCTTTAAAACTTTTATTTTTTGTAGCCCGTGGCTGAGATAATAATTTATAGGTTTCAGAATACCAGAACTGGTGTCAGGTTTGAAAGTACTCTGCTTTGGTCAGGAATGAAAGTATTACTTAACTGCAAGGCATGCATTCAGAGAAAAACATATATTATTATTAATAGGAAACTTTTCAGCAAATTCATTTTTTATTAGCACTTGGTGGTGATATACAATACTGTATAGGATAGATGTAAGGGAAATGTTGCCCACATTTTGATTTAGAGAGACAGCATTATAGATTGTATTATAGTTAGCCATCCTATGCATTATCGTCCCATGCCACTTTAAAAATACATGTTGTAATTGAATTAAAAAATCTATTATTTAAAAGAGCTACCATAACGGAGAACTAGGGGCTGAGGGTATGGAATCCTGATTCTAATTATATTATAGAGACTTATTTTTCCTAGCTCTACAAAACAAGATAAAGGGGTTGTAAATTTTGTAAATTCTATGTAATTTTCCAGTGTATGCCATTAACAGTCCTCATTTTGATCTTAAAATATTTGTCTGAATAAAGCATCCAGGGAAGATTCCCTACCTTCCTCCTCCTCCCATGGCTGCTAAAGAATCTTGCAGATTATCACTAATTATTTTGTATTTATCAACTCAACAGGCTGCTAAAGAATCTTGCAGGGCTTCCCAGGTGGCGCAGTGGTTGAGAGTCCGCCTGCCGATGCAGGGGACGCGGGTTCATGCCCCGGTCCGGGAAGATCCCACATGCCGCGGAGCAGCTGGTCCCGTGAGCCATGGCCGCTGAGCCTGCGCGTCCGGAGCCTGTGCTCCTCAACGGGAGAGGCCACAGCAGTGAGAGGCCCGCGTACCACAAAAAAAAAAAAAAAAAATTATCTTGCAGGTTATCACTAATTATTTTGTATTTATCAACTCAACAGGCATGGTCTTACTGGCCATTTAAGAGTATAGTTATTTCATTCCAAAAAGGAAAACCCTTTGTTCTAAGTAAAGTATAGAGTAATTAGGTTGTTGGATATCCCAAACACATTGTACTGCTTGTTTGGCACTAGTCTCGAATATTCAGGATGAAACTGAATCTGGCCTCTGTACTTTGACACCGAATTAAATCTTGGAGACAGAGTTTTGGGTGAAATAGAAAAGAAGAGCTTTATTGCTTTGCTAGGCAAAGGGGGCCACAGCAGACTAATGTCATCAAAATGTGTGTCCTGACCTGGAGGGTTTGTGAGAAGTTTTATAGTAATGGTTCAAAGAAGATGTATCAGCTCATGGACATTCTTCTGGTTGGTTGGTGGTGAGGTAAGTGGGAGTCACCATCAGCAGCCTTCTGGTCCCAACCAATCTGGGGTCAAGTGTTTATGAGCAGCACACAGTTAAATTCTCCGACCTGGGGGACTTCAGTATCTGCCAAACAGCTCAAAGATATTGTTATGTATAGCTCTTGAGGGGGAACCAGGATGCTGCCCCAAAGCTGCACTATTGTTTCTTGACTTCTCCTCCCTTGTCTCTGCATCCCCCCCACCTGCCCCCGACTTCCGTAATTAGCAACTGTTTGAACCTGTCCTTTGGAACTCAGGGTAGGTCATGGAGGCTGCTTGGTTTCAAGGATAATATTTATCCAAGAAACAGGCAGGTGTTAGGGGCATCTTTAGGGGCTTTAGGGGCATACAACTCTTGCTGCAGTGTTTATTATTGCATGAAACATCCACCAGGAAAATAAATCTGTTGTTCCCTCAGCTTCTACCTCAGCAGTCATCAGTGATAGGCAGGCGGTCATTATCATTACAGACCCATTTGCTGCTCGTGGAAAGCCACACCTCTGTGGTAATGCAGTAATTAAAATCAGTAGGAAGTCTTGGGATGCAGAGTTAAGTTTCCAAAGGTGTAAAAAAGGTATATTTTGTTCTCTTGTCTTTAAATATATATTTTTAATGATCTGACACCTCTTTTTGTCACTTAAGTGTGACACACCTAAGTGTCTGCTATAACTTTATCAGCTTGAATTTGATTTGTTTAGAAACATTCTATCTTGCTTCCTAATATTTTTCCGAGACATACACTACTGATTCTAAAACAGAACCAATTACCTTTGATAGACATTTCGCTGCTTTTATCAGGTTTATAAAAGACAAAGCTGTAAGATAAATTACCTCATTTGGTTACTTTGGTGTTCTTTCATAAACAGTCTATTTAGAAGTTACTTTGCTCAAAAGCAGGCATTCTATGCATACACTCCTGAGAGTTTGTTTTGCCTGAGGCAGTTGTGTTTATAATTACTGAAAATTTTTTTCAAAATAAAATAATTTATGTTTTATGGAATAAAATATTGGACACTTGATCTCTCTCTCTCTCTCTCTCTCTTTTATTTTTGCTGGCCACTTGAAGTTTATTGTCCACTTGGTGCAAGACACATGGTTATCAGGTGTCAGGAAGGCTCACGTGTGGTTTAGATAGTAATAAGCAGAGTTCTCTCAACTTCCTTTTTGGTGTTTTGATATAAAATAACCCAACTGCTTCTGGTGGCCTCTCCCTGCCTAGTCTCCTCGTTGGGTGGGGCAGGGCCAGGAGGGAAGGAGCAGGGAGAGGCCCTGATGAGCCCAGGGCCTCAGAAGGAATCCTGGCAGCTGGTGGTGGCTACTCAAGACTGGGCCTGGCCTTGGTTTTGCCGGGCTGGCCACCAGGCTGTTACTTCCATGTGGCTTCCTGAGCCGGGTCATAGCCATGCTGCTGGAGGCCCAGGGAGATTCCAAGTGCTCTGGGGACTCCAACAGTGTGGCCAGGAATGGGCGAGCAGACTTTCCAAAAAAGAAGCTCCCCTACCAGTGACACACGTTGGGCTTGGGGACACCGGAGTTGGGGGGTGGCTTTCTCACGGTGCTCAGCACTTCCGCAGGAGCTGTTACTGGAAGTGGAGACCAGGCAGCACCAGTAGCCATGAGCGAGCTGCTAAGCACGCTTGTGGGCTGGTGGAAACCTTGGCTGCTATGCTTCTCCAGCCTTGGTGTGCAATCAAGTTCACGAGTGGTGGGAACAGGAGGACCCAGCCAGCGAGTCCATTTGCAAGGAGGCTGCTCCACTACTGAGAGGTGCAGGATTGATCTCTAATTTGTCTATGCACTGGGATGTATTTAATAGACTTATCTGTAGAAGATACTTGACAACATAGCTACAGAGCAAAGATAGGATGGCCTTATATTCAGGTAACTGTCTCCATTAGAGACCTCAACTTCTACCAGATGATTTTACTTCACAATTTTGTTTGTGCTCAGATTGCAGCATGGACTAATTGCCCTCCTGGCTTCTTTGGCCAAGAATACAATCTCCAGCTCTGCCATTCATTTTTCGAAATATTATTTGATGAAGAGAGTATTCAAGGAGGATTGCTTAAAGTCAAGTAGTCTATTTCCTTTTACAGATGATATATCTTGTATTCTTTGAAGAAGCTAAAGCAACTGAAAGCAGGTCATTTAGTTCATTAATAACTGTTGGAGGAAGTCATGGAGAGGATGTGCCCGCTGGTTGACCCTCAAGCTGTACTCAGGCATTGGGAGGCTCCTCACTTCCTCCCGGGTCCCTGGAATGTACCTTCTGCCCACCATTTGCCCACTAGGAGCTGTTTCAATGATGAATTTTGAGAGAGTAAATGCTGTTGAGACCATCTGAACTGAATAAGTGTCTGAACCCAGGTAAGGCTTTTAAAATTCTGGCGGGCAGGTGCAGAGATCTACTGGTCTTGCAACTCACCAAGACAAGCCTGGTGTGTCCCTTGCTTATGAAAATCGCTACCTACCAATCTGGAGTGGCCTGCTTCTTTCTTAGGTCTCTCCCTGCCTCTTTGTATGGGGCCAATTTCATATTTCACCTCAAAAGCTACTCATTTTGTGAATGAACAGCACCCCTTTGCAAAGTCTCTTCTCCTGAGTTGCTGTTCTGAATTGGGCTCTGGTATGATGTTATCAGCCTATATTGATATTTGAAGTTGTCATTATGCTTATTATATGGCTGTTGTGAAGAATATCGTTTATTTCATTATACAGTGGCCTTTTTATCAGGAGCCTTAGAAGAAATTACTGGTTGATCTAACCACCAAAGTGAATGGGACTTTTTCTGAGTAGTTGGTTTATTTCATCTATTTTGTTGTGATCTGTATGACTGATAATTACATCTTCTGCAAAAGGATTGAATGTTTTTTCTCACAAAATATTTTTTAGTTACTTAACTCTGAGCAAAGTGCGTGATGAGTCGCAGAGTTTTTCAGTGGGAATAACTTGTAAATAATAGCTAGTACAGTTGACCTTTGAACAACATGGTGGTCAGGGACACCAATCCTCCCCACCTACCAGTAGAAAATCCAAGTGTAACTTTACAGCCAGCCCTCTGTATCTATAGTTCTACATCTGCAAATTCAACCAAATTCATATAGTGTAGTACTGTGGTCCATATTTATTGTAAAAAATTTCCATATAAGTGAACCCATGCAGTTCAAACCCGTGTTGCTCAGGGATCAACTGTATTAATTAAGTACTTTCTATATTGCGTCAATGTTCTATGCAAGTTAATGTATCAACTCTTTGCTACTATTGTTGCTAATTTACAGATAAGGAAACTGAGATGTTAAGAGACTCAAAGAAATTTTAAAAACTTGCCCAAAGACACAAAGCTAGTAAGTATAAGAGTTATCATTCAAATCCAGACAGTCTAGTATGGCAACTACATTTTATGTTGCCCCTCAATTCAAATGGTGATGATATTTGATAGCCTATCTTATCTTATCCTATCTTATTTTACCAATAAAATTCAGAACTATGCACTTAGGCATCAGTCATTAATTATCATTTCATGGTTTGGAGCACATAATAGGCACTCAGTAAATGTTAATTTTCTTACCTGGGGAATGTTGAGGAACAATGAAGAAGGTATATGGACCATACATCCAAGAGCTTATAAAGTCATTGTTATGCTACTGTAACATTTGTACATCTAAAACAAAATGCTCAAAGTGTTTTGATTAAGGAAAAGAGGACAAGAAATGCAAGAATGGGTTTTCTTGTGAAACGTATATACTTGCTACAGTGAAGTGTATCTCCTGTGTCATGACCCTTTATTCTTTCAGATAGTTTAGTCTTTTTGAAGTATAGTTGACTTACAATGTTGTGTTAGTTTCAAGTATACAGCAAAGTTATTCAATTTTACATACATATATATCTATTTCTTTTCAGATTCTTTTCCCATGTAGAATATTTCAAAATATTAAGTAGCGTTTCCTGTGCTATTCAGTAGGCCCTTGTCGGTTGTCGGTTATCTATTTTATATATAGTAGTGTGTATGTGTTAATCCCAGACTCCTAATGTATCCCTCCCCACCCCATTTCCCCTGTGGTAACCATAAGTTTGCCTTCTATGACTGTGGATCTATTTCTGTTTTGTATATAAGTTCATTTTGTATCATTTTTGTTTAGATTCTACATATAAGCAATATAATGTGATATTTTAGTCTTGAATGCACTTATTCCATTTCTCAGAAAAGTTTGTGCTATGGGTCTAGGGACTTTGGTTTTTTGGCAATTACACACATTTGACAGCTTTAATATCCTTCCTAAATGCTGTGATGAATTTGATTTTTGAGGAACAAATACTAAAAGATTATTTTATTTCCCCCACTCTTAGAGTTTCAAAAGGATGAGTTTGGGACTGTTATCTTCAGAAATTTGATGTATAAACTTCTACAAATTTTAAGCTTGTACTCATACGAAAACCAGAAGTTAACTAGTAGCAGGAGGCTGGCAGTTGATTAGTGCTCAACCAAAATGCATCAGAAGTTGAGTACTCCCACATCAGTGCTTTTTAGGGTAAGCATTTGACTAACTTAAATAGGCTTGAAGCTGAGAGCTGGCTGAGATCTTATGCAGTCCAAATTTTTATTCAGTGTGTTTCTGGGAGAAGTCTTTTCCAGACAATAAGGAACAATCAGAGTGGGAAGGAGTTTTGCTCCCTAGGATCCTTTTCCAAAAGGTAATTGCAGGAGGACAAATAAAACTCCATTATTCTTCAATGGAGTTCAATCCTATGACTCTCTGAACCTAGAAAATCAATGGTAAGCTTTCTTTTATTTCAATGCACTCATCAAGTAAAAAGAAAAAAAAGTCTTTCTGGGAATACATTAATATATTATTAATATCATTCGACCAATATTTTATGAGTACTCTATCTATGCCAGGCACTAGATAGAGTAACAGTGACTCAAAGATATTGAGACCTTTTGCTCAAATTTTGAGATATATTAGTGAACAGGAGAGAAAAATATCCTGCCCTCACAGCACTCACCATGTAAACTAAGCTAATTAACACTTTGTTATAATATGGCTTCAAACTGGACTGAAAGAGTATCATGAAGAATACTTCTTCTAAGCAAAGTAATTACATAAAGAAAATACACAAAATAATTTCTAACTTTGAGAGAAGCAACAATATGAACTAAGTGATAATTAAGTTCTTTTTTCCTATTAATAGTGGGGGGTAATAATTCAGTTTCCAAATGTAGCTCCTGAATTCTGTTTCCACACTGTAAACTTCAAGTTTACAAAACTAGTTGTAATTCTCTGTATGTCAGATTCTCTTTGGCTCTGTCCCTTTACCCTCATCCTGACACTCAACTAACATAGCTTTCCCACTTTCAATCTTGCCTCTCCTTTATCTGGTTAATGGTTATCATTTTTTTTCAGTACTCATCTCAGACAGCAGTTCCTTCTAAGTCCTCAGTATTCCTCGTTACACTATAGTTACTTCTTGTTCTCCCAATAGCTGTGAGGGACCAAACTGAAGTTTGTATTATCAGTGCTAAATACAGTACCTGAAACATGGTACATACTCATTAGGTGTGCTTTGAAGATTGACTTTGATTGATAGAATGATTGACATCTGATATTTAGATCCCTCCATAATTTGAATTCTGCCCATCTTTTCAGCCTTATCTTTTCAGTAGTTCCATACATAACCAATCTATCCTAGTCAAACTCATCTACTCACAATTCCCTGAACATGGCTTTTATCCCTTTGTCCAGGCCATTCCTAAAGCATATCCAGCAAGATTCTACCCGTGTGTCAAATCTCAAATCAAATTCCACTTATACCATGAAGTCATCTGTGACACTTTGAATTTATGCAGTGCTTAATGATGGTGTTACTTGTAGACAATTAAAATAAATGACAAATAAAATGAAAATGAGACTACTTGGTTATTAACATGGATCCTCTTGAGAAGGCCATCAGGCTGTCTGTAAAAGCCTTTACTTGCAAACATTTTAGTAGTGTTGTTTACCTTACATTATAAACACTATACAAAGGAATTTGTAAAATCCTTGCTGGTTGTAGAGCTTTTAAGCCATAGTTATCAATGAACATAGAAAAGAGAAGTCAGAGACATATGCTCATTTTTTATCTCACTCATGTTATACTTATTGTAAAAGGCAATAGAGTTGACATAGTTTTAGATGACGCCTAAAATGTAATTTGTGAGTTAATATGTTTTAAAACAGTAAAAAATTAATGGACTTATTTGTGTAAAATTAGTGAGCCTGTCTCATAATTTAAATTGACCATACCGAAAACCTCACTATGCAACAGTTTTAGAAATGAGTGAGAGTTGATAATGGATTTTTAATCTGATTGAGGGTAGATATAACTTGAATGATTTTGCAATATGAGTTTAAGTATTTAAATATTATCCTAAGACTAATACCAATGACTTGAGTGGGCTAATTTTGATAGTTGAAAGCAAACAGTACCTGGTATTAGCTCTGTTGAACATTGAGAATAATCAACTTGACCCTAAGTTGGACATTATATGGGTATCACTGCTGGAGTAATACAAGGGGCCATCATATATTTGCACAAATCAAGTGGTCCTGGGTGTGTGGTTTGCAATGAGTTTAGTAATGCAACTAAAATTAACTTAGGTAAAAATAAAGTTACTCAATCCACTAAATTGAAGAAAGGGCTAAGGAACCACCTCAAGAAGGTAGGCGCCACACATCTCCCAGGACCTCAGGAATGATGCCAGTATCCTTTATCCTTTTTCTCCTTCTTGCCATGGTGGCTTCAATATCTCTAGACACTAAGCTACATAAAATAGAACTGTGTTGGCTGGCAGTTTGTGAGCTCAGTCCTCATAGCTTTATAACTCCAGTGGTTCCCTAAGGGATTTGTTTTTCCACCTATAAAAAAAATCCACAAACAAAAATATAAATATCGGGCTTCCCTGGTGGTACAGTGGTTGAGAGTCTGCCTGCTAATGCAGGGGACACGGGTTCGAGCCCTGGTCTGGGAAGATCCCACATGCTGCGGAGCAACTAGGCCCATGAGCCACAACTACCAAGCCTGCGTGTCTGGAGCCTGTGCTCTGCAGCAAGAGAGGCTGTGATAGTGGAGGCCCACGCACTGCGATGAAGAGTGGCCCCCGCTTGCCACAACTAGAGAAAGCCCTCTCACAGAAATGAAGACCCAACACAGCCAAAAATAAATAAATAAACAAATATGAGGTTTTAAAAAAAAATTATTAACAAAAACATATATATATATATATATATATAAATATCAAAACAAAACAAACCCTCAGAGAAAGACTCTGGAGCAGCTTAGGAAAGTGTTCACCTATTGGACTAATACTACTACAGGCTTGAGTAATAGTATTATTGGTTCTGCATGGGTCAAACAGGATCTCCATGGCTGGATCACCAATAAATGTGATAATTGAAAGCCACCACTGAAATCACATAGTTGGACTGGAGGAGAAGGAGACATTTATCAAAGGAAGGAGTTTATTTCTCTCAAAAATAGGAGGAGATACTGAAAAGGAAAAAAGAACTTATGTGCTATTACAAGTGAAGGTGCTTTGGCCTTTGAATTCTGGGAGACCTCTTGCCAAGGGTCCTCAGCCAGTGTTTGCTGGTAAGGGGAAGAGAGCAGAGGATAGATCACATGGAAGGAAGAGCTGACAAAAGCTAGGGATCAGGCACCACAAAACAGGTCAGTCTTCTATCCCATTAGGGATGGGAAAATGAGCCAGAAATGTAGTTTTGTGCACTGTTAAGACACTGGTACACTTTTTGGAGTTGTTGGTCATGAATTGTTGGTAGAAGGGTGTTATGACTCAGGAGCTTCCAGTTTCATCCCTGACATGTTTCATATTTGGGTGATTGACATCCAGATCCAGCCACCTTGTGGACAGACAATGAAGATAAATATAATAATATTTATCTTTATTTGGATCAGGTCTGGTGAATCCTCTTAGTAATACCATCTCTAGAAGGCTGGGTAACTACCAGGGCCAACATATACATTTTTATCCTTCACCCTGAGGTCTAATTTAGCCACCTAAATATAAGAGAGAGTCAGTTAAGTAATGGAGACGATCAATGGCTATTAAAATAATAGTGGTCCTTGGCTATTGCACGTGGCTAAGATTTGAGAGAGGATTTAATTTGTTCCATACATTTAATGTGGAACAATGGGCAGAATAAAAGCAATGACTGGATGTAGGAAAATGAATAGGAACTAGAGGATAATAGTCATTAGTAGAAGATATATTTTAAGAAAAAAACTTTTTTTGTCTGTGGAAAGAGGAGTAGGAGTGCTGATAGAGAGTCATGGGAAGTTTCTTTATTCTAAATGTCTTTATTCTAAAATCATCTCATCATATATAAATATTCAAGAAAAACATTACAATGATATTTAAACTCATTTAACTTTGTTTTCCTAGTTAGACTATAGACTTTGATATTCATAGATTCCCAGATTATTGTAGTGGGGAGGGGCTGTCCTAGTGAAGAGCAGGAAAACTACTCAGGCAACTTAAGGGCCACACTTTTATAGTATTGATTTAAAAGAGTTAATTTTAGTACTTCTTAAAGAGCCAGTGAAAAGGATTTCAAAATTGACAAAATATTAGCTGTTTTCTAGCTTTCACCTAAGGTTGATGTATCCCTCATGTATATACATAGAGTTAATGAAATACATATTTGCAAGACATCACATTAATAAAAAAGAGTGATTGGAAAAAGCATCATCTGTATTTTGTTAATTTGCTGCAGACCCACTCTCCCTGCACCTGGCACATATTTTTAATCTTTTTATTTGGCAGGAGAAAACTATCTGTGGTGGGGAAACCAGCAGTAGTTCTTTCTTTTCATGAAGGGAGGGATGCTGAAAATCTGAGTAATTACAACCCCATTTCAGTTTTACTCACAGCAGTTAAATTATTTAAATGTCTTTTCTGCTGTCAAAATGAATATTTTTTCATTTACAAATATTTTATTACCATTAGAACAATTTTGTTTCTGTTATCTTAGCTTCCCAATTCTGTGTTGTTAAAAATGAGAAATAAACCTCACAAAGTGATTCCAAATTAGAGTTCTGCGGTCAAATTTTATTTATTGATTTTTTTAGGTTTTTTGACTAGGGGCACTATGTATATATCAATAGATAAGTTACATTCTCTTACATGTATTTTGAATTTGAGTCAAGCAAGAAGCATTATATTTCAGGCCAAAAGTAAAATCTGTTGTGTGCATTACAGTGTTTCTTCATTAGGAGGCTTAATACTAACCACTCTTGTTAGAATTTACGATGTAACCATTTTATTGATTATATCATGAGTTTGGTGTCTTGGGGCTGCTGATATTGTAAAGAAACAATTAAGAAACTTTTTCATTTTTATCCCATTATCTTTTGTGAACTCAGCTACATTTGATTTTTTTAATTTTGGAAAATCATACTTTAATAACTTGAGAGTATTTACACAGAGGATATGAGAGTAAAACTTTGATAGGTTTTGGTTAGGCTCAGAAGTTTTCAGTTCTAATTCTGTTGGTCATGATAAAATGCTTTATCTCTCTCTGTGGTTTAGAGGAGGAAACCTTCTTATAATGCTTACTGTCTACATGGAACATCAGAAGGAGATGATGAGGTAATTAGAAATTTTGTTTTATGTGTACATTGACTGCTATGTAAACCTATGCTCAAGAGAATCAACTGTACAAAGAGATTTTCAGTTTTTCATTATTTGACATTCTATATTATTAATATTTCTTATTTGATAGAATATTTGCACTTTTGCATACTGACTTACAAACTAAGTATGATTATACCATTATCAACATTTTGTACTGTTATTCCTGGGGCTGAATCTTAGAGTGGTTAAATATCTAATTGCTTAGTGATTAGAAAGTAGGTTCTGTGGTTAGCACTTTGGGATTAAGAATGCTTTTATTTTATCTAATAAGGCAAAGCAGGTACGAAAAATACCTAAATTGTCCATTTCAGAAGCAAGACTTCTGGAATGGCAAAGTAAGAAACTTCAAAAAATCTGCTTCTCCATAAAATCAATAAGGATACTGGAAAAAATTGTCAAAGTCAACTTTTTCAGAACTCTGGAAAATAACAGAATGCTTTACAGTATATGAATTATATTTTAATAAATCGGTTATAAAAAAGTGTTCAATCTAGGTTCACCAAAATAACTTCCTTATTTCTCTCTCTGTGGATGGACGTTTAGATCTCTTCTATTTACAGATGATAGTGTATGTGATGCATATATTGGAGAAAAGTGAAAAATCAGAAATAGCCTGAAAAGTAGACAGCCAGTCAGGAATCATGTTCATGGGCATGATGTATGAGTTATCAGTGCTTGGAAAATCTCAGTATTTAACAAGAATTGAAAGAGATCTTGTCAAGCCACACAATGAAAGCTTAGTTTCATTCAAGGCCAAACCCCGACAGAACACAGAACAAAAGCCTTGGAGTGAGGCAGTAGAGTTTAATGAAGAGAATCAGAGGCATTTGGGTCTCAGTTCATGTCACATCTCACCCACTTATAAGCTGTGTGACTTAAATTATTCACTCTAAGCCTTAATTCCTCAGTTGTAAAACAGAAGCACCAGTAGATATCAAAGCTCTATTGTGTACATTAAATGTGATAACTGTGAGTAAAACACCTAGCACAAGTCCAGGAACCTAATATTCACTTCCTACTCCCCACATCTAAGCCAAATATAAACAGGTCACTCGGCCAGTTTCTTATTCTTATTCTACTGAGTTGCAATATTAGAGTCAAATTTATATTATGAGAGTGAATGTCAAACTTTACACTCAGATGTATGGGAAATATAACCTTATTTGGTTTAATTTGATTTGATTGCAGATCTACATTCAACCTCAATTATTATTTAGGTCCCCTTTTTTCTCAACTTTGCAACTGATCTTACAGTCTGTATAATCTACTTTATGCATTATAGGACCAATTGCAGCTCAGTGTAAGGTCATAGGGTCCCTTACAGTCCAGTGGTTTTCTACTTTTCTGCCATTCATAGACCCAGAGCAGGTAAACCTGGCTTTTAGGCTCCAAAGTCCCTTGGCACACTGTGTACCTAGTCCTTTCTAAGATTTGCCCACTTTTTGAACGAGTTGCCCCATAGAGTTTTCCGCTCTGCTGGGAATTTCCCTCCTCCATCTCCATTCTAGGCAGCCTTGTAGACATTGCCACACTAAAGGCAATTTCCATTTGCTTCCCACCTCTCCTCAAAATCCAGCATCCTCTCTTTAATAAGAGTAGGCTTTAACCAAAAACAGATGGTCCCTGACTTAGAATTTTTCAACTTTACAGTGGTGGTGAAGTGATACACATTCAGTAGAAACTGTTCTTTGAATTCTAAATTTTGATCTTTTCCCAGGTTACTGATATGCTGTACAATACTCTGGGATGCTGGGCAGTGGCAGTGAGCCGCAGCTCCCAGTCAACCCTGGAACCATGTGGGTAGAGGATACGCTTAGAACCATTCTGTACCCATACAGCCATTCTGTTTTTCACTTTCAATACAGCATTCAATAGATTACATGAGACATTCAACCCTTTATTATAAAATAGTCTTGTATTAGATGATTTTGCCCAACTGTAGACTAATGTAAGTGTCCTGACAGAGCATGTTTAAGGTAGGCTAGGCTCAACTGTGATGTTCTGTAGGTTAGGTGTATTTAATGCATTTTTGACATAAAATATTTTCAGGTTAGGGTGGATTTATTGGAACATAACCCCATGATAAGTTGAGGAATATCTGTATATGAAGCAGTCCTATCATTAAACAGCTTCTGCTTTCAGCCCTTTCAAACTTCCTGAAGCAAGGAAATACAGTACCTGACCACATGTTGGAATTTGAGGTACGTGGAAGACAAGTGGAGTGCATGTGCGTGCACACACACACACTATTATGTCAGTAAACTGCCTTCTGCAATTTGGGAAGAAATATGATACTGTAGATAAACTCTTCTGATAGCATTTCAGTGAAAATTCTGGTACAATACTATGAAAAAGCTGATCATAACAGACTTACTTCCTAGTGGTAATTACCTCTATATTCCCCATTCAGCTTCCCATGTATCTACAAAATCATATCATTGGAATTTCATAGGAACTTCAGAACCTTTTGGAGAGAGTGGCATGGACTTATATATACTACCAAATGTAAAATAGATAGCTAGTGGGAAGCAGCCGCATAGCACAGGGAGGTCAACTCAGTGCTTTGTGACCACCTAGAGGGGTGGGATAGGGAGGGTGGGCGGGAGACGCAAGAAGGAGGAGATATGGGGATATATGTATATGTATAGCTAATTCACTTTGTTATAAAGCAGAAACTAACACACCATTGTAAAGGAATTATACTCCAATAAAGATGTTAAAAAAAAATTGTTGATGTAACCCAATATTTTGTACGTGGTAGATGCTGAATAAATTAAACTGTTTTTGGATGATGATTTGATAATGAAATGGAAAGGCAATTTTTAAATTACTTAGTTTTCATATAGAGGACAAGATTAAACTCAAATTTATTCTAATCAGTATATAACATTCAACTGATAAGTTCACATTCAGTGTAATGTAGTCAAAAAAGAGTACTAAACCAGTAGCCAAGATTCTTGGCTTCTAGTTAAGGCTGTCACCAGATGGACAACCTTGAGAAAATTGTTAAAACTTCTGTGCTTGTGTGACAAGTGACACACATATTTTTGTGACAATCCCATATTTTTTTATTTACCTTATATGCTTGCTAGAAAGACCAAATGAGGCAAAATGAATGTTGGGATTTAAAATACAAAGTTACAGAATAAGGAACCTCCATACTGTTCTCCATAGTGGCTGTATCAATTTACATTACCACCAACAGTGCAAGAAGTTTCCCTTTTCTCCACACCCTCTCCAGCATTTATTGTTTGTAGATTTTTTGATGATGGCCATTCTGACTAGTGTGAGATGATATCTCATTGTAGTTTTGATTTGCACTTCTCTAATGATTAATGATGTTGAGCATTCTTTCATGTGTTTGTTGGCAATCTGTATATCTTCTTTGGAGAAATGTCTATTTAGGTCTTCTGCCCATTTTTGGATTGCTTTGTTTGTTTTTTTGATATTGAGCTGAATGAGTTGCTTGTATGTTTTGGAGAATAATCCTTTGTCAGTTGCTTCATTTGCAAATATTTTCTCTCATTCTGAGGGTTGTCTTTTTGTCTTATTTATGGTTTCCTTTGCTGTGCAAAAGCTTTGGAGTTTCATTAGGTCCCATTTGATTATTTTTGTTTTTATTTCCATTTCTCAAGGAGGTGGGTCAAAAAGGATCTTGCTGTAATTTGTGTCATAGAGTGTTGTGCCTATGTTTTCCTCTAAGAGTTTGATGGTGTCTGGCCTTACATTTAGGTCTTTAATCCATTTTGAGTTTATTTTTGTATATGGTGTTAGGGAGTGTTCTAATTTCATTCTTTTACATGTAGCTGTCCAGTTTTCGTAGCACCACTTATTGAAGAGGCTGTCTTTTCTCCACTGTATATTCTTGCCTCCTTTAGCAAAGATAAGGTGACCAGATGTGTGTGGGTTTAT
Source organism: Monodon monoceros (assembly GCF_005190385.1). Taxonomy (NCBI): domain Eukaryota; kingdom Metazoa; phylum Chordata; class Mammalia; order Artiodactyla; family Monodontidae; genus Monodon; species Monodon monoceros. The sequence continues at coordinate 50,042,346 of NW_021703767.1, forward strand.
CTCTGCTCTTTCTATCCTGTTCCATTGATCTATATTTCTGTTTTTGTGCCAGTACCATACTGTCTTCATTACTGTAGCTTTGTAGTGTAGTCTGAAGTCAGGGAGCCTGATTCCTCCAGCTCCGTTTTTCTTTCTCAAGATTGCTTTGGCTATTCGGAGTCTTTTGTGTTTCCATACAGATTGTGAAATTTTTTGTTCTAGTTCTGTGAAAAATGCCAGTGATAGTTTGATAGGGATTGCATTGAATCTGTAGATTGCTTTGGGTAGTAGAGTCATTTTCACAATGTTGATTCTTCTAATCCGAGAACATGGTATATTTCTCCATCTATTTGTATCATCGTTAATTTCTTTCATCAGTGTCTTATAATTTTCTGCATACAGGTCTTTTGTCTCCTTAGGTAGGTTTATTCCTAGATATTTTATTCTTTTGTTGCAAGGGTAAATAGGAGTGTTTTCTTAAAAATCTAAAAATAGAACTACCATACGACCCAGCAATCTCACTACTGGGCATATACCCTGAGAAAACCATAATTCAAAAAGAGTCATGTACCAAAATGTTCATTGCAGCTCTGTTTACAATAGCCAGGACATGGAAGCAACCTAAGTGTCCATCAGCAGATGAATGGATAAAGAAGATGTGCCACATATATACAATGGAATATTACTCAGCCATAAAAAGGAATGAAACTGAGTTATTTGTAGTGAGGTGGATGGACCTAGAGACTGTCATACAGAGTGGAGTAAGTCAGAAAGAGAAAAACAAATACTGTATGCTAACACACATATATATATATAATCTAAAAAAAAAGAAGAAAGAAAAAAAGATGGTCAGAAGAACCTAGGGGCAAGACAGGAATAAAGATGCAGACCTACTAGAGAATGGATTTGAGGATATGGGGAAGGGGAAGGGTAAGCTTGGACAAAGTGAGAGAGTGGCATGGACATATATACACTACCAAATGTAAAATAGATAGCTAGTGAGAAGTAGCACAGGGAGATCAACTCGGTGCTTTGTGACCACCTATAGGGGTGGGATAGGGAGTGTGGGAGGGAGATGCAAGAGGGAAGAGATATGGGGACATATGTACATGTATAATTGATTCATTTTGTATAAAGCAGAAACTAACACACCATTGTAAAGCAATTATACTCCAATAAAGATGTTAAAAAAAAACAAAGCAAAAAAACAGAAAAAAACCCCAAAGTTACAGAATAAAGTTGTGAAATCTTTACTTACTTAAGTATGTAAGAAAGAGGCAAAGGGGTTGTGTTTATTATGTTAACACACCAGTACTTTACAGATCATTTAGATAGACAAAGAAGATGATTTAGATTCTTTCTAAATCCTACTAAACAAGGTGGTTATGAGATTATTGACCAACTAAAGAATAAACTTTTCTATTGTCTAATTTAAAAAGTTCCTTTTGCTAGGAATACTGTTTGTCCCAGGGCTCTATATTGATAGGATTACTCAGTTCTGGAGTAAGGAGGTAATGCCAATCTGAAATCTGAACAGATGTTAACATGATAGAGTGGTTAGGTTGTGTACCATGGCACTGTCTAGATTTATGGGTTATTGTCCCAGATTACCACAAAGAATGCCACTATTGGGAAAGTATAGATCACATCTGTAATTTAGTCTCTATTATCTGAGATAAAAATAAGATCAATAACATCTAAGATATTATATCTATCATTACATGTGTGGTGATTAGTTTTATGTGTCATGTTGAAGGGTATTTCTGGATGAGATAAGCATTTAATTTGATAAACTTCGAATAAGCAGATTGCCCCTTATGAGTAGGTAGGCCCCATCCAAGCAGTTGATGGCCTGAATACAACAAAAAGATCATTCTCCCAGATCAAGAGGGAATTGTCCAGCAGACTGCCCTCAGACTTCATTTGCACCTAGATTTACCTCCTAGATTTCCAGTTTGCCAGCCTACACTGCAGATTTTGGACTCACCAGTATCCATAACACATGTATTGCTTTCTTATAATAATTACATATATTGCTTTCTTATAATAATTCTCCTTCTGTATATTTACATTATATCTACATCCTATTAGTTCTGTTTCACTGGAGAACCCAGTCCAGTAAACACAGCATGTATCAACTTTTAGACATGTAGTGAAGAGAGATATCCTGTTTATCAATAATATGAGAGAAAATATCCTACTTTACTCATTTTTAATGTTGATGCTTCTTGAGCAGAAGGACTTTGAGATATACCAAAGTGAAAGAAGAAAGAAACATATTATATTCAGTATGCATATGAAAGTACAAGGGATGAGTGGAAAACAGACACAAGAAAAACCAAGTGAATATAAATGAAAAAGTGCATGACTTAATGTCAATTTTCTTCTCAAAATGTCAATACTGATATAACAGTCTACCCTCTGAATTAACCTGATATTTTAATGTGAAAAATTTTCAGAGATTATTGTGTCAAATTCTAAATAAATCAATAACAAATATGGAGATTTAAAACCACCTAGTTATAATTTGAATGTCATTTGGAGAGCTGGAGAGATAAGGTAGCTTTATGCTTGTTCAATACAGCATCATTATCCTCTTACCAAAGCAAGAAACAGGCACAGATGTTGTCGAAAGCCTCTCCCATCAGGATACTTTTATTACAATCAGGCAATCTTTGCACTTAGAGCCTACAAGATATTAAAATTTAGAATATTAAATAATAAGATCACATACAACTGCATTTCAATACCATTAGCTTCCAATAAATCAAATTTGCAGGAATTAAAGTATCTAGTTATTATGTTTCAGTGAGAGGAAATATTAAAATTCATGAGTATTCTAAAGGACACCATAACTAAATCAGAATAGATTACAGTTCTGCCAATAATTCGAACTGGAAATTTCTAATAGGTCTTTACCATGAAATTATCAGAAATCAACAGGAAAATAAATATCTTCACTGAAAAAAATGTGTAGGATTAACTTGAATGTTGGTTATAGAAGATAAAAAAGTTAAAGATGTAATTTAAAAATAGCTGATATCGGGCTTCCCTGGTGGCGCAGTGGTTGAGAGTCCGCCTGCCAATGCAGGGGACACGGGTTCGTGCCCCAGTCTGGGAAGATCCCACATGCCGCGGAGCGGCTGGGCCCGTGAGCCATGGCCACTGAGCTTGCGCGTCGGGAGCCTGTGCTCCGCAACGGGAGAGGCCACAACAGTGAGAGGCCTGCGCGTACCGCAAAAAAAAAATAATAATAAAAATAAATAGCTGATATCATTTATAGCTACTAGGAAAGAAAAAATACCAGCAAAGAGGTTGAAGAGAACATGAAGGGCATCTTAAAATAGTCTAAGGAGAACAAGATAGGAAAAAGATGAAATATATCCTTTTAGAAAAAATTGATTATAGGAGCCATAGAAATTGATAAATAATAATTAGATTTAGAAATAGCATAATTTATAGTAGAGAGAATATTGAAGTTTTATAAACTGCTATCAAAAGTCTTTATATATTATAAAATTGAGAAGCAATATGAATTCAGAAAAAGTAAATCTAAAGAAAAAACTTTAAAAAGTGAGATAGAATAGTATTTAAATGCTCACCTTCAATAAAGGTATCTCATTGCTAATGATTTCTTTTTTTAATACTGGCAACAAAATCATTCAATATTTAAATAGAAGTATTCATTATATTCAGGGACACTATAAATCTTTTTAATCACAAGCTTTTTTCATTATTAATATCCTAAAAGCATGATAAACTATTATGCCCGAGATGCATCAGTCAATTGAACTGACAAATTGATTTATCTTTTAGCTTAAGCTTTCTTGCTCATATACCCTACCCAGGAAACATTGCTAGTGCTTGGATTCACAATGGGAGATGTTCATAAAGGAATCATTTGGGATGCTTTAATTTATTAGGTTCTTTTGTTTTAGAGTATAGGAACAGTAATAATTAGCAAATAGGTTTAAGCTTTTTCTCTTATGTTATAATTCCCTTTAAGTAGCCCATTACTTTCTGTACATGACACTGTCCTTAGATTTGTACAACCTAAGATTCAGTTAGATTTTTCTATCTCATATTGTTTCCCATATTGTTCGCTTATATTGAACTTGTATGTCTCTAAAACCTCCTACATTTAACTCTTGTGAATGACTCAAGCCAAGTCTTGCCAATAAATTGTTCAATAAAGTCTTTTTAACAGAATATCTTCTCCCATTTCCCTTACCAATAATTTCTTTTAACAATCCTCTTGCTTTTTGCTCCCTCCAGAAGTCTGTGTACTATGTGAAGCTCTCCTGAGATCCCATTTAGCCTGCAGAGAAGAGAAAATCTCTGATTATCTAATGGAGTTGAAAAGTCAATCAATAAGCAACGTGGATTTAGTAACAACAAATAAAGCCAAGCACTAAGGCTTTGTTGTTTGCTGCAAAACTAGTGGCATTCTGAAAGAAAAGTATTTCTTTTATACTAGCAGTCAGGTAGACTTCTTAAAAAAAATAAAGACCCAGTCTGAGGCCAAATTTGCACATAATAGTGTGTCATGGGACTTAACTAAATAAATAATTGAGGCAAGGATTATTTATCACTAATTTAAAAGAGAACAATATGTTTAATTTTGAGTAACAATCTTGGAGAAGTGGCTAGATGTCCTTGAGCATAGCAAAAGAGAGACATAATGATTATTGGAGGCTAAGAAAGCATAACTATAAAGAGAGAGGAAATGAGCTAAAAACATTCAGACTAAGGAAAAGAAGACCAAAAACAAATCAACTATAAAAGATATTGAGGGGGAAACATCATATACTCTTTTATGACTCCAAAATGAAATGAAAACAGATAAAGTATAAAATTTGCTGCAGAAAAAATTTGAAGTTAAGTATTAGGATTCGTCTGAGAATTCAGTCAAGAATACAAGGCGATTTCTGTCAAGAGTGTAGAAATGCCTGCTCTTTGTGAGTCAAATCATCATAAAGAGATTGGTTTATGGATGTAAGTGTGCCGATAGGCTCCCTGCCCCTGCAGTTGCTTCCCTTAATTCTCTTGATCTCTGGCTAACTAAAGATTCAGTCACTGGAATTGATTTCTATGAAAAAAAAAAAATCTAAGACTTCTAAATCCTAATTATATCAGTATACTTAATGAGGTTATATTTGCTTATTGAATTATTTAGATTTTTGTTTTGGAAAACCATGGTATATGTCAGTTATGGTTTATGTTTGGGTTCCTCTCTCTAGTCTGGAGCCCTACCCAGAGGGATGCTATCCCATCCAAACATCCCTGGAAAGTTTGAGCAAAGGGAAGCCATTCCTAAAGCATTCTGTGGAAGCATATCTAGGAAGGGATAGCAGAATTAGAAAACCAAAAACTTAAAAGTAAACTCATGCCTTGAGCATGAAGGGCTGAGGATGGATGCCAGATTGAATAACAGGATAGGGAAGTGAGTGGCAGGGAGAATTAAAATCTGGGTTGCTCAAAAGGAAGTCTTAGGTGAGGTAGTTCTGCATTTGTCATCCAAGAGTAAAACCTGACCATTGCTTTTAGAAGCTTTTGTTGTGGTGTGTGTCAGCTTAAAGCAGTTGTATGTACATCTTTGGAGAGCTTATACCTATCTTTCATTGTTTAACCACATGCTTCTGTTTCACTAGTCTGGTACTATAAGATGAGATCATGCTCTGTTATTACCCAACATGGTTAGGGGATGGATTCATCCCTGATATCCTTCTGGGAAATTAGTATCCCTTTAAGGATAGAATACCTATATTTTATTCTTGGCGTTTCTTAGAGTAATAACCCTACTATGCTCTGGTAAAGGTCCTCCATTTCCTCTGATCTGGTCTCACATCTTCTAATTTTGTCAACGTCTAGCTGTTTCAACTACTACTCACCCATGTGATTGAGCTCTTGGCTAAGCAAAGCTAATCCACTGGCAGCTATTCTAATGCACTGCTTTCAGCAATTCATGACCTACAATTTTCATTTATTCTCACCTGTTCTTTCCAGCTTAATGTATGATGTTACCTTCTAGGCCATATGACTCTTCCAATTCTGCCTCTTCATCCCAGATACTACATGGCCTCGAGGAAGGCAACTTTAGTCCCTTTATTTCCCTACAGCACAAGTTAGAGCAAAGTTGGACTTTTAACAAGACTGCAGACACTTTGCAGTAGTGGACAATATATGGAAGAGCTTACAGTTTGTCCTAGACACAATTACTTATAATTACTAACTAGTTGAAACTTTTTTTCAGGATATCTGCCAGGCTCCTACAAGGTTTCCCTGTGCTACCAGGGGGCAAACTCAGTCCCCACAATAGGAATCTCCTGAGTCTTGTACATCTCAGTTCTTACATACACTTTCCTTGTGTTCCTCTGAGAAATGCAGAGCTCCTTCCTCCTCCAGTCTATTGGTCTACTGAGAGTTCTGTCATAGGAGCCTGACATATTCTCAAGAAATTTCCCCAAATTTCTGATGCCCATTTTTGCCTTTCACCACAAATGTGTGGAATGAATTTTATGTACCACACAAGCCAATCATTCTATTCCGTAGTATATTTATCAAAACTGAGTTTTTGAATCCTAAGTTATGCCGTTCATTGTGTTTTTGGCTTAGTTTGGAGCTGTGCCAAGCCCATTCCCATTCCTTTACATATTTTTTTCCGTTACATGAGGTGGAAGTAAGGTCAGGACTCTATTATTCTTAGGACAAAGTCTGTTCTAGGGCGTTAAGATGCATACACATTCTTCCTTAGAAAGATACATATATACCAAGTACAGATGACTTACAACATCCAGATTTTTGAGAGGAAAACAAAATAAATTGATAATTAAAAGATTTTTCCAACTTTCTATGGGTACTCCTCTGCTAAGGAAACCTATTAAAGTTAATAGACCAAAGATCAAATCCCTCTCTCTCAAATTTTCCTCAAGAACAATAGAGAGGTCTGTTTCTTATATATGTATAAATTGGAGTTCAATTAATCCATCCAAGCTGATCAAAGAGTGGTCTTCCCTAAAAACAAATGCTATTTTTATCCTAGAATACAAAGTGAGATTTGAGATTTGTGCCATCTCAAAATGGCAGTATTCCAGCCTCAAAATTGAAGGATACATTCTTTATCACATGCATCATTATAAGGATATTAAAGAAGTAAGCACTGAGTATTGATAAGCCTGAGTCGGACTCTTTCTTAAGAGGAAATGTTGACTTGGTAAGACCCTCCTTTAGGTTTAGTTTTCTTCCTGAATGTGAAGTCTGTGTAGCTACTCTGCTTATTTATGGTCCTCACATGGATGTGGTCTCAGTGGTAAAGTTTTAATTATTTTAGAAAATGTAGAGCTCTTACAGATTTATGATGTTTTCTCATTGGGGCAAGGAAAGAGTTATATACAAAAATCTGTAATTTTTCCTTCCAGAAGTAGCTATGCTATAAACATTTATATCCATAGCTCTATCTATATCTATGCTATATACATTTACAAAATAAGGTTATTATTTATTTTTATAGTTACATTTTTGGACTCCATTAAGACTGCTTTGGGAAGTAGATAGATTTTCTTGATGCTGACTATAATCATGACATCATTAGAGGTTACTCTCTCCTTTGAGATGCATATAAAATTGATTTGCATCCTCTATTTTATGTCCAGTAAGAAATCCAGTGCTTTTCCCAACATTTCTGTGAATTCCCAGGAATGTGTATTTTCACAGTCACTTCTAATTTCAATTTCTTGTTCACTCTGAATTTAATCTACCCATTTGTCACTTCTCCTAGCCACTTTCTCCATTACCTAGTCAAATAAGGAACATTTCCCATGTATTTAAGTTCTCTCATGTACCACTTTCAGAGAGCATTTGTAGTTACAGCAGATTACTCTGAAAATTTAGAGTTAAGGGGTGTGTTAAGGGGGAGTTAAGAGTTAAGGGGGTGTGAGAAGGGACACGACAGTACTATATAGCAGTTCATGTAAAAAGTATTAGATATCCTGTTCTCTGAAGTTCTTTTCTTACCATCCCATCTTTTGCACCAACAGCCAAAAATTTCTAACTGGCAAAATTTTTTCAGGTGCTCCACTGGGGTAAATGGATTTTCACGTACAAAGTGTTTTCTGAAATAAAATAGAGAAAATAACCAAGTATGATTAAACATAATCAATTTTTATAGAGTTCAGTTAACCATTTTAATTTTTATTATTTTTTAAACTTTTTATACAACTTTTAAAGATATACTCCATTTACAGTTATTACAAAATATTGGCTATATTCCCTGTGTTGTACAATACATCCTTGTAGCCTATCTTACACCCAATTGTTTGTACCTCCCATTCCCCCATCCCTATATTGCACCTCCCCCACCACTGGTAACCACTAGTTTGTTCTCTATATTGGTGAGTCAGCTTCTTTTTTTGTTACATTCACTAGTTTGTTATATTTTTTACATCCCACGTGTAAGTGATACCATATAGTATTTGCTTTCTCTGGCTGACTTATTTCACTTAGCTAATACCCTCCAAGTCTATCCACGCTGCTGCAAATGGTAAAATTTCATTCTTTTTCATGGCTGAGTAGTATTCCTGTGTGTGTGTGTGTGTGTATTATATATTGTATATATAGTATATATATGTATGTATATCGTGTATATATAGTATATATATATATATATATATCACATCATCTTTATCCATTCATCTGTTGATGGACACTAAGGTTGTTTCCATATCTTGCTCATTGTAAATAATGCTGCTATGAACATGTATCTTTTTGAATTCGTGTTTTAGATTTTTTTTTGGATATATACCCAGGAGTGGAATTGCTGGGTCATATGGTAATTCTATTTTTAGTTTTTTGAGAAACCTCCGTACTCTTTTCCACAGTGACTGCAACAGTTTACATTTCCACCAATAGTGTACAAGGGTTCCCTTTTCTCCATATCCTTGCCAGCATTTGTTATTTGTGTACTTTTTGATGACAGCCATTCTGACAGGTGTGAGGTGATATCTCATTGTGGTTTTGATTTGCATTTCCCTGATGATTAGTGATGTTGAACGTATTTTCATGTGCCCCTTGGTCATCTACATTCCTCTATGGAAAAAATGTCTATTCAGTTCTTCTGCCTATTTTTAAATTGTGTTGTTTGTTTTTTTGATGTTGAGTTGTATGGGCTGTTTATATACGTTGGATATTAATTAATTAATTAATAATCCCATTTGCAAATATTTTATCCCAGTCAGTAGGTTGTCTTTTCCTTTTATTGATGGTTTCCTTTGTGTGCAAATGCTTTTGTTTAATTAGGCCCCATTTGTTTATTTTTGCTTTTATTTCCTTTAGGAGATGGATCCAAAAAAAATATTGCTGTGATTTATGGCAAAGAGTGTTCTTCCTATGTTTTCCTCTAGGAGTTTTATAGTATCGGGTCTTACATTTAGGTCTTTAATCTATTTTGAGTTATTTTTGTACATGGTGTTATAGAATGTTGTAATTTCATTATTTTACATGTAGCTGTCCAGTTTTCCCAGCACCACTTGTTGAAGAGACTGTCTTTTCTCCATTGTATATTCTTGCCTCCTTTCTTATAGATTAACTGTCCATGGGTGCATGGGTTTATTTCTGGGCTCTCTATCCTGTTCCATTGATATATGTGTCTGTTTTTGTACCAGTACCATACTATTTTGATTACTGTAGCTTCATAGTATAGTCTGAAGACAGGGAGACTGACTCCACCAGCTCTATTCTTCTTCCATAAGATTGTTTTGACGAGTTGAGGTCTTTTGTGTTTCCATACAAATTTGAAAATTTATTTGTTCTATTTCTGTGCAAAATGCCATTGATATTTTGATAGGGATTGCATTGAATCTGTAGATTGCCTCGGGTAGTATGGTCATTTTAACAATATTGATTCTTCAATCCATTAACACGGTATACCTTTCCATATACCATGTATTGTGTAGTCTTCAATTTCTTTCATCACTGTCTTATAGTTTTCAAGCTACAAGTCTTTAGCCTCCTTAGATAGGTTAATCCTTATGATTTTTTATTTTCTTAAATTTTAAAAAAGTTGGTAGTTTTTTCAGGCTAAATTTTGATAGAAAGATTTATCTCAGAGATAATACATTTATCTATATCAAATTGTATCAATTATAGCTTTGTTTTTCTTTTGTCACTCTTTTTTTTTTTTTTTTTTGTGGTATGCGGGCCTCTCATTGCTGTGGCCTCTCCCATTACGGAGCACAGGCCCCAGACATGCAGGCTCAGCGGCCATGGCTCACAGGCCCAGCCACTCCGCGGCATGTGGGATCCTCCCAGACCGGGGCACGAACCCGTGTTCCCTCCATCGGCAGGCGGACTCTCAATCACTGCGCCACCAGGGAAGCCCATGTCACTCTTTTGTGTTTAATAATAATTTGAATTTCCCCATGTCAAATTTTTCAAATCTAAAATTTTTCTATAAATTGATTTTTCTAACAATTTTTAATGATTAACATGTTTTGATATGTGCATTGTTGGCCATTGTCAACTTTTTATGTTGGTTATTTCTACCAGAAATATTCTTTTTAATTTGAATAGAGACAGCTTAAATTTAACATTTAATTGATAACATTCTCACTTTAATAATTAACAACCATATGGTTTAATGAATTTAAGTAATATAAGCCTTTGGTTGTGAAGATCTGTTTATTGTGGTTTCAAATGAAATGGGAAAGAGAAGGGGTATACGTAGAGGACTCAGAACCAGAGGTGGAGAAACAGAGAGGTGGGTACAGAAACAGGATCATTGAACAATTCAGAGAGGTGCTACTTCTTTTTGGTTCCATAGCTCTTATTGCTATGCATGGCAGTGTCAGAATTCCCCTAGGGCCAACCTGCTGATGTCAAAAGGATGAAATGAAAAGCTTTCATGGTTCTATTTTAGATCGTACCTCCAAATGCCTCTTCATCTGCTCAGCTCTACTCTTATCCTGTATTCCAGTCTCTACTATATTTGCTACACCCTCCAATTATTGTTTCTTACAGAGAGCAGTTTAGAGAGTTTCACATCTCCAGCTAAAACCCTAGTTTCCCACCTAAAGCAATATGTTCTGCTAGATATGTGACCATCCACCCTGGAGAGAAATTGCCCTCTTTCTTAGGGGAAGAATTAACTACAAAAGATTGTGGTGTTTCTTGAATGAGTTAATTACCCTGTTATCTTTCCCCTCTGTGCTTGTTCCAGTAGCATCTTGGTTTCCATCCCCATCCTCCAGCACTCTTTGCAAGTGCTTCTCTCGTTCCTAGTTCCTAGACCTTTGTTTTCTGTAGGACAGGAGATTTCCATTCAGGAGCCTCCTCACTCTACCACAGCCTATTCCAAATATACTTATTGCTTGAGGGGATTTTCAGGGCTGGAACTAGCTGGTAGAGGTGATTCTGTACCCCTCTTTCCAGGTGGTCCTGCTCATATGATACCATGTTATTTCATTTATGTGTAAGGCTAGCATTAAGGATCCAAACTGTTGTGAGAATAAGTAGAACATACTATACTTAAAACCTCTATTTGACATGAAGAATATATTAGAATGTGCTTTTATTGTTCTGTTTTCTCAAAGCTAAGAATTTAGAATATAATCTTGTTTCTTCAGTAAGCCTGATAGCCGTTGCATTTTCTTAATATTCACACCAAATTGCACAAATGAAAGAATTTTACCTCATCTGAAACATCCTGTTAAATTTATGGTTATATTTAAATATAAAATATCTGCCTTGTTGTTTAAAGCACATGCACAGATTTGAGTGTGGAGATTTATTTATTTATTTTAAAGTCATGATGTGAATCTATTCAACCATATTTTCTTGCTCCAGGCTCTAGCCTACACACAATTTTTCATTAAAATATTATTTGAACTGAGGACATCTGCAGTTGTCTGGAACATATTTTCTCCAGTACTTAACTTTAAGCTCTCTATACATCTTGGAATTCTCTAAAAAATTCTATGGCATGTTTGAGTATTACTGAACAAACAACAGCTATCCCTCTATCAAGAACCGTGCTAGTCTGAGTGGAAAATGTGCCAGCTTTATTAAGAGCATCTTTAACAGATTTAATTTTCTTATTCTGTCAATAACACTGCTCTCTGAATAAAGAACTTCTCCATACATAACACATTATTTATTATGAGATGGTTTAAGAATAAAGAAAAATGTAATGAAAATAATAATGAATATCTACCATCACCCAGCTTTGTCAAACCTTAATATTTTATCATGTATGCTTCTGATATTTTAATTAAACATTACATATTAATTTGACTCACATTGCTCAATTATCTCCCATTTTCCTTTCCTTCTTTCCAGAAGTAACTGATATATTTATTGTTTATCAAAACAATGTATGTTTACATTTTTATTACGTTTGTGTGTATTCTGAACCAATATTTAAGTTTTTTTTATTAAAACATATAAATCTTATCACAATATATCAATTTCTTCACATTATACTTTTTAAGATTGTTTTACCTGTTAATACTTGCAGGAGTAATTTATTCATTTTTCACTGTATAAGGATTCCTTTATATGAACACAGCACAATTTATTTCCCCTTGTCTTCCTTACTTTTTTCACAGCAGTTACACTCTAAGGGCTCTTTGATACAAAAACGTGTGAGCTTTAATAAATGATTTCTCTTTTAAGCCATTGAGATTAGGACTGTTTTGTTGGGCAGCAATAGTGCTAATTCCTTCAGTTGAAGATAACAGAGTATCTCTTCTTAATCCCTAAAGCAGTTTCTATTTCTCATTGGATCCATGTTTGTAATGTCTTTGATTGTGGTTATTGAGGGCCTCTGTCTTAGTTCACCACTGAAATGTGTGTTCTTTGAGAGATGGGCCTGGAATCCCTGTTTAATTGTTTATTCCCCTACACCATTATTCCTGGCTTGGCAGTTGTAACAGTTATTTCATTCCTATAAGAAGGGAAACAAGTTAATGTTAAAATAAATTTTGTTAGTGTTTTTCTTTTCTACAAAAGCCTACTCTTTGTTTTCATTTAAAACTAGTATACCCCACATTTCCTTACTGAGTTTTTCTAGACTCAGTGTAGACAATCAAAAAGAGCCTATTCTTGGTCCTTTCATTGCCCTCTCCAGTGCTGTCCACCATTAATTTTCTCTGCTGTCTCCAGCTTAGTCCACTGAGGGCATAAGAGCTCCCTCTGAAATGATGAGAAGTCCATGTTATTGGTGATACCAACAACTTGTCTGTTTTTCCCTTTTAGCTTGAGACCAACTCCTGGAGTCAACTTCTGACTTCAGCCCTACTTACTCTTCAGTATTTGGGGGTCTCCTGATTTTCTAAAACATTTATTTATTTGTTTCTGTTTCCTACTGTGACATTGTAATTTATAAGAAATATGTATTTAGTCATTCAGATGACCAAAATATATTTCTCATATATATTTGGTCTTCATCTGCAGTTCCTGGCTCACAGATGCCAAAATCTTTGGGATTTTTAACTATTAAAAGTGATAAAGGGTCCTTTGCTGTACTAATGAGGCAGCTTTTGAAAACATCTAAGGATGGGGGCTGATTGCTGGGGAAACTGATTGTGTGATTAGAGGGATGGAACTTTCAGTCTTACCCCCTGATCTCCTGGGAAGGGGGAAGGCTTAGAGGTTGAATCAGTCCCCAGTGGCCATGATTTAATCAATCATGCCTATGTAATGAAGTCTCCATAAAAATCCAAAGGGACAGGATTCAGAGAGCTTCTGGGTTGGTGAACATGTGGCGATTTGGGGATAGTGGCCATCCTGAAGAGGGCATGAAAGCTCTGAATCCTTCCCTCATGCCTCACCCTATCATCTCTTCTATCTGGCTATTCCTGTATTGTATCCTTTTACAGTAAATTGGCAATCTAGTAAGTAAAATTTATTCTGATTCTGGGAGCTTCTCTTGCAAATTAATGGGACCCAAGGAGGAGGTCGCGGGAACCTCTGATGGGTGGTTCAGTGGGTCAGAAGTACAGGTGACAACCTGGCCTTGAGACTGGTGTCTGAAGGGGGCAGACTTGTAAGACTAAGCCCTTAACCTGTGGAATCTGATGCTATCTCTGTAGACAGTGTCAGAATTGAGTTAAATTGTAGGACACCCTGCTTGTGTCTGAGAATTGTTTGGTATTGTGTGCCAATCCCCCAAACCCTCCCCCTACCACACACATTGGAATTGAGTTCAGGAACCTAATTTACCTACTTAGCTTACTTCTTGATATTTGGGAGTGGACTTAGATCTATTTCTTGAACAAATGATTGAGTTATTTTTATTATTTGATCCACTGGTAAATTTTAACTCATCCTTAACAAACTTTGCCCTACATTCTTTGTTCCCTGACTCTCCCTTGCCCCTATGAGAGATCATCCTATTTAGTAACTTTTCTGGTATAGTTTTACAAATGAAAAAGCCGATATTTTTGTCTTATAAACATTCCTCCCTTTTATTCTCTTTCTTTTTACTAGACCCTATATCTTGAATACCAATTGTTCATTTTGAGTACCAAGTTATCAATTTTATTCCTTTAATAGTTGCCTTAATTTGGCCATTAATATGACTTAAAATTACTCAGCTGCAAACAATCCATTGTTTATGCTTAGGTAATATGAGGGTGATGAAAAATGCCAGCCTCAACATTGTAATTTTTGATTTGATACACTCAATAGATATGGTCCATGTTGAAATAAAATGTTCTTGTTTTACCCTTCTTCACTGTGTTTCCTAATGATTGTGATAGAAAAGTTATCTTATGATTTCTTCATCATTTTAGATACATTACAGTCCTGTTGTTAATAATCACAAGATGTTCAATCCTTAGTTCATGATTTACATTTTTCTTTATTTATAGAGGTTTCACGATGTCCTTACTCATAGTTCCTTCTTTTGCTATTTTCCTAGATCTATTGAAACTCTGGCCCAGTTATATTTTTCTTTAAAAAAACAGATGGTTTATTGGGGTCCATGGTATACTCTGCATGAGCCAAACATGCTAAGCCATCTCTTCTATGGTCTATTTTCTTATCCAAAATATAGATGATGACGAGTAAGTATGAAGCAGTTGGGAAGAATGTTTTCTGAAAAAGCTACTTGGTTACTGATTAACTCTGTTCCCCAGAAAGTACAAATCTCTATGACTCTCAGAATTATTTAGATATCATCAAGAATGGACTCATCCAACCATAGAATATCAGAGCTTGGAAGGATCTTAAAGTCCATCTAATAAAATCTTATTTTATCAAGGCATGAATTGAATGAAATAGTCAAAATTTGATCAGTTTTGGTTTTCAAAATGTAATATTCATATGATTCACCTAATAGATGAGGTGGGGAGGCCCTAGTCACTTGTTAATGAGATGTGTCTAGGACAGGGCCACTGCACTATGTAGATTTATCTCTATGATCTCAATGGTACCACCTGTTCTAATACTCACCTTATCTATCATTAAAAAAATTACGATAGTTGATATATATTTGGAATGGAAGAAGAGAGAAAAGAACCACACAAAAATTTCTCCCAAGGGAAACTAGGACATTTCAAATGAGATGAACTACCAAGAGATATTAGTGCAATTCTTTGCCAGCAGGGAAGCATCCTGGATCGTTTCCTTTGTTCCAAGCCGTTCTATTATTATCTAAATAGACTCTTCTCAAGTGATGAATCGGTAGCACTTCAAAAATAATTTGTGAGTTCCTCTAGATCTTGGAAAGCATTTTTCTATACAAAAAACATAATAAATGATTATTATGTTCCCTGACAAATATCGCAAAATTACTTAAATACGCAAGGTACCTAAATATATTGGAATTGTTCTAAATATATCTAACTATCATATGTCTCATTATTTCTATGGGAAAATTGCTTTCATAATTCTCAGTCTTACCCCATCAGTAGTAGCAGCCATTTCCAGCATTGATGTAGAATAGGGTCTTCATTAGAGATAGGTTGTGGGATACACCCAGGAACCATTAAGAAACTTTTTTACTCAATCCATATTTGTATCCTCTTGATAGAAAGGGTGTTTGAGGATAACCACTCTCCAGTTGTTCAGAAGAAAAATAAAAGGAGAGCTGCACCCATGAGGAGCATGCAGCTGTAGACTTGTGTGGAAATGTGTTGTGATATAGTTGTTTATGACGTGAGGACCACCTAATCCTTGATTTCTATGTTCTGAGCTTCCCATTTTCTATCTTGATCTCATTTAAAAAGTTATGCTATTTTGTGACTAGCTTGTGAAAATTTGAGTGCTGCATTTAATTAGAACAGCAATGTTATACTGAACTACTTCAGTATTTCTTGGGTCTGAACTTTTCAAATTGTTTTTTATTCAACCCAATGCTATATTTTCTTTCAACTTCATGACTTTTTAAATGTGCACTGTGGTAGCAGGAACTTTCAAAATTAAAAATTAACTCTGAATTTCTGAAAGAAGCTTTGTTTCTGAAAGTAATTATTTGCAATAATTGCTACACTATTTTCTGAAGAGGTAAGATTCCTGGTGTCACGTGGCAACCTCATCCCTGGGTCTCCTGCTGGCGCTTGTCAGGTTAATGTGTGCTATTCCCCTGCTGAAAAACCCACATGGGTTCTTCTCCAGGCCAACTGTGGAGGAGGAGAGGATTTTTAATTTTTTCCTTAAATTTCCAAGAGACTGAGAATATCTAGAATGTGAATTGGAGGACAATGTATCACTTACAGTAATGCTGTTTTTTGAGAATATTCAGTCTCAGGAACAAAACACGTTGAACTCTGGTCTTGCATTATCTTATAGTTTTTCTTAAAGAATTTGACAAGACTTTGCTGCATCTATATGCCCTCCAGATTCTGTTCAAATCTTGCTATCTTCTACTTCCTTACTTTAAATCAAGTTTTCTTTAAAAAGGAGCAAATATTGGCTCTTGGTAAAGGTGGAGAAGGTTCAGACATGAATCTCTTACTTTTTAAATCACCCAGTGTCTGGGTTGATAATATCTGTACTTCCCCCCCAACACTTGCTATCATTATTAAAATTTTTCTCAAAGTGAAGCCACCATCAGTGAACTTCAGGTGCTAGAACCTCCTCTCCATTGTTTTCCCTTATTGGGGAGGGGAGAAGCTTGCAAGTGGGGGTGGCTGCATTCTTGTCAGGCAGTGTCAGACTGCATTTCCTTTTAAAGATCATCAGACCAATATGGATCTGAAATACCAAAGATGCCAAGTGTGAGGGTTGGATAAGTCTTTTGGATTTGCCATATCAGATATTTGAAATCAATTGTAAACCCTACTGGAATGTCTTTTAATTTCAAAAAGCTTATCTGCAGCCTCCTAGAATATTTATTTGTTTCTTTATTTCCTCTATTTTAGTGGACTCTCTTCTCTGCAGTTAGGTGAACGGTGTGAAGGTCTACGTGGTTGGGTTTTGATGTGGGAAGGGCTTTATGAGTCATTCCTTATGTTCTCAAGAATGAAACCCTTTATCTTAATGAATAAAATTTCCAGACAACATATTCCCTACTTCTGGGGTAAGAGTTAAGCTTTTAATATTTGTTGACTGAAAAAAATATGTGATGACTGACATTTGCTATAAATTTAGTAAAGATTTTGAATGTATTTTATTAATCACCAAGTCATTTTAATATAACACATGACAAGGAGTATACGTGTGTGAAGTATATTTTAGTCAGTCTACAATGTCTAGAGAGCAAATAGATGCTGTGATCTCTAATTCTACCCCAGTGGTGCTCCCTTAAGGCACCCAGAGGTTGTCTCTTATTGAGAACTGCAGGCTGTTGTGGCATAAGTTGTGATTGTGTTGTTTTAGTAGGATGTTACATATATGATAATCATTTACTTATAAGATGAGTTGTGGACCATAAATTATGCTCTATGTGAAATGCACTTCTTAACTTTCTAGGAAAAAAAAAAAGAAAGATAAGATGATTTAATGTTCTGGTTCATACCAAATCTGATATTTGTTACAATGCATAAACCTTTACTTAACCCCAGCTCTTAAGTGATACTGTGTTTTGTGTTTATGTGAACTGATCTCTCCTTAGCCCCACTTATTCATCACTTAGGAAGGCTTAGCTCCATTGCTGGTTACTCATAATATTTAGCAAGGAAATTATTTTCATTTCTCAAATTTAGTTCTGGTGAATTGCTATTAACAGTCATCTGCCTTATTGGAGGAATTTCCTACCAGATACATATATATGCTTGACTTTGCTGATAAATGCTGCTAGCAGGGAATATAGAAGGCTTCTAGCTCAGCATGACCCATAGTAAATCCTGCTCATTATCTTCCCAGATCCTTGTACATTTACGTCTCTTTCTCAAAGGGTCTTGCTCTTGGGCTTCCCTGGTGGCACAGTCGTTGAGAATCTGCCTGCCAATGCAGGGGACACGGGTTCGAGCCCTGGTCTGGGAAGATCCCACATGCCGCGGAGCAACTAGGCCCGTGAGCCACAACTACTGAGCCTGCGCGTCTGGAGCCTGTGCTCCGCAACAAGAGAGGCTGTGATAGTGAGAGGCCCGCGCACCGCGATGAAGAGTGGCCCCCACTTGCCACAACTAGAGAAAGCCCTTGCACAGAAACGAAGACCCAACACAGCCATAACTAAATAAATAAATAATAAAAATAAAGGAATTCCCTTAAAAAAAAACGAAAAAAACAGGTCTTGCTGTTGATTTTTTGTTCTATGAGAGTGAAGTTTTGTTTTTTACATGAAAATGGGAACACATTCTTTCCCTTAATACCTGATTGTGACTTAAGGCATAACTGCTTCTAGAGATAGTTCTCTAAGGGTAGGGAAAGTGCCTATTTTGCCCATTCTGGTATCCTAAATGACTAACATAGGAAGCTGCCCCTAGTAAGTCTCAATAAATATTATATGAATGAATGCACAGTGTCCAAATGACTCTTGAGTAGTAAAACTCATTCGAGTATATATATTTTTTCTGAGCCCTCAAATTATACCACTCCTGTTACCTATTAATGGAGCTATGCAATTGTGAAGTCTAGGCATAGGGGCTATTTTGTTGCTTTTCAAAATCTAAATCATTATCTTACAGGATATCTACTCTCTTATTCAAATGCTGTCACCTGATTTTGGTAAATTGTCTTATTAATTTTTTTTTTTTTGCAGTACGCGGGCCTCTCACTGTTGTGGCCTCTCCCATTGCGGATCACAGGCTCTGGACGTGCAGGCTCAGCGGCGATGGCTCACGGTCCCAGCCGCTCAGCGGCATGTGGGATCTTCCTGGACCGGGGCACGAACCCATGTCTCCTGCATTGGCAGGCGGACTCTCAACCACTGCGCCACCAGGGAAGCCCCCTTTTTTATTAATTTTTATTGTTGCTTTGCAATGTTAGTTTCTGCTGTACAGCAAAGTGAATCAGCTATATGTATACATATCCCCTCTTTTTTGGATTTCCTTCCCATTTAGGTCACCACAGAGCATTGAGTAGAGTTCCCCATACTGTACAGTAGGTTCTCATTAGTTATCTATTTTATACATATTAGTGTATATACGTCAACCCCAATCTCCCAATTCATCCCACTCCCACTTCCCTGCTGGTATCCATTTGTCCATTCTCTATGGCTGTGTCTCTATTTCTGTTTTGCAAATGAGTTCATCTGTATCACTTTTCTAGATTCCACATATAAGCAGTATTATACAGTACTTGTTTTTCTCTTTATGACTTACTTCACTCTGTATGACAGTCTCTAGATCCATCCATGTCTCTGAAAATTGCACAATTTTGTTTCTTTTTATGGCTGAGTAATATTCCATTGTATATATGTAAATATGTACCATATCTTCTTTATCCATTCTTCTGTTGATGGACATTTAGGTTGCTTCCATGTCCTGACTGCAGTGAAATAGTGCTGCAGTGAACATTGGGGTGCATGTATCTTTTTGAATTATGGTTTTCTCTGGGTATATGCCCAGTAGTGGGATTGCTGGATCATATGGTAGCTGTATTTTTAGTTTTTTAAGGAACATCCATACTGTTTTCCACACTGGCTGTATCAATTTACATTCCCACCAACAGTGTAAGAGGGTTCCCTTTTCTCCACACCCTCTCCAGCATTTATTGTTCGTAGATTTTTTGATGATGTCCATTCTGACTGGTGTGAGATGATATCTCATTGTAGTTTTGATTTGCACTTCTCTAATGATTAATGATGTTGAGCATTCTTTCATGTGTTTGTTGGCAGTCTGTATGTCTTCTTTGGAGAAATGTCTATTTAGGTCTTCTGCCCATTTTATGATTGGGTTGTTTGTTTTTTGTATTGAGCCGCATGAGCTGTTTGCATATTTTGGAGATTAATCCTTTGTCAGTTGCTTCATTTGCAAATATTTTCTCCCATTCTGAGGGTTGTCTTTTCATCTTGTTTGTGGTTTCCTTTGCTGTGCAAAAGCTTTGAAGTTTAATTAGGTCCCATTTGTTTATTTTTGTTTTTATTTTCATTTCTCTAGGAGGTGGGTCAAAAAAGATCCTGCTGTGATTTATGTCAAAGAGTGTTCTGCCTATGTTTTACCTCTAAGAGTTTTACAGTGTCTGGCTTGTGGATCTTAGGTCTTTTCTTATTTGATATTCTCCATAAGACTGCATGCATTGGTATGGACTAAGGACAAAGTTACATCAGAACTTAGAATATAAATCCCATTTCACTGGTGAGCAGCTCTGACAGTAATAGATTGCTCATTTAATGGAAGAATCTGTGATGATATCTGCTGAGATCAGCAACAGGGGCCCAGGTAGTGTACATGAAATTACCACTTTATCAAATGATAATATGGCTATTAATACATTGATGCTCTTGTAAGTGTTTCCCTTCTCAAGGAATCATAATAGATTCCTTGGGCACATCTGAAAGTAAATCTGTAGAGACAGAAAAAACCCTCTCTCTCTTGCTCTCACCCTCAGAGCTAATGGATAGAAGATATGCCTACAGCAAATAGGATTTTTTTTTTTAGTGACACTTATCACAGTGACATGACCCACTCAAAGGTTTATAGGATATTTTGCCAAAGCACCACCAGTGCTGTCGTTTTGCTCAGCTCCTAATAGGTTTTGGCAGTTATCCATTTTGGGAGGCCTGGAGGCTCTGAGAAAGGTCGGAGTCTTCATTGCCTCTCAGACACCTTTCTGTGACTTGGAATGAGATAGATCTGCTCAGAAAGGGGAGAGGAGAAAAGGTTGATAAAAATCTTCGTCTACCATTGAGAATTTTTTTGTTTGCTTTGGAACCTTGCTTGTCAGAATTTGGAAAATTTAAGGAAAAACAAATGTCCAATCTGCTATGAGGTTGTATATAAAAGGTACATCTTTTGCGACATGACATACTAAAAGGTCAATTGAACTGACATGTTATGGCTAAGAAATGAGATTTTATTTATGCCTCCTTCACAAGAAATAATTGATGACTTTCAACTGTCCCTTGAATACACCTGAGTCATCATTGAACATGAGAAAAGGAATCAAGGTCCTATTCTTGAAGGTTGACTGTTGATCTCAATTATTGAGCAGAGTTGTCATGACTGTCACATACATGTGTATAGGATATGTGCTAGTGATAGAAATATTTCAAGGAATAATAAAAAATATTGGGTTCTGCTGGTTAAAGCCCTGGGATTAAAAGAGCAGCTAAATAGTAATTGTCAATATTGAGTTCTTCAGAGAAATGTGCAAGATAAACGAGGTTATTTTTAATCCATTTGTTTAGCAGGATGATCATATTCAGTAATGAGCATTTTTATGTCTCTAAACTCAGAGAACATGGTTCTTCATGAGATTTACATGATTGGGGAAAATTTCATGAATATGTGTGTACTATGAGAGCTTCCCAGTCAACAAAACTGCTTTGCCTAAAAAGAGCTGGGCATCATCTGGGTTCTTTCCGCCATAGTTAATATTTCACAGAGATCACACCTACAGGACAGTATACACTGATGGTGTAACTTAATTTTCATATTACCTGCTTACTAGTGCTGCTCATGGTAAATTTTAACATTAATAATTGGAATTTTTTTTGAGCCTTGTAATACCTGTTTCTATTGGCCACTCCTCCTCCCCCACCCACTATGGTGAGCTTCTTTTCCTTGTCCGGTAGCTCCTACAGGTTAACATGAATAAGAATCACCTTGGAAGCTTGTTATAATGAGATTTTAATTTAGTATGTGGGGATGATCTCAGGAATTGCATTGAAAAGAAACTCTCTGAATAACTCCAGTGAATGGTTGCCTACACTTGGAGAAAAATAGTTTAGACTTTCCTTTGGTTAGCCTCCTCCTTCTGATTAGCATCAGACTGGCTTTCCAGCCTCCTGGATGTGGATTCTGCAGTCTTTTAGCTGCCCTTTTCTTTGCCACCTATACTTTGTAGTGTTGCAGATAGATCAAAAAATAGGGTGGTTGAAGATCTGTGAATATAAGAACTGCTACCTGACATGGCAAGAGGGACTTTGCAGACGTGATTAAGTTAAGGATTTTGCTATAGGGAGACTATGTTGAATTGTCTTGCTGGGCCCAATATAATTACAAGGGTCAGAGTGAGAGAGAGAGAGAGAGAGAGAGAGAGAGAGAGAGTGAGAACGAGAGAGAAACATGGTATGATACTGGCCCTGAAAATAGAGGAAGGGACTAAGGAAACTCTTCCGTCGACCCTCCAGAAGTAACACTAGCTTGCCAACACTTTGATTTGGGGCCAGTAAAACTGATTTTAGACTTCTGACCTCCAGAATTATAAGGTAATAAATTCGTGTTGTTCCAAGTCATGAAGTTTGTGGTAATATGTTGCAGTAGCTAATGGGAGTCTAATATATTGTCTTTAAACTTGTTTGTTCAGTTCAATGAAAAAATAAGAATACTAATGCCTACTCCTTAGAATTTTTGAGCAGATCAGATGAGATACGTCACATAAAATATATGGGTGCATATTAAATATATGATGCTGCCGAAGATGGTGATGACAAGGATGCCAACAACCCTGCTTCTTCACTTCTAGTTAGGCAGAGCCTCCACCACTGCTAAAAATGAGGGTTATTCCTAACTCATTTGATTTTAGATCACTTTCTACTTCCCACTGTCCCCCTAGATAATAAATTTTCTCCCTTTTGTGTGTTTCTAGGAAAAGGTAGCCTTATTCTTGTTCCCATATTAAATCAATCCAATTAACAAGACTTTTTGATCATCTACCAATTACCCACAGTCATATGTGCCAGGAATCACTTGGCTCCATCATATTTCCCTTGAGTTTCTATAATTTATAGTTTGAAGGTTGGATGAGGCTATTTTTCCCTCCAAGTAGAGCTTCTTTGGAAAGTCTTATGGTCCCATGACTCTCTACTGCTTCTCTTTTTCAGCATCTAGCATGCTCTGAAATGATGTAAATGATTAAAAAAAATGATTTGCCTCTTAAGGAGCTGATAATCTACTGTTACAAGTGTAGCACGATCAGATGCCAATTAAATGGAGTACAGTTGAAGAGTGGTAAGAACTCAAGAGAAGAGGAGCTCTATATTGCTAGCTTTGGAAAAGGCTTTAGGGAGGAAGTAAGTCTTGAGACCTGATTTGATGGATGTGTATAATTTGGATAGAAAAAAAGGGATGAGGTGAGGTACTTTAAATTAGGGGGACAATGAAAAATCCATTGAGTCCGTTTAGAGATGATGGTGAGCAGGGATTGCATTGGAGGGGATCAGGGAGGTGGAATTAAGTTGAATCATGATGTGTTCAGGCTTTACAGGTATTGTATGCAATGCTTATTCCATTGTATTCTTGAACCTCCTTAGAAATCCATACTAACACATATGTAAGTTGAAACAAAAATATATTTCTTCCTTTTTCTTTTGTAACAATCAGATTGAATAGTGTACGCTCTTTTTCATCCACGCTGATTCTCAGCTTGAGATACCAGTGTTAATGGACATTCATCCTCTCTCCTGCCAAATAGCTTGCACCCTCTAATACTGAACGCCATTAATGGTGATGAAGTTCCAATTTTAGATAGTTTTAAAAGGAAAAAAAAATTATCTGATAGGCATAAGGAGAGAAGAGAGCAGGACTCTTCTAAGTATCAAGGGAACTGTTTTGGAGAAGGAACAAAGCAATCAGCAGTTTATTACTGCTTCTCCCCAGTCACATTAATATAAAAGGGGCCAATGACTCAGTGAAGAAGTAGTGCAGGAGGCATTAGCACCAGAAACCCTGGCAAAATCTCAGCTGCCTTCTGGGTAGGAGCAAAAGAATAGGAAGCAAATGAGACGATTCAAGAAAATAGCAGGGATGGTGAATCAGAGCAGTCATAGGCTCCTTCAGAGATAATTTATGTTCATGTTCAAAAGACGGTGACTTCTTCCTCAAAGACACATAATCAAATAAACAAATAACAGAAAATAGTCCATTTCATGAGCCCAAAGTAAGTAAGGAAAGACATGGGGTTTTAAGGCAAGGGGCGTCTTCAAGTTCATTTCTGAGATGTGTCAGAAGAGGTGCATTCCTTACTAAAGAAGTCCCAGGGCGCTTGGCCTGCAGCAGCTGTTGCATGCCACTTCTCATGTTTCCTTTCCTAAGGCTTTCATGAGCCTCCGACTATATGCACCAAGATAAAATGAATCAGCACAACACCCTCAAGTTTTTTACTGACTTAAAAAAATAACATGCAAAAAAGTATATAAAGCAAACAACTTGTTAGTGAATAATCATAAAATAAACCCAAATGTAATGCCCGTCCCAGTCAAGACATAGCATATTGTTAGTAGCACAGGTGCAGCCCCCACCACCACCACGGGGCCCTTCACATCACTATTTCCTTCTGTCCCCCAAAGGTAACCACTATCCTGAGTTTCTTGGCAGTCACTTCGAGTTCTTCTTTATACAGTTGGCACTTATGTATATATTCCATAAACACTGCAATTTTGTTTTACTTGTTTTCTTGGTGTTATATAAATGGAATTGTATGATAAGCATTCTTTTGTGTCTGGCTTTTCTTTTTTCCTTTTAATGTTATGTTTATGAGATTCATCTATGGTGTTGCTTGTGGTTCTTGCAGTTGTTTTTGAAGTCATTCTAATGGCTATAGGCAGACCTCAGAGATATTACGGGTTTGGTCCCAGACCACTGCAATTAAGTAAATATTGCAATAAAGTGAGTCACAGAGGTAATTTTTTGTTTTCCAGTGTGTATAAAAGTTGTGTTTACACTATACTGTAGTCTGTTAAGTGTGCAATAGCATTACATCTAAAAAAAGCAATATACATACCTCAATTAAAAAATAATGCTGTTGGAAAAATGGCTGATAGACTTGTTCAACTCAGGGTTGCTACAAACCTTCAATTTGTAAAAAATGCAATATCTGAGCAATAAAGCAAAGTGCAGTAAAATGAGTTATGCCTATATTATAGTGTGTACATGGATTATAGAATGCATATGTAAATAGTGGCTGTATGTTTCAGATAACATCTCTGTATAGAATCTCAGTTAAGATGAACACTCATCAGCTTCTAAGGGAGTTGTATTTCTGCCTAATAAAGTCCCACAAATTTAGCAGCTTCAAGTACCACCTATGTAGTATCCCACAGTTCTGGAGGTAAGACATTTGGGAGAGCTTGATTGGTTTCTCTCATAAGGCCAACATCAAGGTGTTAGTCTATTCTCTGATCTGAAGGTGTGGTGAAGAATTCACTTCCAACTCATTCAAGTTGTTGTCATAATTCAGTTTCTTGTGGTTGTAGAACTGTTACCAACCAGGGTTCTTGGACTCCCTAATCAATGGAAATTGATAAGAGGCCAGAGGAGACATTCAGGCAAGGCTTTATTGGGACTCCCGCTGCAGCACGAGGGAGTGAAAACAAGTAACAGGTTCCCTTGCTTGCGCCCTGAGGGGGGCGAGGCAAGCTGGCCCCTTAAATGGAGTTGGAATGGAGTCGGGCTGGAAGGGTGGCTTAGGTGGTCAGCCCACCCCCTTAGTGATGCCGTGTGCAGGGGGCATGCGCAGTACCATGCTTTTGCTCCCGAAACCTTAGAAGTGGCAGTTGGGTTTTTGGTCTTTTTGTATTTTGTTTATAATTTGCCTCAACTGCACATGTACGGTTATTTTAGTCCCTTATATTTTCTTTGTGTTCTGTTGTTGGAGGACGTGTAAGTACTGCAGCAAAGGACAACAGGTGTTGGTCCCAGCCTGTCTCAGAACTAAAGTCCCATCTCCTTGCTGGCTCTTGGCAGGAGGTCGCTCTCAGCCATTAGAAGTTGAGCCAGGGTTCTTGCTTGTGGCCCCCTAGTCTTCACAGCCAACCAGATCTCAGGCTTCCAATCTCTCTCATTTTCCCTCTGTCAAGAACAGGAGAAAACTCTGGTTTGAAGTGATTAGATTCATGTAATTAGATTACCCACCAGGAAAATTTCTTTTGTCATACAATGTAACATAATCATGGGAGTGATATATCATCATATTTACTGGTTTCACCCGCACTCAAAGGGAGTTTTACAAGGTGAGGATCATCAGGGGCATCTTTGGATTCTGCCTTGTGTAGGAGAAGAAAATAATTTTATTTGTTTAAAATTCAGTGTTTCTAAACACTACATCCATTGCGTCCCACTGTTGCTGAAGCTTGGCGCTTAAAATGACCAGGGGCACTCATACTTCATATAAAATTGATAGCTATCTTTAACAGGGAAGGCTGATATTTGGCATGCTGTTTTTCTCTATTCCTTAATTCAAGTATATTTATTGAGCATATTCTATTAGTAAAGCACTGTGGATGGATACAAGGATGATGTGACAGTTACATAATAACCTATGGAACAAAAGAGAAACTGTGACAGCACTATATTTAGAATTTGATATCAGTTCAAGGGAGGGCAAGACTACATTCTCCTGAGGAAGTTAGGGAAGGCTTCATGTTTCAACCAAATTTAATACCCATCCTTTTTCTTTGGCCTATCTCCCTTATTTCTGTTCACCTCACCAATTTTTTTTTTTTTTTGCGGTATGCGGGCCTCTCACTGTTGTGGCCTCTCCCATTGCGGAGCACAGGCTCCGGATGCGCAGGCTCAGCGGCCATGGCTCACAGGCCCAGCCGCTCCACGGCATGTGGGATCTTCCCGGACCGGGGCATGAACCCGTGTCCCCTGCATCAGCAGGTGGATTCTCAACCACTGCGCCACGAGAGAAGCCCTCACCTCACCAATTTTTAAAATTTATTTAACAAACATTTAATTAGCGTTTCCTGCCAAGTACTATTGTAAACCTGTTATAGATATGAACTCATTTAACCTCACAACAAGTCTATGAAGTAGCTGTATTCTTGTTATCTCATTTCACTGGGAAAAATACCTGAGCACAAAAGCTAAGTAACTTGTTCAGGTTTCAACAATAGGTAAGTAGTACATACAGGGTTTGAACCCAGCCATGCTGGCTCAGAGTCCTTGTTTTAAAACCATTAAGCTGTACTGCACCAAAATATAGATAAAATTCAGATTTAACCATGTAATATACAGGTTCATATCATTACAAACCATAGAGGGCAGTGGTTTTCATCAGAGTCTATTTTTGTCCTCCCCCAACTGGACTCGATGTTTGGCAATATCTGGAGACCTCTCTGGTTGTCACAGTGACACTAGCATTTAGTGGGTAGAGGCTAGAGATGCTGCTAACTATTCTAATTCTTTGCCTCCCACAACAAAGAATTATCCAGCCCCAAATGTCAGTCGTGCTGATGTTGAGACACTCCTGTAGCCCCCATGACCCCCAGGATTAAATCAATGATCTCAAACATGGCAAACAAGGTGATTCTTTACTTGGCCTGTCCCTTTGTGCTCATCAATCCCTTCCAGTAGTTTATGTGCACAAGGTGCATGCACAGTGCTGTTTCTTGTCACCGCGGCTGTATTTATTCTCTCCACTCCGCCCAGAATGCCTTCTCTACCCATCCTCTCACAACAATTCCCAGCCATTTACTCATCCTTTGGATCTTAGCTCAGGCCATGGTCATTCTTGAAGCCTTTTCCCTATACTTCAGTCAGGGTGAGGTGCCCTCATATCATCGTTCCACATTATAGTCTGCAGTATTGAAGTGTTACACTTAAGACACTAAACACTGTTTCTTTGCCCCTCTCAATATGAGTTTGGGAATCCCATGGGAGCAAGGACTCTGTCAGACTCACATCAGTGTCAAAAGTACCTGGTAGAGTGTGATTTCTGACACAGATGAATCCATTACATCTTAGTTGAGTGAATTAGTGAGTAAAAGTGTTATATTCCTCTGCTAGGGCTGCTATAACAAAATACAGCAGACTGGGTGACTTAAACAACAGAAATTTAGTTCTGGAGGTTCAGAAGTCCAAGATCATGGTGCCAGCAAGTTTGGTTTCTCCTGAAGTGTCTCCTTGGCTTGCAGATGGCCACCTTTTCTCTGTGTCCTCAGGTAGCCTTTCTTTGTACGTGTGCATTCCTGTTGTCGCTTCCTCTTCTTATAAAGAAACCCATGCTATTGCATTAGGACCCCACCCTTATGACCTCATTTAACCTTACTTGTCTCTTTAAAGGCCCTATCTCCAAATATAGTCACATTGGGGGTTAAGGCTTCTGCATATAAATTTTGAGGTGAGATAATTCAGTACAAATCAAGTATGAAATGAAAAAATACAGGAAATAGCAGTTGTTTCAGTTTAGATAGGAAAATGCTTCTCAAATCTAGTCATTTGATATAATTAAAATATTAATAGCTTTCCCTTGACACAAGGGTTTAAAAAATATATTAATAGCTTTGATTGTTTAATTTTTTCTTTCAAATGAATGTATTTATAACTGCAAATGAAAATCAAGCTTATGTCCTTAAACAAAAGGTATCCACATAAAGGCATGCAATGAAACAAAATAGTTATTACATTGTAGCCAAAAAATGTTGCCCATGGAAATATCTGGACTTGCGTTTATGCTCTATTTATTATTAAAAAGATTACCAAATGTTTGAGACATGTAAAGAGTCACTTGCACCAAAGCAATACAGTCAAAAAGAAGGAATGAAAACTGAAAAATGGAATGTCATACTTACCATGTGAGTCAATGCTGTTTCTTCCACATCTTCACCAAGCTAGATGCATCCCAAACTTGGTCACAGATTAGATTAGAGCCTAGGATGAGGAGTGTGGGGACTCTCGGCTGCTGAAGCTGATGAGGGCTGGGAGGCAGGAGACTGTGCCCTGACTGATGGCTAGGGCTCTGTTCACCCTTGTCTGCATTACTTGATATTGTATAACTAAAAGTTACTTGGATTTCAAGTATCAAAAAATTTTTACCAAAAGTAGTCTTTTAGTACTAAGAGAACTTGCAAACAGACTTTATAAACCTTTTAAAGTTTCAATGCTAATTTGATTCCCATTCCATAATCATGTTTTATTTTTGGTGGTTTCATTCTCCAAGTGGTGCTTTGGTTTGATATTGTAGTGATGTATGGCAAGGAGTCTCACATTTGGCATGCAGCAAGATCACCTGGAGAGCTTGTTAAGACAGAGTTTGCTGGGCCCCTTATTCCCAGAGTATCTGATTAGTAGACGTTGATAGGGCCTGAGAATTTGTATTTCTAACAAGTTCTCAGATGATGCTGATGCTGCTTTTCTGGGAACCCTATTTTGAGAACTACTGCTTAATGGTTCTTCTAAAAAACTGCCTTGCCTCCTTGGAAAAGCCATAGATGAAATGCAACCCCATATTGCTCTTCCAGACTGAGAGATTAAAGCCATATGTAGGTGCAGTTTTTCTGCCAGAGCATTTTGGAAGGTTCCTTGGTATTTCGAGTGCAGTTCCTATTTGGACCTTCATCCAATTGCTGAAGACTGATTTATTGAAATTCTTCATTTGCCAGGTTCTGTGCTAGGTAATTGGTATGCAACACTGTGCATGGGTAAGATTGCAGACTTTATAAAGACAATAGTGTTTACAGGCAGTTATGTGGCTATTTTAGTCAATGTGTGAGCTCACAGACCTGGGAATAAGGTTCTGTCTCAATTTGCCAAACTCTAGCTTTGTGACCTTGAACAAATCATGGAACTTGCCTGGGTTCTAGGTCCCTCTTCTCAACAATGAGATTAACATCACATTTAGTGAGTCAAATATTTCTGGAAAGGTATGACATTAAAAATATGTCTGGAAAATTATAACATTTGATAAGCTCACTTTTTTCTCTCACTAGGTGGCATAATGGTATGAACTGAAACAGGCACTATTAGTAAAACACAATAATAATTTG
This sequence comes from Monodon monoceros, assembly GCF_005190385.1. Taxonomy (NCBI): domain Eukaryota; kingdom Metazoa; phylum Chordata; class Mammalia; order Artiodactyla; family Monodontidae; genus Monodon; species Monodon monoceros. The sequence goes on from NW_021703767.1 coordinate 50,072,575, forward strand.
TCTAGCGTTTAAGATTGGTTCATTAGAATCTTGTTTAATCAGAATTACTTCTTCTACTTGGGACCTGATATATTGGAAGCTATCTGAAATAAGTGTCAAACATAACACAAATCAGCAAATTACATTGAAACCATCTGAATCATCCTGCAGTGTGTCCACCATGAAGTCTTTCCTGTCTCTTTTATGAGGTTTAAGCCTACCTGTTGGCAGCTCTGCCATAACTGAGCACACACACGCTGAAATAAGTCAGCACTCTATCTCCAGGCAAAGGCAGGACAGCCATCTAAGAGACATTTGACAGACACCCCCCCACACCCCCCAAAAAATTCTGGGTGCTTGGATAAATGTAATGGGTAGTATATGCCATTTTACTCATTTGGAATGGTTGTATTTTTCTTCTAAAAGTGAACAGAATATTGGCTTTGGAGCTATACGGATTTGGATTTGAATCCTGACTAAGCTACTTATGACTTTGGTGATATCAGACAGGTTGCTACAACTCATTCACAGTTTTGTCACCTATAAAATGTGACTAATATAACTCATAGGATGTTACGACAGTTGAACGTGATAACACATGTAAACATCTAGCAACATTTGTGACATATTGTAGATGATAAATCCTATTTTATTTATTTATTCTTATTAGTCATCCATTTTATACACATCAGTGTATACATGTCAACCAAATATCTCCCAAATCATCACACCACCACCCAAACCCCCCGTCACTTTCCCCTCTTGGTGTCCATACATTTGTTCTCTACATCTGTGTCTCAATTTCTGCCCTGCGAACTGGTTCATCCGTACCAATTTTCTACTTTCCACATATATGCATTAATATATGATATTTGTTTTTCTCTTTCTGACTTACTTCACTCTGTATGACAGTCTCTAGATCCATCCACGTCTCTACAAATGACCCAATTTCATTCCTTTTTATGACTGAGTAATATTCCATTGTATATATATACCACACCTTCTTTACCCATTCATCTGTTGATGGGCATTTAGGTTGTTTCCGTGACCTGGCTATTGTAAATAGTGCTGCAATGAACATTGGGGTGCATGTGTCTTTTTGAATTATGGTTTTCTCTGAGTATGTGCCCAGTAGTGGGAATGCTGGGTCCTATGGTAATTCTATTTTTAGTTTTTTAAGGAACCTCCATACGGTTCTCCATAGTGGCTGTATCAATTTACATTCCCACCAACACTGCAGGATGGTTCCCCTTTTTCCACACCGTCTCCAGCATTTGTTGTTTGTAGATTTTCTGATGATGCCCATTCTAACTGGTGTGAGGTTAGTAGTTTTAGTTTAGCAGTACTCATTGTAGCTTTGATTTTCATTTCTCTAATAATTAGTGATGTTGAGCAGCTTTTCATGGGCTTCTTGGCCATCTGTATGTCTTCTTTGGAGAAATGTCTATTTAGGTCTCTGCCCATTTTTGGATTGGGTTGTTTGTTTTTTTAATATTGAGCTGCATGAGTTATTTATATATTTTGGAGATTAATCCTTTGTCCGTTGATTCATCTGCAAATATTTTCTCCCATTCTGTGGGTTGTCTTTTGGTCTGGTTTGCAGTTACTTTTGCTGTGCAAAAGCTTTTAAGTTTCATTAGGTCCCATTTGTTTATTTTTGTTTTTATTGCCATTACTCTAGGAGGTGGATCAAAAAAGATCTTGCTGTGATTAATGTGAAAGAGTGTTCTTCCTATGTTTTCCTCTAAGAGTTTTATAGTGTCCAGTCTTACATTTAGGTCTCTAATCCATTTTGAGTTTATTTTTGTGTATGGTGTTAGGGAGTGTTCTAATTTCATTTTTTACATGTAGCTGTCCACTTTTCCCAGCACCACTTATTGAAGGGACTGTCTTTTCTCCATTGTATATCCTTGCCTCCTTTGTCATAGATTAGTTGACCATAGGTGCGGGGGTTTATCTCTGGGTTTTCTTTCTTGTTCCATTGATCAATATTTCTGTTTTTGTGCCAGTACCATATTGTCTTGATTACTGTAGCTTTGTAGTATAGTCTGAAGTCAGGGAGTCTGATTTCTCCAGCTCCACTTTTTTCCCTCAAGACTGCTTTGGCTATTCGGGGTCTTTTGTGTCTCCATACAAATTATGCAATTTTTTTGTTCTAGTTCCGTAAAAAATGCCATTGGTAATTTGATAGGGATTGCATTGAATCTGTAGATTGCTTTGGGTAGTATAGTCATTTTCACAATATTGATTCTTCCAATCCAAGAACATGGTATATCTCTCTATCTGTTGGTATCATCTCTAATTTCTTTCATCAGTGTCTTATAGTTTTCTGCATACAGATCTTTTGTCTCCCTAGGTAGGTTTATTCCTAGGTATTTTATTCTTTCTGTTGCAGTGGTAAATGGGAGTGTTTCCTTAATTTCTCTTTCAGATTTTTCATCATTAGTATATAGGAGCGCAAGAGATTTCTGTGCATTAATTTTATACCCTGCAACTTTACCAAATTCATTGATTAGCTCTAGTAGTTTTCTGGTGGCATCTTTAGGATTCTCTATGTATAGTATCATGTCATCTGCAAACAGGGGCAGTTTTACTTCTTCTTTTCCAATTTGTATTCCTTTTATTTCTTTTTCTTCTCTGATTGCCATGGCTAGGACTTCCAAAACTATGTTGAATGATAGTGATGAGAGTGGACATTCTTGTCTTGTTCCTGATCTTAGAGGAAATGCTTTCAGTTTTTCACCATTGAGAATGATGTTTGCTGTGGGTTTGTCATATATGGCCTTTATTATATGGAGGTAGGTTCCCTCTATGCCCACTTTCTGGAGACTTTTTATCATAGATGGGTGTTGAATTTTGTCAAAAGCTTTTTCTCCATCTATTGAGATGATCATATGGTTTTTATTCTTCAATTTGTTAATATGGTGTATTACCTTGATTGATTTGCGTATGTTGAAGAATCCTTGCATCCCTGGGATAAATCCCATTTGATCGTGGTGTATGATCCTTTTAATGTGTTTTTGGATTGTGTTTGCTAGTATTTTGTTGAGGATTTTTGCATCTATATTCATCAGTGATATTGGTCTGTAGTTCTCTTTTTTTGTCATATCCTTCTCTGCTTTTGGAATCAGGATGATGGTGGCCTCATAGAATGAGTTCCTCTGCAACTTTTTAGAAGAGTTTGAGAAGGATGGGTGTTAGCTCTTCTCTAAATGTTTGATAGAATTCACCTGTGAAGCCATCTGGTGCTGGACTTTTGTTTGTTGGAAGATTTTTAATCACAGTTTCAATTTCATTACTCGTGCTTCATCTATTCATATTTTCTATTTCTTCCTGCTTCAGTCTTAGAATGTTATACCTTTCTAGAATTTGTCCATTTCTTCCAGGTTGTCCATTTTAATGGCATAGAGTTGCTTGTAGTAGTCTCTTAGGATGTTTTGTATTTCTGCAGTGTCTGTTGTAACTTCTCCTTTTTCATTTCTAATTTTATTGATTTGAGTCCTCTCCCTCTTTTTCTTGATGAGTCTGGCTAATGGTTTATCAATTTTGTTTATCTTCTCAAAGAACCAGCTTTTAGTTTTATTGATCTTTGCTATTGTTTTCTTTGTTTCTATTTCATTTATTTCTGCTCTGATCTTTATGATTTCTTTCCTTCTGCTACCTATGGGTTTTGCTTTTTCTTCTTTCTCTAGTTCCTTTAAGTGTAAGATTAGGTTGTTTATTTGAGATTTTTCTTGTTTCTTGAGGTTGACTTGTATAGCTATAAACTTCCCTCTTAAAACTGCTTTTGCTGCATCCCATAGGTTTTGGATCATCGTGTTTTCATTGTCATTTGTCTCTAGGTATTTTTTGATTTCCTCTTTGATTTCTTCAGTGATCTTCTGGTTATTTAGTAACGTATTGTTTAGCCTCCAAGTGTTTGTGTTTTTTATGTTTTTTCCCCTGTAATTGATTTCTAATCTCATAGCGTTGTGGTCAGAAAAGATGCTTGATATTATTTCAATGTTCTTAAATTTACTGAGGCTTGAATTGTGACCCAAGATGTGATCTATCCTGGAGAATGTTCCATGCACACTTGAGAAGATAGTGTAATCGGCTGTTTTTGGATGGAATGTCCTATAAATATCCATTAAATCTATCTGGTCTATTGTGTCATTTAAAGCTTGTGTTTCCTTGTTTAATTTTCTGTTTGGATGATCTGTCCATTGTTGTCAGTGAGGTGTTAAAGTCCCCTGCTATTATTGTTTTCTGTCGATTTCCTCTTTTACAGCTGTTAGCAGTTGCCTTATGTATTGAGGTGCTCCTATGTTGGGTGCATATATATTTATAATTGTTATATCTTCTTCTTGGATTGATCCCTTGATCATTATGTAGTGTCCTTCCTTGTCTCTTGTAACATTCTTTATTTTAAAGTCTATTTTATCTGATATGAGTATTGCTACTCCAGCTTTCTTTTGATTTCCATTTGCATGGAATATCTTTTTGCATCCCCTCACTTTCAGTCTGTATGTGTCCCTAGGTCTAAACTGGGTCTCTTGTAGACAGCTTATATATGGGTCTTGTTTTTGTGTCTATTCAGCAAGCCTGTGTCTCTTGGTTGGAACATATAATCCATTCATGTTTAAGGTAATTATTGATATGTATGTTCCTATGACCATTTTGTTAATTGTTTTGGGTTTGTTTTTGTAGCTCCTTTTCTTCTCTTGTGTTTCCCACTTAGAGAAGTTCCTTTAGCATTTTTTATAGAGCTGGTCTGGTGGTGCTGAATTCTCTTAGCTTTTGCTTGTCTGTAAATCTTTTGATTTCTCCGTGGAATCTGAATGGGATCCTTGCCGGTAGAGTAGTCTTGGTTGTATGTTCTTCCTTTTCATCACTTTAAGTATATCATGCCACCCCCTTCTGGCTTGTAGAGTTTCTGCTGAGAAATCAGCTGTTAACTTTATGGGAGTTCCCTTGTATATTATTTGTCATTTTTCCCTTGCTGCTTTCAATAACTTTTCTTTGTCTTAATTTCTGCCAATTTTATTACTATGTGTCTCGGTGTGTTTCTCCTTGAGTTTATCCTGTATGGGACTCTCTGCACTTCCTGGACTTGGGTGGATATCTCCTTTCCCATGTTAGGGACGTTTTCAACTATAATCTCTTCAAATAATTTCCCAGGTCTTTTCTCTCTCTCTCCTCCTTCTGGGACCCCTATAATGTGAATGTTGTTGCATTTAATATTGTCCCAGAGGTCTCTTAGGCTGTCCTCATTTCTTTTCATTCTTTTTTCTTTATTCTGTTCCACAGCAGTGAATTCCACCATTCTGTCTTCCAGGTCACTTATCCATTCTTCTGCCTCAGTTATTGTGCTATTGATTCCTTCTAGTGTAGTTTTCATTTCAGTTATTGTATTGTTCATCTCTGTTTGTTTGTTCTTTAATTCTTCTTGGTCTTTGTTAAACATTTCTTGCATCTTCTCGATCTTTGCCTCCATTCCTTTTCCAAGGTCCTGGATCAACTTCACTATCATTATTTTGAATTATTTTTCTGGAAGGTTGCCTATCTCCACTTCATTTAGTTGATTTTGGGGGGTTTTATCTTTTTCCTTCATCTGGTACATAGCCCTCTGCCTTTTCATCTTGTCTATTTTTCTGTGAATGTGGTTTTTGTTCCACCAGCTGCAGGATTGTAGTTCTTCTTGCTTCTGCTGTCTGCCCTCTGGTGGATGAGGTTTTCTAAGAGGCTTGGGCAAGTTTCCTGATGGTAGGGACTGGTGGTGGGTAGAGCTGGCTGTTGCTCTGTTGGGCAGAGCTCAAAAAAGAGCTCAAAAGTAAAACTTTAATCCTCTTGACTGCTGATGGGTGAGGCTGGGTTCCCTCCCTGTTGGTTGTTTGGCCTGAGGCAACCCAACACTGGAGCCTACCCGAGCTCTTTGGTGGGCCTAATGGCGGACTCTGGGAGGGCTCACGCCAAGGAGTACTTCCCAGAACTTCTGCTGCCAGTGTCTTTGTCCTCATGGTGAGACAGAGCCACCCTCCACCTCTGCAGGAGACCATCCAACACTAGCAGGTAGGTCTGGTTCAGTCTCCCCTGGGGTCACTTCTCCTTCCCCTGGGTCCTGATGCACACACTACTTTGTGTGTACCCTCCAAGAGTGGAGTCTCTGTTTCCCCCAGTCCTGTTGAAGTCCTGCAATCAAATCCCGCTAGCCTTCATAGTCTGATTCTCTAGGAATTCCTCCTCCTGTTGCCAGATCCCCAGTTTTGGAAGCCTGATGTGGGGCTCAGAACCTTCACACCAGTGGGTGGACTTCCGTGGTATAAGTTTTCTCCAGTTTGTGAGTCACCCACCCAGCAGTTATGGGACTTGATTGTATTGTGATTGCACCCCTCCTACCATCTCATTGTGGCTACTCCTTTATCTTTGGATGTGCAGTATCTTTTTGGTGAGTTCCAGTGTCTTCCTGTCGATGATTGTTCAGCAATTAGTTGTGATTCTGGTGTTCTTGCCTTAAATGCTATTTTAAAAATAACTTGTGAATGGAAAACTGTTTCAACTATATTATAGATAATCACTTTGGGCCCAGAAAGTATAATAGTATAAGGACATGGATTGCTGAGAGCTGCTCCTGCATGGATAACCTGAGGAGAAGTCAGAAGGGAGGTTTAGGGAAATATCTTAGTTTGGGTTCTTCTGAATCCCAGAGCCTGAGACAAGATCTTGGCTACACTAGGAAGTAGGAATTAGGGAGGGGGGGAGAATTGGACAGGGAAGGATCAAAGGTCAATATCCAGGTGTGCTTTTTGAGGTAATCACTGTCAATTCCCTAGGATTGATTCTCCAGGATCTCCTGAGAAGTATGGAGGACTCCTCTTACAAGAGACCAGCTGAGAGAAGAGCTGCCAGGAGCATGGGGTGAGGATTGTCATGGGAGCTTTAACCCACACTTCTGGACTGTATTTACACATGGATTAAGGGAGTTCCCATTACCTTGGAGAAGATGCCTAATAGAAAGTGGAAGGTTCATCTAAGCATCCTTGACAGGTAGAAATGCCACCAGCAAACATTGACAGTCTGAGCTTCAGCTGAAGTCAGAGCTTGGCTGAGGGACTCTGACATGGGGGAAGCCAAGGCATCTACCAAATGAGGCTACAGTAGTTTTGCTCAGAATTCTATAAGGCCATCACTTTTTAGAATGATACAGCTAGAATACGTCTACCCCCTTCACTTTCCACAATTCCCTAAGGTTATTAATCTTCATGTTCGACTCAATGAGTATTGCCTTATTTGAAGCATAAACTAAAAGAAAACTATATACTTGACTTCATACATTTTCAAGTACAGCAATGCTCCTAGGCATAATGACACAATAATAGACATTGTCTAGACAAATGTTTTGGATAAGGTGACCCTTAAACTACCTATACCAGAATTACCATTAAGACCCACTACATTAAAATCTCTCAAGATAAGGTGTCTTTTCTTTAGTAAGCTCTGTACTGGAATTTGGGGAATTAGTATGCTATATTATTTTAATCTTGGGGTTTTCTTATTTCTTGTAACATTCACTGTCTTAACATTTTCTTCTTAACCCCTTATGTGGTAGAATAGAATTTTAGATAGTTCCCCCCCATGTCTTTTGGTGAGGGTATGGGGAAATCATTCATGGAGCTATTTGTTTCGGTTATATTGTGTGCGATATGTGGATGAGAGAGTCCTTCATCTTCCTCTTCTATGTGATTAAACATACACACACTTGATGTAGCCTACATACCTTAGAATCATCCCATCTGCCAGGTATAACAGGGAGAGTAAAGTTGACTATATCATTTAAGGAAACAGAGCTTCATAACACTTGAATGTTTTGTTTCAGCCCAGATACCAAAACATAGCTCCAGCTGGGATTAGAGCCCTGTTCGATGCCCTAATATTGTTGGGACAACAGCTGTCTGGAAAGTGGCTGATGGTAAATGGCTCATAGGTTTCTTGTTTCATCTTTAAAAGGAGATAACAACCATATACATTTCTCAGAACCTCTTTTCTCAGACAGACTATAGCTTTCCTTTAGACATTTTATAAAAGTACTTAATCTTATTGAGCATATAGTCAGTGATATCTGAACACAATGAACTGATTTAAGAATAAAGAGAACCCTTAAGCTCAGGTTTTACTTTCTTGTCAGCTGGTGTCACTGATTAGTTTTACCAATATGTAGGGTTTCTAAAAATATATTCTCTATGACTGGAAACATGCCATTCAATGTATGGCGGATAAATGTATGGACTGTGTCTCCCAAATTCTCCTTTGTTCAATATCCTCAGAATGTCCTCCTATCATTTCAGGTTCTCAGGGCTCAAACAGGTTTGCTAATAAGATCAGAGTGAAAACTTTATTAAATATTGGTTCATGGAAGATTTTATGGTTTTATTATACAGTTTCACTGTACTATCTTAAGACTCAATTGTATAGCTCCCTAAATTCCATGCTCTTGAAATGTTCTCTTTCCAAAAGGGCATCACTAAAATGGCATTGTACTGACAAGAGGAGAAATTAATTGATTTCTCATTTCTCATTACCTGTAATAGGTCAGAAAGTAAATGTTTAGAATTTATTAGATCATACAAGGGTAATCAAATATTTGGGTGGTAGAACAGATTGGATAAGTGAGATGGAAACTATTGGAGCTGAAATTCTTTGGGGCTGGTTAAATCTCAGTAGCATTGTTTCTATGTAGTTGCTTTAGTATTAAACATACAAAAAGCATAATTAACCTTTATTTTAATACCTCACTTATCAGGGAGATTCTCACTCAGCTTTCACAAAGGTACAGAACACAACCTAGAACATAACACTAAAATTAAATTTTTTTTTTTAAGTGTGGGTAGGTGAGTAGGTATAAATGACAGCAAACCATTACTGAGTTCATATACCTGATAGCTATCGTTTTTCTGCATCTCTCCCCACTGCTAGACTGAGCAAGTACTTCTTTCTGCCTTAGTCTCCTTATCTGTGAGATAAAGGTAAATATAATAGTCACCTCTCAATGGGATTGTATATGTATACACACACACATACATATTATGTATATACATTTTGACTGACATCATACTGTTACACAGTCTGCATAAACCATCTAGAGGTGATTTGGTATAATTTTACACACAATGCTAACAACATTGGCTATTTTATTAGTCCACAGAAAATTTTATTAAAGAGGATATTGATATATAGAGGCATACTACACACAAAAATTATCATTAATAATAACAATATAGCTTACAGCTGATATAGTGATAGTGCTTATTATGGGCCAATCCCTACAAATACTTTGTGTATAAATTGATCTACTGTTCACAAATCCACTATGAGGTAGCTACTATTATAATCTTTATTTTACAGATCAGGAAACTAAAACAGAAAAAAGTGATTGCTCTCAGTCTGACAGTGGGAAGAGAGGCAGAAAACTTATGATTATCTGGTATATTAAATAAAAAATCAGAAATCTGTAGTTATTTATTGTATGTCAAGGCATCCCTCAGTAACCTCTTCAGACAAAGTAGTGTGTCAGCCAAGTAAAATACGTGGGGTTCATAGTGACAATCCTGAAACACACTAAACAAAGGAGCCAGTTGTTGGGCCCTTTAAGACAAAGATATGTCTCATATATTTCAAAATTATTTTCACTTAATTTGAAAGAAAACTAAAAATTAAGTTCCTTTCCATTGATCAGGATATTAAAGAAAACATCTGTTTAATTATGCCCAGAGTACAAAATATCAATAATATTCATCATAGCTTTCATACATTAAAAAAAAATAAAAGCAAAAATAGCAACCACACACATACATACACACACACTCACATGCACACATACACATACACACACACAAGATTTTTTGAAATTTAAGGAGGTAATCTGGAACTTCCTGTTTCAAAACAGGTTTTAAAGTCAAGTAAAATTTCCCCTTTGTTTTTCTGCCAATTGTGTTGTATTAGAGGCCTGTCACTCTGCATCAAGCATGCTTATAGCTACCCACACCTTTCCTGTTAATAATGCAATAAGATGATAACTCATCCATTTATCTAGATTAATATTCACTTTCCTTCAAGTTGATAAATAGGAATTACATGTTTTGGAATTCATCTGCTCTGTTGATGTTGAACATAAGGGGAGATTCAAGGATGTGCCCAGGATGATTTTTAAAACAAGGACCATTTATACTTCTGAAATGAGACTTAGGTACTGAGACCTCTTAGACTTTTTGATTGTAATCTGACCCTACTAAAAAGGGGATTGCATTGAAATTAAGGACTTTTGTTTAACAAAGGTAACCAGAGAGAAGTACAAAGACGGGTGATAGGAAGAATATACTTCAGTAACAAAATAAGGCATGAGATGTAGAGATATCAAGAATATTTAAGGAACTCTTTTAGCAATAGGGTATTCAAGAGAAGAGAGAACTTAGAAAATGAATAGTAATTCACAGAGGTGGAAATCAGAAAGACCAGTAAGCATTTGAAGAGCTGTTTATTCTTGCTATTCATCAGGGAAATGTAAGTTAAAGAACACTTTGAATTCACCAGAATGACAAAAATTAGAAAGTCACATAATATCTAAGCCTAGTGAGGATATGGCAAAATGAGACCTCAAGTGCGTGGTTGTTGGTGGTATAAATACTGTAGGGCAGTTTGGCAGTATGTGGTGCCTGTGATCTAACATTGTCTTTTCTGGGTCTATTCTTTCAAGATTGTGTACCTCATAAGAGAACAGGTAGTGGGATTTTCATATCCACACTTGGGTGATAGCAAGAATTGCAGGGTATACAATGACTATCACTATATAACAATAGGAAAAAGTGGAGTGATATTAGAAGCACAGTTCAGCTTAAATGAACACCCACCAGCAATACGACAATATGGTTTTAAGGATATAACACTATTCAAAATATCCTTGAATGATAGATGGGAAGGATCTATATTACTAGCACTAAAAAGTGCTTTTGTGGGAGTGGAGGCTTAGAAGAGAAGAAAAAGAGGAGAATCATTTAATAAAAGAAAAGTAGATGATCATTATTTAAATCAATTATGGGATAAGAATAATTAACTCAATTGAGTATGCACTCCAAAAAAGGAAATGGACAAACAAACAACCCTCTACACCATACTATCTTGTCCTTCATGCAATTTATATGAATACAAGGCAAAGTGGGCTAAGACTGGGGATGGTTTTGGAAAAGAGAAGAGGAATTTCTGTGATCTATAGAAGTCTTGTCCAAAGATCTTTGGTGCTTCTTTGTGAGCAGCTTTCAGGCCTCTGATGAGCCTCGCTGGCTTCACAAAGGTATTGCAATCTTCCAGAATACTAAACTAAGAATGATCTATTTAATCCTTCTATTTATTTGATGATTCCAAGTACCATGATTTCTGATGAGTAACCACTGTCACATGTTACAATACAGAGCTCCTTTTGGATGATATGCTTAACCTGAGAAAGAGTGTAGACATAGTATTGACCACCAAATATATAGAGTTTGAATTGTAGCCACGATGTACCAGATATGAAGTTAAAAACAAGTTGTTTTGTTAAGAGTGAAATATTGCCATCTAGTTTATTTTCCACTGCGTTTGCTATTGATCTTGGCACTTGCAGTTCTAATTAGGAAATGGGTGAACTTAGCAAGTAATGTAAGTTTAATAAGAATACCTTATAAAGAGATCAAATATATTTATAAAGCATCTCATGCACTAATATAAATCATAATTGTATTAATATATTAAGATATTAATATATTAAACTCTTATATTAATACCTTAGAATTGATTTTTAAAAATAAAAGTTGTTTTGATTTTCATGAGATCAAATCTTATTTATTTATGATTGAAAAACAATAGAGGAGAAATATATACATTGTGTTGAAAACTTTACATGTTTGGTAATAGTAAAAAGATTCCAGATAGGGTTAGTATACATGACAAGAAGAGTCACTAGTTGTGAATTATATATATGTTTCAGTGATTTAAAACTGATTGAGCTTGACAGTGAATGCAACCAATGACCGAAAACTGGCTACCTGACACTATTTATTTAGAGCAAGTGAATGTTAACCATCAAAAGAAATGAAATATTAGATATGCCCCAAGATAAAATAATTATACTTTGAGAATTAATATTAACTTAAAATCAGAGATGACTAATGATCTGTAATAATGCTTATCATGCAACAATATAATTACCTGATTACTGGATTGTCAGACTACCAATATTCTTTCAAGCTATGTATTTTATTTTATTGAATAAAAGAATGAATGATTAAATGCATGGACATATGGCTATATTGGTGAAAAGATGAAAACAATAAAAAAATTTAGAATCATCTTAAGTGAGAGAAGACATGACTTTATCTATTTATCATTACAAATTGAAGAATTTAGGCTGCATTGGTATTTGGAAATAATTCTCAGTTAAAGTTTTAGCTGTCATCACATATAAAGTTCAGAATCTTACTGAAAATATGGAACTTAGAACCATATTTCCTAAAATAGAAGTAATGGAATAAAGGAAAAATACAATAAAAACTGAGAGTCTTGTAGTACTGATCTCATAATTTGTAGTCACTGCCGGAAATAAGCTGCCTGAGTGAGGTGAGGGTCAGTGTCAGAAAGGGCTGTGGCTAATTTTTTAAAAATAATGTACTAGAAGCATTTATGACATCTATAAAGGTATTTTATTTTTGACCAGTGGCAAAGATCAAGGTACAGGACAGATTTGGCTATGCTACACTATTTTGGCCAAATGTCAAATGGGAGACATGGTCTCATTTATATAATGCAGTAAAGAATATAAATTTTGTTTAATTTGCTCCTTTAGATTGAATATTAAGAAAACATACTTGTGATAAAATGTTTATGATCCTTAATTTGTACTTCAAATAATATGCTATGACAACCGTTCCATATGTACTCTGGAATGTACATCTAAACAAGATATCCAGAGTAAATATATTTTTTAGAGGTATTTCTCTGTGATTTGAAACACAATAAATGATTTTAGATTTATTTATAGGTTTATATCCCTTATCTTGTTTCCTAAGTGTTTAAAATTTCTCACAAAGTGTATATAATAAAGGATAAAGCAAAATTTTAGATTAAAGTGGAAATGAAAACCCAATTAAAATATGTAAATGTGGACCATTTTGTATACTTGCTACAGATGGATCTCGGAATGACTCTGTCACAGCAAAAGAAAATATATAAAATTTTTGTTTGTTGGGTTAAAAACCATTTAACAATCAGTTTAGTACAGCTTTTCTTTTTTTTTTTTTTTTTTTTTCAGTACGCGGGCCTCTCAGTGTTTTGGCCTCTTCCATTGCGGAGCACAGGCTCCGGACGCGCAGGCTCGGCGACCATGGCTCACGGGCCCAGCCGCTCCGCGGCATGTGGGATCCTCCCGGACCGGGGCACGAACCCGTGTCTCCTGCATTGGCAGGCGGACTCTCAACCACTGCGCCACCAGGGAAGCCCTAGTACAGCTTTTCTTGATATCAAGATCTGATAGGAAATTCCCTCATGACTTCCATCAAGGATGTTTTAGCTAATGGTATCTCTAAACCTACAGTTTCTATCACTGAGTATGTGTGTATATCCTAAATTCACACACACATACATATATATATATGTAAAATACAGTAATGGAAATTCTATTGGGTAGGTTGCAAAATTAGTACAAATTGATAATCTGGTCTCTGATAACATGACTTCTTAATCCAAGGAAATAATTTAGATTGTCTTAACAGGGTTTCTTACCCCAAGATGTGTATCATCATAGGGGTTCCATTATTGGGATGAAGGAATTTTGTAAGGCACCCAAAACTGTATGTAAATACTGCATGTACCATTTTACTTTTCCCCTACTTCCAGTATCATATAGCATTCTCAAAATAAACTGTAACATACAAAATGTAGAGAACCATTGCACACAATGTGCTTATTGTATTAACTGTTTTAATTCTGAATTAGCATATATGGTTATGTTCTTTGATAATTTTTAGCTTTTATGTAATTTTCTATTGGTATCAACAATGTCAGAAATGAAAGCCCCCTTATTTTATGGTACTCATGATATCTTATTTAAAATTACAGATTTAGATATGTTATATGATTTTCTCCTAGAATTTTCCTTTATAGAGTTTAACATATGGCTGGAAAGTCTTAACTATCACAGAGATTGATTTGTTATTGTAAAAGCCACAGATACATTGTTTATGAATCATTATTTGGAGAAGGATTTCACTTTTTGTTAATATTTATATTGTCTCAATTAATGAAACTCATTGAAACTATTTCTTCATATAATACCCAGGTATCTGTCTGTATAAATCAGCAATATCATTTAATTCTTATGGTATAAACTGTTTTCTCCCAGAACAGAATTTATACTTGCTACTTTGTGATCTTAATCCATTTACAACCCCAAAGACATGTGGGATGATAGGGGTGGAGGATAGGACAACGGCTATCTACGTGCAAGGTAACTGCCTCAGGTGAGGTTACTGCAAATCACCAGGCAAGGCAGGACTTCTGTCACTGGACAGGAGAAAAGGCACTTTTTCTGCTCTTCAAGAGAATTTTTTTGTTATTTGTGAGTTAAAATCCATAGACTCATCATAATTCATCCAAATGCCCCATTCCACTTTTTGGAGACTTAGCCAATCTCGTAAATTTTATGAGATCTGGGGGGCTGATAAATCCGTTTATGTTATAATTTAGCAACCTGTAGGAGAAGTTTCTGCTCTGCTTTTCAATTTCAGCAACACAACCTTGCATCTGCAAGAGATATGAGATACCTTTAGGATAAACATGGGAACTTTCTTGTTCTTCATTATTACTTAAGCTGAGAACTTAAAACCTTGAACTTACCTTTTTTTTAAATTAAAACTTCCTACTGCCATCAGAATAGCCGGCTGCATTATTTGTATTACTCAGTCTTGTCATAACAGCCTGTCACAGCAGCCAGCCTGTCTGCCAGAGGTTGCCTTCAATGAGCATTTCATTCCAGGGATTTAGAGGATAATAATTTACGGAACTGTTTCAGCACACATCTGTGGACTAATGGTATCCCATTTTCCAACTTCCAAAACAACCAAGCTAAATAAGTCAACTATGAGAGTCAGTTTCCTGCAACCTCTCTAGTTACCGAATACTCTCTCAGGCAAAATTCTAGGTGTTTTAAACAGAGAGGGGTTTAATTTGGGGAATGTGGTGTCAAACGGTATTAGAATTGTTTGGTTAAGAAGAGTTGTAAACATCACTAAACCTTTGATTTAAAGACCAAATCATTTAATCTAGAAGTCAGGAAGCTGCCACTACTGCCATCAGTGTTGCTACCTCCACAATTAGCCTTCATTTATGACACTGAAACTAGATACTGGAACATGAAGTCTACCTCCTACACCCACTCACGTCTTTTAGAACTTGTTTAAGAGCTGTAGAAGGATTACTTCTATTTTACCCCTACCTTTCAAATCTTTCATGGATGCATCTCAATGGCAGAAACTAAATTGTGTCTAGTACCTTAGCCAAAAAGGAATCTGAGGAAAGGACTCTTGCCCTTGCAATACAGGTTGGAGCATGGGAAAGATCTGTTTTACTCAGTCTTCTCAGCATCAGTTGACATAGTTGATTTTTGTCTTTCTTAAAGCACTTTCTGCTCTTGCTTTCCATGTAACCATATTTTTCTGTTTTCTCTCATATGTTGCCTGCTATTTCTGAGGATCCTTTTCTGGATGAAATGAATAACGATAATGGAGGCAGAAGGATAAGTTCTTTATCTTTGATATGATGGCAGGGAAGACTTAGAATAGATACCATCTAAATGGAATACACACATACAAATGTGGGGTGGGTTTTAGGAATGACACCAATCTTTTTCTTTCTTCCTTTCTCCCCTCTTTCTCTTCTGTGGTGACTGTGGAGGCCAAATGCAGAAGGTGGTAGCATCGCAAGGTGGAATTCCTTGGCATCCATGTGTAACTTCTTGAAGAGGGGCCCCACAAGAGAGAGCTACCTATCATAAAGAACTATGTGGACTGTCATATTAAAAATAAATAATTTTTACTTTGTCTTAAGCCACTTAAAATAAAAGAGAACATTTAGTCTGTTTCATGCAGGTTTGAGGTTTATCAGATAATAACGCTAGAAGGGACAAGAAAAAATGTGGGCATAGGCAATAAAGTGATTGTCATGGTAGACAATGAAATTTAGGTCAAACAGGAACAAGTGGTATTGATGGATAGTTAGAAAGTGATAGTGTCAAATATGTTTACGACATTGACGGGTAATAGGGTTGTAAGGATATTTGACCAAGTGAGAAGAGTATGGAATACTGTTTTAACGTGTATGTTTGCTGTTGAGAGTTGATGCGATGTTCGTTTTCTTGTGATATTAAGATCGAGGGTGTGACCATAGAAGTGAATGATTGAGGAAATATAAAGGAGAAATGAATACCAACTATGAGGAGATCAACAAACTAAGGCCAGAGGTTTATGCAGGATCATTTGAAAGACATGCATCTATTCCAATATTTAAATTTTTCTAGTTTTTTTAGTAGATGAAGCCAGAATAGCAGAAAACTCTTATTGGTCCTCTCTGGACCCTTTGCTCTTTATATTTTACAGACTTACTTCTGGTGAAGCAAAGATAATGTTGCATATAAAAACATGGACATTGGTGTCAGACTGCCCAGCTTCTGATTTTGGTTTAGTCATTTACTAGTTAAGTGGCACTTGGAAATTGGCTTACTCTTGAAATACATTTTATTTTTCCTGATGTAAAAGGAGTTTTGAAGATTAAAGACAATGATTTTGAACATCTTGCTTATTAAATTACTATTATTATTGTGTAATATTATGGCTCCTACTTTGCTTGATGACTTTTTAGTGGCATTAAAATTTGCCACTACATTTACTGTAGGGAGGTTGGCGAGGACGGTATCCACTATATGGTTACCTATATAACTCCTTACTTGACCACACACACACACGCACACACACACAAAACAGAAATAGAAATAAACTTCCAGATTGAAATGACAAAAGAAATTTGCTTCCACTGAAAATCTGTTGTGTATTCTCAAATTCTCACAAATCATGCTAACAAATATTCAAACCTTTTTAGCTTTGGAGATTATATAATTAGAGTCAAAATTGTGGCTTAACTTTAATGTAAGAAATGACTCTGTGAATATAGTATACACACTCCCCGCCATTAATTATATACTTTATTTTCATTTTAGATTTAACATTTATTCATTTTTTTATTGCATACATTTTCCAAGTCACCTCAGTTCTTCTGTGTGTGCATATGTGTGTACGAATAACCTCAATAGCCTAGATTTTGAGACCACAAACTATTGAAGGAAAATGGATGCCCAGAAGAAGATTCCTACTGGTATAGAAATATTTTTTTTAAATAGTGAAGGGTTTTTTATTCAAGGACTAGGATGAATCAGCTCTTCTTTTGTGACGTGCAAGTTGAGCCTGTGTTCCATTACAACTCCTTCTACAGCTCCCATTTTGATTTAGAAGGTTAGTTGGGCATCAGCTATTGACGTTTCTTAGCTTGTTCCAATCTATGTTATAATTATTATTTCTTTACATCGTGATTCCTAGAGTCTAATGAGGGTTCTAGAGCTCTTTTCTCAATTACATTTATATGGATATTTTAACGGTAAGGGGAGATAAAAAAAATAAGGTACTGTTTCCTACTCTACCATTGAATCAAGGAGATATCACTTTAATAATGTCCTATTTCCATCCCTGCAAGTAGAGCTTGCTGCACTGTGGCTGAGACACTATGTTAAGTAGGACAACTGTGAGCATCTTTGAGAAATTGCTCAGAGATTAAATGTCTCTTACTTTTCATACCAGCAAATGATCTCATCTTTGACCCATAATTTGACATTCTAAGTATAGGTTGTTCTGTATTTTAGTATCATGTGTAATTAAACCCATTGGATTTCATCCAGTGTCCTATTAATTTTGAAACTGAGAAGGCTGAGGATACGGCATTGAATTTTAAGCCTACGCAAGTTTCAAGCAAGGCAAATACAGAAGCAGATAAAGAAAGTGCAGTTCTTGTGAGTCCTGACAAATCTGTGAAGTCTCGCACATGATAAAACAATTAGGGTACTCATAAACTGTTCTCTTCTGGACAGATTTATATTTAGTTTTAGGAGACATTTGTTGTATACCTACTGTGTGGAAAATAATAAGTTCTTAAAAGACAAAAGAAATGAAAACAAAATAGTCTGGGCTTCAAGGAGCAGTTCTTGTATTCATAGTATTACCCAAGTTCAGAGGGAAAAAATGTGCTCTTTATAATGTGTACCTGATGAGGTGACTTTTTGCAAATTTCTAAGTAATAGAAAATTATGAGTATGTACCACTGGGCACTGAGGTAACTTTAGGAAATAAGAGGTCAGGGGCTAACTGAAATCAGAGGTCAGGGCCTAACTCAAGTTCAGATTCATCATTCATTTGCCTGATTTTTGAGTTCTCTAAAATTTTTCCCTACTCTGTATTATTCAATCTGATTTTCTACTGCATCTGTCTACATCTGATTCATTTAAGCTTATATATTTTAATTCATTCATTAAAAAATTTGAAATCAAAGAAGAACTAAATAAGTGGAGAAGTGTTTTATGTTCATGGACAGGAAGACTCAAGATGTCCATTCTTCCAAGATTTGCTTGTGTTCATTATTATTTATTTTCTTCTGCTTACTGTGGATTTAATTTGCTCTTTTTCCAGTTTTCTAAGGTAGAAACTTAAGATATTACTTCTTTTCTAATATATGCACTCGGTATTGATTTCACTGCAACCCGTGGATTTGGATAAGTTGTGTTTTCATTTTCATTTAGTTAAAAATAGTTTTTAATTTCTCTAGACATTTCTTCTTTGACACATGTCAAATAAGTGTGTTGTTTAATCTCTATATATTGTGGGATTTTTCATTTATCTTTCTGTTACTGATTTCTAATTTAATTCCATTGTGGTCTGAGAGCAGACATTGTATGATTTCTAGACTTCTAAATTTGCCAGCGGGTGTTTCATGGTCTATAATTGTGGTTAATGTTCCATATGAGCTTGACAAAAATATATTCTGCTATTGTTGTATGAAGTAGTCTATAGATGTCCATTATATCTAGTTGATCGATGGTATTGTTGAGTTCAACTATGTCCTTACTCATTTTCCATTTGCTGAATCTGTCCATTTCTAATAGAGGATGTTGAAGTCTTTGAATCCACTGTATAGTGGATTCATCTGTTTCTCTTTGCAGTTCTATTAGTTTTTACCTCATGTATTTTTACACTCTGTTGTTGGGTGCATAAATATTAAAAATTGTTATGTCTTCTTGGAGAAATGACATCATTTTGTAATGCCCTTCTTTAACCCTGATAACTTTCCTTGCTTGGAAGTGTGGTTTGTCTAAAATTAACATAGATTCTCCTGCTGTTTTGGATTAATGCTAGCGTGTTATATTTTATTCCATCTATTTACTTTTAATCCTTATGTGAATTTATATTAAAGTGGGTTATTTATAGACAACATATAGTTGGGTCTTGTTTCTTGATACACTCTGACAATCTGTCTTTTAATTTGTGCATTTAAACCACTGATATTCATAGTGATTATTGACATAGTTGGATTAATGTCTAACATATTTGTTAGTATTTTTCTGTTTGCCACCTTTGTTATTTATTTTTGTCTTCCACTCATTTTCTGTCTTTTGTGTTTTTAATTGAGCATTTTGTATGATTTCATTTTTTCTTTTTCTTTATCATGTTCATTTTACTTGTTTCTACTTTTATTTTGGTGGTTGCAATATATATTTACAGCTAACCCAAGTCCACTTTTAAATAACACTGTAATGATTCACAAGTAGTGAGTACCTTAAATAATAAAATGATCCTTATTCTTTCCTTCTGACCCTTTTATCATTGCTGTCATTCATTTCACTTATACATAAGCACATATAAATATACATAAGCATATGACTGACTACACTGGTACCATTATTATTTTGAACATACTGTTAGCTAATAGATCACTTAATAATAAGAAAAATAAACTTTTTAAATTTTACCTTTACTTATTTATTCTCTGTTTCTCTTCCTTTCTTTATATAGATCTGAGTTTCTGTCCTTTATCATTTGCCCTGTCTCTAAAGAATTTTTTTTTAAACATTTCCTGCAAGGTGTTCTACTGTCATTATTGTTTCAAATATTTCTTCTGTTCCTTTCCTTCTTTCCTCTCCCACTAGAATTCTCATTAGGCATGTGTTATAACTTTTTCAGTTGTCCCACATATTTGGATATTTTGTTTCTTCTGTTTTTTTTTTCTTTCTTCAGTCCTTTTTCTCATTGCTTTTCAGTTTCAGTGGTATCCATTAAGATATCCAGTAGCTCAGAGAATCTTTCCTCAGCTGTATCCAGTCTACTAATAATCCCATCAAAGGCACTCTTCATTTCTCTTTTCTCTTACAGTGTTTTTTCATCTCTCTTTGTCGTATTTTTATTTTTCTTTTTTTGGTTCTTTGTTACAAGTTTCTCTCTGCCTTCATTGTCCATCTGTTCTTGCATGTTGTACTTTATCCAATGGAGGCCTTAGCATCTTATTCATAGTTGTTTTAAACTCCTGGTCTGATAGTTCCCACATGCCTGCACTATCTTAGTCTAGTTCTGATGCTTACTATTTCTTTTCAAACTTTGATTTTTCTATTTTAGTATGTCTTGTACTTTTTTCTTCATAGCTGAGCATTATGTACTTGGTAAAGGGAACTGCTATAATTAGGCCTTCAGTGGTAAGGTCTGGGTGGAGGGGAAGTGTTCCATAGTCTTATGAGTAGGTCTCAGTCTTTGAGCGAGCTTGTACCACTGAACTGTGAACTTCACACAGGCTTCTTAATTTTTTGCTCCCCTTCATTAGGACAAGATGGCTAGAGTGGGCTGGATTTGGGTATATCCTCTCTTCCACATGGAAGGCTAGAGGGGGCTGGAATTGGGTTTTTCCTTCCTCCAGGTCAATTAAGCTCTGATTAGCCCCAGCAGGTTAGGCTCTAGCTAAATTGTTTCACCTGAAGGCAGACATTTTAAAGACAAACAGGGTGCTCTGGCGTATTTCACAATGGCTCCTTTTCCTCTCTTCCTGCTAGAAGCACAAGGGGATTTTTCTCTGCTCTTCACTGCAAGAACCTGGTCCACTTCCTGGAGGTAAGACACAAAAGTGTGGGGATCCCCTGATGTTAAAGGCCAAAGACAGTTTGTTATTTCAGTATTGCTTTTTCCCATTTTACAGGTAACCTGAGATGTAGGTAAGTTTTGTATTATATTTATTTTACCAGAAGGATGTCCTTTAATATGTGTTGTGTATTGAATTCTCTGTTTTTGTCTGTGAAAGTTGTTATTTAGCTTTCCTTTTCGCAAAATATTTTCAGTTGTTACAAAGTTCTTGGGCTGATGTTTTCCTTTCAGAACTTGAAAGTTGCTGGTCAGTTGTCTTTTGGCTTGCATAAAACTTGAGTGTGGATTTTGTTGTAGCTATAGTTACCCTTAGTGCTTATTTTGCTCCAAAATTGTTCAGGGTTACCTTGTGCATAGGGTGCGAGTTGGATTTTTTTCTTGATGCCCCTGTTCTCCTATTACCTTTAAGATTTTCCCTGTGTGCTTCCACAGGTCTCTCTCCATATATCTCACCTCAGGCATGGACTGCAGCATAAGTCAGCACAGAGTAGCCTGGTGGTAGGGGCAGGGGGGGCCTTCTCTGTTGTCTTGTTCCAATCTCAGGCTTAGATTGGCTTGGTGTTCCTGGT
This sequence comes from Monodon monoceros, assembly GCF_005190385.1. Classification (NCBI taxonomy): domain Eukaryota; kingdom Metazoa; phylum Chordata; class Mammalia; order Artiodactyla; family Monodontidae; genus Monodon; species Monodon monoceros. The sequence continues at coordinate 50,094,404 of NW_021703767.1, forward strand.
TCTTGGGGATGGGCTTTCTCTAGGATCTTGCTCTGGTTCCTTTTGCTAAATGCCTCTAAGAGCCAGAGTCTGGAGAATCTCTAACCCTCCTTCCAAGGGTAGAAATTTTTTTCTTTTTGGTGCCCCAGGTGCAGCTGTTTGCTCTTTCCTCTCCTCTTTCCCCAACTCACAGCTCAAGGATTGTTTTCCCTGTAGGAGAGAAGTTTCCAAATGGAACTTTATGCTTTCCTGCAGTGGCAGCTGCTTTTCTTGTTCAGGCTTGAACCACAAAGGGGGCCTTTTTGTAGTGTCTCACTCTGCTCAAAATTGTTTTTGTTGCCCTGTGGTGACATCCATGGAAAACTCTGAGACTGAGTGTAAAATCCCTGGTATCTTGGGCTCTTGGGAGTTCTGTATTCTCAGGTTATGCTACACTGGTAGGAATTTGCTAAATTTTTTAGCTGAAATCTTTTTATTGGCTTATATGTCAGCCCAGGTTTCCTACTCTGTTCTGCCCCAGATAAGCCACCGCTTGTATTTCCTTGAAGGTGCCTGTCTTTTCTCAGATATCAGCCTACTGGCTTCCTCTGTGATCTCAGCTATTTTATTAGCTAAGAACAAATTATAATTTTGTAGATTATTTGGCTTTTTCCTGTTGTCTGAGTGGGAGCTCTTTCTACATTTCTGTATCTTAATGGGAAGCCAATCCTTTCCGGAGAAGAGTTTTCGTTCAGCTGGAAACCATTAAAACTGACACCTGCTTCACATAATGAGAAAGTAACTCATAATTGTTTTTGGCTATTGATACTATTAGTTTCATTAGCAGATGTATTGGCATCACCCTTTGAAAATTTAGATCTTTAACAGGGCAGAACAATTTTTCTATGACTAAAATGTGTATGTGATGCTATCTTGTAAATGTGATGCCTTTGGCATATCATTATTAAACTGTTGGCTTTAAGTTGCATTTTATTTTTTATTAGTAGAGTTACACATAAAATGGATGTTTTTATGTATAAAAAATCAGAAATTTAACACTGTCTCACAGAAAGCTGATTTTATTTTCTGTTCATTTAAATTTTGAAATTTTATTTATCTTTAGGACATTTCAGAATGTGAGCACAGTAATTCCTTAGACAATCAAGCAATTTTAGCATATCATAATTCTTAATTCTAATGTATTGCATCATTTCCATTATATTTCATTTCATCACTCTGGCCATTATCACGTTTAACTTGATCAGTGTCAAAACTACTTGAAAGTTCAGCTTATATATAAGATACTAATGCATTCTTGACTTCTGATGAATAGAGTAATAGGCTAATGCACTCAGAAAAATGTTTTTCCAAAGCTGTTATGAGTAATAGACAGAAGTATTCTGTATTTACCCAGTTGGGTCAAAAAGCTAGAAGCAGAGTGACACTGAAAAATATAACAACCATACATAATGAATGTGTTATGGTCTCACATTATCTTTTTATGTTGTCATTTTCAAGAATTGGATGAAGTAATGAGTAATGCAAAATCAGTTTAACCATGTGACCTTTATTTGTGAAATAGATGTTCATTAATTCAATATATTTATTGAGTGGCTCTTATGACAAGTGCTGTTCAAGGAACTGTGGAGTCAGCAGTGACTGAGAACAAGTCCTGCTTTATGTATATATAGCTCTCCATTTTTCAACAAAACTTAAAAATATTTACTGCTTTTTTTTTTTTTTTTTTTTTGCGGTACACGGGCCTCTCACTGTTGTGGCCTTTCCCGTTGCGGAGCACAGGCTCCGGACACGCAGGCTCAGCGGCCATGGCTCACGGACCCAGCCGCTCCGCGGCATTTGGGATTCTCCCAGGCTGGGGCACGAACCCATGTCCCCTGCATTGACAGGTGGACTCTCAATCACTGCGCCACCAGGGAAGCCCTATTGCTTTTTTTTTTTTTTTCGGTACGTGGGCCTCTCACCGTTGCGGCCTCTCCTGCCGCAGAGCACAGGCTCCGGACGCGCAGGCCCAGCGGCCATGGCTCACGGGCCCAGCTGCTCCAAGGTACGTGGGATCCTCCCGGACCAGGGCATGAACCCGTGTCCCCTGCATTGGCAGGCGGAATCTCAACAACTACGCCACCAGGGAAGCCCTATTGCTCTTTTATATTAACTTTCCTGAGGAGATCTCAGGTGGGATAGCTTAACTTTGAATGTCATTTATAATTTTTAGCAGTTGACTGCAGATTTGACTGCTGTATCTTTTCTCTAGCTACATAAATGTGCTTTTTTTGTATTTGAACAATTCAGAGCAGAATATATGTACTTTCTTCTCTAAGGTTGTCAGTAAAATTGAGGAATTATAGTAGAACATGAAATAACTGGTTCAAATTTAAGCAAAGGCTTATGAAAAGTTTCATGTATTGATTTGCCCCTTTTGTTTTAAGATATTTGTGTGGCTCTTCTCAGCACTCTCTGTGCATGAGACAACACTAGGTTTTTAGCACCCTTGGAAACATGAGGAACAGGTTTCCTTATCAGGTCTAGGTTTAAGGTTGTGTTTCATTGTCTTGGTTTTTGGTTTCCTGTGGTGTGCCAGATCTTACTAGCTTTTTGATAGCCAATTGTTAAATTTTCTAGAGATTGGAGTCCGGTAGTTTAACAGTGGTAGCTTAAGCTCTGACATACTGAGGTATTTTATTACAGTGGAGGCATTTTATTGTTGTGTTTTGGAGTCCCCAACACCATTCTCACATTAAAAGATTGCCTAGAATGATTCATCGGACTTAAATCTTTAGGAGTAAAACTAGATTTTATCACACAGGTGTAGTTAAGATAAACAGCTGGATCATAAGGGAAAGAGACATAAGTAGAGTGTAGATGAATCTGCCTACAGACTTCCTTATGCTTTCTCTGTCTCATTAGGTGTCACTTGGAGCACATGTTTACCTAACAATGAAAATGCAGCAACATGTGTGCTGTGCTTTTGTCGAGGGAAGTTGACTAGAGACTCATGGCCTAGGTTTTTTTTTATTATTAATTTATTTAATTTATTTATTTTTGGCTGCATTGGGTCTTCGTTGCTGTGCATGGGCTTTCTCTAGTTGCAGTGAGCTGGGGCTACTCTTCGTTGCAGAGTGCAGGCTTCTCATTGCAGTGGCTTTTCTTGTTGTGGAGCACAGTCTCTAGGTGAGCGGCCTTCAGTAGTTGTAGCATGCAGGGTCGGTAGTGGTGGCTCGTGGGCTCTAGAGTGCAGGCTCAGTAGTTGTGGCGCACGGGCTTAGTTGCCCTGCAGCATGTGAGATCTTCCCGGACCAGGGCTCAAACCTGTGTCCCCTTCATTGGCAGGCAGATTCTTAACCACTGCGCCACCAAGGAAGTCCCTTTTTTAAAATATTTATTTATTTATTTTTGATGGCCTAGTTTTTTATTGGGAGCTGGTCACATAGGCACTCACTGCCTAGCACATACCAAAATTCCAGACTCCCAGAAGGAAAGCAGATGTAATGTAAAGCACATCATTTGCACAAATATTTCAGACACAATATACAATGCTTACTATTTTGGGAATGGCAAGAATACTCTTGAAGTCCACGTTCACAGATACCAGACAAGGGCCAGTTTTGAAAGTAGGCCTTCTAAGGATAGCAGTCTTGGGACAGCTATGTTAACCCTTTTCTGCACAAGTAACTTTGTTTCTAATAGCCTAGTTGTAAAAATCTCGCATGCTAGAAATAATAACCAAGTTTCTAACTACCTATGTACCTTAATTAGATAACCAGGTTAGAGTTATTAATCAGATCTTATTAACCAGAGTTATCTTTCTACTTTCTACTCTAGTTCTGGTAATAGATCACCCTGCTCCTTCTCTGTGCTGGTCTCATTATTCACTTTATACATTTACTCCTTCAGTAAACATTCACTGCTCTATATGCCATCAACATAATCCAAAATATACAGCACAGTGTACCACAAAATACCTCTGTAAAGGAACTTACACTTTTTTGTGGTGAGGTTGTGTATATTGGAGTATAGAGACTTTCAACTTATTTAATACTTCGAAAAAAATCTAAGGAGAAGAGAGAGTGACAGAGTTGGATTTGAGTTAGTTTATATGTTGTTTTCAGTGAAGACCTCTCTGGACATTTGAACACAGAAGTGAAAGAAGTACAGGAGTAAATTACACATATACCTAGAGGAAGTTCCCTCCAAACAGAATTCCATATTCCAGAGTCAGAAATTGACAGAAGAAAGGCAAGGAGGTCAACATGCCTGATGTAGGACAAACAAGATATTTAGAGAACAGGTGACATAGAAAAGGAAGGGAAAATGGAAAACATATTTTAGGAATTTGTAGTTCCTGTTAACATCTTTAAATTTTCCTCTGAGAAGAATCCTGGAGATTTTGAGGAAAAAAGAGTGATATGATCTCATGTACATTTTAAAAGTCAGAGCAAATAATAGGCTTAAAGGATGAGGATGGAATATTAGGAGAGAATACACAGAGACTATTAAGAATATATTGCAATAATCCAGAAACAAAGATCATGGTGAGGATCAGAAGAATAGCAGTGAGTAGAAATGGTAAGAAGATTTGGGCTGGGTATATTTTGACATTTCCTCTTCCAGTAGGAAAAGAATAGAACAAAGAGAATCTTTTCTGATGCTACTTTCAAGGTCCTTTAAGATTTTTGGTTGAAATAACTTGAAAGATATTGACATTAATTGAAATGAGGACAACTGAGAGAGAAGTGTGCTTTGGGGTAATCAAGAATTTGTATTTGGATGTATTATGTTTGAGATACATATTTGACGACCAAGTGGAGAGGTTGAGTAAACAGTGGAACATAGGAGTCCAAAGATGGTCAGAGATGAGGACTTGGAGATCAAAACTTGGGAGTCATCAAATTAAAGATGACATTTAAAGCTATGGGAATGGAAGACATCACAACATGTAGTTAGAAAAAGTTACAAGGACAAAGCCATGGAGCATTCTAACTGGTACAAGAGTGGAAGGTGAGAACTGCCTGTAGTGGAGGCTGAAAGAAGTACAATTAGTCCCCTACATATGAACCTTCAAGTTGTGAACTTTCAAAGATGTGAACATGTGATGTGTGCCAGCCCCTGTATGCCAGCTGCTGTACTGTACTACTATACTTTTCAAGGTACTATACTGCAAGATTAAAAACGTTTTCTTTATTTTTTGTGTTTGTTTTTTTATGTACGTATTATTGTGTGAAAAGTATTATAAACCTATTACAGTACAGTAGTATATAGCCGGTTGTGTTAGTTGGGTACCTAGGCTAACTTTGGACTTATGAACAAATTGGACTTATGAACATGCTCTCGGAATGGAACTCGTTCATATGTAGCGGATTTACTGTAGTCAACGAAGTAAGAGAACCAAGAAAAAGTGGTGTCTAGAATCAGTGTGAAGAAAGTCTTTCAAGAAGTGATCAACATTGTCAAATGTTGCTGATTGTTTGCATTAGGTAAAGTTTGAGAATTAACTGGCAGACTTAAGGTAGATGTTCCTGATATTGGCAAGAGCAAATTATATATGTTATACTAATGGTATAAATTCATGTGGGCTCAAAAGAGGATAGGAGAAATGTAAAGATGGACTATAAATACAGATTGTAGATTCAGAAGATTTGGGAGTCAGAAGGATTTTTTATAGGCAGTAATACAGCACTTTTATGATAAAAATTGTTCGAGAGAAAAACCTGATAAGTCAGAAATTAAAACAATATCATAAATGAGATGGGATGGAATCCAATGCATAATTGGAGGGATTCATCTTGGACAGGAATACTGATACACAGCAACAGCAGAAGAAAAGGTAGAGTATATGAGAATCACAGTAGGTGGGATGATGGATGTGTTGTTGGCCATTTCTGAACACTTCTATTTTGTTAGTGAAATATTTACAAGGTGAATAACTGAAAATAAAGAATGCCCTGAGGGCAGGGTGGTGGGAGAAGTTTTGTTAATTTGAGGAGAGAGGAAGATGGTACTATGTATCTAGAAGGTTGGGTGTCTGAATTGACTAAGGAAATTAAGGACGCATTCTGAGACATGTGATCAGGAATTTAGCAGTTAGTGAGTCAGTTCAGGTCCTGCAAGAAGCAGATGCCAAGGTGGGATTAACCATGTAAGATAGTTACTGGGGGAAATGCCTGCAAAGAGTAAAGGGTTAAGCATAGGTGAGGGGAGTCCTCAGACTGTGATGCAGGTCTGACACCTATGAAATGAAAGACAGGAAAACTGGGTGAGAGAACTTCAGACTGCAGTGCAGATCTGAGAATGTCTTGGCCAGGCCAAGGTGCCCCTCAACCCCACCCCAGCGAAGGCTGACTATTGGGAGGGTCCCACTTTGGGCAGAAATAGCCCAGCTATAGTAGTCTCGTCATATACAGTTATTGGCTGGGAGAAGCCTAAGGGAAGCCCAGCTTTGGTGTGAGCCTGAGAGAGAACCTGTAGGTGCTGCAGGCAGAGGCTCTCAGTCAGTGTGTTCACTGTAGCAGGGTCTCCTGAAGGTAGAGCTGAGCTATGTGTACACATCCGTGGCCAACACGTTCGATTTGATTGTATGTTTTCCTCCAACTGTGTTTAGCTGCTCTGATGTATTTGAGGAAGGAAGTAGGATGTTAAATTTAAGTAGATGTGAGAATTTCCAGAGTAGTGAAATGAAGGGAAAGAGGGATAAGCAAACTGAAGCATAACTAAGTAGTTAGAAAGAGGAAGCAGAATCTAAGCTGGTTATGGACATGAGTGCCTGAGGGTGCTTTAGTTCTACCCATGCAAACAAGGACCTGGAGTGTCTTTAGTAAGGCTAACATCCTTAATTTTCTTTGCAAGTTTTGGAGCATGAAAGCATAAAAGACTTATAATCACATATACCTACATATACATATAGAGAGAGAGGGAGGGAGAGAGAAACAATTTCAAAAGTTATCAATTTAAGTATATACATATGACTTAGATCTAAGAGGGGAGAGAAGAATTTGTTACATCCTGGGTAGGTTTCAATTCCCATGTGTTTCTTACACACTTAACCACACTGACTTCGATTTTAATTTTCTATATCTGTTGTACTGTGAGCCTGAAATTCCAATGAACTACTTTATCATACATTCAAATGAAAGCATTGAACTTGTTATGTTTGGAGATGATGTGCAAATCTACAAAGTAGTGCTTTGCTATGAGAATATGAAGGGTACTTTAGGGAATTTAAGGTTTTCCAATGACTAGGTTTAAGACCAGCTTTGAAACTACTACCTTATACCTGGATTCCCACTTAGTTTACCTCTGCTTGCCTGTGTGGATCCTCCACTCTCTCAGTGAGTATTGTGGAACTAGCAAGTCTTTGCCTACTTGTGACTGTGCCCACCAGATGCCAAGTTCTAACTGCAAGACTGAAATTTATTCCCATTTGTCCTGGGTCCATCGCCTCAGTTCTTTTCCTACTTCAATGGACAGGTCTGGTTCAATATATCTTGTCCTGCTTCAACTGAGAAAACCATGCCTGACTGTCAGATATATTCATAAGTAAATAATAATGGTTATAATTAGTACTGCTGTCACCAGGAAGTAAGTCCTGTTCTGAGAGCCTTAGGAAATATTCACATCCAATCCTCTATAACAACACTGTATTTTATTATTGTTATCCCTATTGACAGATGAAAAAAATGAAGCCCACATTATATAACTTGCCTAAATTATGCAATAAATTGTGGAGCTACAGAGAAACCAAGCTGATTACAAATTTTTAATTACTATCTTATACCCTTAGTGCTATACACTAAATATATCAATTAATAAATATCTCATGGCTCACATTTTCAGTACATTCAGAGATTTATCTCCTTTTGAAGTTCTCCACATTAATAAAGAAAAAGCACTGTCTACTTAACAGAAAAAAATAACAATGAGGGCTTCCCTGGTGGCACAGTGGTTAAGAATCTGCCTGCCAGTGCAGGGGACATGGGTTTGAGCCCTGGTCTGGGAAGATCCTACATGTCGTGGAGCAACTAAGTCCGTGTGTCACAACTACTTAGCCTGCGCTCTAGAGCCCACGAGCCACAACTACTGAGCCTGCGCACCTAGAGCCCACGCTTCACAACAATAGAAGCCATGACAATGAGAAGTCTGCGCACCGCAACAAAGAGTAGCCTCCACTCGCGGCAACTAGAGGAAGCCCGCGCACAGCAACAAAGACCCAATGAAGCCAAAAATAAATAAATTTATTAACAAAAAAACCCCAAAACAATCATATATCTATACCAGGCCATCATTAGGTACTTGTTGATTTCTTTTAGACCCTGAACACGTGGCTTAGTGCTTACATTTATTGATGCTTCAGAGTATTTTGGGTTATGGCAATAATCATAACCCTTGAATGGAAGTGTATGTACTTTTTTTCCTTATAGTTTCAAGTCCTATTTTCATTAGAATTATTGCTATAGGGCTTGAGGCTTTTCAGATCATAAAGCTGGTCTCCTAAATCAGAAACAGACTCTTCTACAGGATGATATATGCTTCCAGATGTGTATGTCAAAATAAAGCAATATTCTTGTTAAAGCATGATTTTTACCTATTTCTCTTTTTTTTCTGGTATGAGTTATATTTTCCAAAACTATACTGGAAAGCTAATTACTTAAAATTGCAATGGATGAAAAGCAAATTGAAACTTTAGTAAAGTCACTGATAGATTTTTGCTGCTGAAGTAAACCAGTTACCTGTCAGAGACATTGTCCTGTTTCTTTAACACTTTCTATCCATTAATTGTAGCATTTGTTTCTGAATGTCATGAGGAAATAGGTTTACAGCATTTAAGGCAAGGATTTCATTTTAAGTAAACAATTTTATTTTATAGAATTAGACAGTCTTTCTCTTGCTTTGTCTCATAGTCTTTGCAGCAACTGAGTTTGTTTTGTTCTACACAGAACTTTTTCCCACTGGATTGAATATTATGTAGGAGTATTAATTTTACTGGAAAATTTTTACAAAATTCTTGTGTCACATTAATTTTTCTGTTACATAGGAATTAATAAAACAATTTGAGCTAATCAGGTTTGGAATAATTAAGGATTAGTTTTTCAGGAAAAACATAAGAAAACTTTGAACTTGGTAAGTATATATATTGTAAGAAATTTTCTATTAAAATGTTTTTGAATTTGATATGAATAGTCTGGGTATGGAGAAATAACAGTTAAAAGGAAAAAAATAAATCTTTCCTATATGTATTCTATATTCCTTACATATCATGAAACTGATTTTGAATTGGCAAACCAAGTGAAAAGGAAGATGGAAATAGTTATTCATATAACATAGCAGTGCTCAAAATTAACCATGCTATTGGGAAGACAGTTTCACTTCCTATACCTCATAGTTTCTCCCCTTACAGTCTTTCATATGCACTTCTTCCTTTATATTATTAATAATATCATCTTAGTCAGAATTTGATAACTTCGCATTTATGTAACTTCAATATGCTTATAATTGCTGCCACCAAACTCTTGCTATTTTCAAACTGCTTCCAGGTGGGTATTTTTAAAGCCTCACTTTCACTTGGTTGTCTGTCTTTAAAATTCCTTATCCCTTAGTTTCCACTCAGTCTCACTTGACGGCCCTCTGCCCAGCACTCTTCAGCGAGGCCAGCTTCTCTATTGATAACCATGAATGTTCGGATTAGTTTTGCTGCTATTGTTTACGCTGTTTCTCAGATAAGCCAGATGCTGCCTTTCCTTTATGTCCAGCCCTGAATTCATTTCCTCCATAAAGCCTCACCCAATTGATTTGTCTGTGTTTATGATTTTTCTCTTCTCTCAGTATTGTATTATCTCAAACTAGACTCTCAAATCCTATGGTACATGGTTGCTTCATGTACCATATTATTTCTCCAGGTAGATAATTCATCTTAGAATATTACTATATTCTCTACCAAGGCTGTGGAACACTAAGAAACAAATAGATATTTAAGTAATTATAAAACATTCCAGTACATGGTCTACCACAGTAATAAGATTTGTTAAAATACAGTAGCATGCAGCTTAAGACAGTAAGTGGTAAAATGCTCAACAAGGTGTTTGTTGTTTTTTTTTATTGAAATACAGTTGATTTACAATATTAATGATTCAATATTCTTACAGATTATATTCCATTAAAAGTTATTACAAGATGACGGCTATAATTCCCTGTTAAACAATATATCCTTATTACTTTTCTATTTTATACATAGTAGTTTGTATCACTTAATCTCATACCCCTAATTGTCCCTCCTCCTTTCCCTTGCCCCTTTGGTAACCACTAGTCGTCTATATTTATGAATGTTTCTGTTTTGCATTTATATTCATTTGTATTATTTTTAAGATTCCATATATGAGTGGTATCGTACAGTATTTGTCTTTGATTTATTTCACTAAGCATAATATTCTCTAGGTCCATCCACATTGCTACAAATGGTAAAAGTTCATTTTTTTTTTTTTGCTGAGTAATATTCTTGTGTGTGTGTACACATACACACCACATCTTTATCCATTCATCTGTTTATGGACACTTGGGTTGCTGCCATGTCTTGGCTATTGTAAATAGTGCGGCTATGAACATTGGGCTGTATGTACGCTTTCGAATTATGGTTTTCTCTGGATACATACCCAAGAGGGGAATTAATGGATCATATGGTAGTTCTATTTTTAGTTCTCTAAGGAACATCCTTAGTGTTCCTCAGTTTCCGTAGTGGCTGCATCAATTTGCATTCCCACCAACATTGTACAAGGGTTCCCTTTTCTCCACATCCTTCAACATTTGTTATTTGTAAGCTTTTTGATGATAGCCGTCTGACAAGTGTGAGGTGATAGCTTATGGTGGTTTTGATTTGCATTTTTTGATTAGTGATGTTGAGCATCTTTTCATGTGCCTGTTGGTCATCTGTTTGTCTTCTTTGGAAAAATGTCTATTCAGGTCTTCTGCTCATTTTTTTATTGGGTTGTTTGTTTTTTTTGGTATTGAGTTGTATAACCTGTTTATGTATTTTGGATATTAACCCCTTGTTAATATGAATAACCCTTGTTGTTCATATTATTTGAAAATATTTTCTCCCATTCTGTAGGTTGTCTTTTCATTTTCTCGATGGTTTCCTTTGCTTGCAAAAGGTTTTAAGTTTAATTAGGTTCCATTAGTTTATGGTTGCTTTTATTTCTGCTGCCTCAGGAGAAAGATACAAGAAAAGATTGCTACAATTTATGTCAAAGAGTGTTCTGCCTATGTTCCCTTCTAGGATTTTTATGGTTTCCTGTATTACATTTAGGTTTTTAATCCATTTTGAGTTTGTTTTTGTATATGGTGTGAGGAAACGTTCTAATGTTATTGTTTTTACACATAGCTGTTCTCTTCCCAGCACCACTTATTGAAGAGATGGTCTTTAAAAAATGGTCTCTAAAAAATTGTGAGGCAAAGGAGGCAAGAATATAAAAAAGTAGAAAAGACAGTCATTATAGATTAATATACCTGAAATTAACTACATCTTATTAAATTTCTTCCAAGTAAAAAGTAGCAAGATAGATCGTATTCTGAATGAAAACTTCCAAATTGATAACTAAGTTCAAACATTACATGTCCAAAATCTCATAAGCTGAGTAAAATATTTTTCAACAATAATTTTTTAATTATGTTAATCAAATAAGAAAAAGATAACACTCAGCTTTTCCTTCTTAACTTTTTGTTTTATATATAATTTTGGGAACCTGATAATTTGTGGACCTGCCTAATATTTCCCCTTTCCAAATGTACCTAAACACAAGCAATATTTTCATGCCATTAGCTTTCATTTGTATTGAAAGTAGATTTCCTTTGCCTAAAATATATGCCAAATTAAAAAAGACATTGCCAAACCCCAAGTTTGAAAGAAACTAATGGCTTCCTTTAAGAAATAAAAGACATAAGTAAAAATTGGGGAAGTAAAACCCTAGAGAAAAGTTAATTCTGCTTAAAAGTATACCTAAATGAGTAAGTTGCTGGTACTGGCTTGAATGAGAAGTTACTATTTTGGACTTGACTTTGACATGGTAAAGCTCACGTCATCTTTAATATGCAGTTGAGCTTTTTAACTTTTCTTTTTGATGATAATAAAAGTTGCTAATCTGATTCAGAGAGGTTCATAGAAGCACATCAAATCAGAATCCCTATAGCTCCTGTTGCCAAGCAAGGGTTAGCTTGTGTCAAGGAATTCCTGATTTTCTTCCAAGGCTGAGTCAGATTCATGTTAGACTATTTATTATCTTTTCAAATGGATGAGGTCAAATTGTGTGTGTATAATTTTTTTAAAATGTATTCATTATGTTATTTTAGTAAGAAAATATTTAAATCTACACTTTAATTTTAAAATGGTAGGAGAATTAAATTTCAAAAGGGTCCTGCAGTATTTTCTGGTATTTTCAGATTTTTACCTATTAAGAAACTGACAAGTCTTTTTGATTTCTGATTTCAACCTAGAGAAACACTTCTTCCAGTCTTGGGGAGGTCAAACAGTTGTCTCTGTTGACTCTATTAATATTAGTATTAACATCTTAATTACTAAAGTATTATTTGCCTCTTTCACTCTCATATTCTCCTTAGTTTTTCCATGTCACTCAATCTTCCTTTGGTAGCACCAGAGATCAAGGGGATAGTGATAAAAGTCAAGCGTTCATGTAGTTGTCACAAGCCAAACTAATGCATCAAGCCCATCAGGAGAATGGGCTTTCCAGAGGTTTGTCTATGGTGTGGTGGCATCGGATGCATCAGATGAATTCATCACCACCTGGGTCATTTGTTCTTACAATTTTATCTGGAATCCTAATCTGAAAAGCCATTAAAATATTCTTTATTGGCAACTCATATACATCCCCTTATAATAACTTTTCTCTGCTTCTAAAAGATCAAAATGGAGACTTATGGAAGTGGTATTATATCGTTTGGTTGAACTCCAGCTTTTCTTTTTTTGTTTGTTTTGGCCCCTCTCATCTCTCTGATCTCACAAATCATAAATGCTGTATAGCCTCCTTGTCTTTAACTCATTTCTCCAGAATAAATTATTGATCAAATGTGTTCTAAGTTCGCTAATGTGGCACAAATCGTTTCTGACAGCATTGCAAGTTTGTGTGTATGCACACACATACAAGCTTATAGTTTTGCCTAAAACATATTTAATAAAATTATTTATGTTCAGCTGTACCCAAAAAATGCTTTCCTCACATGTTCCATGTGTTTACTTAAATTTCCATTATCCCTATATAAAAGTTCACCTTTAACTTCCTACATTCTTCTCTTATAAATATTTTCCATCAGTGTCCTTAAAAATACTCTTCTATTTTAGCCAAAGATTTTCTGAAGCATAAACAAGGATGACAGCTGAACCTTGTTTTGAAAGATTTACCCCATTTTCTATGGCAAATTTAGCTGCCATTTATAGCCAATCCAAGAATGTGCTTTTCTCTGACACAACATTCTGAGAATTAATTTTTGTATTCTTTGAAAAATATTAAGCTCCATGCTGTGGCAGTTGAATGTGGGTTCAGGCAACTTGCTACTATAGGATCAGTCATATCCTGAGCTCTTAAGTCAAACTGTCATTCAGTGGAACAGTGATTCCTAAATCATTTTCGAGGGACCCTTGGGGTTCCCTGAGACCCTTTCAGGGAGTTTGCAATGTCAAAACAATTTTTACAATAATACTAAGATTTCATTTGCCTCTTTGACTCTGATTTTCTCGTAAGTGAAGAGTGGATTTTAGAGGCTATGTAATTTGGTATTGCAACCAAGTGAACGCAGAAGCAGGTGTGAAAATTCAGCTATTTCTGTTACGAGAGATATTAAGAAGCAACATTGTAAAATGTAAACAATGCCACTCTTCACTCTAAATTTTGCTCCAGAAATACTGATTTTTTAAAATAAAACATGTAATTTACGTTAAATGTAATGGCTTTATTGATGTTGATTTTAAAAATTTCTCAGTTTTAATTTCTAATGCAGTAATTACAGATATAGCTTGCATAAACCAAAGCTCTTTGGGATCTTCAGTATCTTGTAAGAGGGTAAAAGGGCCCTGAAGGCAAACGTTTGAAGAAACACTTTTGTAGAGGCTGCCTACTTTCTTCTTGAATATTTAAGTATAGCTGATCTCCTATACATAATTGGAGAACAAATTATAAAGCCAGCTCTAGTCAGTGCCAAATCCAAGTATTTATCCAGATCCTATGTGTAGATGGGTTTCTTGGTCATCTGATCTACATTCTTGTTTTCCTAGACTTCTGACCCTGGCTGAAAGCCCTGCGGTTTGAAAACTTATTTGTATGCCCTTCTCTGGCTTATTGATCCCCACTTTCTAGTTTTACTCTCTTGACTCCAGTGTTACCAAGGTTTTAGGAGGAAGACACTCCTTGTACCAAAACAAGCTAGAGGAACTCTTTCCTGGATTCAGCTAAGAATATACACATCTTTGCCTGCATTTATACATTAGGAGTCTGGAGTAATTGACATTGCTACCAATTGCATACCTGACATTTGTGGATCTAATAGTTGATAATTCCCAACAGTGTCCATGATGTGTTTATTGTCTCTTGTCTTTCCCAAGTTCCAAGTTATAACATTCCTTTATGATTAAAGGTTTTCCTTGCCTCCCCCTTTAATTGATTCTGCTGTTACCCTCACCCTCCAGTATGTCTACCGATTGGTGTCCTGCCCCTGATGTCTAGTCCTTGGAGCTGGACTCAACCACCTATAATTAGAAATACCTCTCATTCCCTAGTTTAGCCCTTTCTTATTCCAGCCTATTACTGAAACACCTAGTTGACTAATCTGGATTTTCTTTGTTACAATTGAAAAAGAATTTATTCAAGTATAACATGCATATATACACAAATTATAGTCATTTAGGCTGAATTTTCACAGATTGAACATATTCAAGAAAACCAAAATTCAGATCGTGAAACAACACTGCCAGCATCCCAGAATTCCACTCTATTTACTTCTAGTCACTGTTCCAAAAGTAAAACCCACTTTCCTATCTTCTAACAGTATATGGGTTTACTTGTGTTGTAAATATATATACACATACACACATACATATGATCAAACAATAAAAACTCTTTGGTATACAGTTTCTTTAGCATTTATTGTTTGTGAATTATCCATATTTTTGTGTATAGTTAACATTGTTCTTTTTGCATAGAATTACACTGTGAGAAAATACTGCAATTTATTTCACCATTCCACTATTTTTCAGCTTATCTGTAGTTTCTGAATAGTACTACTCTGAACGTTTAGTATTTCTTTTTCATGAACATATGCATGCATTTCTGTCAGTTATATGCTTAGGAATAGAAGCTAGATTATAGGACATGCTTATGTCCAATAAATCTACAGTAAATCTATTGATAGCATTTTAAATTTAAACTGCTCACACAAATTTATACTCCCATCAGTAGTGTAAGAGTTCTGACTATGCCATATCCTTACAACACTTCTATTTTCGGCCTTTCTGTTTTTGCATAATAGTAACACATCATGGTTAAATTTGCATTTCTCAGAATAATGTTAAGTATCTTTTCATATATTTATTAGCCATTTGGATATACTTTTTTGTGCTTGTCCAAGTATTTTGCCCATTTTTTTTTCTGTTAGTTTGTTCATCATTTTCCTATTGATTTACAGTACTCTGTATATTCGGGACATAAGCCCTTTGTCAGATGTGTTGCGAATATTTTGCCTCTATGGGTTATGTTTTCATCCTTTTCGGGTCATTCTTGAATGAATTAAAACTCTTAATTTTCCAATTATCTAATCTGTTATTTTTCTTTACAATTAGCTCTGTTTTAGAAATATTTGTTTATTCAAGGGTCAGAAAGATGTTTTTCTATGTTTCTTCTTACAATGTTACTGTTTTACTTTTTACTTTATTGTTTCAAGTAAATTTTAAAATTTTATCTTACTGTTTAAAACTTTTGTTTAGATTGCAATCCATGTGGAATTGAGTTTTGTATATGGCATGGAATAGGGGTCAAGATAAAGTTTTCATATGAAAATTCAATCCAACAACATTTATTTTAAAGATCATTGTTTCCACTGCCCTGTAGTATTTACTTTGTTAAAAGTTACTTGATTCTGACTTCAAGCATTGTTTTCTATTTCATTGTCCTGTGTGTCTTCTATTGTTGTGCCAGTCCTATACTCTTTTCCTAGTACAGCTTTTTAATAGATGTTGTAATATGTTTTACAGCTTTGAACTTTATTTTTGCTTTATGTATTCTTGGCCTTTTATATTTTCATACAGATTTAGAACCACCTTTAACAATTTTCATGAAAATAAATATTTGGAATTTTGCTTGGCATTGCTATAATAGATTAATTTGGGGAGAATTGGTATATTTAAAACATCGAGCATCTAAAGCCATGTATCATGTTATAGTAAGGAAGTTACCTTTTTACTCCTAGTTTGCTTAAAGGTCTTATCATCTATGAGTAATGAGTTTTAATTCTGCATATATTTAGAACCCCATAAGACATAGTTTTATATATTCAGTATTTATCTATATTTGCCTGTACATTTGCCCTTTCTGGTGTCCTTTATTCCTTTCTCTATTTTTATGTTTCCAGCAGAGGTAGTCTCCATTTAAAAAACTCCTATTTAGTATCTCTTTTTAGTGCAGGCCAGCCTGCAACAGATTCTTTCAAACTGTTGAAAATGCCTTTAGTCAACCCTTATTTTTGAAGGATGTATTTTCTGTGTATAGAGTTACAGGTTTGGTTACTTTTTTCAAAGATTCATTCCATTGCCATCTGTTCAAGAATTCAGCAGTCTTAGTTTTTCAACTTACACATCCATGAACCTTATTAGAGTTCTCACAGGACGATAGAGTTGGTTGGTATTAATACCCCTGCTCTCCATTTCTTTCACAAAAGTGTAATTTCTTACTTCCTTTTGTAACTTCTGTATTCTTAAGAATCATTTACTACCAAAGGTAGCTGAGGAAATTCTAATATTTTTCATTTTATACTTCAAATAAATAATAGACCAAGATAAGCTTTCTCATCTTTGACCTCAAGTTGATATCTATCACTCACACATCCAGTTATACACTTATATAAGAGTGATCTTATCCAAGGGTGGATTTATTTTCTCGTTTCCTATTTCTCATCTTATTCTTAGCCAGTTGCCTTTACTTCTATGTCTACATAACGATTCATTTACACCTGGGTCCCTCTAGTGTGTGCCCTCAGGGTCATTGGTGGAGATAAGACTATGTAATTAGTTGCTCTAACAAACCAAGGAACAACCTTTTCCTCTGTTCACTTCACCCACCTCCAAGAAGGGTATGCAACCTTGGATTTTCTGCTAGGAATACAGCAGAAGCTCCTGGCCTCCAATTATGCACTTCTATTATTTTGTGAATAAAGTGAACTCTATCTGTACCATGCTTTAGAATAGTCTTTTCTAACTCTGATTTGCATGTTTTAGAATTTCTTAAACTAGGATCAATATCTGGATAGTGTCTTTTAGGAGTAATGACAGATGAAGTAGGCATTTTTCTCTCTTCTCTACTTTAATATTGGGCCGCCACCAAGTGTGTTGTAAGAACTGCATTAAGTTTCTTACAAATGTAACCTCTTTCCCAGTATTAACATTAGGCTGGGAAATTTCTCTTTTCTTTCCAAGTACTCTTTTTCGATTTTTTTTTTTTTAAACCAGCCATAATCCTGGTGTGAGGTCATAAATGAATCTGGCAACATGGTCTGCATGCTCTCTTGTCCTCTCAGTAGGAGCATAAAGAAAGGCATACAGTTGAAGGTGTCCTCAAATGATCATATCTACTATATCTTGAGTTAGTGGCATACTGGAGGAAGTTCTGTTTTGATTATCATATAATAAACTCTACTCAGCTGCTGTCCTTACCATTTCCAATGTTTCAGTGCTGCATTACATATTATTGTGAGAGAGAGAAGGGACCATTTGTCCTGTTGGTATTTACCTCAGACTGGCTTTTACTGAACCTAAGATGATACTTCATTCAGGTTGTTAGTGGATTAAATGCCAAAGACTTCACCTAACTTTGTGGGTCAGCACTCATAACTGAAGTCCTCAATTGGGTAATATCAAAGTTGAGCGTGTTTTTCTCCAAGTCCTCAAAAAAACAAAAAACCCAAAACACTGGGATGTAAATATAAGCCAGATTTTGTTAAAAGTTCAGGCTTAAAGGTCTTATCAGAGTCTCCTTGCTCCTTGTTTAATGGTTTCACTATTTTCAAAGCAGTTATGAATAAGTTTTTATTTTTTCCTACAGTTTCTCTTGGCTTACCTTACTTTTCCACATATTAGCTAATTGATTGGTTTCCTGTTTCATGATATAAAATTTTTGTTATACCAAAACATGGATAGGTCAGTAACCATTTGCCCATCAAAATTTTATCAATTCCTCCTTTTTCATACTTTCTGGGGACACAGTATTTATATTTTATTATTCTTTTATTCAGTCAAGGGTCTTTTTGTTGATTCTAATCCAGTGAAACCAATCTACTTATTGTAAGACTTCTGACTCAGTGTCAGTTCAGCCTAAGTATATGATCGATGGAAAGACTCACAAGACACTTTATGTTCCCACCATTGGTTTAATAAGTTTTTTCATTTGATTTTTTTTAGAAGACTTTATTTTTTAGAACAGTTCTAGGTTCATAGCAAGACTGAGCAGAAGATAGTTTTCCTGTATACCTCCTTCCCCACACGTAAATATCTTCCTCCATTATCAGCATCTTTCACCAGAGTGGTACATTTGTTACCATTGATGAACTGATATTGCCACAACATTATTATCCAACATTCATAATTGATGTTTGGGTGCACTTTTAATGTTGTACATTCTATGGCTTTGGATTAATGTATAATATGTATCAGCCATTACAGTATTAGAATAGTTTCACTAAAAATTCTCTATACTTAGCTTTTCATCCTCCACTGTCCACTAACCCTTAGCAACTTCTGATATTTTCACCTTCCCCATAGTTTTGCAGTGACCAGAATGTCAAATAGTTGGATTCATATGATATGTAGCCTTTTCATAATGGCTTCTTTCACTTAATAATAAGCATTTAAATTTCCTCTGTGTCTTTTTACAACTTGATTGCTTATTTCTTTTTTTGCACTGAATAATATTCCATTGTCTGGATGTACCACAGTTTATCTATTCACTTACTGAAGGACATCTTTGTTGCTTGCAAGTTTTGACAGTGATGAATAAAGCTGCTATAAAATGTGTGGAGCTTTTTCTGTAGACATAAGTTTTCAACTCCTTTGTGTAAATACTAAGGTGTGCAATTGATGGATCATATGGTAATCGTATGTTTAAGTCTGTGAGATATTGCCAAACTATCTTCCAAAGTGGCTGTACCATTTTTCATTCCCATCAGTAATGAATGAGAGTTCATGTTGTTCTATATCCTCACCAGGATTTGATGTCAGTGTTCTTGGTTTTGACCATTCTAATAGGTGTGCAATGCCATCTCATTGTTTTAATTTCCCTGAAGACATATGATGTGGAACATCTTTTCCCATGCTTCTCTGGCATCTGTATCTTCTCTGGCAAGGTTTGTTTGGCTCTTTTAGCCCAGTTTTTAATTGGATTGTTTGCTTTCTTACTGAGTTTTTGAGTTCCTTGTACATTTTGGTTGAGTCTTTTCATCAGATATGACTTTTTGTGAGTATTTTCTCTATTTGTGGCTTGTCCTTTAATTCTCTTGACAATGTCTTTTGCAGATCACACGTTTTCCATTTTAAGGAAGTCCAGCTTTCTATCCATCTCATGGATCATGCCTTTGGTGTTGTTTCTAAAAAGTCATCTCTGTGCCCAAGGTCCTCCAGATTTTGTCCTGTGCTGTCTTCTAGAGTTTTATAGTTTTGTGTTTACATTGAGGTCTGTGATCATTTTAAATTACTTTTTGTGATTTCTTTCGATTTTTTGCATTTGATTTGCTAGGTTGTAAGAGCCGATGTTTAAGCAAGCGTGAGCAACATCAAACCTGTGAGGTTAAAGCCTCTATTAACCATTTATAAAGTCTGCTACAAATATCCCAGTCTTATCCTAGCCATTCAGTCTGTAATTTATACATTAGGGGTCTCAAGACTTTAGGATGCTTGAGACATCCTGGCATACAGTTAATAATTCTCATTTATCTTATGTCGTTGCATTTCAGTTGCAAGAAAGTAATTCCAGGGACATATTTCCCACTTGTCAGGGTACGAGTTCAGACCCTTTGAGTCTTTCTCTGAGAACCTCATGTAATATCTTATTTCTTAAAGCTCTTTTTAAAAAAGTAATGCTGATATTACTTGTCTTCAATTTCAGAGGCTTAAAGTTCTGCAAGCACCTTATCTCAGCTACATATTTTTCTAACAGGTAACAAAAGAGACATTTTCTTCACTTTCTAGAAATATATTCTGTAATATATTAGCTAAAGGTGTACATATATCCCCATATCCCCTCCCTCTTGCGTCTCCCTCCCACCCTCCCTATCCCACCCCTCTAGGTGGTCACAAAGCACTGAGCTGATCTCCCTTTGCTATGCAGCTGCTTCCCACTAGCCATCTATTTTACATTTGGTAGTGTATATATGTTAATGCCAATGAATGAGGTTACTTTAAAAATTTCAAACTCAAACTTTGTTCAACTGAACCAATATGCCAGCTAATAAATACTTATTTTGAAAAATACCACTTTAAAGTATTCTATTGAATTGGCTAAAACAAGTGTTTTTGTTCCACCCACAAAACAATGTTCATATAAATAAACAATGTGCTAGTGGAGGTGCAATTTGGTATCACTGTTTTACATCATCCTACCAGTCTTTTTTTTTTTAAATCTTTATTGGAGTATAATTGCTTTACAATAGTGTGTTAGTTTCTGCTTTATAACAAAGTGAATCAGTTATACATATATATATGTTCCCATATCTCTTCCCTCTTGCGTCTCCCTCCCTCCCACCCTCCCTATCCCACCCCTCCAGGCGGTCACAAAGCACCAAGCTGATCTCCCTGTGCTATGCGGATGCTTCCCCCTAGCTATCTATCTTACATTTGATAGTGTATATATGTCCATGCCTCTCTCTCGCTTTGTCACAGCCTTCCCTTCCCCCTCCCCATATCCTCAAGTCCATTCTCTAGTAGGTCTGTGTCTTTATTCCTGTCTTACCCCTAGGTTCTCCATGACATTTTTTTTTTCTTAAATTCCATATATATCTGTTAGCATACGGTATTTGTCTTTCTCTTTCTGACTTACTTCACTCTGTATGACAGACTCTAGGTCCATCTACCTCATTACAAATAGCTCAATTTCATTTCTTTTTATGGCTGAGTAATATTCCACTGTATATATGTGCCACATCTTCTTTATCCGTTCATCCGATGATGGACACTTAGGTTGTTTCCATCTCTGGGCTATTGTAAACAGAGCTGCGATGAACATTTTGGTACATGACTCTTTTTGAATTATG
Source organism: Monodon monoceros (assembly GCF_005190385.1). Taxonomy (NCBI): domain Eukaryota; kingdom Metazoa; phylum Chordata; class Mammalia; order Artiodactyla; family Monodontidae; genus Monodon; species Monodon monoceros. Next base: position 50,115,881 of record NW_021703767.1, read on the forward strand.
GTTTTCTGTGTATATGCCCAGTAGTGGGATTGCTGGGTCATATGGTAGTTCTATTTGTAGTTTTTTAAGGAACCTCCATACTGTTCTCCATAGAGGCTGTACCAATTCACATTCCCACCAGCAGTGCAAGAGTGTTCCCTTTTCTCCACACCCTCTCCAGAATTTATTGTTTCTAGATTTTTTGATGATGGCCATTCTGACTGGTGTGAGATGATATCTCATTGTAGTATTGATTTGCATTTCTCTAATGATTAATGGTGTTGAGCATTCTTTCATGTGTTTGTTGGCAGTCTGTATATCTTCTTTGGAGAAATGTCTATTTAGGTCTTCTGTGCATTTTTGGATTGGGTTGTTTGTTTTTTATTGAGCTGCATGAGCTGCTTATAAATTTTGGAGATTAATCCTTTGTCATCCTACCAGTCTTTCACTTACTTGTCAACATTCAGTGATTCTCCCAGTGGATGCTGTGCTAAGCTCTGTTATTGTGGCTGGGGAGGATGAATATGGAAAGATAGAGGAAGAATATACATATAAAGAAACAAAACACATCTGCCCTAGAGATAGTTTTAGTCCAGTTGGGAAGTATTTGCAATACACATGGAAATAACCTAGGAACATGTTCGGAAAAAAACACTTCTCATTAAAATTCCAATTTTCTTTAGTAAAGAAGGAGAAGAAAACATATTTTATACTTTGATTTGGTTAGACATCAAACATTTTAAAAAGAGTTTAATATTTACTTATAATAATAATGCCATCTGGGGCTTCCCTGGTGGAGCAGTGGTTGAGAATATGCCTGCCAGTGCAGAGGACACGGGGTCAAGCCCTGGTCTGGGAAGATCCTACATGCTGCAGAGCAACTGGGCCCGTGAGCCACCACTACTGAGCCTGTGCGTCTGGAGCCTGTGCTCCGCCACAAGAGAAGCCGCAATAGTGAGAGGCCCGCACACCGCGATGAAGAGTGGCCCCCACTCGCCACAACTAGAGAAAGCCCTCGCTCAGAAACGAAGACCCAACACAGCCAAAAATAAATAAATTTATTTTAAAAAATAATGCCATCTATAGGTCTCATTTTATGGGAGATTCTAATCATAATTGAAGAACTTAAGTTCAAGGTTAAAGGGTCAGAGACGCCAAGTTATTTGATCTCAGGTCTAACATCTCAAAGCTCATGTTACTTTTACTATTTCCTGTTATATAGGAAAAAAGCCAAAAGTTTTTCTAAAATTTTTTAATCACATTGTGGTAAACAAGACAAAAATTATATTTTAATCTACATTTATACTGAAATATAAAACATTCCATTTAGTCTTTTACTAATGGCAATATGACCTGGGAAGGATTTATTGCAAATGAAAATGTATATTCAATGTACATATGAAGACATTATTTAAAATCATGGCCAAATCACAAGGTTACATTCAAACAAATGTACTAGACTTAGACAAGAAGTCTTATTTAAGTAAAGTCAAAAATATAACAAGTCGTTTTACAAAAAAAAAAATCTCAAATTTTAGCAAATATTTATATAGGGCTACTCAATCAATGTACATCATAGATAATGTTGATCATAAGAATGTCCTATTACTAAACAATTAAATATACAAACTTTGAATCACTAAATATGTGCTTATTAAAAATAGCCTGTAATATCTTTGGGACATATTTCTGACAGAATATAATAATTACTCATTGTTTGGGTCAAGATATACTTCTAAGTTTTGTACTAAATTACAAGAATCACAAAAATATGATTTCTTTCAACCCCAAAATATTTCATAGACCTTTACTAAATAAAACTCTTCAACTAGAATGTAAAATCCAGGGAGGAAAGAATTAAAACTGGTTGACTTTCTTTTTTTTCCCATAGCATAGTCCAAGTTGTTTGTTTTTCCCTTAATGAATTATTTTGGAATTTAACTTAACTTATACTATTTTGGGTCTTTTTATTCCACAGATACCTAGTTGACTAATTTGATAGATCTATTTTGACTAAAGTCAATTCTAATGGTTTTCATCAAGATCAAAATCTTGATATAATGATTGATATAACCTTCGATAATTCACCTAAAAAATACTGCTTCAGCAGATACTACTTGCAAGGAAAGGGGCATGAAACTCATATATTGTATGATTGAAATTCTTTGTTGTTTAGTAAAAATTTCAAGGTTTTAGGGGAATTAAGTTAGATAACCTCCTCTGGAGAGGAAGGCAATACATGCGTTGTCTAATTAAAGAAACCAGTGCAAAAATCAAATGGGTAACCTGTCACAATATAGGATTTTTAAAAAAAATTTATTTATTTTTGGCTGTGTTGGGTCTTCGTTCCTGCGTGCAGGCTTTCTCTAGTTGCGGCGAGCAGGGGCTACTCTTTGTTGCGGTGCGCAGGCTTCTCATTGCAGTGGCTTCGCTTGTTGCAGAGCATGGGCTCTAGGCGCGTGGGCTTCAGTAGTTGTGGCACGCGGGCTCAGTAGTTGTGGCTCAGGGGCTCTAAAGCGCGGGCTCAGTAGCTGTGGCGCACAGGCTTAGTTGCTTCGCGGCATGTGGGATCTTCCTGGACCAGGGCTTGAACCCGTGTCCCCTTCATTGGCAGGCGGATTCTTAACCACAGTGCCACCAGGGAAGTCCCACAATATAGGATTTTTGAAATGAGATCATTATTTTAACTATTCATTTATTTTATTTATTCCTGCTCTGTGTTTTACAAAAAAACTAGAAAAAAAATGTGAAAATAGGAAGAACAGGTCTGGAACTTTCAGTTGGACAAACATTTATTGCTGTTTTGCCTTCAGGCTGTCAAGTTGCTTCATGACAGACATTTTACTTTTCAACCAATTTTGCCACATGTAGATACAGTCTATGAATCTCCTTTGTTAATAGAATCTGTATGGATTTTAAATTGAAGGCTTTTGCTTCAAGGAAGAGAAGAACATTTTAAGCAGTAAATAAATAATGCAAAGCATCACAGAGAAAAATCACCTCTGATTTGGCTTCTATACATTAGATGCTGATCTTTATGTTAAAGCAGAAACAGAAATCATGAAAGAGACTATTTCTAAGAAGTAATAAAACCCAGAAAAACAACTTTGATTTATTCATTCTTTCGACTTCTTGATTGGCAAATTGTTTTTCTGTTCATGTTTTGTTTTTTTAAAGTTGTAAAAGGCAAACAATAGAAAATAATCCAGCTATTACATTACCTGATTATTTAAAATGAACTAGAATTATGTAAAATAGACTTACCTTTATTAGAAAGGTTAAGGCACTTTTGTGTTTATGTGAACTAGGTGAATACTTGACTAACCTGATAGCCTATACGTACTTTCTGTTTTTATGAACATAATTTGAATGGAATCTCAGTAGTACAATTCCCTGTGAAAGCAGAGAAGGAAAAAAATGTTCCAATAAATGACATTCTCCTATTGGCAACTTGAAACAGATTGCGTAGACTTTTGGAAGCTTACTTCCATTTATTTGATTATTACATAGTAAGTTAAAGCAAATTAAAGAAAAATATACTTCACAGGCCTAACAAACTGTGCACAAATTTGGCAGTGACATCAGTTGCTGCTACAGAAAGTTTATTTACGTAAAAATACAATAGTCATGTCTATATTCACGGAAATAGTATATAAGCCACCCAGTGCTAAAACAGAAGTTATAATTTTTTTCCCTTAATTCTCCTTATGAATGGATTTAGGCTTTGGATTACTTATTTAAGCCATCACAAATTCATTGCTTTTATTTAACTTGCACAGATTTTATAAACATATTATTGAAGAAATATAGAAGCCAGTAGGAACAGAAATGTTGAGTGTAAATGTCAGATTCTTAGAGGCTTCCAAATGTATTTCACTGTGGAAATCAAGCTGTCTCTCATTTTCAGATTGTTCTCCTTCATTATATTATCAGCTGCCTATTACTATTACTTAGCCATATTGAATTTTACATTATTTAGAGTGGAATTTGTATCACGTTCATTTTTATATTCCTGTTCTCACACATCAGTAATAACATACAGAGCAGAATGCTTTATATACCAGAAGTTCCCAATCAAGATATATTATGTAGAGGTGGATTTCAACATAAATGAACATGTCAAGTTTTATTTTAGCCTTCAAGTTGAAAAAAACTGTTCTTTGTAGCATAGATCCGGTGAAAAGGGGTAACATAAAATATATGATGACAATAATTTAATATCAAATATAATTCAGTATCAAGTCAAAACAACACTAGAAATTTTATAGAATAACAGAAATTTAGCAAGGCCAGTGTTTCTGGCACATAGAAAAGATAGTGTTAACTGTTATTTATCATTGATGAATGATTAAGCCTTGACGTTCCCAGGAAGTAACTTACCTATTTGAGTCTCAATAGGTGTTTGACCCTTCCTTCTCCTTTGCACATGAAATTATTAATGTATTCAGAGTGAAGACAGCCAGTTCAGTAATTTTTCTTATTGAGTCAACTAATTGGAAATTGTCTATCTCCATTTTGTTGACAAGATCCATCGCACATGTTGAGCAAACCCTATAACGTGGCCATTGTGTACTTTATGTCACCAACATTACAGTGACAATTTTTTGTACATTTTCTGCTGAATCTTTCAGACTGCTTCAGTTAATAAACAAACAAAAAAGCCATTATCGGCAGGAGTAATGTTGATGCATTAGGCAATGATGAAATGAAGACTTGCTGAAGGATAGCTTATATGGGCATAGCTTGCAGAATAGCTCCCAAGAGCAGTATTATAAAAGATGGAAACTCAGGCAGTTTCCCCTATAAATGTTTTAGTACTAACCAAAAAATCTTGAAATTTGACAGCTATTTCTTGAGCAGTAGTCACAAGTTACAGGGCACAAGAGAACATAATTCAAGAATCTGAACATAAATTATGTTACCATAACCCTAAACTCATGGTTTGATAGTAATCTAGTCTTAAATTTCAAAGAAAATAACTATTTTATAAAATTTAAATCTCCCTTAAAGAAGTAAATTCAAGATAATACTATGACTCAGTAGGTTAAAAACTGCATAAATATGGAAGAGCTTTATAAACTGAAACTTCATAAAATCAGTGACTTAAAAGTTACAAAGCCTTTTTGCATTATCATTGGTTAGCATAATATTACTCAGCTTTATCCCCTGTACTGTGAGGAATTTTCTACACCTGCTCCTGTTAGTATATTCATCCATCTGTCTTTCCACCCAAGCTATTAGGCTGGGCATAATTTTTGACTTTCCCTGCTCCTTTAATCCTCAAGTTGACTGAACAAATAAACATCTCATTTTCCCTTTAAATTATTTCTCAAAATTTCTCTCCTATTTATCTTCCATAACATATCAAATCCCTTTCAAATTTCATCTACAGTATTGCAGTTATCTTTTTTTAAACTGAGGTGTAATTGATATAACATATGAATTTTAGTTGCAGAACATAGTGATTTGATATTTATATATATTGTGAGGTGATCACCATAATTTAGTTGATATCTATCATACATAGTTAGAAAAAAAAATTTTTGTGATGACTTCAGATATACTCATAGCAACTTTCAAGTATGAAGTACAATATTATGAAATATAGTCGCCATGCTGTTCAGTACTTCTCCAGAACTTATTTATTCTGTAAGTGGTAACTGTAGCTTTGGACTACCTTCACCCATTCTCTGCCCCCTCCACCCCCCTGCAAGATCTAAGAGCTTGGTTTTTTGCTTTTAAATTCCACATGTGGGATCATATGATATTTGTATTTCTCTGACTTACTTCACTTAGCATAATGCTTTCAAAGTTCATCCATGTTGATGCAAATGACAAGATTTCATTCTTTTTTGTGCCTGAGCAACTTTCCATTGTATGTATACCACATTTTCTTTATTCATCCATCAGTGGACACTTAAGTTGTTGCCATGTCTTGCCCATTGAAAATAATGCAGAGAACTTGGGGGTGCATATCTTTCTTGACTTTGTGTTTTTGTTTTCTTCGGATAAAGACCCAGAAGTGGAAATTGCTGGATCATATGGTAGTTCTGTTTTTAATTTTTCAAGGAACCTTCCTACTGATTTCCATAGTGGTTGCACCAATTTACATTCCAGCAAAGTGCGTAAGAGTTCCTTTTCTACACATCTTTGTCAGCACTTGTTATTTCTTCTCTTTTTGATAATAGCCATTCTAATAGGTGTGAGGTGATCTTGTATCTTGTGTGTTTGTATCTACAGTATTACAGTTACCTTTCTAATTATTCTCCTCACTTGAATCTTGCCTCCATCAATGAGCAAAATATGCCCTTTTGAATGATCTGATTCAGGATTTCTCAAAATTCAGTGCACATAGAAATTACCTGGTGATCCTGTTAAAATGCAGATTTGGATTCAGTATATCTGGAATGCAGCCTGAGCTTTTGCATTTACAAGCTCACACATGATTCTGATAACATTCTGCAGATCATACTCTGAGAAGCAAGCAACTCAGTAAAATTTTAATTGCTCATATTACTCCCTTTCATTAAATTTGTCATGGCAACCCATCCCTGTTGGAATGGAGTCAATCTACTTGAGCATGGAATACTAAGTTATTTAGGATTTTCATCATCAAATCCTTGACATTTACAGCCACTTCTTTTAAGCTCCCCTCTTTATCAGCTTTAAGTTTTAATATGTAGTCTACAATGGCAAATTTGAGTCTTTCTCCCCAAAATGAAGTTGAGTCATTCTATGTGACTGCTGACTCACACTCTTGTCCCTGCCTAGGAATTTTTCATTGCTGATTTCTCTTGTCCTTTAAGGCCCACTTTAATTGTTACCTCTTCTTGAAAGCCTTTATTGGCAACCTGAAGCTTGGTTTGACTACTCTTACACATACTCTCTTATCACTCTGGGTTAATTCTGACAACACTATAGATTTTTCTGAAACGTTTAAGTGTTTATCCCATTGGCCACGGTATTTTCATCTTTGTGTCCCACAGACTTTTTCAAGGTACTGATACATAATAAGAGCTAGTAAATATTTGCCTAACTCAACTGAAGTTATATGAGATCACTTCTGAAATTGTATGTGTAAATGAGTTATTGGTGGAATAAGTAGGATATCTTAAATAATGTTCTTTGAAAATAACATTTACTTATTTCCATTTCTTATTTTTTATGGTCTTTAGTAATGTCCCTTTTACTGTTGGTATTGGCTATTTGTTCTGTCTTCTTTACTTGATTTCCTTGCTGGGAGTATCAATTTTATTAGGATATTTCCTGGCTATATAGATCACCTTTGTTGTTTCCCATTTTCTTGTCTTCATTTCTTTCCTTCTTCTTCGATTTTCTTCATTTTTACTGTTTTTCTATCTTTGAGTCATGCTTAGGTCTTTAAATTTTAGTCATACTATTTTCTAATGTGTTTAAATCTATAAATTTTCCTCTAAACCAATTTATAGATGAAGCTTACAAAATCTAATATGTATAATTATTATTTAATTCAAAATGTTTTATAGCTCCCATTGTGATTTCTTCTTGACCTCAAGTTATTTAGAATTGTACTGCTTAATTTTAAAATATGGACAGGAATAAAGATGCAGACATAGAGAATGGACTTGAGGACATGAGGGGGAAGGGTAAGATGTGACAAAGAGAGTGTGGCATGGACATATATACACTACCAAACGTAAGGCAGATAGCTAGTGGGAAGCAGCCGCATAGTGCAGGGAGACCAGCTCAGTGCTTTGTGACCACCTGGAGGGGTGGGATAGGGAGGTTGGGAGGTAGGTGCAAGAGGGAGGGGATATGGGGATATACATACACGTATAGCTGATTCACTTTGTTATGCAGCAGAAACTAACACAACAATGTAAGGCAATTATACTCCAATAGATATGTTAAAAAAAAAAAAAGAGGATCATTAACATTTTATTACTGATTTCTGTCTTAATTACTTCATGGTCAAAGAGCATACTTCATATAATTTGAATCCTTTTACATTAGAGACTAACTTTATGACCCTACAAAGGACCAACTTTGTTGAAATGTTTAATGTGAAGTTGAAAATAATATGTATTGTGCTATTTTTTGTGCATGTTCTGTAATTATCAGGTGAGCCAATTTCATTAATCATTGTGTTCAAATATTATGTATCTCTTTTTTTTTCTTTGTATCCTATCAGTAGTGATAGAATGTCATTAAAATCTCATTGGGGTTTGTCTATTTCTTATCAAGGAAACATTAGATTCAAATGCCCAGGTTACCTCTCTTCTCTCCTTTTGAATCTTTGACATAAACATTTTTTGTAATGTTTGACCCCAATTGAGTTCATTTTTAAAGAAAATTTGTTTACTTTTTAAGTTTACATTGCCTACATATTTAGCCATTGCCAGAGGCCCTGGGTGGCTTTTTTAATTGTAGATCATCTTTAATTTCTAGTACAGCAAAGAGTCAATTCAAGTTTATTCTTATTGTTCAAATTTGGTATTTCATAATCTGGTTGGAAATCTGTTTTTTATATTTTCACATTTTCCTCTTAGAGTTGTTCCTAATGTTTTTTATCTTCTATCTCTGTGTACGAAGACTCACATAAGTATCTGATATTTAGGAACAAAAATATACCCTTTCCAAAATGAAATGAATAAAAATGAAAAGAAGTGAAAAAAAATCTAATCTAAAGTTAGAGGGAATCCAGGAAACAGAGTACACGTTAAAGAACCTTATGATATTTTAATGAGTGTATTCTAATGAAATGTCAGAACATAAATGCAAACCATATGATATTATTTTTTTCTTTATGCACTAATTTTGAGAAGATTTGCATCTTTATATGACTGAGTTCCCATTCAGGAATACTATATATTTCCTATGTTGATTCTTTTGCATACCTCTGAAGAGACTTTTCTATAATTTATTGCTGTTTTTTTAAATACAAATTCTGTAAAATTCTTGACAATTTCTGCTCCCCATTTATGTTCCAAAGGGTTAAGATCAGTATATAGAAAAAGTCTCATTCTTAGGCCACTTTGTTGCATCAGGGATTTTGTACAAGATTTCTTTTTCCTTTTTCCTGCATGGAACAAACTTTCCAAACCTACTTATTCATCTAAAAAACTCTTATTCACCATTCAGTTTTTGACTTACTGCTTTTCCCTAAGAATTCTTTCTTGATTTTTGAATTTGGGCAAGGCCCCTCTCTTCTCTATTTCATTTATCATAATATGTAACTCACTGCATTGTAATTACTTAGGATTAGTGGCTTTATTTATTTTAGTTTTTAATTTATTTTTGGCTGCATTGGGTCTTCATTGCTGCGCATGGGCTTTCTCTAGTTGCAGCAAGCGGGGCCTACTCTTCATTGCAGTGCATTGGCTTCTTGTTGCGGTGGCTTCTCTTGTTGTGGATCATGGGCTCTAGGCGTGCAGGCTACAGTAAATGTGGCACGCAGGCTCAGTAGTTGTGGCATGCAGGCTCAGTAGTTGTGGCTTGTGGGCTGTAGAGCGCAGGCTCAGTAGTTGTGGTGCACAGGCTTAGTTGCTTCACGGCACGTGGGATCTTCCCGGACTAGGGCTTGAACCCGTGTCCCCTGCACTGGCAGGCAGCTTCTTAACCACTGTGCCACCAGGGAAGCCCAGGATTAGTGGCTTTATACATAAAAGAATTGGAAAAAAAAATTTTTTTTCTCTCTCTCTCTCCTAAAATAAAGACACCTATGATTCAACAGTTCTGATATGTGGCTCATGCTTGTGTACTTAGCAAGAGCCTCCTCAGGCAATTCCAGTGTGGCTCTGGCTGAGGACCACTGCTGTAGATAAGCCCTTTGTAGAAGGGACTCTGAAACATTCAGTTTTATCTTTTAAGTAACACAATATTTGGCATACAAGTACTCAATCAGTTAACTGAAGAATGAATACACTATTGATTTCTTACCATGTATTTTGTAGTCAGCCACTTTAATGTTCTTCCAGAGGCAGTCATTGTTTCAATTTTTTAAAATACTCTTTTCCTATTTCATTTTATTATGAAATTACACTAAGAATTCCAGAACAAAGTTAAATTATATAAGGCTACATTTTTGTCTTATTTTTTCATCTACTTTCAAGTATTATATTTTTTCAGTTTTATTGAGATATAGTTGACATGTAACATTGTATAAGTATAAAGTATACAGTGATGACTTGCCATATATATATATATATATATATATATATATATACTGCAAAATGATTACCACAATAAGGATAGTTAACACATCCATCACCTCTTAGAGTTAACATTTCTTTTTTTTTTTGGTGGTGAGACCTCTTAAGATTTACTACTCTTAACAAATTTCAAGTATATGATCAGTATTGTTAACTATGGTCACCATGCTATGTTATGTTCCCCTAGAACTTATTCATCTTATAACTGGAAATTTGTACCCTTTGACCACCTGTACCCTATTTTCCCCCACCACCTAGCTCCTGGCAACCAAACTTACTCTGTTTCCATAAGTTCAGTTTTGCTCAGATTCAACATATAAGTGATATCATACAGTATTTGTCTTTCTCTCTCTGACTACTTTCACCTAACATAATGTACTCAAGGTTCATCCGTGTTGCCACAAATGACAGGGTTTTTCTTATGTCTGAATAATACCTCATTATATGATCTTGTTTTCTTTATCCATTTATTCATTGAAGGACACTTAGATTGTTTCCACTGCAGAACATGGAACAGTTCTGCAGTGAACATGGGGTGGGGGGTGCAGATAACTCTTCAAGACTGTGCTTTTTTATAATAGCCATCCTAACAAGTGTGAAGTTATAGCTCATTATGGTTTGGGTTAGCATTTCCCTGATGATTAGTGAGGTTGATTACCTTTTCATATACTTATGTTTCTGGTGTCATAAACAAAAAAAATCATTGCCAAGACCAATGTCAAAGAGCTTTTTCCGTATGTATAAGTTTAGCTACTCCTGCTTTCTTTTGGTTATTATTTGCCAGAAATATCTTTTTCTATCCCTTTATGCTCAGTCTGTGTGTGTCCTTAAAGGTAAAGTGAGTATATTGTGGGACCTTGTTTTTTATTCTTTCAGCTATTCTGTCTTTTTAATGGATACTTCAATCCATTTACCTTTAAACTGATTATTTATAGGTAAGGACTTACTAGTATTGAGATTCTGTTGTTTTCTGACTGTTTTGTAGGTCCTTTGTTCCTTGCTTCCTCTCTTGCTGTCTTCCTTTGTGATTTGAAAACTTTTTGAGGCATATTCTTTGAGTCCTTTATCATAATCTTTTGTGTATCTACTACAGGTGTTTCCTTTGTGGTTACCATGAGCCTTACATAGGATGTTTTAAATTTGTACTTTTACTTTTCCCCTTCCTCAGATTTTAGGTGATTGATATTACAAGTTACATCTTTTTATAGTGTGCATCCACAACCAAATTATTACAGTTTTTAATGTATTAGTTTACTTTTAAACTATAGTTGTGATTTATGTACCACTATAACAATATTAGAGAATCTAACTTTGAATATATATTTATATTTACCAGTGTCAACTGAAGAAAGTTCACACAAGAGTTGTAAGTTAAGTTTTATTTGGAGCAAAATGAGGACTGTAGCCTGAGAGACAGCATCTTGGATAACTCGGAGGTACCGGCTTCAAAGAGGTTGGAGGAAAGGTCAGTATTATATATGATTTTAGGGGTACATGCAGTCAAGTAAATATTTTGGTAGAGGCTTGCTGCGTCACAAAGAGCAGATGTCACCATTAATGGTTTTAATGCTTTTCTAGATATGAGGAGATGTAAGAATTGGGCTTATAAAATATTCTTCTGAAAATTTCTAACTATCTGAAGCTCTGTACTGCCAGTTTATCCCAGACCACAGAGTGCCTCATTCCTGATCTCCAACCTGAACTCCTTTCAGGGTGTGTTGAAAGTCAGCAGCTACAGTAGCTAGTGTCTTAATCCTTGTAGAGGCAGATGGCAAGTGCCAATATTTTAGTTGGCACTGGTGAGTATATTTACGTGTTTCCTTTGGTGGTTTCCTGATGACCCAGTTCCTAGTGATCCTGGTATCTTTGCATTGGTAACTGTGCATTTGAGTAAGCAGTCTCCTCTTCCAGGCTTTACAGGTTTGATTCTGCAGGGAAAGACCATCACTAGTCAGATCAGCTTGGGGGACTGGAGGGCTCAGCTGGTAGCACTGGCAGGCAGGCAGGCAGGCCTTGCTGTTGGGGTTTCTGGTTGGACAACACCACTGCCTTCGTTCTGACTTGGGAGAGGGTTACTGCTGGCTGGGTTCTGCAGTTGGATGAGTTTGCTGGGCTTCGAGTTCAAGTGAGGCCACAGGATGGGCTTTCTGCTTGGCGGGGCTGCAGACTATGCTCCAAGGTCAGGAAGGGCCACTAGGTGGGCTCTGCAATGGCTCTTGGTTGGGTGGGGCCTCAGGACGTGCTCTCAACTGGACTCAGTGCTCCTGACTGGACTCAGTTTTCAGACAAGGCCACATCAGAGCTTTGTTGTTGGTCAGAGACTCATGATGTGCTATGTAATCTGGTGGGAACACAGGCTGTGTGCTGAAGTTGGGCAGGGATGGAGACTGGGCTTCCTGATCAGGTAGGCTGCTGGTTGTGTTCTGCTGTGGGGTGAGGTCACTGGCCTGGCTTTCTAGTGGGTGGGGCATCTTTTATCCTGCTATTGGGTGGGACTAAAGATGGTGGTCAGTGGTTGGGCAGGGTCAATGGCTGGGCTTCCTGCTTGGGCTAGGCCTCAGGCTGTTCAGCAATCAGTCAGGGCCATAGGCTGGGCTCAGAGGTTGCCTAGGTTCACTGTTCAAACACCCTGGTTCTGTGAGGCCAGAGGCTATGCTTGATAGTTGGGCAAGACTGTTGGCTTGGCTCCTTGTCTGTCAACTAGGTTCCCTGGCCAGATAGAGACACAGGCTTGGTTTTGCAGAGCTGCTGGCTGGGCTCTCTGCCACTGTTACCAGGAATGCAATTCACCAGGATCTGAGCACTGGTTAATACAAGGAAGGCCCTCTCCCCTTCATTGTCTATTGCATACCCAGTGATTGAGCCCTGCAGACCCTCCCACCCCCAGTGATCCCTGTGAGGTGAGAGCCCAGTGGGCCTCTTAGGAAGCACCCAACAACACTTGGGGAGCTGGATATCCATGTGAAGCTGTTTTTCCACTGGAGAAAGCCCTCTTTGTGCAGTCCTGTGCTGGCCTGGGAGAGGCGTGATGTGGTCAAAATGAAACTGTTTCTCTTTCCCTTCTAATGCCGTCCTTCCCAGTCAAGGGGGTGCTTTAGCCTGACCTCCAGGTTCTGGGATTTTCACAATGGTGTCTTGTCTGTGGATAGTTGCTATTTGGTCTTCTGCTGAGGAAGACTGAAGCGGGGAATAACCTATGCCACCATCTTGATACATAACTCCTTCTCTTGTTTCTTACTTGTTTGGAATGTAGTGTTTCACCATTAAGTATCACATGACATTGACAGTCATTTGGAGATTTATATTAACTATTTTAATCTTTCTAGTCTTATTTTACTAAGGGTTTCTTAAAGATAAAGATTGGATGTTGTATTTTACTAGGTGTCTTTTTATAAACTCCCTACACCTATGTACATAGGTAAATCCTTTCTCATTTTCATGTATTATGATAATGTGTACTGAAAAAATCCCCACACTGGAAGGAAAATGTTAGTAGCTGGCTCTGTGGCTTCTCCTATAGGCTCATAAATACCTGATGCCTTAGCTCCTAGGCAGATTATTTTTGCATCATTAACTTAAGGAATCTATACAAAACAATAGAGCCACTATAAATGGGAATCAGATCAAGAACTATCAATATGTGCCAGACCAACAACCAGTACTTCATCACTGATATTATTTATTGAATAGCTGGTAACCAGTATTGATGAGCTGTAATGGCACTGTAGAATATGAGATAGTCATTACTCTTAAGGGGCTCTGTGACTAGCAGTGTATAATGGGTGCATGGAAATTACAACTTCCCTGCACTTGGAGGAACATGTGTGTCTTAAGCGTGAAATTATTTGGGGACATAAGAAGCTGCGCCTGAGAGTCATAGGAGCTTCACTTTCATGTTGCTGTATGTGCTACATTGTTACCCTTTTTTGTTTTTTTACATTTTAAATATATACAGTTATATTTGCCAAAAGAAATAAGATTCAATTGTACCTTCTATATTCTAATCTATTTTTTTAATTTTAATACACATTTTAATGGTTATACTCCATTTACAGTTATTACCAAATATTGGCTATATTCCCCATGTTGTGCAATACATCCTTGTGGCCTATCTTACACCCAATAGTTTGTTCCTCCCAATTACTCACCCTTATGTTGCTTCCGCCTTCCCTCTCTCCACTGGTAACTACCAGTTTGTTCTCTATATTTGTGAGTCTGCTTTTTTTTCATTATATTCACTAGTTTTTTCTTTTTTTTTTAATTTCACGTAAAATTGATATCATACAGTATTTGTCTTTCTCTGTCTTACTTAGTTCACTTATCTTAATGCCTTCCAAGTCCATCCATGTTGCTGAAAATGACAAAATTTCATTCTTTTTTATGGCTGAGTAGTATTCTGTTGTGTGAGTGTGTGTGTGTGGTGTGTGTGTATACACACACCACTTCTTTATCTATTGATCTATTGAAGGACACTTAGGTTGCTTCCATATATTGGCAATAGTAAATCATACTGCTGTGAACAGTAGGGTGCATCTATCTTTTCAAATTAGTGCTTTTGTTTTTTTCAGATATGTCCCAGGAGTGGTACTTCTGAGTTACATGGTATTCCTAATTTTAGTTTTTTGAGAAACCTCTATCCATAGTGTTTTCCACAGTGGCTACACCAATATACATTCCCACCAACAGTGGACAAAGGTCCCCTTTTCTCCACATCCTTTCCAGCGTTTGTTATTAGTGTTCTTTTTGATGATAGCCATTCTGAGAGGTGTGAGGCCATATCTCATTGTGGTTTTGATTTGCATTTCCCTGATGACTAGTGATGTTGAACATCTTTTCATGTGCCTGTTGGCCAACTACATTTCCTCTTTGGAAAAAATGTCTATTCAGTCCTTCTGCTCATTATTTGATTGGGTTTTTTTTTTGATGATGAGATGTATGAGCTATTTATATATGTTGGATATCAACCCCGTATTGGTCCTATTATTTGCAAATATTTTCTCCCATTCAATAGGTTGTCTTTTCATTTTGTCAGTGGTTTCCTTTGGTATGCAAAAGCTTTGAATTAGATTCCATTTGTTTATATTTGTTTTCATTTCCATTTTTCTAGGAGACAGATCCAAAAAACTATTGCTGTGATTTATGGCAAAGAGTGTTCTACCTATGTTTCACTCTAAGAGTTTTATAGTATCTGGCCTTACATTTAGGTCTTTAATCTATTTTGAGTTTACTTTTGTATATGGTGTCACAGAATGTTCTAATTTCATTCTTTTACATGTAACTGTTTTTTATTTTTTTACATGTTGTTTTCCCAGCACCGCTATCAAGAAGACTGTCTTTTCTCCATTGTATATTCTTGCCTCTTTTGTCATAGATTAATTGTTCATGGGTGTGTGGATTTATTTCTGGGTTCTCTCTCCTGTTCCATTGATTTATCTGTCTGTTTTTGTGCCAGTACCACACCGTTTTGATTGCTGTAGCTTTGTAGTGTAGTCTGAAGTCAGGGAGCATTATTCCTCCACCTCTGTTCTTAACATTGTTTTGCCTATTCAGGGACTTTTGTGTTTCCATGCAAATTTTAAAATTACTTGTTCTAGTTCTGTGAAAAATGCCATTGTAATTTTAATAGGGATTGCATTGAATTTTTATATTGCCTTGGGTAGTATGGTCATTTTAACAATATTGATTCTTCTAATCCATGAACATGGTATATCTTTCCATCTGTTTGTCATCTTCAGTTTCTTTCATCAGTGTCTTATGGCTTTCTGAGTACAGATCTTTCACCTCTTTAGGTAGGTTTATTCCATTTATTCCTAGTTATTCTTTTTCATGTGTTGGTAAATTGGTTTCCTGAATTTCTCTTTCTGATAGTTCATTGTTAGTGTATAGAAATGCAACATATTTCTGTATATTAATTTTGTATCTTGCAACTTAACTGAATTTATCAATAAGCCCTAGTAGTTTTCTGGTGGCATCTTTAGGATTTTCTATGTTTAGTATCATGTCATCTGCAGACAGTGACAGTTTTACTTCATCCTTTCCAGCTTGGATTCCTTTTATTTATTTTTCTTCTGATTACTGTGGCTAGGACTTCCAAAATTATGTTGATTACAAGTGGGAAGAGTGGACATCCTTGTCTTGTTCTTGATCTTAGAGGAAATGCTTTCAGCTTTTCACCACTGAGTATGATGTTAGCTGTGGGTTTGTCATATGTAGCCTTTATTATGTTGAGGTAAGTTCCCTCTATTCCCACTTTCTGGAGAGTTTTTATCATAAATGGATGTTGAATTTTGTCAAAGGCTTTTTATGAACCTATTGAGATGATCACATGGTTTTTAATCTTCAATTTGTCAATATGATGTATGACATCAGTTGGTTTATGGATATTGAAAAATCCTTGCATCCCTGGGTTAAATCCCACTTGATCATTTTGTATGATCCTTCGAATGTATTGTTGGATTTGGTCTGCTAATATTTTGTTGAGTATTTTTGTATCCATATTCATCAGTGATATTGACCTGTAATTTTATTGTGGTATCTTTGTCTCATTTTGGTATCAGGTTGATGCTTGCCTCATAGAATGAGTTCAGAAGTGTTCCTTCCTCTGCAAATTTTTTGTAATACTTTCAGAAGGATAGGTTTTAACTCTTCTCTATATGTTAGGTAGAATTTTCCTGTGAAGCCATCTGGTCCTGGACTTTCATTTGTTGGGGGTTTTAAAACTACTGATTCAATTTTAGTACTGGCAATTTGTCTGTTCATATTTTCTATTTCTTCCTGGTTCAGTCTTGGAAGGTTGTACTTTTCTAAGAATTTGTCCATTTCTTCTAGGTTGTCCATTTTATTGGCATATAGTTGCTTGTAATAGTCTCTTATGATCATTTGGATTTCTGTGGTGTCTATTGTAACATCTCCATTTTCATTTTTGATCTTACTGATTTGAGCCCTCTTTTTTTCTTGATGAATATGGTTAAAGGTTTATCAATTTTGCTTATTTTGTCAAAGAACCATATTGTAGATTCATGGATCTTTTCTATTTTTATTTTTTTTTAGTGTCTATTTTATTTACTTCTGCTCTGATCTCTGCTCTTTCTTTTTTTAATTCTACTAACTTTGGGTTTTGTTTGTTCTTTTTCTAGTTCCTTTAGGTGTATTAGGTTGTTTATTTGAGGTTTGTCTTGTTTCCTGAGGTAAGCTTTCATTTCTATAAACTTCCCTCTTAGAATTGATTTTGCTGTGTCCCAGAGGTTTTGGATTGTTGTGTTCTCATTTTCATTTGTCTCTAGGTATTTTTTAATTTCCTCTTTGATTTCTTCAGTGATCCATGGGTTGTTGAGTAGCATATTGTTTAGCCTCCATGTGTTTGTGTTTTTGCCACTTTTTTCTTGTAGTTGATTTCTGGTCTCATAGTGCTGTTTAGAAAAGATGCTTGATATGATATCAGTTTTCTTAAATTTACTGAGGCTTTTTTTGTGGCCTAGCATGTGATCTATCTTAGAGAATGTTCCATGTGTACTTGAAAAGAATGTGTTACCTGTCATTACCCATCTTATATTCTTAATTAAGGCTAGATAAATTTGGTGTTATTTGAAATGTACTGTGTCTTATGAGTTTCACTGTCAGTTTGAATGCAAAGTTACCACTGCTGATTGAACAGAGTGTGCTAACATAGAAACATCTTCATATCCTGAACTAAACCTACTTGGACATGGTGTATTAGTCTTAAAATATACTGTCAATTTTATCCCATAGGATAAATTTATAATTTATAATTACTTATAATTACTATAATTTACTTAGGAACTTTACAATTATATTTCAGAAGTAGTCTTTATATATATATATATATTTTTTTCCTTTTCTACCACATTCCAGTTCAAGCATTGCAATAGCTTAAAAAAAGTTTTCCAATTTTAGATGTATTTATAATTTCTATTTCTTTTCTGTTTCTATTACTTCTATATACATTAATTTCTCATATTTTGATTTATATTTTTTTTCCTAAATATCTAAAGTGAAGTAGTCATTTCTTTCAGTTATGGCCTCAAATCATAGACAGGAGCATATGGACATGCACGCACATGGGCACACACACACGTGTTTTCAATACTAAAATTCAATTTGAAGTATATCACCTACTCACACAATTGCAGGCCAAGGTAAAGTGAGTCTCATCGCACATTAAGATAACTAAAGACAAACATCTCATCGTTGTGTTAATAAGCCTTCTGGTTTTGAACTAATGTCTTGGTAATGTCTGACGGGGTCATGTACACTAGTAAAAAGAAAACTCAAGACTTCTGTCTCTAGATATGATAGAGTGCTGGACTTTCATTCATGCTTTAAATAACTAGGAAACCAGACAAAATACATAAAGCAACTCTTTTCATATACTTGATAACTAGCAGGACCAGAGTGTGATCAATAAAGAAAGGATAAACAAATAAGTTCCTGCAGTGACAGCTGCTGGTTTCTGCTTATGAAAGATATAAAAATAAATAAAAAAGAATATCTAGAAATGAGAAATACAATAACTGAAATAAAAATTTTTCTAGATGAAATAAACCAGATTACAGTAAACATCTGCAGAATAAAAGATCAGTGAACCTGAACACATAGCAATAGAAACTATCCAACTTGAAGCATAGATTAAATACTGAAGAAAAGAAATAGATTTAGTGACTTGTGGGATAATATCAAACTATCTAAGTTCCAGGTAACATTTAAGACATTATATAGAAACTAGGCAAATAAGGCTATGAAATGACATCCTAGACACATAAGAAAGAAAAGTAACATGCATATATACCATAAATATTTAATGGAAAAATTTGCCAAGTTACTAAATTTTCATGGTATAAATAGTAATGTGAGGAGGAGGACTGAGTGAGGAAAAAAGATTCTACAAGTGAAGGGAATCTGTATAGAATAATATTCTTAATATATATAATTTGATAATAAAAATAGGCAAAAAAAACAGTTGAAATATGGATTATTACTAGCTCATCCCACTTATTTGCATTCCAGAGGAAAGAATAGTATTTAAATATAGAGCTATGAGCTCAATCATGTATCATATGAAATTATTAATTTTTAATAGCTCAGAGGTGATAGTTAATACATGATTGGAAATAATTCTTCAGTCTAAGTAAGACATTAAAAATCTTACATATTTTCCCACCTTTCTCTGGCTGCCTTAGATCTGGCCTAAATGTTGCATTTTCACTAAGTTCAAAGGAATTCCTGTTCTAAGGTCACATATAAAGAAGCATAATACCTACCATGCATTATATTTAGAGATATACATTTTTAATATTTTCCATAGTTTTTTGTTTTTGGAAATATATATATAGCCCAGAAAGTTTACTGTAACAAAATATTTTCCAACTAGTATCCATTTTAAAATCTGATCAAGGCAGATCCAGGTTTTATGGTGCCTAAAGCTTACACAATTTCGGGGTTGGGGGGCGAAGGATACAAAAGGAAAAGGATAAAAACTATGAATAAAATTAGATATGGAAGTCAATGTTTACTTTGTGTGAGATTGGCACCAAATTACAATTTTGAAAAAGCTGATAACACCATCATAAAATCCATAAATAGGTAAATATTTTCTAATTATATAAACATGTGGTATGTTTACCTAAAATTTTCACTTCACACTATTTGCCTCCACATCTCTGCAAATGGTACTATCTCGTTCCTTTTTATGGCTGAGTAATATTCCATTGTATATAGGTACCACATCTTTATCCATTCTGTCAGTGGGCATTTAGGTTGTTTCCATATCCTGGCTATTGTAAATAGTGCTGCAATGAACATCGGAGTGCATGCATCCTTTCGAAATCTGGTTTTCTCTAGATATATGCCTAGGAGTGAGATTGCTGAGTCATGTGGTTTCTCTGTTTTTAGTTTTTTAAGGAACCTCCCTACTGTTCTCCATAGTGGCTGTACCAATCTACATTCACACAAACAGTGTAGGAGGGTTCCCTTTTCTCCACACCCTCTCCAACATTTATTGTTTGTAGATTTTTTGATGATGGCCATTCTGACTGGTGTGAGGTGATACCTCATTGTAGTTTTGATTTGTATTTCTTTAATAATTAGTGATGTTGAGCATCTTTTCATGTATTTGTTGGCCATCTGTATGTCTTCTTTGGAGAAATGTCTATTCAGGTCTTCTGCCCATTTTTTGACTGGGTTGTTTGCTTTCTGATATTGAGCTGCATGAGCAGTTTGTATATCTTGGAAATTAATTCCTTGTCAGTTGCTTCATTTGCAAATATTTTCTCCCAATCTGAAGGCTGTCTTTTCATTTTGTTTATGGTTTCCTTTGCTGTGCAAAAGTTTTTAAGTTTAATTAGGTCTCGTTTGTTTATTTTTGTTTTTATTTTCATTACTCTAGGTGGTGGATTGAAAAATATCTTGCTGTGATTTATGTCAAAAAGTGTTCTGCCTATATTTTCTGCCAAGAGTTTTATAGTGTCTGGCCTTATATTTAGGTCTTTAATCCATTTTGAGTTTTTTTTTGTGTAGGGTGTTAGGGAGTGTTCTAATTTCATTCTTCTACATTTAGCTGTCCAGTTTTCCCAGCACCACTTATTGAAGGGCTGTCTTTTCTCCATTGTATATCCTTGCCTCCTTTGTCATAGATTAGTTGACCATAGGTGCATGTGTTTATCTCTGGGCTTTCTATCCTATTCCATTGATCTATATTTCTGTTTTTGTGCCAGTAGCATATTGTTGTGATTACTGTAGGTTTGTAGTATAGTCTGAGGTCCAGGAGCCTGACTCCTCCAGCTCCATTCTTCTTTCTCAAGATTGCTTTCACCATTCAGGGTCTTTTGTGTTCCCATACAAAGTGTAAAATTTTTTGTTCTAATTCTGTGAAAAATGGCTTTGGTAATTTGATAGGGATTGCACTGAATCTGTAAGTTGCTTTGGGTAGTATAGTTATTTTTGCAATATTGAATCTTCCAATCCAAGAACATGGTATATCTCTCCATCAGTTTGTATCATCTTTGATTTCAGAGTACAGGTCTTTTGCCTCCTTAGGTAGGTTTATTCTTAGGTGTTTTATTCTTTTTGGTGTGATGGTAAATGGGATTGGTTCTTTAATCTCTCTTTCTGATCTTTCATTGTTAGTGTATAGGAATGCAAGAGATTTCTGTGCATTAATTTTGTCTCCTGCAACTTTACCAGATTCATTGACTTCTAGTAGTTTTCTGGTAATATATTTAGGATTTTCTATGTATAGTATCATGTTGTCTTCAAACAGTGACAGTTTTACTTCTTACTTCCCACTTTGGATTCCTTTTATTTCTTTTTCTTCTCTGATAGTCGTGGCTAGGACTCCCAAAACTATGTTGAATAATAGAGGTGAGAGTGGGTGTCCTCGTTTTGTTCCTGATCTTAGAGGAAATGCTTTCAGCTTTTCACCATTGAGTATGATGTTAGGTTTGTCATATATGGCCTTTATTGTGTTGAGGTAAGTTCCCTCTATGCCTACTTTCTGGAGAGGTTTTATCTCTCTCAAATGGGTGTTGAATTTTGTTGAAAGCTTTTTCTGAATCTATTGAGATGATCATATGTTTTTTATTCAATTTGTTAATGTGTATCACATTGATCGATTTGTGTATATTGAAGAATCCTAGCAACCCTGGGATAAATCCCACTTGATCAGGGTGTATGATTCTTTCAATGTGTTGTTGGATTCGATTTGCTAGTATTTTGTTGAGCATTTTTTGCATCTATGTTCTTCAGTGATTTTGGCCTGTAATTTTCTCTTATTTTGATATCTTTGTCTTTAGAAGACATTTTAAAAATAAAATAACTTGGGGAACATCAATATATTAAAGATACCCATCACTTTCTGTTAATGCAAATTAAAAAAAATTGATTTATACTTTATTTCTACAAAATCCATCAGTAAGAATATTGGAGATGATCCGAAGTAAGCAAAACATTAGAATTGGAGGCTGTAGATTACATAGGCTTATAGCAGATTTTGCAGTTAGATAATTTCTGATTTATTCCCTTTCATGATGTCAATACATTCTTGATTCATATAAGTAATTATTTGTAACTAATGCCACATATTTTTGTTGTATCTTATATTGCGTCATGGCTAGCAATACATAAGCTCTACCAAAACAGATATCCTCTCTGTTGCTTCAGTTGTGTTCTTGGCACCTATAATAGGTGTTGGGAATACAAATATTTGGTGTGTTAATTTGTTGAATATATTAATGTCAAAACAACCATAATGTAATGGCAATCACTATTTCAGCATCTGTTTTCCAGTTAGAATCATATGTGCTTTACAGGTATTAACTCATTCAGTACTAATAAGTAAGATAGGTATAGTAGTACATCCAAAAGATTAGCTTTTCCAAAGTTAGAACAAGTTTGGATCAGAGCTGAACTTAAACTCTATGCATCCTTACTCCAGAGTAAATACTTTTAACTATTAATGCTACATTGCTCAAAATGAACTGAACTTAAAACAATTAGAATAAAATAATAATTAAAAATAGAGAAATTTTAATTAAAATAATCAGTTTCATCATCACACTGATCGCATATCAAGATCTCAATAGCTACATGTACCCAGTAGATATTGTCTTTGGTAGTGCAGGTATAGAACATGCCCATTGTCACAGAAAGCTCTAGTCAATGGTGTTGACCTGGAGCAGGTATTGGCAACCTTTTTCTGTAAAGAGCCAGATAGTGTTTAGTTGTTGCAAGCCAGACTCCTCTTGCAGCTACTCGCCATTGCCATTACAATGCAACACAGCCACAGACAATATTTAAAATGAATCTGGCTGTGTTCCAATGCCATTTTATTTATGGCAAATGAAATCTGAGTTTCAGATAACTTTACATTTTATGAAATATTATTTTTTCTCCAACCAATAGAAGTATAAAAACTGTTCTTAACTCTCAGCTCAGATAGTAACAGGCAATGGGCTAAAATTTACTGATTCCTGTTTCAGAATTTTTCTATTTTAATTCTAAAATGCTACACTTTTTATGGAACCCACAAATTTTAGCAAAAATATTATCTATCTTATTATGGAATGTTACTAAGGACTACCTTTTGAGACTCATTCTCCCATGTTTTTTAACATAATTTGAAAATTTCAGTATTCAGGGAAATATAGTTAATTGTCTGAAGACTCGTCTCTCAAACTAGTTGGTGTTTCTTAAGGCTAAAATCCATGTCTAACGTTTATTGTAGTAGTCTAAGAACTTGGCAAATTTGCTGGTCATTAGTAGAAACCTGGCTCCTACTTCTTGAATTAGTGAGTAAATAAGTTTAAAAATTCAAAAATATTTTCACAAGCAATTGCTTGTTGTACAGGTAATGTTTCACATACCATGACTCTTACATAGCAAGGATTGTACAATATAAAGCATTATCATCATAAACACTTTTACAAAATTGATATAAACACTTAAAAAATAATAGTGAAATATGAAAAAGAAAATAGGATTACGATCATCTTTGGGATTATGTCAGCTGACAACATCAGTTGACAATGTATAAGGTTCTCCAACTTCGTCATTTGTAAGAATAAAGAGTGGTCTGCCATTTTTATTTACATGAGGTATTTTTCAAGTCATTTAAGAAACCTAATGAGTATTTACAAGGTTTAGTATACCACTGTAACTTTCCTTCTACATCTGAAGCAGCTGATTGAAGATATTTGTTTCTGATTATTTCCTGAAAATTCAGACTATAGTGAAGATTTTATCAGTAATCTAAAAGAAAAATATCTGTAAACTTACACAAGTGGTTTTCAACATGATGCCCAGGACCTACAACAGAACATAAAGTTGTGGTGGAGTGAGGTGGTGACTGGGCATCAAAAATTACTTTTAAGTTACCAGGAGATTCTAATATGCAACAAGAGTTGGGAATCACTGATTTGACAATACAATCACTGATTTGACATACATACAATTAAGGCTATTTCCTCAAATTTTTTATGATAGTAAAATTAGAGTCTGAGCTATCCACAGAATGCATTAACAACTGCACAGCACACCACTGGAAAGAATAGAGAACCAAGCTCTCTGCTGGTACAGTGATCATCAAAGATCCCTAAACAAATTATTAAATAATTTGTTTAATATCTTAATTTATAACAGACACCATACATCAGATCCTATGATGTATGAATTTAGGACATAGGTAAAAATAAGATCGTAGTAATATAAGGAAGCATAAGATAAAAAATGTCAGATTATATCATATTAAAGAACTAAAGGTTAAAGATACTCAGGATACGAAAATGGTAAATTTAATGTGATTTTTTAAATAAAAAATCTAAATGTGATATAAGTGGTATTATGATCCTTCTGAGAAGACTAAAGCAATACAGATGATTTATAGATGTATTGGAAAATTGAAGTTAGTATTCTCAGGAAATAAATAAAAATAGCAAAGGACTTACCATTAGGATTAATTATTCTAAAAATGATACGAAATCCTTGATAGGAAAATAATTGTCAGTATTAGGATGGAATATGAACCATATTTTCATTTTAAAGTATGTGAAAATGTGTAATTTTTCTATGATTAAGAATGTTTCACAGCATTTTCCCCCTAGAAGATAAATAATACTAAATTTTATGTCAGGATATTTTTTTCATAGTCACATAACTAGTATTTTAACCAGTGATTTTACCAAGATCAATTAAGGACACTTATTCATAGTAAAAATAGTTAGTTCATGACACAAGTACATGGAATAATTTTGTATAATGTGATAGACATTATGCATGTTTAGGTGATGGTAATTAATAAACTAATGTGAAAAGATTTGTAATGACACAATTTGTATATATCTCTCATTTTTAAACTCATTTTTGTGAGTATATTATATTGGAACTCATGGACACTTGTTATGACTTTCTGTAACAAGATCTTATGGAATGACAAAAAGTGAATTATGGTGAAGTGATAAAGTCTCCAATAACCAAAGTTTGAATTTCCTGGTCTGCTGAGCTTTGAATTTGAAAGTTTTACATGTGTGACCTATTTATAGGCATAAAACCCTTAGAATGTTAAAACATAAAAAAGGTACATCAGTATCAAACTAATAACGTAACTTAAAGTCATCAAGAAATCAATTCTGTTGATAATTTGAGTTTAGTTTGGGAATGTGTCATTCAAGGATCAGTTTTTTTCAGACCTCAATATTTTCTGCAGTGCACAAAAAGTCCTCCTATTATGAATTTGATGTATGTAGACATAGTCCATTATTTGGTTTTAAATCTTATCGTCACTCATGTATCATTGTTCTTTGAAGTCAAAGGGAAAATAATATGGCACTGTCACAAAAGCAATAGTGATTTAGGCTTTCTGGAAAATAAAATGATCTGTCAGTATTTTTGCAAAATAACAGATAGAAGTATAACTTAACAGATATAAATGAACTTAGATTTCCATAGCTCAGATGTGACTGTGTATTGATATAGGTTGATAACAAATGTGCAACAATCAATCTGGAAAACAGAACCTGTGGAAGAGAGAAATGGAGAAATGCTATTTCTAAAATGCTTAGTTAGTCATACAATATGCCAGCTTTAAGAGAAAGGAAAACATTCTTTACTTCCTGTTAGATCTTGTAAGTTTTGCAGTTCCTGAGATTTTGACCAAGTTACGGTACACAGAAACTTAGGTAAGCATATTTGCTGGTAAATCAAGTCTGCTGATGCAGTGGATTTTCTTAGAACATAATGGTAACCTAATACTCTAAATATGTTTTTGATTAGATAAATGTATATAAGTGTATAAGTCATGAATCGTTACAACTTGATTCACCACAATGGTAATACCTCTTTAATACTGCATATTGAGAGTTCAGTTTTATTAGATTCTGAAGACTTGAAATTTGAATTTCAAGATGTTTGATAAAACATCTTGACAGATCCCCAAATATTTAGGTATAGTTCTTAATACTTTTCCAGTAATTATTTCTCTAGATTTAAAAAATTCCATTATTTTAACATCTTTATTGGAGTATAATTACTTTACAATGGTGTGTTAGTTTCTGCTGTATAACAAATTGAATCAGATATATATATACATACAACCCATATCTCTTCCCTCTTATATCTCCCTCCCACACTCCTTATCCCACCCCTCTAGGCGGTCGCAAAGAACCAAGCTGATCTCCCTGTGCTATGCAGCTATGCTCCCTGTGCTATGCTTCCCCCAAGCTATCTATTTTACATTTGGTAGTGTATATATGTCAATGTTACCCTTTCACTTTGTCCGAGATAACCCTTCCCCCTCCCCATGTCCTCAAGTCCATTATCTACATCTGCGTCTTTATTCCTGTCCTGCACCAAGGTTCATAAGCACGATTTTTTTTGAGGGGGATTCCATATATATGCATTAGCATATGGTATTTGTTTTTCTCTTTCTGACTTACTTCACTCTGTATGACAGACTCTAGGTCCATCCACCTCACTACAAATAACTCAATTTCATTTCATTTTATGGCTAAGTAATATTCCATTGTTTATA
The DNA here is from genome assembly GCF_005190385.1 of Monodon monoceros. Lineage (NCBI taxonomy): Eukaryota > Metazoa > Chordata > Mammalia > Artiodactyla > Monodontidae > Monodon > Monodon monoceros. The sequence continues at coordinate 50,142,587 of NW_021703767.1, forward strand.
TGTGCCACATCTTCTTTATCTAATCATCTCTCGATGGACACATAGATTGCATCCCTGTCCTGGCTACTGTAAATAGTGCTGCAATTAACATTGTGGTACATGACTCTTTTTGAATTATGGTTTTCTCAGGGTATATGCCCAGTAGTGGGATTGCTGGGTCATATGGAAGTTCTGTTTTTAGTTTTTTAAAGAACCTCCATACTGTTCTCTATAGTGGCTGTATCAATTTATATTCCCACAAACAGTGCAAGAGGGTTCCCTTTTCTCCAAACCCTCTCCAGCATTATTGTTTGTAGATTTTTTGTTGATGGCCATGTTGACGTGTGTGAGGTGCTATCTCTTTGTAGTTTTGATTTGCATTTCTCTAATGATTAGTGATGTTGAGCATCCTTTCATGTGTGTGTTGGCAGAAATGTCTATTTAGGTCTTCTGCCCATTTTTGGATTGTGTGGTTTGTTTTTTTGGTATTGAGCTGCATGAGCTGCTTGTAAAATTGGAGATTAATCCTTTGTCAGTTGCTTAGTTTGCAAATATTTTCTCCCATTCTGAGAGAAAATATTGTCTTTTCATCTTGTTTATGGTTTCCTTTGCTGTGCAAAAGCTTTTAAGTTTCATTAGGTCCCATTTGTTTATTTTTGTTTTTATTTCCATTTCTTTAGAAGGTGGGTCAAAAAGGATCTTACTGTGATTGATGTCATACGGTGTTCTGCCTATATTTTCCTCTAAGAGTTTTATACTGTCTAGCCTTACAATTAGATCTTTAATCCATTTTGAGTTTATTTTTGTGTACAGTGTTAGGAAGTGTTCTAATTTCATTCTTTTACATTTAGCTGTCCAGTTTTCCCAACACCACTTATTGAAGAGGCTGTTTTTTCTCCATTATATACTCTTGCCCCCTTTGTCAAACATAAGGTGACCATATGTGCATGGGATTATCTCTGGGCTTTCTATCCTGTTCCATTGATCTATATTTCTCTTTTTGTGCCAGTACCATACTGTCTTGATTACTGTAACTTGGTAGTATAGTCTGAAGTCAGGAAGCCTGATTCCTCCAGCTCCATTTTTATTTCTCAAGATTGCTTTGGTTATTTGGGGTCTTTTGTGTTTCCATACAAATAGTGAATTTTTTTGTTCTAGCTCTGTAAAAAATGCCATTGGTAGCTTGATAGGGATTGCATTGAATCTGTAGATTGCTTTGGGTAGTAGAGTCATTTTCACAGTGTTGAGTCTTCCAATCCAAGAACATGGTATATCTCTGCATCTGTTTGTGTCATCTTTAATTTCTTTCATCAGTGTCTTAAAGTTTTCTGCCTACAGGTCTTTTGTCTTCTTAGGTAGGTTTATTCCTAGGTTATTTATTCTTTTCATTGCAGTGGTAAATGGGAGTGTTTCTTTAAGTTCTCTTTCAGATTTTTCATCATTAGTTTATAGGAATGCAAGAGATTTCTGTGCATTAATTTTGTATCCTGCTAATCTACCAAATTCATTGATTAGCTCTAGTAGTTTTCTGGTAACATCTTTAGGATTCTCTATGTATAGTTTCATGTCATCTGCAAACAGTGGCAGTTTTACTCCTTCTTTTCCAATTTGGATTCCTTTTATTTCTTTTTCTTCTCTGATTGCTGTCATAAAACTTCCAAAACTATGTTGAATAATAATAGTGAGAGTCAGCAACCTTCTCTTGTTCCTGATCTCAGAGGAAATGGTTTCAGATTTTCACCTTTGAGAACAATGTTGGCTGTGGGTTTGTCATATATGGACATTATTATGTTGAGCTAGTTCCCTGTATGCCTACTTTCTAGAGAGTTTTTATCATAAATGAGTGTTGAATTTTGCCAAACCTTTTTCTGCACCTATTGAGATTATCATATGGTTTTTATCCTTCAATTTGTTAATATGGTATATTACATTGATGGACTTGCATATATTGAAGAATCCTTGCATTCCTGGGATAAACCCCACTAGATCATGGTGTATGATCCTTTTTATGTGTTGTTGGATTCTGTTTACTAGTATTTTATTCAGGATTTTTGCATCTATGTTCATCAGTGATATTGGCCTGTAGTTTTCTTTCTTTGTGACGTCTTTGTCTGGTTTTGGTATCAGCGTGATGGTGGCCTTGTAGAAGGAGATTGGGAGTGTTTCTCCCTCTGCTATATTTTGGAAGAGTTTGAGAAGGATAGGTGTTAGCTCTTGTCTAAATGTATGATAGAATTCGCCTGTGAAGGCGTCTGGTCCTGGACTTCTGTTTGTTAGAAGATTTAATCACAGTCTCAATTTCAGTGCTTGTGATTGGTCCATTTATATTTTCTATTTCTTCCTGTTTCAGACTCTGAAGATTGTGCTTTTCTAAGAATTTGTCCATTTCTTCCAGCTTGTCCATTTTATTGGCATATAGTTGCTTGCAGTAATCTCTCATGATCCTTTGTATTTCTGCAGTGTCAGTTGTTACTTCTCCTTTTTCATTTCTTATTCTGTTGATTTGAGGTTTCTCCCTTTTTTTCTTGATAAGTCTGGCTAATGGTTTACCAATTTTGTTTACCTTCTCAAAGAACCAGTGCTTAGTTTTATTGATCTTTGCTATTGTTTCCTTCATTTCTTTTTCATTTATTTCTGATCTGATATTTATGGTTTCTTTCCTTCTGCTAACTTTGGGGTTTTTTTGTTGTTCTTTCCCTAATTGTTTTAGGTGTAAGTTTAGGTTGTTTATTTGGATGTTTTCTTGTTTCTTGAGGTAGGATTGTATTTCTATAAACTTCCCTCTTAGAACTGATTTTGCTGCATCCCATAGGTTTTGCATTGTCATGTTTTCATTGTCATTTGTTTCCAGGTATTTTTTGATTTCCTCAGTGATCTCTTGGTTGTTTAGTACTGTATTTTTTAGCCTCCATGTGTTTTTATTTTTTACATTTCATTTCCTGTAATTGATTTCCAACCACAAAGCTGTGAGACTAGGTAAGATACTTGATACGATTTCAATTTTCTTAAATTTACCAAGGCTTGATTTGCAACCCCAGATATGGTCTATCCTGGAGAATGTTCCATGAGCACTTGGGAAGAAAGTATATTTTGTTGTTTTTGGATGGAATGTCTTATAAATATCAATTAAGCCCACCTTGTTTAATGTGTCATTTTTAGCTTGTGCTTCCTTATTTCCACTTTGGTGATCTGTCCATTGGTTAAATTAGCGAGTTAAAGTCCTCTACTATGATTGTGTTACTGTTGATTTCCCCTTTTACGGTTGTTACTATTTGCCTTATATATTCATATGCTCCTATGTTGGGTGCGTAAACATTTACAATTGTTATATTTTCTTCTTGGACTGATCCCTTGATTATTATGTAGTGCCCTTCTTTGTCTCTTGGAATAGCCTTTATTTTAAAGTCTGTTTTGTCTGATATGAGAATTGCTACTCCAGCTTTCTTTTTATTTCCATTTGCATGGAATATCTTTTTCCACCCCTTCACTTTCAGTCTGTATGTGTCCCTAGGTCTGAAGTGCGTCTCTTGTAGACAGCATATATACAGGTCTTATTTTTGTATCTGTTCAGCCAGTCTATGTTATTTTTGTATCTGTTCAGCCAGTCTATGTCTTTTGGTTGGAGCAGTTAACCCGTTTACATTTAAGGTAATTATCGATATGTATGTTCTTATTACCATTTTCTTAATTGTTTTGCATTTGTTTTTGTAGGCCTTTTCCTTTTGTTGCATTTCCTGCCTAGAAAATTTCCTTTAGCTTTTGTTGTAAAGCTGGTTTGGTTGAGCTCAATTATCTTAATTTTTGCTTATGTTCTTATTACCATTTTCTTAATTGTTTTGCATGTTTTTGTAGGCCTTTTCCTTTTGTTGAGTTTCCTGCCTAGAAAATTTCCTTTAGCTTTTGTTGTAAAGCTGGTTTGCTTGAGCTCAATTATCTTAATTTTTGCTTATCTGTAAAGTTTTTAATTTCTCCATCGAATCTGAATGAAATCCTTGCTGGGTAGAGTAATCTTGGTTGTAGGTATTTCCCTTTCACCAGTTTAAATATGTCCTGCCAGTCCCTTCTGGCTTGCAGAGTTTCTGCTGAAAAATCAGCTGTTAACCTTATGGGGATTCCCTTGTATGTTTTTTGTTGTTTTTCTCTTGCTGCTTTTAATATTTTTTCTTTGTATTTAATTTTTGATAGTTTGATTAATATGTGTCTCGGCATGTTTCTCTTTGAGTTTATCCTGTATGGTACACTCTGTGCTTCCTAGACTTGATTGACTATTTGCTTTTCCATGTTAGGGAAATTTTCAGCTATAATCTCTTCAAATATTTTCTCAGACCCTTTCCTTTTGTCTTCTTTTTCTTGAACCCCTATAATTCAAATGTTTGTTTGTTTAATGTTGTCCCAGAGGTCTCTGAAACTGTCCTCAATTCTTTTCATTGTTTTTTCTTTATTCTGCTCCCTGGCAGTTATTTCCACCATTTTATCTTCCAGGTCATTTATCCTTTCTTATGACTCACTTATTCTGCTGTTGATTCCTTCTAGAGTATTTTTAATTTCAGTAATTGTGTTGTTCATCACTGTTTGTATGCTCTTTAGTTTTTCTATATCCTTGTTAAATGTTTCTTGTTTTTTCTGCATTCTGTTTCTGAGATTTTGGATCAGTTTTACTATCATTACTCTGAATTCTTTTTCAGGTAGGTTGCATATTGTGTCTTCATTTATTTTGTCTTGTTGGTTTTTACCTTGGTCTTTGTCACATATTTTTTCGGTGTTTAATTTTTTTAATGGGTGGTCCTGTATTCCTGTCTTATTGTTTGTTTGACCTGAGACATCTGGCACTGGAGTTTACAAGCAGTTGCATAGCGCTGGCTCTTGGTGCTGAGATGAGGACCTCCAGGAGGCCTCACTCCAATTGATATTCCCTGGGATCTGAGGTTCTCTGTAGTCCAGCCTTTTGGACTTGGAGCTCTCACTGCAGGACCTCAGACCCAACCTCCAGCCTGGGAGCCATGAGCCTGCAAGCTTCATGGCATGGTAAAAATAAAAAAAAGAAAGAAAGAAAGAAAAAAAGGAGCAGTACAATATCAAAGAATAAAACACAAAAGAAAATTATAAAGATACAAAAATATATTAGGAAAAATAAAACTGTATTTGGAACAACTGGTCACTGGGGCTTCCTTCAATCCCCTTAGATGTCCATGTTTCCCCCACCAGTGCCTGGCATTGGCCCTAGTTGTGAGGAGATGTGAATTCTGCATTCTCCTAGTATGCCATCTTGACCAAAAGTTCCATTTATCAGATCAGCTTCTGCAGTGCTTCCTTATATCTTAGTTTGATGTGTTTGAGGTCAGAGAACATCTCAATAGTGATGGGAAACTGGGATTTTCACTGCAACCAGACTCAAATTTGATATGGTTTCATAGAAAAATTTATGGCAAATGCTGCAAAATCCCATGGTATTGATCGCAGCTTAATTGGATTGTGTCTACAACTTAGTGGATCATCTTCATGCCAAATGATCTGGTGTCCCTGTGATTTACTGTCACTTGGAAAATATGTTTCTAAAGAGGTCTAGAATTTCAGCAGAAGGTGCATTTTAATTCTACTGTTCAGTTTTATGACTAAGGTATAAATTACTACTTGGCCTTTACTTATCTTTCTAACCTGATTTAATACTGTGTATAGCTCTAAATCCTCTATGCCCAATAAATTGTTCTTCCTGATGTTCCCTTTCATTGTTTGAACAACTCTGCCTCTGTGTTTTGGCTCATCCTGCTTTTTCTGTTTGGAATTTGTACCTGCTCCCTCCCACCCTCTCCCTCCCCTTTTCCTCCTTTGATTTTACTTAAACGTTTCTTATCCTGTTTTCAGGGTCAAGTTTTTGTTCCAAATTCCATGAAGCCTTTCCTTACTGTCTCACCTTATTGATTTGTTCTTCCCCTGAAATCCTCCATTTATTTTTTCACCATTTGTCTGGAACTTGATCTATACTGTGGTTTCCTGTTACATATGTTTTTCAAATACGTATACCCTGTTATTTTCTAATGACTTTAAATATCAAGAGGATCCCTGGCTCAGAAGTTTCATGGTTCAGTCCCTGTGAGATACCAAGAAAAATTGTCTGCAGTTTCTTAGTGGTAGTGTTTTTCCTGGTGCTAATATTATTGGCCTGGAATCACAGGGTTTTATTAGTCATTTTCTTTTACCCATTTTCAAGCCACCATTCCTAGATTTCACTAGAACAGCTATTTATCCAACAAATATTTGAGTACTTAGTGACTGTAGAGCACAGTTCTAGGCTCTGGCAAGAAACTGATAAAATGACTGAGATATTTGTCCCCATGGAACTTGTATCCTAGGTTCAGAAAATTGCTTAAATGTTGTCACAGTAGAAATTGCTTGGAATTCACTATTCATATGTAGAAAATGAATTGAGCACTTTCATATTCACAAGCTGAATCAAGGACTCATCACCCACACAGGTTCTTGGAAGCAGAGGCTTAATTTTGAAAGTATAGTGGGTCAGCATATTGAGGGTCAGTATATGTTGGATTGCAACCTTTATGGGGTGCTTCCTGGGTGCAGTCTGAAGCTGGGCCCCCCCTTTGTGGAAGGCAGGGAGAGACTAAAAGAGGCAGAGTACTTCAGATTGGTAGGTGGCAGGTTTAGTAAGCAAGGGAACTAATTCGTCTTGGGTGGCTGCAAAGGAGTAGATTTCTGCAACTACACATTGAATCTTAACAGTTTATATAGAGGCTTTAACTGGGTTCAGTCATGTATATCCTCCAGAGAGTCTCAGGTGTATATATGGGGCAGCTTCTGGGAAAGGGGAATGCTAATGAAACACACATTCCAAGTACAGGAAGAGGGGGTGAGGATCCTCCAACTGTCTGAGTCTAGCTTGTTGGTCAAACTGTAGTCATGTCTTCTTGATGACCTCCCTGAATAGTAGTGTAGTTAAGAGCACGGGGCCTGCTCTAAGTTTCAGAAACTGGCTCTGGGCCCTTCTCAAACTATTCCAAAAATTACAGAGGAAGGAACACTTATGAAATCATTCTATGAGGCCACACTGATTAAAAAAAATAAAACAAACAAACAAAAAAAATAGATAAAGATATCACAAAAGAGAAAATTACAGGCCAGTATCACTGAAGAACATAAATGCAAATATCCTCAACAAAATATTAGCAAACCAAATCCAACAGTACATTAAATCTCACTTGATCATGGTATGTGATACTTTTATCCCAAGGATGCAAGGATTTTTTTTAATATTTGCAAATCAATGTGATATACCACATTAACAAATTGAAGAATAAAAACCATATGATCATCTAAATAGAAGCAGAAAAAGCTTTTAACAAAATTCAAATCTATTTTTGATAAAAACCCTCCAGAAAGTGGGCATAAAGGGAATATACCTCAACATAATTAAGGCCATATATGACAGACCCACAGCTAACATACTCAGTGGTGTAAAGCTGAAAGCATTTCCACTAAGATCAAGAACAAGACAAAGATGTCCTCTCTCGCCACTTTTATTCAAAATAGTTTTGGAAGTCCTACCCACGACTATCAGGCAAGAAAAAGAAAAGGAATCCAAATTGGGAAGTAAGAAGTAAAACTGTCACTGTTTGCAGATGACATGATACTGTACATAGAAAATTCTAAAGACACTACCAGAAAACTACTAGAGTTCATCAGTGAATTTAACAGAGCTGTAGGATACAAAATTAATACACAGAAATCTGTTGCATTTTTATACACTAACAAAGATTAGAAAGAGAAATTAAGGAAACAATCCCATTTACCATCACATTAAAATATCTAAGAATAAACCTAAGGAGGTAAAAGATATTTACTCAGAAATTTGTAAGACACAGTTGAAATAAATTGAAAATGACACAAATGCAACAATATACTGTGTTCTTGGATTGGAAGAAATAATATTGTTAAAATGACCATACTACCCAAGGCAATATACAGATTCAATGCAATCCCTATCAAATTACCAATGGCATTTTTCACAGAACTAGAACAAGTAATTTTAAAATTTGTATGGAAACACAAATGACCCTGAATAGCCAAAACAATCTTAAGAACAGAGCTGGAGGAATAATGCTACCTGACTTCAGACTATACTACAAAGCTACAGCAAACAAAATGGTATGATACTGGCACAAAAACAGACACATTAATCAATGGTACAGGATACAGAGCCCAGAAATAAGCCCATGTACCCATGGACAGTTAATCTATGATAAATGAGGCAGAATATACAACAGAGAAAAGACAGTCTTCTCAATAGCATTACTGGGAAAACTGGACAGCTACATGTAAAAGAATGAAGTTAGAACATTCTCTAATACCATATACAAAAATAAAATCAAAATGGTTTAAAGACGGAAATGTAAGTCCAGGTATTAAAAAACTCCTAGCTGAAAACATAGGCAGAACACTTTAACAAAAATCACAGTAATAGTTTTTTGGTTCAGTCTCCTAAAATAAAGGAAATCAAAAAATAAACAAATGGGACTTAATTAAAATCTTTTGCACATCAAAGGAAACCATCAACAAAATGAAAAGACAGCCTACTGAATGGGAGAAAATATTTGCAAATGATAGAACTGATAAGGGGTTACTATCCAACATACATAAACAGCTCATGGACCTCAACATGAAAAAAACAAGCAACCCAATTTAAAAAATGGGCAGAAGAACTGTGTAGACATTTTTTCCAAAGAGGAAATGCTGATGGCCAATAGTCACATGAAAAGATGCCCACTATTACTAATCATTGGGAAATGCAACTCAAAACCTCAGTGAGGTATTGCCTTACACCTGTCAGAATGGCTACTACTACTTAAATCTTGTCTGACTTTAAACCAAAGAAAAGAAAGAAAAAAATAAAGCATGTTAAAATATAAGGAAAAACAATTCCAAAGTGAAAAAAGGATCAGGACCAGACTCAAATATGATGTAGATGTTACAATTATAAGTGAAGAAAATTAAAATAACTATGATTAATATATTAAGGCCTGCAATAAAAAAAGTAATATTAGCAGAGAAACAAACTCTAAGGAATAATCAAGTGAAATTATAGAAATCAAAAGCAAACTAACAGAAATGAAGAATTCTTTGTTTATCAGTAGACCAACATGGTCAAGTGAATACAGTTGACCCTTGAATAACATGAGGGTTAATTCACATGTAACTTATAGTCAGCCCTTTGTATGTGTGCTTCCTCTGCATCCATTGATTCAACCAACCAGGGACTGTGTAGTACTTAGTATTTACTATCAAAAAATATCCACATATAGGTGGACACCTGCAATTCAAACCTGTGGTTTCTTTTTTTTGTTTGTTTGTTTTTATGCGGTACGTGGGCCTCTCACTGTTTTGGCCTCTCCTGTTGTGGAGCACAGGCTCCGGACGCACAGGCTCAGCGGCCATGGCTCACAGGCCCAGCCGCTCCGCGGCATGTGGGATCTTCCTGGACCGGGGCATGAACCCATGTCCCCTGCATCGGCAGGCGGACTCTCAACCACTGCACCACCAGGGAAGCCCCAAACCTGTGTTTTTTTTGACAGTTAGCTGTAATGAGCTAGCTTGAAGTTAGGTAAATAGAAACTTGCCCAATTAAGTTGCAAAAGAAAAAAGAGAATGAGAACAAAGAGGATAGAGCATCTAAGAACTGTGGGACAATTTGAAAATAAATAATACTTTTGTGATTCAAATAAGAGGACAAGAGGGAAGAGAGTAGAAGAAATTTTTGATATTATAATGGCTAAATACGCTCCAAATTAATGAGATACTAGCTGCAGATCCAAGAGCAGAACATAAACTAACAATCTACTCTTAGGCATATATTCAAACTTCTTAAAATTAAGGACAGAGAAAATCTTAAACACCTTACCTAAAGAGGAACAAGGGTAAGAATTACAGCCAACTTCTCATCTGAAACCATGTGATTAAGAAGGGAGTCGAGTGAAATATTTAAAGTGTTGGGGGAAAAAAAACCCTGCACAAAGCTAGAATTCTATATCCAGTGATGTTCTCTTTCAAAAGTTAAAGAAATATTCTCAGGCACACAAAATTGAGGTAATTCATCTCCAGAAGATCTGTTCTTCAAGAAATATGAAAAGAAGTTCTTTAGGAAGAGGGAAAATGATATAGATCAGATACTTGGGTGTATATAAGGAAAGGAGGAACTCCAAAAATGAAGAGTTAAAATAAAATCTTTTATATTTGGATCAATTATGAATAACAAAAATAACTGCTTAAAATATTATCTATGTGGTAGGTGACTATAGCATATAGAGAAATAAAGTGAATAATAGCAATGTCATTAGTGATGGGAGGGAAGAATTGGGAATATTGTTATAAGGTAACTACTACATGTGAAATGGTATAGTGCTACTTGAAAATGAACTTACATTAATTAAAAATGTATATTGAAAACCTTAGGGAACCACAAAAACTTAGTTTTTTTAAAGCTATGTATGCTGATTTGCTAAAAGATAAAACTATGAAATAATCAATTAAAACTAGAAAAGGCATAAAAAGAAGGGGGGAGGAAACAAGTGCATTAAGTAGGAAACAGTTACAAACTTGGTAGATGTAAGTCCAACTATATTAAAAATCACTTTAAATGTGAATGTTCTAAATATGTTAATTAAAATACATGCTTGCCACTGGGCTTTTTAAAAAGCACACACAAGACCCAGCTCTAGGTTATTCATGAGAAACCCACTTTAAATATAAAGACAAGCTAGAGGGAGAGAAAGATACACCATACTAACAATAATTTTTAAGAAAAGCTGGCATAGCTATATTAATTTTAGACAAAGGTGACTTATGAATAAAATTATCAGGGGTAAAGAGGGATGGGGGCATTTATCCAAGAAGATGTAACAATCCTTCATATGTGTGTGCTTATAGAGAATCAAAATACTTAAGAAGCTGCTAGAACTACAAAAACACTATTGTAGTTGGAGACTTTAATACCTCCATTATCACTAATTGACACATCCAGAAGTCAGAAAATCAGTAAGGATATAGCTGAACTGAATAGCATCATTAATCAACTGGATCTAATGGACATTTATAGAATAGTGCATCCAATAATAGCTGAATACACATTCTTAATTTTGCTTGAAACATTGACCAAGATAGACACATTCTGAGCCATAAAACACACTTTAACAAATTTAAAATAATAAAAAGCATACAATGTGTATGCTCAAACAGTTACAGATTTAAACTAGAAATCAATAATAGAAAAATACCTGGAAAATCCTCAAATATTTGGAGATTATTTACCACATTTTAAAATATCACATAGGTCAAAGAAATCTTGAAATTTAAAAATATTTTGAAGTAAATGAAAAAAAGTGTATCAAAATTTGTGGGTTGCAGTAAAAGCAGTGTAAGAGGGAAATTTGTAGCATTAATATGCATATATTAGAAAAAAATCTAAAATCAATAGTCTAAGCTTCTGCCTTAGGAAACTAGAGAAAGAAGAGCAATTGAAGCCTCAAGAAAGCAGAAGAAAATAGTTAGAGCATCAATCAATTTGAAAATAGGGAAACAGAGAAAATCAATGAAATAAAAAGCTGGTTCTGTGAAAAGATGAATAAAACTTGATAAAGCTCTAACCAAGCTAACCAAGAAAAAAGACACATACCAACATCAGAAATGAAAGATTATGCTACCTATACACACACACATAAAACAGTGGAATATTATTCAACCATAAAAAATAATGAAGTTTTGTCATTTGTGACAACATGGATGGACCTGGAGGGTATTATGCTTAGTGAAGTAAGTCAGAGAAAGACAAATACTGTGTTTTTACTTATATGTGGAATCTAAAAAATAAAACGAATGAATATAACAACAAATAGACTCAGATACAGAGAACAAACTAGTGATTACCAGAGAGGTGGGGGGATGTTCAAGATAGGTGAAGGGGATTAAGAGGTACAGACTGCTAGGTATAAAGTTACAATAGTGTAATGTATAACACAGGGAATATAGCCAATATTTTATAACTTTATATGGAATATAATCTATAAAAATATTAAATCACTATGTTGCACACCTGAAACTAATAAAATATTGAGTCACATATACTTCATAAAAGACTTTGAAGAAACAAAAATGAAGAAGGGTAATAACTGGTCAAAATGGTATTAAAAGGAGTATAAAGGAATACTATAAACAACTCTATGCCTGTATTGAATTTGATAATCTAGATAAAATAGACCAATTCTTTGAAAGTTACAAATAACCCAAGCTCACACAAGGATAAATAATCTGATAATAAATGAGCCCCATATCAAAGAAACTGAGTCAATAATTAATAATCTTTCAAATGGGAAAGCATCATGACCAGTTGGTTTCACTGGTGAATACTACCAAATATTTAAGGAAGAAATTATACCAGTTCTCCAAAATTTCACTACCTTAGCCAGGTAATCAAAGTCTGCATCAGCATTGATAAGTATATTGGTAGTACATATTATTCATGTGAGGTAACAGAAATAGTATTTTATTGCTGTGGACTTACAAAAACCATAACCCCAGTCTAATCATGATTTTAAAAAAAAGTCAGATCACAGTTGAGGGAAGTTGACCAATACTCCTTGAAACTGTAAAGATTATCAAAAATAACAGAAGTCGAGAATTTGTCTTAGTCAAGGGGATCTTTAGGAGAAAAGAGAACTAAATGTAATGTGGTTTTTGTGGTATCCTTTACACATTATTGGAAGAGAAAATGGATGTTAGGTAAAAACTAGGGAAATCTGAATAAAGCATGGACTCTAGTTAACAATGATGTTACAATTAATAATATACTCTACTAATGTAAGATGTTAATGTTAGGGGGAAAATAGATGCAGGGAAATTTCTGTACTATCATTGCAATTTTTCTGTAAATTTAAAACTGTTCTAAAATATTTTATTTAAAAAATATCTATATAATGGCTCAAGTTCTCTGTATCTCAGAACAAAGCAATGTATTTAACTTCTCTATATCCAGTTTTCTGATATGCAGAATAGGAATAATATTATTCTCTATCTTAGAGAGATATTATAAAGTGGAAATAAATTGATGCAGGTAGAGAATTTAGAAGAACGTCTTACATATAATAAGCACTCAGTAAATGTTAGTTTTATCAATGATGATGATGATTTCATTATTGTCAAGAAGTCCCACCTAGCACTATCTTTTCCAAAGAAAGCTCCTTTGGTGTCATAAGATAGAATGATGGCATGTGACCTGACCTTGGTCTTCCTCTAGAGGAGAATTGTCAGAACTGGGAGCTACTATTCGCTGATTCATTTTTTCCAAGACTGCTGTGGCAGAGTGCAGACCTAATTTCCATAGGCTTATTCACGTCACAGATTCTAAATCAGAAGTGGGGAGGATGAAACTACTTTATTTTTGTTGGCAATCTCCTCCCCGCATTATATCTTTAACCCCCACTTTGAATGTTTCCTCCTTCTTACTCTAGTAGGAAAGACTTTTGAAGACATTGCTTCCTTTGCAGACCATAGGTCTAATAGGTAATTAACTTACATTATTATCTTACTATGTTTATTTTTTAGCTTATTATGTTTATTATTATATAATGTTTGTTTTAATTAACTTAATATGTTTAACTTATTGTCATGTTTATTTTCTGTCTCTCTACCTCTCATACCAGAATTTGAGCTCCATTGGGTTGGGGATCTTTACTTAATTTTGTCACTTAAGTGTTCCAAGTGGCTCTACAAACAATTCATGCCATTTTATAGATACCTACTAGATATTTGTGTTACATTGAATAAATATATAATGTAATCATCTTCTATCATTATGTGGCTTATCTTTCTAATTTGTTTTTGTTGTGTTTTGTTATACTGATGATTTTAAATATTATTTCTTTATAAGGTTAAATTTTATGGTTAGGCTTTTGCTGTCACAAAGCATCTTTCCATAATCAATATCAATAGCCTTACTTTCTTCCCTGAAATTACTTATTTAAAAAAATAAATTTAAAAAATAAAAATAAAATTACTTATTTTTTTTTCTTCAATTTACGTGGAAATTTTTAAAAATGGGACAGTTTATTATTTTTTGATATGGTTAGTCAATTGTCCCAGGAGTATTGATTGAACCTTTCCTACTGATTTTTGTGCTACAAAATCTTGTACCATATTTCTAGGTAAGCATTAGTCTATTCTGTTCTTTTCACTATATGTCTATCATTTGGCTAATGCCATTGTCTTAATAGTAAAAGTTGTGTTTTCGTCTTTTGATTTTCCAAAGTTATGTTGATTATTCTTGGACACTTTTCGATGTTAATTTGAGAATTACCTTGTCATTGGTCTATGAAAAGCTCTTTTAGAATTTTCATCAGATCACACTGAATTTACAGCTTACTTAGGGGAAAAATATCTTCACAGTATTTAATCTTCCTACCTTCATACTTTTAAACTTTTAAATTGAGATATAATTGACATATAACATGTTAATTTCAGGTGTACAACATAGTGATTCGATACTTGTATATATTGTGGAATGATCACCATAATAAGTCTAGTTAATATCCAATACCACACAGAGTTAGTTTTTTTCTTGTGATGAAAACTTTTAAGATCTACTTTCTTAGCAACTTTCAAATATACAATATAGTATTAACTATAGTCTCCATGCTGTACATAACGTTCTGTGACATTTTATAACTGGAAGTTTATATCTTTTGCCCCACCTCCAACCATTTTGCCTACCGCCACCCCCTGCCTCTGGCAACTAACAATCTGTTCTCTGTATATGTGAGTTTAGCTTTTGTTTTTGTTGTTTAGGTTACACATATAATTGAGATCATAGGTATTTGACTTTCTCTGACTTACTTCACTTAGCATAATGCCCTCAAGGACCATCTACATTGCTGCAAATGGCAAGGTATCCTTCTCTTTTACAGCTGAATAATGTTCCATTGTATATTTTTCTTTATCCATTCATCCGTTGGTGGACACTTAGCTTGTTTCATGTCTTGGCTATTATATATAATGCTGCAGTGAACATGGGGGTGCATATATCTTTTTAAATTGGTGTTTTCATTTTCTTAAGGTATATACCCAGAAGAGGAATTCCTAGATAATGTGGTAGTTCTATTTTTAATTTTTGAGGAAACTATATTGTTTTCAATGGTGGTTTTACCTATTTACAATCCCACCAATAGTGCACAAGATTCCCCTTTTCTCTGCAACCTCACCAACACTTGTTATTTATTCCCTTTTTGATGATAGCCATTCTAATAGGTGTGAGGTGATATCTCTTTGTGGTTTTGACTTGCTTTCTCTGATGATTAGTGGTGTTGAAAACTTTTTTATATACCTGTTGGCCATTTGTATGTCTTCTTTGGAAAAAATGTCTATTGAGTTCTTCTGCCCCTTTTTTACTAATTGTTTGCTTTCTTGCTATTAAGTTCTTTACATATTTTGGATACTAGTCCCTTATCAGATATGGCTTGCAGATATTTTCTTTTGTTTGGTAGGTTTTCTTCCTTTTTTGTTGATGGTTTCCTTTGCTTTGCAGAAGCATTTTAGTTTGATGTAGTTCTGCTTGTTTTTGCTTTTGTTGCCTTTGCTTTTGGTGTCAAATCCAAAAATCATCACCAAGACTGATGCCAAGGAACGTACTGCTTACGTTTACTTCTAGGTATTTTATGGTTTCAGGTATACATTCAAATCTTGAATCCCTTTTGAGTTGGTTTTTGTGTATCATGTAAGATAATGGTCCAGTTTAATTCTTTTGCATGTGGGTATGCAGTTTTCTCAACACCACTTACTGAAGAGTGTGTCTCTTCCTCATTGTATATTCTTGGCTCCTTTGTCATAAATTAATTGATCATATATGCATGGATTTATTTCTGGGTTCTTTATTCTGTTCCATTGATCAATATGTATGTTATGTCAATACCCTACTGCCTTGATTACTATAGCTTTGTAATATAGTTTGCAAATATCTCCATATTTTATCTTTTGCTCTGTTACAGGTTTTCTTTTAAGGTTGTAAATTATTCATTTAATTTTACTCAAGAATTTCTTGATTATATATTGATTAAATTATTTCTAGCTACTTATAGTATGTGTTGCTCCTGTTAAGAGTATTTTCCTAAAACCCTACTACATTTTTAAAAAGACTTTATTTTTTAGAACAGTTTGAGGTTTACAACAAAATTGAGAGAAAGGTACAGTGATTTTTCTGACTTCCTGACCCCATACATACATGGTCTGCCCCATTACAAACATAGATCACCAGAATGGTACCTTTTACACCAAAGATGAACTTACATTGACATATCATAATCACCAAAAGTCCGTCCTTTACCTCAGTGTGCACTCTTGTTATGGTACTTTTTATGTATTTGGGCAAATAAAAAATGGATTGTATCCATCATTGTAGTATAATAGAGTATTTTCACAACCCCAAATTCCTCTGTGTTCTGCCTATTTATCTTCCCCTGCCTCCACCCTGGTAACCACTGATCTTTCTTCTGTATCTACAGTTTTACAGTTTCCAGAATGTTTCATGGTTGGAATCATACAGTACGTAGTCTCTTTAGTTTGGCTTCTTTCACTTAGTAATATGCATTTAATGTTCCTCCATGTATTTTTATGGCTTGATAGCTCATTGGTTTTTAGGGATGAATAATAGTCCATTATCTGGATTTACCACAGTCTTTTTATCCATTCACTTACTGAAGGGCATTTTGGTTGGTACCACGTTTTAGCAATTCTAATAGGTATATGGTGGTCTATCATGGTTGCCCAGTCTATATTGGCAATTTATTGAAGATTTCTGATTTAAAAGTTACTTGTTCTGGTTCCAAACATAAAGTAATAAAATGTAAAATATACACAGAAAAATCCAAATCTCTGCTCAAAGATACTAATCTTCTTCAGATATTATGGACAGAACAGAAATTTATTGATGAGTTCTAAAGCCAAAAACAGTTTGAATTGTGTTCATAAGTCTGTCTACTCACTTCCCAAGTTTAAAAGAATAATGTAGATATTAATTCCATTTTATTGACCTTTATCTGAGTCTTGAACTATCTGTTGAGGACTGGGTTTTAGTTGTGGTTTGATTCCATGTTAAGTTTGATACAAGGTCCAGACATTTTATTTGCTTTTAGTAAACAAAAATTAGGGATGAACAAGATTTCCAAGGTGAATTAACATTTGTGACCACAGAGATACTATAAACTATTAATGTTTTTTAGAAAAAAATAGGTAAATAATAGGGATGGACAAAAAACTTTTTTCATAGTCCCTCTTGGAAATGAGATTTTCATATGGCATTTGAGATGGGGACATCATGCGTACATGATAATATAAGGGGACACTGCTAATGACTTGGAAAGAGTCTATTTCTGTTATTGCTTATTAAAGACATGGTGTAATGCCCAAATACTGCTCCATCATTTTCTCAGTGTTTCTTCATGATGAAAGTTGTTCTCAGTGGATAAATCATTACTCAGATCTGAGAATAGTTGCGGCTGCTGTGCATATTTAAATACTGCCAGGGAATGAGATTACCAAATTGGACAGAAACCTGGTTTTTGTACCTTCTTGTGCAGAGACAACAGATCGTTTTCCAAGTTATTCTGTTTCAAATTGTCTACTCAAAACCTGTGAACAACATAAAGAGAAGGAATAGTAGACACAGATATGTTTACTCTGACAGTGGGAGCCAGGATTTTGTGATCCTGTCATGCTTTGGAGAGCCTCCTTGGTCTTGCAGAAGACATATTTTTCATTAAACTTATAAAGTATACATAGTAGTCATTTTTTTATAGGAGAATCAGGTGGCTGAACATTTAAACTTTCTCCTTTCATTCTACCTTATTACTATCATCATTTACCATTATTTTGTAATTTCTTCCTTTTCGGGGGAGGTTTATCTACTTACTGAGGTGGTGGGAATTTCCTGTATTTTTTTTATTTTATCATTTTAACAGATTTTGGAACTCTGACTTCGATTAAAAGACGATCAGTAATTGGCATTGTCCAGAATTATTCCTAAAAGGCAAGTGCCTTTTTAAACATTTTTTAAACTTGTTTACAGTCCATTAATTGGCTTTTACTTCTGTGACATTAGCATCATTAATGTTTTCCCCTTTAGAATAATAATGTTCCTTTCCTTTTGTCTTCATATTACTAAAATAAACTTAACATTATCATTTAAATTCTAAAAATAATTTTAAAAATAAAATATTAGGTGAAAATAATGCTTACACTTTACTATTTTATTTGGATAACCAAATAATGTAGAAGGTGCTCTTCTTATATATTCTGCAATCATACAAACATAATTCAAAAAGAAACAGTAGCAGAAAATTGAACTAAAAAAAAAAACCCTCCAAAGATTTAGTGTATCACTTTTCCTTGTGATTGAGTAGTATGTGAAGGTGTGAAAGCAATGATTTGAAAAATTTGCTCTTCAGAATAAGTATCACATTGGTACTTGATATTCATTCCAGTTCTTTCCTTGTTTGTCCTCCCTGGACAAATTCTGGCTTCCTTTATTTTTTCAGTCCCTTATTTATAAAGAATTCATTTTTTGGTTGGCTTTGAGAAATATTAATTAACTACGCTCAATTCTTGCCAGACTTTTGCCTGATTTGTCTCTCTTCATTTTTTTTTTCCTGTAAATGGGGATTAAACCATCTTCAGAAAAGTGTGATTATTTAGGTGAACTATACTGCTATTTAGCATTCCCATTTTGGAACTATAAAGGATAAGATGTTTTTTTTTCTATCACTAGGAAAACTTGTGACTAATGGAGTAGAGAATCCACATGGTTCATTCTTACACATGTTCTCAGAGAATTCGTTTTCCAAAATCCATTGGCCAAAATGGTAAACCAACTGTGTATCAATAAAAATTACTTAAAAAATTCACAGTTCTAAAATAAATTACTTTGTCTTAGTTAGTCTTTATGATTTGATGACTCTTAGACAAAGCACACTTTGCTGTTAGAACAAACCCAAGAATCCTCTTCCAAGATTTCCTTATCTTAATACCAAGCATGAAAGGGATAATTGAAATGAAGATGGAGGAGGGAAAGATGATGACTGTGGAGAAGAAATATTTTCCTATGTACAAAATTATGTGATTATGGCATTTGAAAAAGACTGTCCATCTCAAATACTTCTGAGGAATTAATGTTGATGATGGAGAGAGGCTTGGAAATTGTGATTGGCCATCTAATTTTTCTGTATAGATGAGCAGTTTATTTAGCATATTAAAATACTTGTCATATCCTGTGGGATAAGCATGCTTTGTCATTGTAAAATTTGCATCACAGAATTAGATACTTTATGGGGTCAGTAATAGATGATATGGTTTAAAAGGAGCACAGAGGAACAAGATTTAAGGTCCAAGTCTTAGTCATTGCCCTATGGCTATTCCTTTAAGTGTATCTTATGTAGTAAAATATATAACATGTACTGAGAGTTTACTCTGTGCTAAGTACTATGCTAAACCTTTACAGGCATTATCTTATGTAGTCTCAGAACAAATTGCAGATGAGCAAAGAAAAAGAGGTTCAGAGAGAAGTGACTTGCCCAGATTCATGGAGTTGTTAATACATGGGACAGCAGGGATTTGAACTCAGGCAATCTGATTACAGAGCCCTCAGTCTATATTTGCAGAACAGTGGGCTGGCTTAGAACTGCCAATGTTGACCAGCTCTGTTTATCATCTCTTCCATAGTACTTTGAAAGAGTACCACCAGACTCCATCAGAGCATGCTCTTTAGGACACTACTCTACATTAATAACATATGGAACAGGTACATATTTCCTTTGTTAGGCTAATATTCAATATTTAGGAAAATAAAAAGTCAGTTATATCTAGGTAAATTTCTTGGTAAAAGTAGTCAAACCAATAAAGTCATATCTATTGCCTTTTTTTATTTAACTTTGTCTAACTGAAGCAAAGCCCCCTAAATACAGTCATTGTTTCCTTCATAATATCAATCTTATATTAAACACACACTTATAATTTTCAATGGACTAAAATTTCAAAACTGGGAATAATTCTATAGTTTTATTCTCAGTATAATGAGAGAAAAATGTAAGTTTTCTTTTAAGGAGACCAACAATAGGAAAGTAGCTTTCAGTTGGATAGTTTTTCATGCAGAAATGCTTACCTTTTTGGATTGAATATATATATTTTAATTAATTAATTAATTTATATTTTTGGCAGCTGTGTTGCTGTGTGTGGGCTTTTCTCTAGCTGCAGCAAGCGGGGGCTACTCTTTGTTGCAGTGCGCAGGCTTCTCATTGTGGCGGCTTCTTTTGTTGCAGAGCACAGGGCTCTAGGTACACGGGCTTCAGTAGTTGCGGCACACAGGCTCAGTAGTTGTGGCTCGCAGGCTCTAGAGTGCAGTAGTTGTGGCACAAGGGCTTTGTTGCTCCGCGGCATGTGGGATCTTCCCGGACCAGGTCTCGAATCCATGTCCCCTGCATTAGCAGGCAGATTCTTAACCACTGCACCACCAGGGAAGTCCCTGTATACATATCTTTTCTAGAAGATGTATATACAGATGAAACTCTGTTACAGGTGGATAGAGGCATGTACCCGTTTGTCATTGCACTTGGTATAGCTACAACTTAATTTCCAATAATGTAATTAACAGCTATCTACTCTAACATATGAATCTATACCCTCCATAAGCAAAGAACTGGGCATCCCTAGTGACTTTCACAGATTCTGGTTTAGAGTAAGCTCTCAATTACTGTATGTAAAATTAATTAATAAAACATACTCATGAAATATTTATATATTTTAGTTAAGAAATTATGTCTTGTGTAAAAACATGGTAATCTAGGAAGAATTGTATGACAAATAAAATTATTTTCTACTTGATTGCAACTAATTGTAACTTATAAATACTATATTTTAGTGTATGTAATTTATGGATTTCTTTATTTTCTTTTTTAAAGGCTTGTAAGGCTCTATTTTGCTTATAATAGACTTTCCTAAGGGATCTAAATAAGGGTACAAATAGGATAAAGGTTATATACAGACACACACACACACACATATAATTTATGAGAGCAAAGGAAAAAATGATTTAGAATACTACTCAGTTTTCTTATGGTAAAATACTCAAATTATGGTTTTAAAAATAGCTCTTAAAATATTCAAACAATTTATTGATTCCTCACATAAATGTATCTTAATGGTCCGAAATAGCATTCCTCTGTCAACCCTCATTGTCCAATTCACCTATTTTTCATTTTGTCTGACTACCTATTAAAACACTGTATCAGGGATAGGCCAAATATTAGGGAAGTGCTTGGATTCTGGATTGAGCCTTTTTTTCTGTTTTGAGCTGAGTAATTCTACAGCATGAATGTTGTTACAGTGAGGTAAGTCACTTTAAAATATGGCCCAGGTGCTGCTTTGGGTGCATTCATGATGTGTACAAGTGGCTGTTTGTTTTATATTCACAACTGACGCTGTCTATTTTGTTACTACAAAATGAGTCATCGTTTTAATACTCCTATGAAGACTTAAGAATGCATTCAGGTATGTTCAATCAATTAGAAATCTCCCTTAGGATAGCACAGAGGTTTTATTTTTTCATTTCTAATTTTTTTTTTTTTTTTTTTTGCGGTACATGGGCCTCTCACTGCTGTGGCCTCTCCCCTTGCGGAGCACAGGCTCCGGACGTGTAGGCTCAGTGGCCATGGCTCACGGGCCCAGCAGCTCCGCGGCATGTGGGATCTTCCCGGACCAGGGCACGAACCCGTGTCCCCTGCATTGGCAGGCGGACTCTCAACCACTGCCCCACCAGGGAAGCCCTCATTTCTAATTTTTAAAGCAACATGTGTTTGATGAAATATTCCAGATCAGTAAACAATCTTAAAGACTGATGGTCTCTTAAATCCCTTGAAACACAACCAATGGATGATGATTGCTCAATGAAATTCCAACTCTGTTTTGGAGAATGATTTTTCAGAAGCCATAGAAAGAAACATTGTTTTAAAAATATTTAGCACCCTTTGAGACTATGAGGTTTCTGGAGGATATATCCTCTTTTCCCCTTCCTCCTTTCTTTCTCCCTTTTATGTATTTCTTTTTCAACAAATAGAGTGGGCATTTAACATATTTTAGGCCCCATGCCACATTCTGGGAATGTAAGCCTGAATAAGACACAGTTCCTATCCTTTAGGGTCTTATAATCTATTTAATAAAAGGAACAACTAAGAAGAAAATCCCCAGTAGAATATCACACTGTCACTGGTAGATCTTTACCTGTTATTTAAAAACAAACCAAAACACTTTCTTGAAAGGCTTTACCAAAGGCATGTCATATATTAAAATTGTTAAAGGTTCTAGCAAACTTATATCCTGAAAAGAAAGGCAACCTCTAACTGTAATTGAAAGCTAGAGTTTTTAAAACTTTTCAAGTCATAATTTTCATGAATAAAATCTCAATATATTTTTAGAATTTTTACAGGAGTATAGTTGATTTACAATGTTGTTTCTGCTGTACAACAAAGTGAATCAGTTATACAAATATTCATTCTGTTTTTAGATTATTTTCCTGTATAGGTCAGTACAGAGTATTGAGTAGAGTTCCCTGTGCTATACAGTAGGTCCTTATTAGTTATCTATTTTATATATAGTAGTGTGTATATGTTAATCCCAATCTCCCAATCCCTTCTCCCCTCCCCCCCCAGTAACCATAAGTTTGTTTTCTATGTCTGTGAGTCTGTTTCTGTTTCATAAATAAGTTCATTTGTATCATTTTTCAGATTCCACATATAAGCAATATCATATGATACTTGACTTTCTCTGTCTGACTTCACTTAGTATGATAATCTCTAAGTCCATCCATGTTGCTGCAAATGGCATTAATTCATTCTTTTTTATGGCTGAGCAATATTCCATTGTATATACGTACCACATCTTTATCCATTCATCTGTTGATGGACATTTAGGTTGCTTCCATGCCTTGACTATTGTAAATAGTGCTGCTAAAAGCATTAGGGTGCATGTATCTTTTCAAATTAGAGTTTTCTCTAGGTATATGCCCAGGAGTGGGATTGCTCAATCATATGGTAGTTCTATTTTTAGTTTTTTAAAGAACCTCCATACTGTTCTCCATAATGGGTCCTACACTGTTGGTGGGAAAGCTAGATGTTTTAATAACATATATTTAATAACATGTTCAATGAAAAGACCTTTAATTAAAAATAGCACTAAATCCTGAAGATCTCCCTTCTGTGAATTAACAGCTCCAGGAATGAGACTAGGTTGTGGGATATAAGAACAACTGACATAGCAGAATACTGAATCTGAGCAAATTGAGCCCTGCCCCTGCCAACCTGGTACCCAGAATCTCCTCTGTAGTCTTCCTTGTGGAGATTAAAGTAGTTCTTGGATACGTGTTTAGCTTTACAGTGTCCCCTTTCAGTCCTTGTTTATACACCATTTATGAATTCTTACACCTCTTCTACTTACGGTAAAAAATATACCATGACTAATGTATATCATTCTAAATATATCATTCTAAAATGCTGGATATAAGTTGATTTTCTTCTGTGGAGTTTTTCTTTAGGAGATTCTCAAATATTTCTAAAAGCAGTCCTTGATTTTGCATAATTTATTTACTACTTGGCCTTCCATTTGCAATTTCTAAAAAGAAATTAGAATTAGTCTACTTATATGCTGGAATTTGTGAGGTGGGATAGAGAATTTGAGAATTCCTTTTCATGTTGTATTAATCTGTTACTATGAAACAGCTTTTAAAATTATTTCCCTGATTTATATAAACATATAAAATATGAAATAAGCCTACTCATAACAAAACTCATGTTTAACCACTAGTAGTATTTTAGCATCAGTGTTGGTATTCTTATATATTTCTTACATACTTGTTATCATACTGTATACACACAGCATTAATCCTCTTTTTAAAATTAACATGAGCTTTTTTTCCCTATCTCATTAAAAGATTCCTATTTAATGGCTGCATTATATTACATGATATGGTTCATTTCTCTGTTCTTGGATTTTTAAAGTTGAATCCATATTTCAAAGTATTAAATATTTTCTTTCATTATTTCAAACTTTCCATACACTATCCTCTCCCCTTTGTCATCTGATCTTTGCTACAATTAAGGAAACACCCTAATCTTATCAAAGGTCAGTCCTTCCACCTGTGCTCCAGGTCCATCCTATTTCATCTTCTAAGGTTATTAATCCTGAAATTTCTTCTGCACCATCAATTCCTCCCCATCTATTATATTCATCAAAATAAAACATTCTTTAGGTTCTCCCAACTATTAAAAAAGCAAAACCCTTGCTACTTTTAAAATATAACCACATTTCTTTCCTCCCTTTTATAGCATAGCTTTTTGAATGAGTTATCAGTAGCAAAACTTTCTCATCTGCATTTTCCTCTTCATCAAGTTCAGCCAGACTTCTGCTCTTCACTACCCTACTCAATCTGCTCTTACCAGATCACCAGTGACCACTATGTTACCAAATGCTAAATGACCCCTTCTCAGCTCTCAAATTACCTTATCACGAGGCTCATTTTGTCTAGTTTGACCAATCCCATTTTCTCTAAATAAACATTATTCTCGGTTTCTTTTGTTTTACACTCTATTGGATTTTCTCCTGATAGTTTCTCCCCCATCTCCATTGCTGGCTGCATGGTTGTTAGGTCAAACTCCAAACTGTGTATCATCATCATACACTGAAGTATAATAAAATCACAGGATGTCTGGTTTGGAAAAGTTTATTCTGTAATATTACATATAATACTGGGACTACAATGAAAATAAATTTCAAGCTCCAATTTAGATTCTAGGATAGATTAGCCATGCCCTAACCGTAGTAGATCAAATTCACAGATTTCTTGCACCCTATTTACTTTGGCTCCTGTGATGTCTCTGGTAATGGGAATGATACTAAGGTGCTATGTGGGCTAAGTTACGATAAAATAAAGGATGTATCAGCCACCTACTTTGCCAACAAAAATAACATCCTGTACTAAACTAACTATACAAAACTTAAAAAACATCATAAGAAAGTTCAAGAAGAAGGTCCTCTATAACCACCTGAATTGGAATAGAGAAGATATGTTACTGATATAAATAATCAGTTGACTTTAGGCATTCACAATTTTGAAGCTCTTTCTCTTGCTCTCACTTTCTTGGTAGTGGGGTTTGAGAGTCTCATCCAAGTTTTCTTGAGGGAAAAATAAATGGACCACTTACTCCCTACTTTTACTCAGCTCAAGAGTCAAAGTTTATGAAAAGAAGTCCAGTTGGCCAAGTTAAGATCACACCTTTCAAGTACAGAGAGAAATTTGGAGGGGAGGATCTAATCACCAGAAAATAACAATGGGGAAGATGCAGTTGTATTTTGCAAAAGGAAATCATATATTATTAGGGAGATGAATGGATGTTGAGGACCTCAAACAAGAAAATGCTCTAAAATTCTTCCAAACCCACAATTCTTGATTTTTTTCTGACACCTCTCTTCTTGGCTTGTAGATGGCAATTTCTCCCTCTGTCTTCACGTGGTCTTTTCTCTGTACAAGTCTGTGTCCTATTAGGACACCAGCCGTATGGTCTTAGGGCCCACATTAACAACTTCATTTGATCTTAATTACCTCTTTAAAGGATCTGTCTTCAAATACAGTTACATTCTGAGGTACTAGGGGTTAGGATTTGAACATACACATTTTTTGGGGGGAGGACATAATTCAGCCTGTAACAATGATATCTCTGGAAATTTATTTACGGAAACTCTGAATTGGCAACACTTACCCACTAGGGAAAACATTCACTACATTCTTCTAAGTTCTTGGAATTACAATAAATTGTGGAAGAAAGATTATAATGAAATGTTAAAAAAAATACGCTTTCAATCAATTTCACAGTGAATGAAAATCCTAATCAGACACCTAATATTTTAATTAAGACTATTTTCTAAATATGTATATAAACATAGTTTATGACTTAGTTATTCCTCTTAGCATAAGGGAGCTTTATTGACCAAATAGCATTAGATACATATCAGGCAGTTGTTCAAAGAAGAGCAAGCACACTGTTTGATTGATTAAGGGATCTGTGGTGCATATTAGACTATGACAGTATATTGTGATTCTAGAAAACAGTATCCCCCCTCGATAAGCCCTGAAAATTCACTGAGAAATCACTTTCAGTGGCACCACAACTATGTTACAATACACAAAATTAACATAGCTGTTCCCATCTAGAGAGCTTATTTTTTCATTTTTTAACATCTTTATTGGAGTATATTTGCTTTACAATAGTGTGTTAGTTTCTGGTTTATAACAAAGTGAATCAGTTATACATCTATATATATATATATATATATATATATATATATATATGTTCCCATATCTCTTCCTTCTTGGGTCTGCCTCCCTCCTACCCTCCCTATGCCACCCCTCTAGGTGGTCACAAACCACCAAGCTGATCTCCCTGTGCTATGCGGCTGCTTCCCACTAGCTATCTATTTTACATTTGGTAGTGTGTATATGTGCATGCCACTCTCTCACTTTGTCACAGCTTCCCCTTCCCCTTCCCCATATCCTCAAGTCCATTCTCTAGTAGGTCTGTGTTTTTATTCCCGTCTTTCCCCTATGTTCTTCATGACCTTTTTTTCTTCTTTTTTTTTTCTTAGATTCCATATATATGTGTTAGCATACTGTATTTGTTTTTCTGACTTACTTCACTCTGTATGACAGACTCTAGGTCCATCCACCTCACTACAAATAACTCAATTTCGTTTCCTTTTATGGCTGAGTAATATTCCATTGTATATATGTGGCACATCTTCTCTGTCCATTCATGCGATGATGGACACTTAGGTTGCTTCCATGTCCTGGCTATTGTAAATAGAGCTGCAAGGAACATTTTGGTACATGACGCTTTTTGAATTATGGTTTGCTCAGGGTATATGCCCAGTAGTGGAGTTGCTGGGTTGTATGGTAGTTCTATTTTTAGTTTTTTAAGAAAACTCCATATTGTTCTCCATAGTGGCTGTATCAATTTACATTCCCACAAACAGTGTAAGAGCGTTCCCTTTTCTCCACACCCTCTCCAGAATTTATTGTTTCTAGATTTTTTGATGATGGCCATTTTGAACGGTGTGAGATATCTCATTGTAGTTTTGATTTGCATTTCTCTAATGATTAATGAGGTTGAGCATTCTTTCATGTGTTTGTTGGCAATCTGTATATATCTTCTTTGGAGAAATGTCTATTGAGCTCTTCCGCCCATTTTTGGATTGGGTTGTTTGTTTTTTTTGTTATTGAGCTGCATGAGCTGCTTGTAAATTTTGGAGATTAATCCTTTGTCAGTTGCTTCATTTGCAAATATTTTCTCCCATTCTGAGGGTTGTCTTTTGGTCTTGCGTATGGTTTCATTTGCTGTGCAAAAGCTTTGAAGTTTCATTAGGTCCCATTTGTGTATTTTTGTTTTTATTTCCATTTGTCTAGGAGGTGGGTCAAAAAGGATTTTGCTGTGATTTATGTCATAGAGTGTTCTGCCTATGTTTTCCTCTAAGAGTTTGATAGTGTCTGGCCTTACATTTAGGTCTTTAATCAATTTTGAGTTTACTTTTGTGTATGGTGTTAGGGAGTATCCTAATTTCATACTTCTACATGTAGCTTTCCACTTTTTCCAGCACCACTTATTGAAGAGGTTGTCTTTTCTCCACTGTTTATTCTTGCCTCCTTTATCAAAGATAAGGTGACCATATGTGTGTGGGTTTATCTCTGGGCTCTCTATCCTGTTCCATTGAGCTATATTTCTGTTTTTGTGTCAGTACCATACTGTCTTGATTACTGTACCTTTGAAGTATAGTCTGAAGTCAGGGAGCCTGATTCCTCCAGCTCTATTTATCGTTCTCAAGATCGCTTTGGCTATTCGGGGTCTTTTCTGTTTCCATAGAAATTGTGAAATTGTTTGTTCTAGTTCTGTGAAAAATGCCAGTGGTAGTCTGATAGGGATTGCATTGAATCTGTAGATTGCTTTGGGTAGTAGAGTCATTTACACAATGTTGATTCTTCCATTCAAAGAACATGGTATATCTCTCCATCTGTTTGTATCATCTTTAATTTCTTTCATCAGTTTCTTATAATTTTCTACATACAGGTCTTTTTTCTCCTTAGGTAATTTTATTCATAGATATTTTATTCATTTTGTTGCAGTGGTAAATGGGAGTGTTTTCTTAATTTCACTTTCAGATTTTTCATCATTAGTGTATAGGAGTGCCAGAGATTTCTGTGCATTAATTTTGTATCCTGCTACTTTACCAAATTCATTGATTAGCTCTAGTAGTTTTATGGTAGCATCTTTAGGATTCTCTATGTATACTGTCATATCATCTGCAAACAGTGACAGCTTTACTTCTTTTCTGATTTGGATTTCTTTTATTTCTTTTTCTTCTCTGATTGCTGTGGCTAAAACTTCCAAAACTATGTTGAATAATAGTGGTGAGAGTGGGGAACCTTGTCTTGTTCCTGATCTTAGTGGAAATGGTTTCAGTTTTTCACCATTGAGGACGATGTTGGCTGTGAGTTTGTCATATATGGCCTTTATTATGTTGAGGAAAGTTCCCTCTATGCCTACTTTCTGCAGGGCTTTTATCATAAATGGGTGTTGAACTTTGTTGAAAGCTTTCTCTGCATCTATTGAGATGATCATATGGTTTTTCTCCTTCAATTTGTTAATATGGTGTGTCATGTTGATTGATTTGCATATATTGAAGAATCCTTGCATTCCTGGAATAAAACCCACTTAATCATGGTGTATGATCCTTTTAATGTTCTGTTGGATTCTGTTTGCTAGTATTTTGTTGAGGATTTTTGCATCTATGTTCATCAGTGATATTGGCCAGTAGTTTTCTTTCTTTGTGACGTCTTTGTCTGGTTTTGGTATCAGGGTGATGGTGGACTCATAGAATGAGATTGGCAGTGTTCCTCCCTCTGTTATATTTTGGAAGAGTTTGAGAAGGATACGTGTTAGCTCTTTTCTAAATGTTTGATAGAATTCGACTGTGAAGCCATCTGGTCCTGAGATTTTGTTTGTTGGAAGACTTTTAATCACAGTTTCAATTTCAGTGCTTGTGATTGGTCTGTTCATATTTTCTATTTCTTCCTGGTTCAGTCTCAGCAGGTTGTGTGTTTCTAAGCATTTGTCCATTTCTTCCAGGTTGTCCATTTTACTGGCATAAGGTTGCTTGTAGTAATCTCTCATGACCGTTTGTATTTCTGCAGTGTCAGTTGTTAGTTCTCCTTTTTCATATCTAATTCTATTGATTTGAGCCTTCTCCCTTTTTTTCTTCATGAGTCTGGCTAATGGTTTATCAATTTTATTTATCTTCTCAAAGAACCAGCTTTTAGTTTTATTGATCTTTGCTATCGTTTCCTTCATTTCTTTTTCATTTATTTCAGATCTGATTTTATGGTTTCTTTCCTTCTGCTAACTTTGTTTTTTTTTTTGTTCTTCTTTCTCTAATTGCTTTAGGTGCAAGGTTCGGTTGTTTATTTGAGATGTTTTCTGTTTCTTAAGGTAGGATTGTATTGCTATAAACTTCCCTCTTAGAACTGCTTTTGCTGCATCCCATAGGTTTTGGGTCATCATGTCTCCATTGTCATTTGTTTCTAGGTATTTTTTAAATTCCCCTTTGATTTCTTCAGTGATCACTTGGTTATCAAGTAGTGTATTGTTTAGCCTCCATATATTTGTATTTTTTACATATATTTTCCTGTAATTGATATCTAGTCTCATAGCGTTGTGCTCAGAAAAGATACATGATACAATTTCAATTTTCTTAAATTTACCAAGGCTTGATTTGTGAACCAAGGTATGATCTATCCTGGAGAATGTTCCATGAGCACTTGAGAAGTATGTGTATTCTGTTGTTTTTGGATGGAGTGTCCTATAAATATCAATTAAGTCCATCTTGTTTAATGTATCATGTAAAGCTTGTGTTTTCTTATTTATTTTCATTTTGGATGATCTGTCCACTGGTGAAAGTGGGGTGTTAAAGTCCCCTACGATGATTGTGTTACTGTCAATTTCCCATTTTATGGCTGTTAGTATTTGCCTTACGTATTGAGGTGCTCCTATGTTGTGTGCATAAATATTTACAATTTTTATATCTTCTTCTTGGATCGATCCCTTGATCATTATGTAGTGTCCTTCTTTGTCCCTTGTAATAGTCTTTATTTTATTTTATTTTATTTTTGTGGTACATGGGCCTCTCACAGTTGTGGCCTCTCCCATGGTGGAGCACAGGCTCTGGACGTGCAGGCTCAGCAGCCATGGCTTACGGGCCCAGCCACTCTGCCACATGTGGGATCTTCCCGGACTGGGGCACGAACCCATGTCCCCTGCATCAGCAGGCAGACTCTCAACCACTGCGCCACCAGGGAAGCCCTAGTCTTTATTTTAAAGTCTATTTTGTCTGATATGAGAATTGTTACTCCAGCTTTCTTTTGATTTGAATTTTCATGGAATATCTTTTTCCATCCCCTCACTTTCAGTCTGTATGTGTCCCTAGGTCTAAAGTTGGTCTCTTGTAGACAGCATATATACAGGTCTTGTTTTTGTAACCATTCAGCCAGTCTGTGTCTTTTGGTGGGGGCATTTAATCCATTATGTTTACATTTAAGGTAATTATCAATATGTATGTTCCTATTCCCATTTTCTTAAATGTTTTGGGTTTGTTATTGTAGGTGTTTTCCTTCTGTTGTGTTTCTTGCCTAGAGAAGTTCCTTTAGCATTTGTTGTAAAGCTGGTTTGGCGGTACTGAACTCTCTCAGCTTTTGCTTGTCTGTAAAGGTTTTAATTTCTCCATCAAAGCTGAATGAGATCCTTGCTGGGTAGAGTAATCTTGGTTGTAGGTTTTTCTCCTTCATCGCTTTAAATATGTCATGCCACTCCCTTCTGGCTTGCAGAGTTTCTGCTGAAAGATCAGCTGTTAACCTTGTGGGGATTCCCTTGTGTGTTATTTGTTGTTTTTCCCTTGCTGCTTTTAATATGTTTTCTTTGTATTTAATTTTTGATAGTTTTATTAATATGTGTCTTGGCATGTTTCTCCTTGGATTTATCGTGTATGGGACTCTCTGTGCTTCCTCGACTTGATTAACTATTTCCTTTCCCATATTAGGGAAATTTTCAACTATAATCTCTTCAAATATTTTCTCAGTCCCTTTCTTTTTCTCTTCTTCTTCTGGGACCCCTATACTTTAAATGCTGATGTGTTTAATGTTGTCCCAGAGGTCTCTGAGACTGTCCCCAGTTCTTTTCATTCTTTTTTCTTTAGTCTGCTCTGCAGTAGTTATTTCCACTATTTTATCTTCCAGGTCACTTATCCATTCTTCTGCCTCAGTTATTCTGCTATTGATCCCTTCTAGAATATTTTTAATTTCATTTATTGTGGTGTTCATCATTGCTTGTTTCCTCTTTAGTTCTTCTAGGTCCTTGTTAAATGTTTCTTGCATTTTCTCTATTCTATTTCCAAGATTTTGGATCATCTTTACTATCATTATTCTGAATTCTTTTTCAGGGAGACTGCCTATTTCCTCTTCATTTGTTAGGTCTGGTGTGTTTTTATCTTGCTCCTTCATCTGCTGTGTGTTTTTTCTGTCTTCTCATTTTGCTTATCTTACTGTGTTTGGGGTCTCCTTTTCACAGGCTGCAGGTTCATAGTTCACGTTGTTATTGGTGTCTGTCCCCAGTGGCTAAGGTTGGTTCAGTGGGTTGTGTAGGCTTCCTGCTGGAGGGGACTAGTGCCTGTGTTCTGGTGGATGAGGCTGGATCTTGTCTTTCTGGTGGGCAGGTCCACATCTGGTGGTGTGTTTTGGGGTGTGTGTGGACTTATTATGATTTTAGGCAGTCTCTCTGCTAATGGGTGGGGTTGTGTTCCTGTCTTGCTATTTTTTTGGCATAGGTTGTCCAGCACTGTAGCTTGCTGGTCGTTGAGTGAAGCTGGGTCTTGGTGTTGAGATGGAGATCTCTGGGAGATTTTCGCTGTTTGATATTACGCGGAGCTGGGAGGTCTCTTGTGGACCAGTGTCCTGAAGTTGGCTCTCCCAGCTCAGAGGCACAGCCCTGATGCCTGGCTGGAGCACCAAGAGCCTTTCATCCTCATGGCTCAGAATAAAAGGGAGAAAAAATAGAAAGAAAGAAAGAAAGAAAGAAAGAAAGAAAGAAAGAAAGAAAGAGGATAAAATAAAATAAAGATAAAATAAAGTTATTAAAATAAAAAATAATTATTAAGAAAAATTTTAAAAGTTAAAACGAAAAATAAAAAAACAAAAACGGCCAGACAGAACCGTAGGACAAATGGTGAAAGCAAAGCTATACAGACAAAATCTCACACAGAAGCATACACATACACACTCACAAAAAGAGGAAAAGGGGAAAAAATAATATATCTTGCTCCCAAAGTCCACATCCTCAATTTGGGATGATTCGTTGTCTATTGAGGTGTTCCACAGATGCAGGGTACCTCAAATTGATTGTGGAGCTTTAATCCACTGCTTCTGAGGCTGCTGGGAGAGATTTCCCTTTCTCTTCTTTGTTCATACTCCCAGGGTTCAGTTTTGGATTTGGACCCGCCTCTGCGTGTAGGTTGCCTGAGGGCATCTGTTCTTTGCTCAGACAGGACGGGGGTTAAAGGAGCAGCTGATTCGGGAGCTCTGGCTCACTCAGGCCGGGGGGAGGGGGGGGTACGGAGTGTGGGACGAGCCTGCAGCGGCAGAGGCTGTTCTTATGTCGCACTAGACTGAGGCATCCCTTGTGTTCTCCCGGGGAAGTTGTCCCTGGATCACGGGAACCTGGCAGTGGCGGGCTGCACAGGCTCTCGGGAGGGGGGGTGTGGATAGTGACCTGTGCTCACACACAGGCTTCTTGGTGGTGGCAGCAGCAGCCTTAGCGTGTCATGCCCATCTCTGGAGTCCGCGCTGATAGCCGCGGCTAGCGCCCGTCTCTGGAGCTCCTTTAAGCACCGCTCTTAATCCCCTCTCCTCGCACACTAGGAAATAAAGAGGGAAGAAGAAGTCTCTTGTCTCTTCCGCAGGTCCAGACCTTTTCCCGGACTCCCTCCCAGCTAGCCGTGGTACACTAACCCCTTTAGGCTGTGTTCTCGCCGCCAGTTCTCTCCCTAGGATCCTGAAGCCCGAGCCTCAGCTCCCAGCCCCCGCCCGCCCCGGTGGGTTAGCAGATGAGCCTCTCGGGCTGGTGAGTGCTGGTCGGCACCGATCTTCTGTGGGGAATCTCTCCGCTTTGCCCTCCGCACCCCTGTTACTGCGCTCTCCTCCGCGGCTCCAAAGCTTCCCCCCCTCTGCCACCCACAGTCTCTGCCCGCGAAGGGGCTTCCTAGTGTGTGGAAACCTTTCCGCCTTCACAGCTCCCTCCCACTGGTGTAGGTCCTGTCCCTATCCTTGTGTCTCTGTTTATTCTTTTTTCTTTTGCCCTACCCAGGTATGTGGGGAGTTTCTTGCATTTTGGGGGGTCTGAGGTCTTCTGCCAGCGTTCAGTAGGTGTTCTGTAGGAGTTGTTCCAAGTGTAGATGTATTTCTGATGTATCTGTGGGGAGGAAGGTGATCTCCGTGTCTTACTCTTCCGCCATCTTCCTCCCTTCCGAGAGCTTATTTTTATAATAAAATTTATAGATCATTTCTATCCATATCAGCCCTTGACTTGGCATTTGACTGACTTAACATAATTTTGTAACACCCTACTCCAGAGTCTGTTTACTTATAAATGATTTGTTTGGTGCTGATGACAATCTCTTGTTAGGTGTACAACTCAGGAGAATATGTGATAGAAATCTATGCTTAAAAAATCTGTTCAGTGCTTAGATAGTCACCTTACTTTAAATCTATGCATAATATAAAAAGTCAGTAAGGAGCAGATCAAGATGATAAATTGTCTGTTTTGACCGTTTTAACGATTCTCCAAATGGAGAATTCTTTTCATAAATGCCAGCTATACTAAAATGCAAAGCATCAACCTGATAAAATAGTGCATATGGCCATTCAATTAGATTATCCTCTCCCTCTAAAGGAGAACTGCAACTAATGGATGTAATTGTCTCTGAGAGCTTGAGACATTTTTATCCCATGCCACATGCTTTATATTTCATTTGAATAACAAGAGCTTTCTGTGTTAATGCCCTTACACTTTAATTAGAAAATTGAAGTCTGATTTTAATGTTCAAACAGCCCACTAAAATGGAAATTGTAAATATTTTTGAAGAAGAAATACTAGCAGAATTGTGCTAAACTCTACTACCAAAATATTATAAATATAACATGTGCTATGTTTAATTAACTTCCATTATCCATCAGAAAGGCTACATACCTGGCAAAAATACTGAACAGACGTACAAATACTAGAAGAGACTCTTACTGAAAAATTCCAAAGATGTTTCTCAGTATGTCCAGCCTCCTGCTAGAGGATTTGCCACTTTAAAAAATTGTGGCAAACATTCTGAACTTCACATAGAAAGCTAAATTTTGGAGTGTCTTGACAGCATGTGACCAGATTCCCCTTCCTAAAGGTTTAAATTGAATTTAGTTTTTAGGGTATATGTAAACAGTGACCCATGCTGCAATGTTAGCAGGTGAATTTAGGAAACAATATATCAGAAATAAAACTCCCCCCCACCAAAACAACCATCCTCTGTTTTCACTGAAAAAATAAAAATATATGTATAAATATACATGCATATCAAACATATGTAAATGGTAGTGGTGTGTATTTTATTAGTACTTAACGTTTGTTCTTCCAGATGGTTATCATTTAGAGTATATGCAATTCAATGTTAGGTGTAAGTTAGAAGAAATGGTGACAGGCTATACCATATTCATTGGACGTGTGCAAACATTGGCTCTTGTGTAGGAAGTATAGGAATTCGGGTGTCTCCACTGCCCAAGCTCTTCTCCTGTGGCTTGTATCCTTATGAGAGTTGAGTGGAAAAGTGCAGACACCCAGAATATGTTACAAAAATCATCTTTATGCTTGCTCTATTTGGCAAGACACTGAGGGAACTCCCCTCATGGTGTCAGTCCATCTGATGATAATCCAAGTTTCCATCACTAAAATCTAGGCTACCTGGCATGCTTAGAAACTGTGATAGCAATACATACACAAAAAGAGCAGGCAAGAGAGAAAGCGAGAGGAAACAAAGAAAGGCCATTCTTTAGCTTTTGTAATTATTACTATTTCTGATTATTCTCATGAAGTCTGTTAATATTCAGGAGGAATGAGTGCTCCTAAGTTTCTAGAAGTCGGGCACTCACTATTTTCTGTTTGTTCCTGCTCTATATCTCTGTTGTGCCTTTTTACTGCCAAACAGCAAAGGGACTGCAAAAAGGAGAAGACAGACAAGAGGAAAAGTTGATGATAAAAAGAGGATTGGGAAGGAAAAGTTTGGGGGCTGAAATGAAGGTAGACAACAAGGAAAGAGAATGGTATGGGATTACTGTGGTTTATAAGGTAAATGGCCATATTTGTGATCTCATCTTATTTGCCTTGTGTATACTTTGAGTACACCATATAGCTCCAGTGTCCTGAAACAACAAACCACGTGTGTCAGTAACAGGTTCTGGAGATTGGAGAGCCCAGAAACCTACAGGAGGCTCCGTCAAGTAACAGGCAAATTTCCTTAGCCCCTCCCCCCAAGCCCCCTCCTGGTTCATCTAATTTCCCTCCTTACAATGGTACATCATTTTAAAATTTCAGCCATGAGGAAGAAAAAGAAATGGAATTATGCAATCCTTAAGAATCCTTAGTCCTTCACCAGGATATCCCTCCTGTGGCCTGGCATGGGGATGGTTTGACAGCACTACTGAGATGATAGTCTAACCTGTCTCCCTGGCAGTGCAACTCTTTTTACCTGAAGCTGCGTTTAGATAAATGTTTATAAAATTCTGCTTCTGATCTGTCACCTCCTAAGGATCATTTTTAAATGGATTGCTATTACAAGATAAAATACAAACTCAGAGT
Organism: Monodon monoceros; assembly: GCF_005190385.1. Classification (NCBI taxonomy): domain Eukaryota; kingdom Metazoa; phylum Chordata; class Mammalia; order Artiodactyla; family Monodontidae; genus Monodon; species Monodon monoceros. The sequence goes on from NW_021703767.1 coordinate 50,178,637, forward strand.
CTGAAATGCAATACCCTACCTACACAGTCTGCTTACTGACTGCCTTCGTAAACATCTCTCCAGCTATTTCATCTTTTCCAACAGAAGAGTGCTCCTCCATCTCCCAGATCTGCCTGCTGAGCCACACAAATCACTTCCACACCTGAGTCTTTGCTTACGGCCTCCCCCTCACCTGAGCTCCCCTCTTTCCTTTCTTCATTCATATCCCAAGCACTCTTCTTGACACAATTTGTGTCCCATTTTCTCTGAGATGCTATCTTCAGGCTACACTGTCCAGGAATTATTTCCTAAGCTCCCACTGCACTTCCTTAATGACCATTTATGTAGCACTTTTATATTGGGAACGAACTTGCCGCGGCCGTCTTTTTCTTCTAAAAATATAAATTTTGTGATAAATAATCTTAGAATATTATTTATAGAACCAGGTGTGTTAAAATATACATAGCATGTACTTATAGATTATTAAATGAGTGAATACAGACTTCAAAATTCTTTTGGTTTAAATCCTGCAGATAAATGTTTAAGGCCCAAAATTAAGTTTGATAACCAATTAATTGCAAATTAAGAGTGTAATAAGTATTAAAACCATACTAATTTATAGACATACATATGAGTTTCTCTACAAAATAAGAATAATTTATAAAATTTTAAATGTAAAATATAACCTGGCAATTCTACCTTATTTGATACTGAAATTAAAAGAAAAATTCATAATACCCTTTGACTTATAATACTATGTATAATTTTAATGTCCAAGATAATAAAAAATAAAAAATACAGGTTGACCCATAGTTAATGAGTATCACTCCAATAATGCAAATCGTATTCTTTTTTTTTAAAATTTGTTTAACATCTTTATTGGAGTATAATTGCTTTAGAATGGTGTGTTAGTTTCTGCTTTATAACAAAGTGAATCAGCTATACATATACATATATCCCCAAATCTCCTCCCTCTTGCATCTCCCTCCCACCCTCCCTATCCCACCCCTCTAGGTGGTCACAAAGCATGGAGCTGATCTCCCTGTGCTATGCAGCTGCTTCCCACTAGCTATCTATTTTACATTTGGTAGAATATATGTAAGTCCATGCCACTCTCTCACTTCTTCCCAGCTTACCCTTCCCACTCCCCGTGTCCTCAAGTCCATTCTCTACGTCTGTGTCTTTATTCCTTTCCTGCCCCTAGGTTCTTCATAACCTTTTTTTTTTTTTAGATTCCATATATATGTGTTAGCATACAGTATTTGTTTTTCTCTTCCTGACTTACTTCACTCTGTATGACAGATTCTAGGTCCATCTACCTCACTACAAGTAACTCAATTTCACAATTTGTATGGAAACACAAAAGACCGCAAATAGCAAAAGCAATCTTGAGAAAGAAAAATGGAGCTGGAGGAACCAGGCTCCCTGACTTCAGGCTGTACTACAAAGCTACAGTAATCAAGACAGTATGGTACTGGCACAAAAACAGAAATATAGATCAATGGAACAGGATAGAAGGCCCAGAGATAAACCCATGCACCTATGATCACCTTATTTTTGATCAAGGAGGCAAGAATAACAATGGAGAAAAGGCAGCCTCTTCAATAAGTGGTGCTGGGAAAACTGGACAGCTACATGTAAAAGCTACAAATCGTATTCTTAATAAAAATAACAACAAAAATAACAAGGCATGTAATCAGACCATATTTATAAATTGATGAGGACCCAACTCTTCCAAGTTCTGAAAGTTTCCAATTAAACTATTAAAGTAATTGGATTTTGTTCTTAATTCCAGAATCACATAAACTGTACATTGAGATGCCTTTCACAAATACAGTGATAGGAAAAACCATCTCTTCCTATTTTGTTATTATAGTTGATATAAGAAAATAGACAGTAATAAAAGTGTTTCTGCTATCTACAAGAAAAATGCAGCTAGGCCATTTTCCCCTTCCTAATAGAAACTTCAAAAAGATATCTTTCCTTTCTCTCTTCATCTTTCTTTTAATCACAAATACAATCTGTAACAGAAGCCAAGAATAAACTTAATCTCTTGGTGAGTTTCAGACATTTAACAGTTATATAGGTTGACTCATCAAATAGGCATTGATTGTTACCATTAGCCAGAAGTATATAAACACTTATAAATATTGCATGCAGAAGAGAAGCTGCACTTAGATGGATGAGTAATAGTTCTGTTGTTGGTAATCTATTATATCTCTTTTGCATGGAAAAAGCAATTAGAAAAGCATTTCTGACTATCCCAGACAGACCTTAGATGCTTCACAGCGGAAAATTAAAATTTTAAACATCACAAATAATGTAATAAATGTACCTTCACTCACCACATGATAATGGTACCTGGGGGACCTGGACAAGATCATAAGACCACAATTTGACTTAGCTTTCTTCCTTTTGATAATCTATTTTTATAAAGCCATGGAATTATTTATTTTGATAGTAGATTTGTGTGTGTGTGTTTGTGTTGTGAGCAAGTGAGGGGAAGAGATGGAGAGAAAGAGAAGAAAAAACTTGCTTCAGAAAAATAAGTATTAATGCACAAGAAATGGCAACATTTAAAAATATATATATATATATTTTTAAAATTTATTTATGGCTGTGTTGGGTCTTCGTTTCTGTGCGAGGGCTTTCTCTAGTTGTGGCGAGTGGGAGCCACTCTTCATTGCGGAAGAAATGGCAACTTTGACAACTGTACCATAATAAACCTATATGCATGCAGGTCGGGAGTGTAAAACAGCCCTCAGAAATGAATTTTACTATCAAACTTCCATAGACTTATGATAACCTTTGAGTAAACTTGATTTTTTAAAATATGAAAAAAACACTTTGTTGTACCCTTAGAGTTTTTCATTATATCCACTATACATTAGATATTAAAAAACTGCCATATCAGGTTTCTGTCTGGCAGGGAATTATGATTCATATTATTATTATCATCACTTACACTGAAGAAATGCTCACATTCTAGGAAAATTTTTTAAAAATCAGTTTAAATTGTGCAGAGTATTGAGCTAAGTTCATGTTATTAAGAATTCATTAAAAATCCTTCACAGGTATTTCCTTTCCTTCCTTTTAAATTGTCATGGGATAACTGGATTTTTTTTTTTTATAGTAGAGAAATTGGGCCTACAGAGGACAAAAGATCTGAATTCAGTTCCTGCAAATAACTGCATTTTTTCTTGATTGTTACATGTCATGTGCTTACTGTATCTGAATAAAGAAAAAAAATTCAGAAACAGCATATTGTTTTAGAATTATTAGCTTGATCATCTATTTTTCAGAAACACAAGACAATTTCCTATATATATGAATACATACATTTTCAAATTCTAAATATGTATATATATTTGATTCTGAATAGTATAATGGTAGCATTCTGAATAGTATAATGGTAGTATTTCTATTAACATAACAAGGCCTTAGTGTTAATAGAACCTAAAGTTTATGCAGTACCTCTTTCCTTTGTATTCTTTCCTCTGTAACCTCCAACCTATAAAGCTTTGAATCGGATAAAGGTAAATGTTGAGGGTCATAGTAATGAATAGGAAAGGGAGTGGATGGATTCGCTATTGATTTAACTTGGAAGTGTGTGTTTTATGTATTGTGATCACCCTAACAGTCAACTATATCAGGGTCTGTGTCTGTGATAACAAAAGTGATTTTGGAGAAAGATAAATGACAAGAAGTGACAGTGACAAGAAAGGGAGAGGGATGAGAGCATATGCTTATAAATAATAAAACAATGACACTTAACAAAAGCACATCTGATGCATATTTTCCTGTAGTTAAAATCTTCACTTAGCTGGAGATACTGCAGTATTCCCAATTAAAAATAAAATCCCCAAATAGAATAAAGTTCTAAATTAACTATTTTTAATTACTCATATTGCATAATTTTTCCTTAGTCTATGATGAAGTTTGAAATAATCTATAAAATGTACTGACCAGTAGGAAGGGCGTATCAAACAATGCTTGAGTCTTTATAGAAAGGCTTTCTTCTTAAGTAGTTTTAAATCATCTTAACAAATGCTAGTCAAATCATGCTTTGATGGTATACCTTTTTTGTCAGATCTGACTGGGATTTTTCTGGATGATCCCTAGTATTTCCCTAGTTTTAGAATTCTTAGCAAGGTCCAAGGCTACATAATAAACCTTTTAGGTTGACTGGATAGGTGTGAATTTCAAGCTCAAGTAGATGGCCAATCTAACTGCTTTAGTAGGGCCAAAAAAGCTGGACTCAGCAGCAGTTATTAGTCCTCATCAGGAAACAGGTTACTAAGACAGGCTTCATTTGGGGAAAAAAACAAAACAAAAAACACCTCTTCTCCTCTCCAGATAGAAGTTTGAGGAAGCCAGAGACATGGTTCAGGTATTGCATCTGTGACAATTTTGTGGCAGAGCAGTATACCTTTATTCCATCTAGCTGGTAGAAAGCTTTATTAGACACATTTATTGTTCCCACGGCAAGTGGTGTTCTGCAGTATTACCCTGTAAGCCAATTGTGTGGCTGTTTTTTGGGCTGTGTGAATAATGCACCGCTGAAACAGTCATTGGTTATTTTGGCTATAGGAAGAATCTAGTTATATTGATTTTGTGATAGTCTCATTGTTTGCTAAGAATTTGACTTACGTTGAAAAAGTGAAATTAACCTGTAAAGAGTTGATTTCATATATCTGTCTTTCATTATACAGGTACCTAAAAAAAGCCATTTATTTTCTAGAGAATTATAGTAAAACAAAAATGGCCACAGATTAATCACAGTTCTCAAATATGCATAGATACACACAGCCTCCCTCTGCTTCAGCTCATTTCTCTGCATGCTCTCCTCATGTCATTTATAAATCTGCTTTTCTTTTGGACTCTGAAGGAAAACAAAGTGTTGGGCCACTTCATCTCTGAGAATGATTCTAACCTTAGCAGCTTCCGATCCCTCTAGTGCTATTTTTCTGAATGGATTTGTTTTTGTTCAGCAATGTTTAGAGTACACAAACCAAACTGCATGTGAAATATTGTCCACCTGTAAAAGCTCTCAAAGGTCACTAAATGAGGTAACCATGCCATGCAAGAGTGACTGTTTCTGGGATAAGAGGATGGAACTATACAAAGGCAACGCTATCTAGGTAAACCTGAAAAGAGTCTTTTGACATATTTCAAAGGGCAAACAGAACAGCTTTAAAAAGGCTTGTTTAGTAACAGAAAAGACTGAAGTTGACAGAACTACGCATTGGTTTGCTTAGATTGGTTCCACATTTGCCAACACTAAATATAGCTTTTCCTATGTATAATATTCTTTTCTTTCTTCCTTCCTGCCTTCCTTTTTAATCCTGTCAAGAATGTACCAGTGCAAATCTCTGTTCTTAAAAGTACATGACAACCCCTGCAAGTTCACTGTGCTCTTTCCTTAAAATACCTATTGAAATTATCTAGATGTTTAGTTATATATTACCTTATATGATTTCACATTATTTATTACCATATTTTCTCTGTGAAGTCTGTCATAGGCAGAAAACTATTTGTATGTTTCATCAAAAAAGAGGGAAAGAAATCAATGTCCATATTACCCAGTTTAAATATAAATATTACCTCTGATTTTGAAACCCTTATGTGAAATATCTTTCATGTATTTTTCCAAGTTTTCTACTAAATTGTCTTCTTACTGTTTTGTAGGAGTTAATTTAATATTCTAAATGGAATCCTTCCTCAATTGCGTGTTCAAAATCTTATATAGGTTTTTGGCTTAAACACATCTTTAAAAGAAAATTAGGAAACAATTCTTCATGAACTTGGGAATAAGAAAGGAATGTTTTTAAACAAAACATAAAAACACAAACCTTAAAGGAAAGAATGGAATATTTTTACTACATTAAAAATGAGAATTTATTTAATGAAAAAGTAAAGAGAATGAAGAAAACAAAATCATCCCCAAAACAATTGGGTAGCTATTTTTTCTCATCAATCTAAATATATTATTTCATTCTCTTCTGACTTCCTTTTTTGCTGTTGAGAACTGTCTGATAGCCATTATTTTATATATTAACTTATCTTTCCCATTTATTGCTTTTAAAACCTTCTCTTTTTTCTTGTTTTGCTCCATTATTTTACCATGACATGTCTAACTGTGGATTTTCTTTTTATTTGTCTTGCTTGTGATTCTTTGAATTTCCTGAATCTGAGGAAGGGCATCTTACAGAAAATCTAGGATATTATTTATCATTACCTTACTGAATATCCTATTCTCAGCTCAAACTTTGATTAGACAGAGTTTGGGCTTATTCACTTTATCCTCCTTATTTATATTTTTTATCTCTTTGTCTTTCTGAGTAATTTTCTATAGAACTATGTTCCACTTCACTAATTCTTTCTGCAGCTATGTCCAATTGCCTGTAACTTGAAGCATTAATTAATAAAATTTGAAATTTTAATATGAGTATTTTTTATTTTAATACTAGTATTAATAAAATTTTAATATGTATATTTTTCATTTTTTAAATTTTCGTTTGTGCTTTTTCAAAGTTTTCAGAATATTTTGTTCACCATGATAACTTCAATGCCCTTTGTATCTTTACATGTACATATATTTATTTCATATCCTTATCTGATGATTCCATCATCTGCAGCTTGGGAATCTGATTCTTTAGTTTGACTTTTTTGCTGGGTTTACGTAATTATGTGATGATGTGGTTCTGGATGGGTTTCATTATTTTGAATGGGGGCTGCTCTTTGGAATTCCATCAATAGGAGGTATTTGAGGCCTTTATTTAAAATGTTTTCCTCCAAAGAACATTTATATTAGTTTTATCCAGATTCCTGTAGGCAAACCAACATGGGGCTGCATTTGATTAAATTTTATTTTTTATACTTTTAAGGCAACAGATGCTATGATTTCATGACACAAACATGTGTGATTATGAGCTTATGGTTAGGGAAGATTTCTTTTTTCTTTTTTCTTTTTTTGTTCCCTTCTACTCAGTCTCAACTCAGGGCCAAATCAGGCAGGCATGCTTTTACAGGGATTGGATTTGCTTATTTTTGGTTTGTTTTCCCAACTCATTTATTGAGCATGTTATCCTTTTGGGGTATTTGTTTTATCTGGAGAATTCTGAGTTGATATTCTTTCTTCAGAGGCCCAGTTTATCCATTTTCCTGGTATGTGATCCTTCTTTTAACTCACATGTGTGGCCTCTGAAGATTGACAGATGACTTTCATCCAAATGTTAACTTTATTACTACCTTGTCCTTATTTAATCACACATTCTCCTTTTTCTGGCTTCTATTTCCCTTACAATACTGCTCATTCAGACATGATTTAATATACGTATATTAAATATGCAGGGTTTTGTGTTCTGTCCCAAGAGTGGTTTCTTTTATGGTTCTGTCCCATCTTAGGATTTTTTTCTCATTGTAGTTATAAACTATTTTTGGGTACAAATGTTATCATAGTTCTTATTGAAATCTAGACTATGTCTTGTTCAGTTATGTATTTAGAAGGTGCTAAATCTTCTAAAATGGATTAATGTTTATATTTACTCAGTGGACTGAAAATCTTGTATATGAGTTTCACTCTTCACTCTTGCATATTGGAAATGTGTTTCAAGTACATACAACCTCTACATTGAGAACTTATTCTCTACAAGGCATTGTGTCAATTCCTGTGATCACAAGGGGCAAAAACTGAACTCAATTGGCTGAAAGTAATTTAAGTTGAATTTGAAGTCCCCCAAAAGAGTAAAAGAAAATACCTTACTCATTTCAATTTCAATTTTTTTTATAGTTTTGCCACAATCCCTGATGCTGGAATCATTTTAAAAATTGCCAAAATATATGTATATATGTCAGACTTAATTGGAATGGCATACCCAGTTGAAACATAATCATTGATTTTTCTTTTTTTCTGCCTAGTAAAATCTTTAAATTCATTAAAAAAATTTTTTTTTCTTATTTAAAATACTAATTTGCTTCTTTGGAGTTAATATAAAGAATTCAATGTAAGTTAAAAGTCCTTCCAAAGGTTTGGTGAGACTGACTGAATTCAAACATTTGCTCTCAGGAGGAAGGAGCAAGGTTAGCTCAATCTACAAGAAGTAATATGTAACAATGTAAGAATCTGAGTGTGAGTTACTTATCTGAATCAAAGCAAGCAGAAATTTGCTAATGTAACCTCAATTTTGTAAGTATGATTACAGCACAATATGTGAAAAAGTCAACTCAATCACTTAAATGAAGCTGTCAGTGAAATAATCATGTAAAGGGTACCTTTAATTTTTGCAGAGTCAAATAATGTTCTTTACTAATTTCCACCATTGAATATATTTTCTGTATTTGTTTTAAATTTTGTTTATTTTTGAAAAGTTTTACAGGTGCAAAAAATTTGCAAGTGTATTCTAGAGAGTCCTGCATACCCCAATCTTGTTTTCTCTGTGGTTAACATTACTGTGATACATTTGTAGCAACCAACAGACCAATATTTATACATTATTATTAACTAAAGTCTATATTTTATTCTGATTTTCTTAGTTTTCACCTCTTGTCTTTTTTTCTGTTCAGTATCCCATCTTGGATACCATATTACACTTAGTCATCATGTCTCCATAGGTTGCTCTAGACTGACGGTTTCTCAGACTTTCCATGTTTTTGATCACCTTGACATTTTGGGGGTATACTGGGCAGATGTTTTTTACAATGACCTTGAATATGGGTGTGTTTGATGTTTTTCTCATGATAAGACTGAGTTTATTGGTTTTAGAAGAAGATATCACAGGTAATGTGCCATTCTTACCATAATATCAAGGGCATATGTTATTAAAATGTCTTATCAGTGATATTATCTTTGATCACTTACTTGGCTGAGGTAGTGGTTGTTAGGTATTTCCATTGTAGAATTATTCTTTCTTCCTTCCATACTGTACTCTTTATGAGGAAGTCACTACATACATCCAACGATTAAGATTGGAGGAGTTATGTTCTACCTCCATAAGGAGGGAGTTCCCATTGCTCTACTGACATGGGAAATACAGTGCAACTTTATGTGTCTTTCAATTCAAATAATTTAAATGATGAATGAAACACCTTTACAAATTCATTTTAAATAGATTGCTGAGCTGGTACAAAAGAAAATAAGTTGCCAACATGAAATTTAAAAAACAGGACACTGAGTGGTAAGGATATCTTTCATTTTGGAGGTTTCTTTTGAATCCTGGACATGATGAGCATTCACTTTAATGGCAACAGGAGGTTTGAAAAAGGATAAAACTTAGTCACCCAGTCAGTGGACACTGTGATGTGCAAGCCAACCCCCCCCTTAATTGAATAAGTTGCCCAGACTGCTGAGAGTGTTGTCAGTAGATAGCCTTATACTGACAGAGTGTCAGGGAATGCCTCAGCGCTGGCCCACATGCAGTGATCTCCCAGTGCTGTTTAATGCCAGAGTATAAAGTCCCTCTTGACTTCTCAGGACTTCCTGAGGGCCATTCAAAATCCACCAGAGACTTTCACTGGGCCTGCATTGCTGTAGATCAAGGAATCCCTCTGTACAATTCTATTTTCTTTCTCTTCCTTACAAAGGGTTTGATCCTAAGGCTCTTCCTTATTAAAAATCCTTCATGTTAATTTCTCAGAATCTGTACTTCAGTAAAAATTTGTCATATCCCTATATGATTTTTTGGAATATGCAGTTTTCACTGAATATGTTTATAAAATCCAACCATACTCTTTTTTTCACTGATATATAGATAAATTTTAGCTCTTGATAGGAGAAGCAGCAAAGGGATTTGCATATGACAAAGGGAAATGCACACAAGGAAGGGAGGAATTTGAGGCCATTAAACAATCTACCACAAGTAAATGTTAAACTTTACAAGATAACATCAAGTAGTTTTCCTAGGTGTGTTTTGAACTAACAAAATTGCCCTAGCAATGTGTAAGAGATTCTATTGCTGCATTGATCTATATTGTCCAATATTTGAATTTGTCTGACTGCTTAATTTTTGCAGATGGAAAGGATATTAGATGATGTATCATTTTAGTATCAATTTACATTTTTTTCTTACTTATTTGGAACATTTCATATATTTAATACCCATGTATTTTCTCTTTTATAAAATGCCTTATAGGATTGTTTTCTTTTTTTTTGTTTTACTGGTTTATAACTCCTTTATATTCTTGAAAATGTTTTCTCAGTAATGTGTTGCAGGTATTTACTTCAATTATATATATAAGTTTTTGACCTCTAAGATATCCATTGATGAAGAGAACTTCTTAATCTTCATATAAATTAATTTATCAAGCATTACTTTTTATTTTAGAGATTTGGATGTCTTGTTTAGGAAATCTTTTTTTAACCTCAGATTAGAAAGATATTTAGATATATTCTTAAAGTTTCAAAAGTAACCTTTTCACATTTAAATTCCTAGTTTATCTGGAGTTATGTTTCGCTCATCTTTCATTCTTTCTTTTTTATTATGCAGTGGGAAGTAAAAATCCAACTTTTTTTTCCCTATAAGAAAAAACATTTTTTTCTGGCACTTTTTTCTCTGATTTGCCATTATATCTTGGTCAGATACCCAAGCTCTGTGTATGTATGATGCTATTATCTAGTCTGCTCTGTTCCAGTCAGCATTTAGTCTACCCTACCCCAATACCAAGCATCTTACTTAATGTGGTTTTATCATTATCTTCACATATGGTAAAACAAGTAAATCTTCTATATTCTTCTTCAGGAATGGTGGCTTCCCTGGCTTTGCTCTTCCATGTACACTTGAGAACAAATTGTTCAAATATTGTTAAAACCCTGTTAAGATTCTGATTAAAGTTTCAATAAATCCATATATCCATTTGGGAGAACTGACATCTTAATGTTATGAAATCTTCCTACCTACACCCATGACTTATGTCTTATTAATTTAGCCCTTCTTTATTGACTTTCAGTAATGTTTCATGATTTTCTGGGTGCAAATCTTACATGTCTTTGTTTATACTTTGTTACAATTTTTAAATATTTTGAATCTATTTTGAGTGTTTTTCACATTTTTCCTAATCTTTGCTAGTACATGGAAATGCAATTGAATTTTGTATATTGATCTTTATTTAACACTTGATTAACCTCATTTCTTCTAAGGTTAAAAATCTTTTTCTTCTTTATGTAGATATTTCTATCATATGAAAAACCTCCTTTCTAATTATTTTGCTTTTAATATATTTTTCTTATGTTATCACACTGGCAAACAATATTAAACAGAAAAGGTGAATGGGCTTGTTTATATTCTTTTAATAATTTTTATATAACATTAATTGTGATTAGATTAAAAAAATCATGGTACAGTTTCCAAGGGTGCTTTCAAAAGGACAATTGCTGCTGTTAACTTAGCCTTCTTATAAGCAACAGTATAGAAGAAATAATACAGACTTTGAAGGGACAAAATCCTTGGTTCTAATGTTAGTTCTACCACTCACTGTGTGGTGGCTTTGGGAGTTTCCCAGGGAATTGACCTAATATATATTACTTAGAGTTGAAGTGAGGAATCAAAGAGCAGGTTAATATGGCAAAGGGGCATATACATAAATAGATAAGTGAGACCCAATGTTACTGTACCTTACTCACTGTAGATACACATGGGGACAAGTTAATACAGTGTGTTAATAACTACATTTACTTTGCTTATCACACATAATGAATATTTCTGGAAGTTCCAAGGAGATTTATATGTGCTTCCTTATTATAGCCAGTTTTCCCCAGGGCTGTTGCACCCTTTTTTGGGAGTTCTCCACTAATTCAGGTGGCTTTTCTCTGATTTGTGATCAGTGTTGGACTTTTAGGCATGACAAGAGCTGTTGACAATTGCTTCTGTTTTATCAGATGACTGAGTGGAACTCTTGTGCTGGGCATAGCTGAGCTCTCTCTTGGCTGTCTCTATCCCTCAAAAAGGCCAACTCACATTCTGGTCTTTCTCACTGTAGCAAACAAAGGCTCCTGCCTCTTTGTATACATGCTGGGATAAGGATCATAGAATAGCATTGTCTATATCTCATAGTAAGACACTTTGATTTTAACTAACAACTTTCTTTCTCCCTTGGAATTGAATATGGGACCAGGGAGTAGGGATGAAAATAGATTTGAATAACTGCCAAACCCCTGAACTGAATCACTCCCCATTAAATAACTAAGACTTTCTTTGTAGCTTCAGTTCAAACCTGGACACTGAGACTCTTCTTATGATCAGGGTGGATTACCTAACAGAGATGCACACGTAGATGGATTTCTATTAGACCCCATGCCACAAATATGAAACACAAGCAAAGATAAATCTGAATCCCCAGCAGTAGACAGCACAGCCTAGGTACAAGCAGAAATCCCTCCTATAACAAGGTCCCAAAATAGGATTGAGCATAGGATTCATGTCTGATTTCTTTAAATCAGGAGAGGAACACAGTGTAGTCCAAGTAGCATTACATTACTCGGAGTAACTCAGCTTGGGCTTCAGTCCGATTTTCTCCATTTACTTAATTTTCACTGGAATTTAGAATAAGTTTTTTTCCCAATTCCAGGTCTTAGATGTAAAAGAGAGTTTTAATTTCCACTTCACAGTTATCACTAATATCAATTAAAATGCATAATCCTTTTGGAGATAATTGGAAAGACTTATGTTGGACATATTTCTACCTTGAGATTTAATTCTTAGATCGAATGTATACAATAACACAGTGACATATGCCGTTATTTCTGTGAAACAACAGACCACTTCCATGATAAAATAGGTGAAAGTAATTTTTTGATAGTGTTGTAGATAAAAAAGTACAGTGTATTTTTCACATTTCAAATATGGGTAGTCAACCCATTCAAAGATTCTTAGAGTATATATCATTAATGGCATTTATATCTCTGCATTTCTAGCTGTAATTCTTATTTATATCATTTTTATGTTGTGGTGATTATCACCAAGAATAAAAATTTGACATTGTGGCATGAGCTATGTATAATAAGAAAGTCAGTCACAACAGCTGCTTACTCAAGAATATATGAAAATCTGACTTATGCAGAATTTAAATAAGAGAATCTCAGCATTTCTTAAATAGTTTAATGCTTAAAATAAGCCTAGTTCAAGTACTGTGTTAATAACAATAGTCACCATGCTGTACGTTAGATCCTCAGAACTTATTCTTATAACTGAAAATTTATGCCCTTTGACCTCACCCTGAGAGTAGATCTTAAGCATTCTCACCACACAAACACACACACACACACACGCACACGCATACACAAGTTATCTGTGTTAACTGTGTAAAGTGATGGACGTGTTAATTATCTTTATTTTGCTTACCATTCTACAATGTACATTTATAGCAAATCGTCATGTACATTTTGAATAAATACAGTTATATTTGTCAGTTATTCTCCACTAAAGATAAATATAATAAAAAGAGACCTAATTCATGTAGAACGGTAAAGTCATGCAAATTAGAATAGTTTGAAAACATATTTTCTTCATTTTCTAAAACAAAATAAGAGAAAATTGCATTTCTTTATTCTGTCAAGTATGCATTAAGGCTGTTTGGAGAGAACCTTAGTGATATTAATAATACTGCATCATAAGAGCCATCATTTTATTTTATTTTCTTCAGCTATGTTGAGGTATAATTAAATAAAAGTGTAAGATATTTAAGCTGTACAACTGATGATTTGATATACGCATACATTGTGAAAGGATTCCCCCTTTGGGTTAATTAAGACATCTGTCACCTCACATGTTTATTTACCTTCTTTTGGTGAGAGCTTTTGAGATCTATTCTCTTGCCAAATTCCAATTATATAAGTAAGAGCTATACTTTTCTGATATACTCTTTCAGGTTTTTGACCTAGATTTACATCCATGGAGATTATCAAAATATAAGACTAATTCTTTAATGATAAGGGCAGTAAGAACTATTAGATAATGTCCTCTAGGATGTGATTCCTGAGTTTGGCTCTCTATCACAATCCTTGGCAGGAAATGGGAGGTGTTTGTTAAACAATAAATTATTGATATTTACTCACAGTGATGCTATTTCCTAAGGCCTGAAAAAGTAATGAGAAATATCTTTTATAAGTTAACATTCCAAGTGTCTTTGTTGCAATAAATCTATACACAGGATTTGAGAACCACTTCTCTATCATGTCTTGAATTATTCTGATTCAGTACATCAGCTACCAAGTATGGCCATCAGCTAGAGAGATTTTTTTTTCCAAATTTCACACCAGAGGATTTGTAACACAGTGATAGAAAAGCATTCGTTCCTATTATCGGCAAATGCTTGGTTGATTTTTATTTCACTTTCTTTCATCAAAATATTCCCTAGTTTATCTGCTTAGTAAAAGACTAAAGGTTACTTTCATACTTAACTGAGTAGGGATGCTATTTTTATATTGCATGCTGTTTGTGTCTCCTTTAATCATAATCACTAGTCCACAAATCCAGAGGCTGAGTTAAGTCATGATATCAAATATATAGAGGACTGATGAGTACCCTATGGCCAGCTGATTGTTTAATGCCCATATAGCTTTATAACTTGACCCCTAATAATCCCATTGTCTTGTAGAGGGAAAACATGGCTCAAAGAGATGAGGTGACTTCCCCTGAGTCATGCATATGGATGCAAGCAGTGTAAGGCGTAGACAGTGAGCATTCCTAGATAAGATTTGAAAGGCATGGGATTCTGAGAGGAGAGTGACTCTGAAAGAGGAAAATGATGACAGTATATGTGATGTTCATCGAATCAGTGCATGTGTCCTGGAAGCAGGAATACAAGGAAGGACTGAGGCCTTTCTCAGTAGTGCTGTAAAGGTATAAAGAGCTATACTGCTGACTCTTAAGTGGGTGCTAGTCTTCAGGGGAGGATGAGAGAGGAATCTCTACTGGAACCAGGTAGAATGGAGGATGGGAACTAAAGAGTGTCAGGAAGGGGAGAATAGGTCCTTTTTCTATCCGAAATATGGAGCCTCTTGATCCTAAACATGGGGCCAGTGGGAGAATTTACATGATTCAGAGGACCCTGAGAATTGGAGCTGTGAGTCTCTCCTCTGCTTTTGATGACTAGGGAGAATGTATAATTTAATACCATTCATATAGATATTACTAAACACAGTTGCTATGATAATGTTAGTGATAAAATTCAAATGATTAAAATAGGAATATGTAATTCAAATAGAAGTAAAAATATTTTACAATACAATGAAACAGCAAAAGGAACCAGCTTCAAAACTGACATATGTAACAGAAAAATTTTGTTCAAAGGCACTGTAGTGTGTACTTATCATATGTTTTTTGAAATTCTAACTAAATAAATGAACTCATTTAGTGAATAGGAAATATTAAAAGAATACCCAAGTTCAGTTGCAGATGCTGCATTTCCCAATTTTTAAAATGTAAGATTTATTAAAACATAATGATATCTTGAGAATGAATAGTTTCTGGTTCAAAAATTGTGTTCCTCTCTACTGTGGAAGATATTAGATCTGAGACCACTGGCAACTTTCAGATCTTCTATGCAATATCATAGTACTATTCAGGTGAAAATTGTTTGGGATTCACTCTATTTGCTGGGAACACACATCTTACCTCTTCATTTAAAACTAGTTGTATTGGGCTTCCCTGGTGGCGCAGTGGTTGAGAGTCCGCCTGCAGATGCAGGGGACACGGGTTCTGTGCCCTGGTCTGGGAAGATCCCACATGCTGCAGAGCAGCTGGGCCCGTGAGCCATGGCAGCTGAGCTTGCGCGTCTGGAGCCTGTACTCCCCAACAGGAGAGGCCACAACAGTGAGAGGCCCGCATACCGCAAAAAAAAAAAAAACAAAAAAACAAAAAACCTAGTTGTATTAATTATTTTTGTAAAATTATTTTTCTGCTGCCTATTCTTAGAATAATTTTATATAGAGAAAGATCATGATGACTTATATATAATGAAATGATAAAAGAAATCTAAAAGTAATTGATCAGACAAAAAAACATTTTCTTCATCTCTGTCAGAGTAAAATAAACTTTGGGAACTTTGTTTTATATCCACAATCACACTTTTGTAGCATATATGAGACTGACCAACAGATATTGAGTTATGTCCAGAGGTATAAGGAACTAGAAAGTTGAGATGATTTCAGATTTTTTTCTGTAATAGTATGTCACTTGAGGACAGCGTAGAATTAGGCATTGAGGTCCTTATTCACCATATGGGTGAATTTCTCAGATAGATATTCAACCTTATTCCTTTTTTTGTTTGTAAACATTTGACGCAGATTTCAAGGTCAAAGATTTACTTAATCATTTGTAATGGCCCTTTGTGATATTATTCTATAGAATTCTAAGAAGAGAAAACTTTTAGTATCTCAGCTCTCTAATTGTCTAAAAATAAGCCACTTCATCTTTAAGTTTGGACATTATGAGCTGCCTACATTCCTGTGGCGAGCCTCCCCACCACAGCAACAGCAAAACCTTCTTATTTAAGGAAGATCAACAGCCATACACATTTTTCTTTTATTCAGTCCAATTTAAACTCACTTTTAATATCATTTAAAAGTATATAAGCAAATCCTACATGACATTTTTATTGCTATTGTAATATCTCAGGTTTAAGTTTTAGCAGTAAATATAGTCTGGTGCAACTTTAGAGGCAAAAAAAAGAAACTTGAGTTTAAGTATATTTTTGATTTATATGATCGTTTAACTTTTGGAGGTGACTATTATCTTTGTAGAAGACACCTGTGCATGTGACGAATCTGAAGTAATTGGATTTTCAAGTGACCTCTAGAGGTTATGTTTTGTTTTTAATAGGCATTACATTTTAGGAAGCCTATGGAAGTTAAAAATTATATTTTTGAAAGACTTCACATATAGCTATCATTGGTACGTCAACTGAATTTAATTGACCCAGCCTACCAATTTATATTTTTTGAAAAGCCCCAAATTAATTCCAGAGTCCAAAGAACCAAAGGTGATTATTTTGCCTTTGAAGATGAGTTTAATCATTAATACAGATGTTTAGAATCTGTTAGATTAGTCCTGGTTAAAAACCAGGACTCTGACATCACATAGACTTTGGGCTTCAATTTCTGCTCTGCATCTTAAGAGTTGGATATTCAAGGCAAGATAATTTATCCTTTCTAAAACTCAATTCCCTTATCTGTAAAAGAGGGGAGGGTGTAAAAATAGTCTTTACTTCATAGGTTTATTGTAAAAATAATTGTAATAGTACAACTAAAGAGCACAGTAGAGTATTTAGAACATAATCATCACACACTAAATGTTGTTCCCTATTATTACTCTCTTTCTCCAGTCCAGAAATGGATTGGTGGAGATTGATGGAAGGTGAGGGTATCCAGGGGAAAAGACACGGTAGATTAGTAAGTACTCTAGTAAAGGATGAGTAGTCTAAACTTATGAGGACTACCCAGAACTCACACCAGAGGGCACTCTGCCATTATCTTGGCAGTGTAATGAATAATGGTTCCCAAACTTTGTAGGTAAACCAAAACAGTTCTACCTGCTTAGGCTGCTTTCTCTGACTCATTATTCCTGTACCTCAGAGATTCATCAGAATTAAGCAGTGATGTCATTTTGAGTTTTCAAAAGTTAGTTAATACAGAAACATGGTAAAATATACACTCACCTAACATTCACAAGAATAATGATTGTAATTAAGTTACTAGAACTATTTAACCTGTTTATAAATGTAGAACAATGATACTTTTTTTGTCTGCTTTGTCTCACTTTTTTGTTACTAATGAAAGCATATACGTGAAAAATCTTGAACACCTTTGAAAAAAACAGTGAAATAATTGAAATATTGTTACTGACCTACTTTGTGGAAAACACTCAAAGCAAGCATAGAAATGATAGAAATTGTGGTATTATATATGTGTATTTGAAAGAATTGACTTTTCAGTGACCTAATATTCTAAAGAATTTTACTTTGTTTTGTATCCATGAAAATATGGATTTCTTTTTTTTTATTTTTACAAGAGAAATAAACTGACACCAAGCATTGTAAGTGGATGACCACAACAAAAGCAACAATGATTGCAATTACCAAACAGGAAACACACTCATACTATGTCATAATATTGACATTCAGTCCAGTAATCCTCCACTGTAACAGCTCCTTTACTTTGCAGTGAAAATTGATTTGTATATTTTTTGCCTCTGAGTCCTTGTGGGATTTTTTTTTATTATTCAAACAGAAGTCACAAAAATTATAATCATCCTCATCAGTTCACTCAGTCCCATGTAATTAATTTTTTTTCATCTTGATCTTTTGTTAGCACTTTTATGAATTCATCAGTTTTCCATTAGAGTTCTGAAAATGCTTATTCATTCAGTTCAGCAGTATAGTCAGTTACCAGAAACCGGTACTTGTCAGAGTCTTTTCCATAAATTCCTTGAAGATGAAACCCTTTTATAGGAACATTTTTGCAAAAGTATCAGAGTATACCCAGAACTGTCTGTAAATGACAAAAGACTTAAAAATGACCACGGTTAAAGATTTGATGAAAGTTCATAATAATGCAATTGACAAGGAAATTTAGTTATTCTGAGATATAGAGAAAATATGGATTTCTGAAATAGTTGCATTTTGCCATTCAGGTTGACCTTTATGTGTTTTAGTAATCCAATCAGCAAAGCTTTTAATTTCTCACTGTGTTTGGAAGCTGCTTTGGCCAGCATTTGGAGATCCAACAGGGTACAGTCCACTTCATCTTGGCATCTAGTAAAGAATGGTTTAATGACTGGACTCTCACAGCCTGCTCAGGCTGAATCATTAGTACTATGTAAAAACCTTATGATTTACTTAATGTGCTTTCTATACTGCATATTTTATTATTTTTAAATCATAGCATGCCATGACTGTTTTAAGTCATGTCACCTTAAAGCTTGCTGGTTTCTGTACATTATCAAGTTAGGGTATTTAAAAAATAAATTGTTGAACACTTTTGAGTTTTCAGTGCAGTATTCAAATATATTTATTATGTAATAAAATTGGTTATGTGAAGTACTTACATTTGAAATTAAGTATATAAAGATGTATGGAAATGAATGAGATAGCTGCACCACTGATTTCAATGAAGTTTGATATGGAAAGAATACCACACAATCATATTGCTCAGTATTGTATAGAAGGGATCTAAAGTAACTATATTAACTTATTGGGGCCATCTTTCATTCTCTTATTACTTGTGCTACCATGCGTTTTGCCCACTGTGGTCACAGTGCCTGGTAGAGAGAAGTACTCTGAAAAATGTCAAAAGCTCTTTTGCCTGAAATGGTATGTCCTCCTTTCATCTAAGGATGCTTTCACAGAATATTATACACAAAATGATTAGCACATCAACCTCTTTATTGACCACCTCCCTCCAAAAAGCTCTGCAAATGAGTTTTTATTTCAGGTGTTAATGATTAATATTTTTTTCTGATTCACTTACATTTCTCATTGAAATATCATCTCAAAATAAATTGAAATCTATCTATATAATTCATTACATTGAAGCCGACACTCAATTTTTTTCTTTTAGGTAATAAAAAATTAATAGCACTGATTTCAAGTTTAAGTATATCCACCATTTTTATTGCCATTTCCATTTATTTACTATTAGAATTTCATATGGGAATTATGGGTATTGGTATAAGGAACATCTCTATTGACTGTAAAGTACTTTAGTAATTATAGATAGAAGGAAAAGAGACCTTTGGAATATTAGATAAATATTTTTTTACTTTTTTTCATTTATAATTTGACTTTGCTTATAGTGGACTTTGCCTTGTAGATTTAAAAAATATATATAGTTGATTTTAATATTTAAAGAACACCTACAATTACATTAAAACAAGACCAAAACCTAAAAGGAAAATAAAAGAGAACATTTGGGAACAAGCAGTCCATAGAAATAGAAATAAAAATGACTCAAAAGATTAAAACTCTGCTCATTCTTACATATAATACCAAAAAATGCAAAACAAACTGTACTCAAACACATGCTCCCTCTCTCTCTCTATATATATGTATATATATAACATGGTACATGATAGTATCTGATATATCTAATCTACCTACTCTGTTTATGTATATAGAAGTATGTATATATAATCAGAAATATATATACATATATATATATAATCAGAGTCCTTAAGAAAGAACAAAGCATCATCTATCTACATAGACATATAAATAGGTCAGATTAGAAAATAACCCCAGAAATACATGAGAAATAACTCACATTGTTGCCCAGGCTATGGGAAAGCAGAGACACTTGTATACTGCTGGTTTCGGTATGGGCACCTTGAGTAATATAACCACTATGAAAAGTAGTTTGGCAATATTGAACATAATTATAAACATACCTATTCTCTGACCTCCCCAATTTAATTTTTTTAGATTTAGCCTGGAGAGATATTTTGCACAATAAAATGACATATGTAAAAAGATAGTCATTTCAACATTATTTAAATAACAACAGAATGGTAACAATCTATATGTCTATCATTGGGGGACTATTTAAATTATAGTACACCAATTAGAAATATAACTTTTTTGAGCTGTCCTGGAAAGTCTCTAGTATTTATTGTAGAGTAAAAAAGAATAACTGTGAACATAAACAAGAGACTAATAGCAGTGATGTGGGGTGACAAATGTGTGACTATGAGAAGGAAACTTTTTGATGTATATCCTTTTGTACCTTTTGATTTTGGAATCAATGACTGTACTATTTAGTATGAAAATAAAATTAAAAATAGAAATAAGATGCAGTTAAATTAGTTAGGGTATTCTTACTTCCAGATTATTGTTCTCTGTAGACATAAAAATCAACATTGATACCTACATAAAATGATTGCTCTATAAATCATAAATACAAAGTGTATTAAGGAACCAAGGACACTGGTAAGTAGCAATAGTTTTATAATTGATTGACAAGTATGGCGGCAAGAACTGATATGCTGAAATTTCACATCTTTGTCTTTGCATAAGCTATTCATTTTGCCTAAAATTTCCTTCTTCTGAGTCTTCTGTATTTTTATTTTAGAATCACTATTCATTCTCCAGTTCCCAGTTTAAACCTTTATTTTTTTAAATTTAAACAGATACTCCAGTACCGTTAGCTTGGTTTGTTCTTTCCTATCAACTCTGATTACATATCTATTTTAGCACAGATAATCTTTTACTGTATTTTTGTTTCTTCTATTTTCCCCTAACATACTGAGAGCAGGGATTGTACCTTTTTCCTTTTGTCTTCTCAGCATTGGCAATGTCTGACACATAGTAGGAGATCAATAAATGTTTTTGAAATAATTGAACAATAAAGGTAGTGCACAAGGTAATCAAAATGGTTGTATGAATATAAACTATTTTAAGGGAAAATATAAGAATGTAAAAGAAAATGTCTTTTTTATACTGAGACTATTATATTTATAACCATTATGAGGTATAGAAGAGTGCTATTAAGGACACATCAGCAACATTAATTTTGAACAGTGTGCTCAGACCTTTACATTATTCTAGTTTTGCAGGTTACTTAACTGAGGCGAATAAAGGTTAAGTAATTTTTACCAGATAATACAATTAAAAAATTGAACAGTTAATTTGAAAGCAGTCTATATTTCCCCCAAATTCTCTACTCTTAACAATTCACAGATACTCTAAACCAGGATGATAAAAATGACTAAAGAAGAATATAGACTTCAGGAATTACCTAGAAGTAAATCTACAACTATTTATTCTACCAACTGGGAACCA
Source organism: Monodon monoceros (assembly GCF_005190385.1). Lineage (NCBI taxonomy): Eukaryota > Metazoa > Chordata > Mammalia > Artiodactyla > Monodontidae > Monodon > Monodon monoceros. Next base: position 50,200,381 of record NW_021703767.1, read on the forward strand.
TTTGATTAATGAGAAAGTCATGTAGATGGCTGATTAGTACCATATCTTTTGATTATTTTTCACCATGGCTAAATGTTCTGCTCAACATTCATGGAGGATGTAGGAGAGGAGAAGATGAAACCAAAAAACATGATTTTTTTCCAAAATATATTTCCTGAGAGAATGAAAAACTGGCAAGGGTAACTACGAGAGTGTGTGGACATTCTAATGAGTTAGTCTTTTTAAGGTAGTAAGATTATCTGGTGACTAACATGTTTTGGATTTGTTTCTATCAATAGCTAGGTTGGTGAGTTCTTAAAATTCCGTCTTGCAATGTCTCTATTCAGTCGGTGTTCTGAGTGTTAAATGAGGAATTCGGTTTTAGGTCTCAATCCCTAAACTACTTTCCCCTTCTTTATTTCTAGCCTTTAAGTTTTTCTTAGTCATATACGATAAAACTAATATTATTTATTTTGCCTGGGATATTTTACCACTACGTTCAGTTAAATTTCTCCCTCATTATTGGTTTATATGTGCTCAAGACTGTGTTTTTTTTTTTTTTTGATACTTAATATACATCAGTGGAAATGCCATTGCTTATTGTTCAAAAGCAAAAATAATAAAAATAACATAAAAAAAACAAGAAATGAGGCTCAAACTTGGTTAGAAAAAACACTTTTGTTTATATGTTTAATTAAGTGAATGTATTCAGCCTAATTTTTCTTTCCATAGTTTTAGATTTAATAAAACTGAAAATAGAAAATAATGAGTGACTACTAAGTGCTAATTAGTATATTTGTCATCTGTGATTATTTTATGTTCTTTAAAATTGACAAAACCATTATGTACCTTAAATTACAGGAATGATATGGAAATTCAGTGATACTTATTAAATAATTTGATATAATAAAAGGTAGTGTCTTCAGAGACTTACATTTATTACTTTTATACATGACTGACATTTATGATTTTTTGATGCTTGACATATGTTTACTCCAAAAGTCATGAACTCTCTTTTGACCTTGAGAAACAGAGAGAAATTTTTCAGATAAAGGCTGTTTTAGACATTAAAATAGATCACTCAAGCAGTCAGTCAGCCAATATCAGACAGTCAGCCAACACATTCTGTATTCTCAGAAAGGTCCATTTCCTACTGAAAATTATTCTTTTGGTCATACAAATCCATCGGAAGTTAAGATAATGGAAGAAAACCAGTTTCACTATTTATTTCAACAACCTCACCTAAAGTATTATTCTTAAAAATCTAACCACAGATCAAGAACAAGCTAAAGCTTAGTTTGACATATGCAATGACAAGAAAAGGGAGTGGATAAACTTAGGAGGGAGGAAAAGGGAGTGGATAAAATTAGGAGGGAAGCAGAAGAGGAATAATTTCTATTTCCATAGTACATTTTTTTGAAGGAGCTCAGGGAAAGTGATGAAAAAGATATGACAATATATAGAAGCTACTTTTCTCTCAGAGACCATATCTAAAAATTAGGAATACAAAATACTCACTGGCACATTGCGTTGTGTGCTGAGGAATCTTTATAGGCCATTTGTTAACCTAGGATCTGATCCCCACACAATACAATGGTAATGTAAACCTGAGCTTAAGAAGATAACATAATTTCAGACTGTTAAAGAAGAGCTTGTTTATATTTGTTACTGAATAGATGATTGTAGATATCAAACCACAATACTTATAGTCTACTCTATTGGGTGTATCTAAGAGTAATGTGCATCTACCATTCAGATTATTTTTTCTAACTAGAATTCCTCTCTAAAAAGAACCAGCATTTCTTCTAGTGAAGCCTTGTTTTAGCTCTGAGACAGAAAATATACAAAATAATTACTGGGGCAGCTTTTGTCATGGACAGAAAGAAAGTAAACTACTAAACAAAAGCAGACAAAAGAAACATAATCGGTTATATTAAAAAATGAGAATGTCACCAGTAGAGAATACAATTAATTTAAGAATATTGAATACAGGTTAAATTGTCCAAAATGGTATGTAATAAAAAAGAAAGACAACAGAAAAGTCCCAAACACAACTCTTTAAGTTGAGTCGCAGCTAATTGGAGTGTTGATAACCTACTCTAGTATTTAGATATTTAGAAAAAAATTATCAACCATCCATCTTGCATTTCTTGGGCAAACTGTGGTTTAGGTTAACTTGATAGTCATAATTATTAAGGGAAATTTCTCTTTACAGAATTCCAGCTAATGAATGTGGATCGAATGGTATAATTATAAAATCATTATTTTATAGCCTTTACTTAATTTTTTAAAAATAATGATCATCAGGCTTCCCCGGTGGTGTAGTGGTTGAGAGTCTGCCTGCCGATGCAGGGGACACGGGTTCATGCCCCGGTCCGGGAAGATCCCACATGCCGCAGAGCAGCTGGGGCCTGTGAGCCATGGCCGCTGACCCTGCGCGTCCGGAGCCTGTGCTCCACAACGGGAGAGACCACAACAATGAGAAGCCCACATACCGCAAAATAATAATAATAATAATAATAATAATGATCATCAATGGATGAATCTGAAAAAGGAAGAGATGATAGTAGCCGTTATAATTCAGGAAACCGGCTGCCATCATTTGAACCCACTGAAATCTTTGTATCCCTAAAAGTGATGTAATCATCCTTTGTCCTTCTAATAATATGCAGTTTAAAGCACCTGGCATCCCTTTGAGGCCTTCTTGCCAAAATACTTTTACCTAATTTTAGCCTTGATAGTGGTTATAATTTTTGGGGAACTACAGAAGATAAAAGACGAAGTTAAATAATACAAAGAGGCAAATTGAAAAATTCAGAATGTGGATTATTCTAGAGGTTAACTGGTTCTGATTCTGTAAAGAATCAGTGGCACAAAAAATGAGAAGGAAAGAGGAAAATGTATGATTAAAAAGATACGAGTTACAACATCAAATGGGTCCTTGGGTAGATCTTGTTTTGAATAAAATAACTTTAAAAAGATTTTTTGAGAGAAATAGAAAAATTTGGTTATGAACTGCTATCAGGTGATACCAAGGATTTATCCTTAATTTGTCAGGTATGATAATGGTTATAATAGGAAAGTACATATTATTTAGAAATGCATACTAAAATAGAGTAAAATGACATGATTTCTGGGATTTGTTTAATAATGTCTCAAGAAGGAGAAAAAGAAGTTTTAGCTGAAGCAAAATCCAAATTTTGAATCTGGGTAGTAGATAAGGAGGATTCAGTGTACTGTTCTCTTTTGTGAAGTTGATATTTCAATATTTTTCTAACAAAATAAATTTTAAAGTATTAATATCTACATTTTTCAGAAACATTTTATTTGTAATTAGTTATATACATGACAAAATCTTGCATTCCTACCTAATAATGTGTAAGAGGTATATAGTTTTTCAAACTTATTTTGGAGAGGTTCAAAGAATTTTGAAGAACCTGGTCAAAGTATACCACCAAACCTATTGAACCTGGTGCCAATGGCCTGATCTTGAATATAAATTTGACATCTATGATCTATTTAGATACCATACCCATAAAAACCCAGTTAATATGGCTGCAAAGATTCTAGAGCTATGTGTTTATTTACCTACTTACATATTAATTGATTGATTGATTGATTGATCTGACATCCAGAGTTTTGCTCCTGAGGTCTAAGTTAAAACTCTTTATCTGCCATTTTTCTCAGAACAGATTTCCTCTATTGATTACTTCCATATCCTTTTGAAAGCAGAACCCTGGGATATTTTTAACCCTGTTTTAGTTTCCTGTGTGAACTTGAATTTAAAATTATAAATTTCTTTCTTCCTAAAGTGTCATATTCAAATGATACTTAATCACTTTCAAGTGGAAATTGGGGTTATAAGTTGTCAATTTCTCTGTAAAATATCCATTTTTCCGTCAGAAGAAAGAATATCTCCAAATACGATATACATTTGGACAAAGTCCATGATAAAATACTGTCAAGAGCTTTCCCTTAAATACTTGTTTTTGAGTGGGTGTCATGTATGAAATTACAAGTAACTACTTTGTTTGTTTTGCGGTACGCGGGCCTCTCACTGTTGTGGCCTCTCCCGTTGCGGAGCACAGGCTCCGGACGCGCAGGCTCAGCGGCCATGGCTCACGGGCCCAGCCGCTCTGCGGCATGCAGGATCTTCGCGGACTGGGGCACGAACCCGTGTCCCCTGCATCAGCAGGCGGACTCTCAACCACTGCGCCACCAGGGAAACCCACAAGTAACTACTCTTTATTGGCCAGTAGGTGGCAAAATATAGTGTTAGTGACAGCATCAAAATATAAGTTGTGTTGTGTCCCAAGTTGTGTTGCAATGAAATGCTATTTCTTGAGCAGCAAATGCAAATAAATTGGGGCATTAAGCACCCAAATTCTAAGACAAACATGTTGAGAGTAAAACGTAGTTTGTATTTGCAGTTACAACACACGGACTTTACCACACATCTCTAACTTGAATAGGGCACAGCTGCTTCTGTATTAAGTCATTTTGCAGTACGAAAGAGAAAAATGCAGTGAAAGATGTGTGTGCTGTTATTTCACATTGAAAATGTTTTTCATTGTACACTTCTGAAAGGATTTACCACTTGAGAAGTATGTTACGGTAAACCTGGAATATGGAGCGCCGTTGTGCTCTTTTCCTATCATGTTAAAGTAAAACAACATGGGATAAAGGAGTTAAGGAGGGGAAGGCAGGTCCATTAACACACTGACCTCACACCAGTAGTTTGACAGAGCCAGTACGCAGGACTTGAATTTCATAATGTACAATCTGCTGAAAGGAAAGTGTAAACAAAACCTCAGAAACAGCAGGAGTGGGAGGATAAAGGTGTATTGCTGCTCCTATAAAGCACTCTGTACCCTGTGCTCATGTCAGATCTACACAATGCTCATGCAGGGAGAGTGAAAGTTCACAAACAAAGATGTTAGAGTGCTCCAAGGCCATCTAGGGAATGTTAAGACTCAGAGGGACTTAGTGGGCTTAAAAGAAGCATCAGTCAATTTTTCCCAAGAACCTTTCATCCTCAGAAAATGTACAGCTGTGTCTTGTTTTAGATAGTCATTAAATGGGGCTAACAAAAGACCTTGAACCAAGAACATACCATTAAAGTGAAGCTCATCTGTAGGTGAAGTAGGATGTTTCTTCACAGTGTGAATTAGAGGGATTTAAAAGGACTCTCATCCCCAAACGTCCTTTTCTTTTACACACTCACCCTGACACACAGAGACAAGATACACTGAAATTGTTGAAGTCTCTTGCACAGCTCATAATTTTTTGTGTTTTTGTAATTTAACCATTTTCTCTTTGCAGTGCGATGCTCTTCCTCCTCAGTCTCATCTGATATCCACCTTGTTCTTTTCCTTTGAAATTTATTTCTAAATAGTCTATGGGAATATTTTTAAGATTGTCATATTCTTTAATCTTTTACCTCTACCTTCAGCTTTTCCCTTTCTTCCAAATGAGGACAACCCGAGAAAGTCAAATATGCTACCCAAACTAATCACATAAGATTCCCCACTTTAAGTTAGCCCACCTCCAGTTTCCCCTGCCAAAAACCTCCATTCAAAGCATTCCTGAAGTCTTTCTTTTTTCACTACAAAGCTTCCTGAACCTCTTGCTTGCCTTTGAATTTCTGACAAATGTTAAGTCATTGTGGGCTGACTCCTTTGCTCTAGCAAACTTTGAACTAAAAAAAAAACAACTCTATTTTTTCTCATTTGGAGTCTTTATTTCTACATGATTTAAAAAGAATCTCAGAAACCTATGCATTTATAGATTAAGAATATTGGACGGAAAGCCAGTTTTTTTTTTCTTCAGGATGGCAGAGGGAAATTAGGGAAGAGAAGGGGAAGTCAGTGAACTTATATAGAATAGGACATAATTTGCATGCCTATAAATAAGAATTATCTTGCATTACTGTTACCTGACATTCACAGAGTTGTAAAATAGCTTTCATAGGATCTTTATCAGACAATTCTGCAGCGTGTCCTCCAAGATCTCCACAATGCATAGTTTTCCATTGTAACACAATTTTTTCCTATGTACCCTTCAGCTAAACCTGAGTTTTGGGTGAGAAAAACTAGATATGTGACAGGAGTTAGTAAGGGGTTCTTTACCACATTGTTCATGGTAACTCCCTAACTTTTATTTCTTCCAGATCTCATGCTCTCAAGCTACCTACATATCCAGCAGGTACAAAGGTAGTCTTTTTCCCACCTCGCTGTGTGTCCTCTATCACCACCAATGACTTCGCTTGTTCAATGTAAGTTGAAACCCCTCATATTTTTATGAGGCGGGACAGATTTTACTAGTTTTATTTTTTTCTGCAAATAACAAAATTAAGAAAGAGTTAGTGTAAGTATATTCTGATATATGGGGTGTAGTGCCTGGCTAGACCCCATATCAGAGAGCTCTAAGTTACACTCTCTTTACTTTAAATATATATGATTGTATTTGTGCCCATGGACCCCTCTCAAGGCCAGTGTCTTACTAAACACATTTTCATGGCACAGTGTATGTGTATTTGAAGTAAAAAAAAATCCACCCACCCCCTAATTAAAAAGAACAAACTAACAAAAACTAGCATGAATTGTGAAGAAATGTGTCAAATATTAGCAAGTATGTACTTTCGGTTTGGCAGTGGATGTTGCAATTATGATTCTGAGTATCAGGATGGCACTTTGTCATGGTAAGTCACCCTCCTGTTCTGCCTCAGTTTACTAATTTTTGATATCTACTCTTTAGAGTTTGTCACTGCCTATATGTACAGTCATCTGGTACTTTATTACAACAGATGATAAGTATTTTTAATCTCCAATTCTCCATCAGTGATGCACAGACAAATTAGGGAGAGAGAGTTTCAGAATCTGACCAGTACCATCTAGTGGTACAAAATTTATTTTTTTCCTTTTTGATATATCATCTAGTTTAGCTCTCACCCAAGGCATTGAAGAAATAATCTCCATCTAATTGCATTAGATGATTGGCACCTAGATTCCTACCAGCCTAGCAGGTTGCTGAGCAGCTTTCATTCTTGCCCACTGCCTCTCTTGTGGACTCCTTGTTTTGCGAAATGAGAGATTTTCTCAATAAGACTGTAGACATTATGGCTTGCTCTCCCACTACATATGTCAGGTTGTAGTGGTGAAGTTATTGGAATCATTTTTCTCTTCTAATACACAAGCTTGTGAGGTCATTAACAGTTTCATGTAGAAATTTACTGCTGGCTGATCCTCAGTAAGGATCATTTTTCAGGAATCATTGCTTGACACAATTTAATGTTAGGTAGTGAGCATATGCAGAACTGAGGTTCATTTTTCAACAAAGGGCCACGTGTTTTAACCTTCATCACTATCATATATGATGCACATTTATTCATAAATTTATTAAATGTTACTATACCTACTATGTTTAATTTTCTCTCTTGAGTGCTATGAAGGATATGAGGAATATAAAACATTTTTTAATGAGCTTTTAGTAAAATAATGGAGATGTGTTCAAAAATTACTGTAATACAAGGCAGCATATTTTGTACTGTAAGAGTATTATTTGTTATCCCTAAGTACTGTGGGGTTTCAGGAAGAGAAAGATTGTATCTTTATATAGCACAGGATTTGGGTTGGGTTTCTAAGGGTGGGTGAGATTTTGAGAGACAGATGTTATAAATGGAAAACACTTTTACTAGTTAGACCTGGTAAAGCCCAAGAGATGTCCAGCGAAATGGAAATTGTTTTGTTGTAGGGTAGGTTATATCTGGGAGTATGATAGGATATTGTGTTTCTAAACAGAGAAAAGGAGATGGGGGAGGAACTGTCAGTGATCTACTGAGGAATTTATATTTTCTTTAACATAGGCAATAGGGTTTCACTGAAACATTTTAAGCAAAGAATTGGCATAATGCGTTGCTATTTTAGAAGGGTTGGTCTGTTGGCTATGGGCAAGATGGATTGTAAGGGGTTGGCAGGAGAATAGAGCAAGTGAGTCCAACTTGGGAGAAGGTGTGATAATTTAAGAATATTATTTGTCTTATTTTATCTCTTATTATCTCTCTAATAATACATACATTTTAATATATTATCATTTTTAATCTGCTTATTGAAAAACCAAATCAACAGGTTAATGGAAATCAAAAAGAATAAAAAAATTTGACATGGTGTACTTTGAAGAAATGTGGTAAAAATTAAAAGGTTGATTTGGATGACCACATATTTAGACTTTATTTATTTATTGAAGTATAGCTGATTTACAATATTATATTTTACAGGTGTCCAATATAGTGAATCACAGTTTTTAAAGGTTATACTTTACTTATAGTTATTATAAAATATTTGCTTTATTCCCTGTGTTGTATGATACATCCTTGTAGCTTATTGTATACATAACTGTTTGTACCTTTTAGTCCCCTGCCCCTATATATCCTCTTTTCCCTTCCCTCTCTGCAGTGGTAGCCACTAGTTTGTTCTCTATATCTATGAGGCTGTTTCTTTTTTGTTAGTCAATGGTTGGTTGTATTTTTTAGAATCCACATGTAAGTGATATCATACAGTATTTGTCTTTGTCTGGCTTATTTCACTTAGCATAATTTGTTGTTGCAAGTCCATCCAGGTTGTTGCAAATGGATAAAATTTCTTTTTTATGGCTGAGTAGTATTCCATTGTGTGTGTGTGTGTGTGTGTGTGTGTGTGTGTGTGTGTGTATCACATCTCCTTCCATATCTTGGAAATTGTAAATAATGCTGCTTTGAACATTGGGGTGCATGTATCTTTTCAAATTAGTGTTTTTGTTGCTTTTCAGGTATATACCAGTAGTGGAATTGCTGGGTTGTATGGTAATTCTATTTTTAGTTTCTTGAGAAACCTCCATAAAGTTTTCCACAGTGGCTGTACCGATTTACATTCCATCAACCGTGTATGAGGGTTCCCTTTTTCCCACATCCTCACCAACATTTGTTATTTGTGTTCTTTTTGCTCCCCTCTTGTCACCCAAGCTACATGTCCTAGGGATTTCCCCTATGAGGGCTTCCTGCTTCCTTGTGTTGTGGTAGCATGACAGTGTGGCAGTCTGGTAGGCTTGGTTGACCCTTAGCCCATTGGTTGCCAGGTCCTGCCTGTGCAGAGGCTACCAGCTACTGGTTGGCAGAGCCTGGTCATGAGGCAGCTGACTGCAGATATCTAGGGGTGTCCAGGGCTAGTTCTGGCTCACTGATGGGTGGAGACAGGATCTGGAAGACTGGGGCTGTTGCCCGCCCATTGGTGGTGAAGCCAGGTCTTGGGGTTAGCCAGACTACTGGCAGGCAGAGCTGGTTCCTAGAGTCTGGCTTCAGGGCTCAGGAATTCCAGAGCAGGTGTCAGATCACTGGTGGGTGGGGCCAGTCCCTGACACAATCAGGTAAGGAGTTTCAGGGCCTCCCAAAGATTGTGTTGGCCTACTAGTGAGCAGGACCATGGCCCAACTGATCCCAGGGCAGTGTCTGGTCTGCTGTGTGTAGGCTGGGCCCACAGGCTGTGAGATTGTGGTTTTCTTGCACCCAGTGTCTGCCTTCTGGTAGGTGAGGCTGGTCCAGAGGCTAGAGTGGGATTCCTGGAGGGCAGGGAAAATTCCTGCGCACTGGTGTGTGGACATGGGTCCAGGTCCTCTGGTGGGCAGTACAGTTTCTAGAGGCATGTCTAGAGGTGGTTGTGAGCTCAGGAAATCTTTAGGCAGCCTATCTCCTAATGGGTGGGGCTTGTGTACCCACCCAGTTAGTTGCTTGGCCTGCGGCATCTCAGCACTCACATCTACAAGCTCTTAGGTAGGACCAGGTCTTGGCGCTAATGAGCTAATGGATTTCACAATGGCATCTGCCTGCACCAGTGTCCACACAGTAGAGAGAAGTTCCAAGTGTGGCTGTCATCAGTATATATGTCCCTAGGGTGAGCTGCAACTGCCCCCGACCTCCCTGGGAGATTCTCCAAAGCTAGCAGATAGGTCTGGCCTAGGCTCCTACTGCTTTTACCCTGGGTCCTGGAGCATGTGAGATTTTGTGTGCCCTCTTTAAGAGTGAACTTTCTATTTCCCTCAGTCCTTTGGGACTCCAGAAATTAAGCCCCCTGGCTTCAAAGCCAAGTGCTCTGGGAGCTTGTCTTCCCATCGCAGGACCCCTGGGCTGGGGGCCCGACTCAGGTCTCAGAACTCTAACTCATGTGGGAGAACCTCTGCAAAATAATTATTCTCCATTTATGGGTTGCCCACCCCTGGGTATGGGGCTTGATTATATTGTGAGTACATCCCTCCTACCTGTGTCGTGGTTTCTTCTTTACGTCTTAATTGTAGAGGATCTTTTCTGGTAGGTTTCTGTCTTTTTCTTCAAAGGTTGTTCTGCAAACAGCTGTGATTTTGTTGTGCTCATGAGAGGAGGTGAGCTCAGGATCTTTCTACTCTGCCATCCTGGCCAGTCTCCCACATGTTTTGATTTTAGATGTCAGGGAAAAGTATGGCAAAAATAGAAAAGTTATGTGAAGTGTGCTTAGAAGGCAAAATAATCAATTTTAGACCTGCTGAAATTGAGTATCCTAGGACATCTACTCCAACGTGTGCATCTAGAAATATTATTAGAATCTAGGTAGTGGGAAGCGTTAATAATTAAGATTTGAATGTCTTCAACATATACGTTAACATTGAATTTATGAGACCGTATTAAATTATTTAGTGACATAAATTTATACACATTTACACATATATTTTCTTTTAAGCTCCAAATTCAACTCTGCACATTAAACTATTACCTCACTTATTTGAACTACTCAAATAAGAGTTTTTGATAATTTGAAAGAAGCTATGCCATCTGTGAAAAACAGAACTTGCCAACTAAATCCATTGGGTAATCAGATTTGTAGATTGGGGAAAGGAATAGTAAACTGCTCAGGAGAACAAATTGTTTTTAAATATTTAAATGTGTTAGAGGAAAGCAGTCATTAAAATAAAAAAGAATCACATATCTTCTTTAATATATTATAGATTTTCAGAGGTCATGAAGAACATTCTATATGTAGATCTGGCATACCAGTTGAAATACCTTGAGTAATTATATCTGTTGACTGAATAAATAATTGACATTTTTTCAAATACTCCTTCTAACATATGTGGTAGTGGTAAAGAGCTAAAGTTGTAAAGGCTGTCCGACATGAGTTGGAGCACTGGCTATGGCATTTACTAGGGAAAAATAACTATTAAGTATAATGATAATATCTATTTTGTAGATTTATAATATTCAATAATAAATAAAATAATGCATGTGAAGAAAGTAATGAAAATATAGTTTATACTCAGTAAATTTAAGATGAAACCAACTCTATTTGATAATGCATATTAATAGAAGCTCACTGGTCCCTCCACTCTAGCCTCATTCTACTCCTGAAGGGGAGGTAACTAGATATGGGTTGATTGACTATGGAGGCTATGTGAAATAAAACAATTGTGGTCAGTACTACTCAGTGAAGCTCCCAATATTTTGAAAGAAGAAGATAGTTGGTGTCCACATGGGGCCAAATTTTGGCATTCTTGCTTTCTTCAATGAGAGACTGGAAAGCAAAGTCAGGTTTAGATATATCTATGATTTGATATCCATCTCTCCATAAGGACACCTCATGGGGTAGAAGTCTAGGTTAGCTCTATTCTAAGTATTCAGGGAAAATATCTACCTCTAGCTATGCTGTTCTTGAGCTGACTTCTTGATGGCTCGTATGTTCTTCCTGGCCTGATCTTTTATGCTACCAGAATTGCAATTGTTTTGTTGACTATTACTGTGGACTGAGGGAAGGAAAGTTTGAAAGAGGTTGCTCTGCCACTATCAGTTTCAGGCTTTAGAACTGATTCTAGTCTGAGTAAAAGCAGTCATCCCAATTGTTCAGTCAAGACATATAAGGCATTGTATTGGCATTTGTGGCCAGATTTCATAGTAATATAGAATTAAAAGGGGGAGAATGGAGAGGTTACCAGGACTTCACTAAACTAGGAATGTGGAATCTTTTAATCTCTTCCTATCTCTATTATATATTTGTATATTTATTGGCTCCCTTTATAATATTTTGTTACTTTAGTTTCTGTCATGAGGGATATACAAAACCAGATATACTATCTACAGTAGGTATTCATAATTTATCTATAATATTGTGTTTCATAAATATTGTCTTCTCTTTTTAAGTCAATATGCTAAGAATTCTGAAGCATGCCAAAAGGAAATAGATATTGTTCTTATGAAACTTTCAGTGTAATGTGGGAGAAAAGTCAAATAAATAATACAATAAGATGAGGGTAAATATTTTTAAATTTAAGAATGGTGATGACATTAACTTAAAAATAGGTACCATAGCTCCTTGAAATAGGAGATGAAGAATCCAGTTATACACCCAATGCTTGAGTTACAGGCAGTATAATTAGGTAGAAATATTTAATAACTAGTTGGAATACAAGGCTGAAACTGTGAGAGGTTGGTGTTAAAGTAGAGTAAGCTAAGGAGTATATGGTGCCAAAATAAACAAATCCATGAAAGGCAAAATGTAGAGGAATCCTTTTCTTGGATAGGAGTGTAATATATTTTTCCAACAAGTTCTCAAGTTGTTCGTCACATACAATCCTTAAAAAAATATTTCAGCATCCACAATACATCAGGTACTGCGGGACTTCGCAGTAAACAGAGTACAGTTGATCCTCGAACAACCCAGACGTTAGGAGTGCCGACCCTTTGTGCAGCTGAAAATCCAAGTATAAGTTTACAATAGGCCCTTGGTATCTGTGGTTCTGCATCCATGATGGATTCATCCAACCTTTGATTGTGTAGTATGTATTTATTGAAAAAAATCCACATATAAGTGGACACATGCAGTTCAAATCTGTGTTGTTCAAGGGTCAGCTGTATTCTAAAATCCCTGTCCACACTGAGCTTACAGTCTAAAAAATGACCAAAAAACAAGCAAATTTTTAAAAATATATGTACTATTTATGAAGATAAGAGCTGTGAAGAAAAATTAAGCATTGTAAAAGGACAGGGAGTACTGGAATTGGGAAGGAGGATTTCTAGTGAAGATAGAAGTTTGCTGAGCAAAGTACAAAGTTTGAAGGTTGGGGAGTAGGTATGTGGATACATTTCTGACAGAGGGAATAAGGCTCATAAAGTCCCTGAAGTAGAGACATGTTTGGAATATTCCTGCTTATAAAAATACCAGTGAGGCTAATGTAACTGAAATACAGTGAGTAAGGTGGAGAGGAGTAGATGCCTGCAGAAGTTAATTTGGGAGTGAGAGGATTATATTGGGTAGAGTTAAATTATAAGAATGTTGACTTTTTCTGAGTGATGAGTGAATAGGATGTCATTTTGAGCAGAAGAGTGAGTGGCATGGTCCGAATTGTATTCTTGCTGTGTGCGAAACAGAATATAGGGAGACAAAAGACAAGAGCTGGGAGATGAGTTAAAAGTTGATGGCAATAACTCAGACAAATGATGAAGATGGCCTGGCCCAGCTTGTTGATGGGAAAAGGTTAAAAATAATGGTTTCAAAGTGTATTTTGAAGGTTGAACAAATCGAATTTGCTGATGTGCTTAGTATGCGATCAAGTTTGATCAAGTTTTTTTGCTCCAGGCAACTGGAATAAGTGGAGTTGCCATTTACTAGGATGGAAGAGAAAACACATTTGGGGGAATATCTGGAGTTTTGCTTGGGAGATTTAAGTTTGAGATGCCTACTTTATATTCAAGTAGAGTTGTCAAAAAGTCAGTTTAATATTTAATTCTGGATCAAAAGTCAGGACTAGAAAGAGATATGAATGTGGGAGACGTCAGAGTATAGATGTTATTTAAAGCCTTGAAATTCAATGAGTATAAAGAGAGTTGGAGTAGAGAGTAAATAAAGTATCCAGGGATTGGATGAGAAACCCCAGGTCTCTTCAATGTTTACAGAATTTGAATTTGAAATATCAAAATTAGAAAGTGCAATGAGTTAGTAAGGAAGAAAATCAGAAGAAAGCAGTGACTTGGAATATGAATAAAGTTACTTTTGTTTAAATGGAGAAATAACTGATCTGATAAGTTAGATGATGCTTATAGTTCACTTAAGATGATGACTGAGAATTAACCACAGGATTTAGTCATAACCATAGGAAAGTCACTGATGATTGAGCATAAAATTGGCCTGAACAATTAATATGAGTCTAGCCAAGAAAGAATGGAAGGAGTGTGATAGAAGGAGTAGGATTTCCCAAAATAATATTATATGTTCCTTGAAGCTTGCCTGCTACACAAAAAGAATGACAGTTTTCTTCCCCCAACAAGAACACTTTATCATCCTATGAACCCCAACTAGAATTACACAAGCAACTGAAATTCAAATCCAATGCCCCTAGAGTTATCTACCTGTTTCTCCACTGACTAGGGAGCTTTCTTAAGGTTGCCTGTCAAAAGATAAAATAGCAAAGGGCAAAGTCCATCCAGTGAAACACAGATTCACCCTCTATGACATGCTGACTGATCCAGGTCCCAGCATGACTTGGTGGAATGAGGCGGGCATGATAAAGAGTTGCCTTCCGTTCTTTTGCTGAACTTAGTCTTGTAAGTTTTCCTTTTCCCCAATGAAACCTATTTCTTAACCCATGCTGTATGATGTGGAATCCGTCTTACTCTCTGTAGTATGCAAAGATTTGGTAGATTCTTTGAAAAATGTTGCATTGTTCTCCTCCTTGTAGCCATACTTGTTTGAAATGTGATTTTGCAGATCTTTCCATAAAGAAGTGGAATCTTTTCCCAACCCTTCGAATCTGGGCTTGCTTTGACCAGTAGAACATTGTGAGATTGATACTGACGATTCTGAGAGTAGACCTCAAGAGACCTGGCACACTTTGGCTTATTACTCAACTATCTTGTGCAGATGAGGCCGTTCTGGATAAGCTAGCAGATCTATTAGCTTACCAGTGAAGCATGAATGAGCTCAAGCACGACTAGCAGAAATGCACAGCTGACTGCAGATTTAGATAAAAACAAATGTTGTTCTATGTCACTAAGTTGTGGTATGGCTGGTTAGGAAGCAATAGATAATCCTTACAGAGAACAAGTAAGAAATGCCTTTGAGTTTTGGAAAAAGGGGGACAGACAAAGGGACTAGAAGTTGAAGAAAGTTATGGACTTTAAAAGTTTGGAGTAAATTAAAACATATTTTGTATGCTACTGAAAATGAAAGAATAGAAAAAGATAAAACAATAAATTTAGAATATAGAACCATTGGAATGTAATTTTCATGAAGACAGAAATGATTTTCACTGTGTATCTCCAGTGTCTAGAATAGTGTCTGGCATATAGTACATGCTAAATAATATTTTGTTGAATAATCAATAAATACAATATATAGGAATATATAGACACATCTTTGTATGAGTGATCCAACAATATCTTAAATTCTGTATATCAAATACTAAACACCTATGGTTGTCCACAAAAGTCTTCTCAGAACTATATTCAGTTTTATTTTATTCATTATTTTATTCAACAAATATATATATATATATTTTGTTTGTTTGTTTGTTTGTTTGCGGTACGCGGGCCTCTCACTGTTGTGGCCTCTTCCGTTGCGGAGCACAGTCTCCGGATGTGCAGGCTCAGCGGACATGGCTCACGGGCCCAGCCGCTCCGCGGCATGTGGGATCTTCCCGGACCAGGGCATGAACCCATGTCACCTGCATCGGCAGACGGACTCTCAACCACTGCGCCACCAAGGAAGCCCCAAATATACATATATTTAAGTGAATTCTATGTGCCAAACACTGGGTTAAATGCTGGGAATACAGCAGTGATCCAAATAAAAAAGGCCCATTCTTTCGTGGAGCTTGCTGCCTTATAGTGGAAGAGAAATAAAAATAGGAAAAGAAAATCAGAAATATTTAATTAGTTAAAATTCTGAGAAATAACCTAAAAAATATAGGAATAGTTCATAGGGGAGCTTTAGAAAGCATTATTATTCTTGAGTTGTATCAACAAGAAATTTAGGAAAACCTTCTATTTTTCTCTCTCATCTCTTATACTCAGAGATAAATCAATCTGTTTTGATTCTGAACTGTTCCTTTCATGTCCATTTTCATTGTTTTGTATCAGGGACCAGGCCTTAATATCTATTTCATGAAGTGTTTCAAAATCTTTCCAACAATTTCTTTTCACCTTCCTTTCTCTTATTTATAGCAATTCTATCCTGTGCTAAAAAACACAAAAATAAAGTTTCTCTGTGTGGTCCTTTAAGATCTAGCCCTAAATTAACTTTCCACACTCTTCTTTAAATGCATCCCTTTGCCTCTAGCTTACGTTGATTCAACTTTTATTCCAATACAGTCCTTCAAACTCAAGCATAAATTGATTTAGAATAAGCACTAGTCAGTAAATAATATATCATCTACATGATTTATGCCTTTGCTAAGGGTGGTTCCTCTTCCTCAAAACTGTTTACCTGTCTTTAACTACTGAAATTGTCTGGATTTTTTAATAAACTAATGTAATTCCACCATCTCCATACTGTCCAAATTGACCTTATAATATATAATTGCTAAGTATTTTCTCTGAGCTTATTTTTTCATTTTCCACTGATTTTATTTATTTATTTAGTTAATTATCGAAATATACTTGATTTATAATATATTAGTTTCAGGTGTACTCCATAGTGATTCAGTATTTTTACAGATTATACTCCATTAAAAATTATTACAAGATAATGGCTATAATTCTCTGTGCTATACAATAAATCCTTGTTGCTAATCTATTTTATAGTAGTTTGTATCTCTTAATCCCATACCCATAATTTGCCTCTCCTCCCTTCCCTCTCTCCTTTGATAACCACTGGTTTTGTTTTCTTAGTCTGTTTCTGTTTTGCATATACACTCGTTTTTATTATTTTTTAGATTCCACGTATAATTGATATCATACAGTATTTGTCTATTTCACTATTTTAAATTCTTGATTATAAACTGTGTCATGCTTTACTTTGTATTTTATTTTAAGATTTGCAAAGGCATTTCAACCACTGTATTTTGTATTATTCATTGGCAGAAAACTATACCTTAATCATATTTGAAAATACCTATCCTTGTCCACTGTGCTTACTAGATGTTCAATATCTAGTTCCAACTTGTAGATTTTAAATGCCACATCAATTATAGTTTCTTAGCTAGCACTGTTGTTCTAACCCAGAAGTTTATTTATAATTAATAACAGACCATCATTTTAAAATAATAACTAGTTCCAAATTTTATTGTATTAATAAGGGCAAGGGAACCAAGAGATACATATAGATACATATAGAAGACAGCCTCCTGAGTATGGGGAAGAGAATGTTATATGATGATGTGGGCGGAGTGAGGTGTGGAGGTGGCAAGTGGAGAATACCAGCACTATTTCCAAGTGTCAGCAATTATAGCAGTATTCTTAAATCTTTTCCCACTGTTGACAAATCATAACTGATCTCATTTAAGCATATATTTACTTCTACAAATACTATTTTTTCATGCTTTTGAAATTTTCAGCAGTAATTATACCTTCAATGAAAGGAGATATATAGAGTAACAGATAGCAGTGGAAAAATGAGGAATGTAAGACATTTTATTCTGCAAAGATTAGTGCAAAGAAATAGTGATACTAAAGAAGAAAGATACTTTAATTAGGCAATGCTACCCACGCTTTTGTAGGCATGGTTATAATTTACAGTCTCTGACATCAGTTTACTTAATATGCAAAGATTACCATTTTGTCTGATTAATACTAATTTTACATCAGAAGCTGTTTCTACACCTGTAGTGTGACAGCTGAATGTTGCTAAAAACAACACTGTACCATGATGACTTTTTATTCCATCTTAAATTCAAGACAGTTCATTCCTAATGCCGCCATACAATCTTGCAACATTTCTCTCAAGTCTTAACAACTCATCAGCTCACCTTCTAAAATTTGAGTTTCCCAGGCTTAGTTCTGGTGTCTATTCTCTTTTTTAGTTATACATGACCTTTTGCTATGTCATTCCAACTTTTGCCTTTAATATCTATTTTTGATGGCATGCATATTTTTCATATCAAATTCAAATACTGCCTTCTATACAACTCTGCATTCAACATCTTGATCTGTTTGTCTATTAAGCATCTCACATCCGACGTGTCCATACATGTCCCCCCAAACCTGTCCCTGTACTATAAAATAAACTCATTCAAGTTGATCAGATCAAAAAGACTTTTCTCCTTATTTTTGTATTGCATCCTACATCAGCAAATCTTTTGACTCTATACAGATATACATAATTAAACTCTCCAATGTCACTGGCATTGTTACCACAATGGTCCAAGCCAATAGCCTCTTTTCTAAAATTATTTCAATTCCCCCTAACTGCTTGAAACTGTTATAATAAATTTCTTATATCTCAGATACAAATCCATTCTTCAGTCCTAATCTGTGATAATAGTCTAGACTCTTTAAGCATTTCTCCTTTATAGAGAACATGATGTTAAACTGTCAGTAGAGGACGCTGGAGGGATATTGTAGGAGGCAGGTCTTCTTTTCCTGATTCCCATATAGTGTATTTCCACTTTTACTAACTTCTGTCACATGCTCTGTCACTGGTGTGGGAGTGTGGGGATATCTGGTCAGCCATGTTTCCAAAAGCTCTTCTCCGTGTTGACCACTGTCCTGCTGCCCTTCCAATACGGACACTGTGTATTCCTGGCC
Organism: Monodon monoceros; assembly: GCF_005190385.1. NCBI lineage: Eukaryota > Metazoa > Chordata > Mammalia > Artiodactyla > Monodontidae > Monodon > Monodon monoceros. Next base: position 50,219,090 of record NW_021703767.1, read on the forward strand.
TTGCACCCACAACAGCTTCGCAGCTCCCTCTGCACACCCGCCCATCAGTCTTGTCTTATTCGTTCCCCAGAGGACTTTTTTCTGCTTGCCAGGTGCTTGGGAATCAGTCTTGGCACTGGCAACCCAGTGAACTTCTTGGCTGTCCAGTGGGCTGCAACCACACCTTCCTCTATAAGGTCTGATGTGCATTTGAAAGGAGGAAGCTACCCTTCCATGTTTGTCCTTGTTTAGATCTCCTGCAACCCTTATCATTTAGTGTTCTCTTTACTTCACTTATATTTACTTTTCTATTACTGATTCAGAGGTAATAATTATTAATATTAAGCTTACACTGTTCAAATTACTATGTGCTTTCTGTCTCCTCATTTGACCCAGACTGATACGTTGCTTGCCCTGCTTCTATTAGTTGCTCTCTGTAATTCTCTTCACGATACAGCAACCAGAGGGAGTCTTAAAATTGTGACTTCAGATTAGGTCATTCCTCAGAATAAAGCTCTCCAATTTGTACCTGTTTCACTCAGAGTAAAAGCCAAAGAGGCATTTCTTATTTGACCTCTTACTACCCAAATAACATCATACTCTACCCTTTTTTTCTTTGACTTTTCTATTTGCTGATCCTTGAGTATCTTTTGTCCAGATGTCCACATGTTTCAGTATTTCATTTTCTCAAAGTTAGCTTCTCTGAGAGGCTTTTCCTTGTCTCTGTATAAAAGAGCACTCCATCCTGGACCATCTCAGTACCCTCTATCTCTCTAACCTTGCTCTATTTTCTCCATGGTACTTAGCCCTACCACAGAGGGCTAAGTAAATTTTTTAAAAAATGTTTAAAAATACACTACTTTTCAGTCTCTTCCAACTACAGTGCACTGTAGATGTTTCATTTTCTTTACCACTATTTTCCCAGGACCTAAATAATTCTTGGCACATACTAGCTGCTCAATACTGATTTGTTGATTGAATGAATCTATTTTGGACATTACTCATCTTTGAACATTCTTAGAATAATAAAGACATTAAGCTATCATTTTGACTCTTAGCATATGGGATCTTCTTTATAGTTGAAAGACATATATTTGAAGACATATATTTGAAGACAAGGACAGTATCCTAGTTATATCCTTCTCTCTGCTTTCAAGCATGGTTGAGCTACAGTATGTATTTTCTTTTTTAACATCTTTATTGGAGTATATTGCTTTACAATGTTGTGTTAGTTTCTGCTGTATAACAAAGTGAATCAGCTATATGTATACATATATACCCATATGTCCTCCCTCTTGTGTCTCCCTCCCACACTCCCTATCCCACCCCTCTAGGTGGTCACAAAGCACCGAGCTGATCTCCCCATATGATGCAGGTGCTTCCCATTAGCTATCTGTTTTACATTTGGTAGTGTACATATGTCAGTGCTACTCTCTCACTTCGTCCCAACTTACCCTTCCCTCTCCCTGTGTCCTTAAGTCCATTTTCTATGTCTGCGTCTTTATTGCTGTCCTGTCCCTAGGTTCATCAGAACCATTTTCTTTTTTTCAAATGCCATATGTATATGTTAATGTACGGTATTTTTTTTCTCTTTCTGATTTACTTCACTCTGTATGACAGACTCTAGGTCCATCCACCTCACTACAAATAACTCAATTTCGTGTCTTTTTATGGCTCAGTAATATTCCATTGTATATATGTGCCACATCTTCTTTATCCATTCATCTGTCAATGGACACTTAGGTTGCTTCCATGTCCTGGCTGTTGTAAATAGTGCTACATGACTCTTTCTGAATTATGGTTTTATCAGGGTATATGCCCAGTAGTGGGATTGCTGAGTCATATGGTAGTTCTATTTTTAGTTTTTTAAGGAACCTCCATACTGTTCTCCATAGTGGCTGTATCAATTTACATTCCCACCAACAGTGCAAGAGGGTTTCCTATTCTCCACACCCTCTCCAGCATTTATTGTTTGTAGGTTTTTGAGGATGGCCATTCTGCCCAGTGTGAAGTGATACCTCATCATAGTTTTGATTTGCATTTCTCTAATGATTAGTGATGCTGAGCATCCTTTCATGTGTTTGTTGGCAATCTGTATATCTTCTTTGGAGAAATGTCTGTTTAGGTCTTCTGCCCATTTTTGGATTGGGTTGTATGTTTTTTTGTTATTGAGCTGCATGAGATGCTTGTATATTTTGCAGATTAATCCTTTGTCAGTTGCTTAGTTGCAAATATTTTCTCCCGTTCTGAGGGTTGTCTTTTTGTCTTCTTTATGGATTCCTTTGCTTTGCAAAAGGTTTTAAGTTTAATTAAGGTCCCATTTGTTTATTTTTATTTCCATTTCTCTAGGAGGTTGGGGAAAAAGATCTTGCTGTGATTTATGTCACAGAGTGTTCTTCCTATGTTTTCCTCTAAGAGTTTTATAGTATCTGGCCTTACATTTAGGTCTTTAATCCATTTTGAGTTTATTTTTGTGTATGGTGCTAGGAAGTGTTCTAATTTCATTCTTGTACATGTAGCTGTCCAGTTTTCCCAGCACCACTTACTGAAGAGGCTGTCTTTTCTTCAGTGTATATTCTTGCCTCCATTATCAAAGATAAGGTGACCATATGTGTGTGGGTTTATCTCTGGGCTTTCTCTCCTGTTCCATTGATCTATGTTTCTGTTTTTGTTCCAGTATCATACTGTCTTCATTACTGTAGCTTTGTAGTATAGTCTGCAGTCAGGGAGCCTGATTCTTCCAGCTCCATTTTTCTTTCTCAAGATTGCTTTGGCTACTCGAGGTCTTTTGTGTTTCCATACAAAATTGTGAATTTCTTTGTTCTAATTCTGTGAAAAATGCTATTGGTAGTTTGATAGGGATTGCATTGAATCTGTAGATTGCTTTGGGTAGTATAGTCATTTTCACAATATTGATTCTTCCAATCCAAGAGCATGGTATATCTCTCCATCTGCTTATATCATTAATTTCTTTCATCAGTGTCTTATAGTTTTGTGCCTACAGGTCTTTTGTCTCCTTAGGTAGGTTTATTCCTAGGTAGTTTATTCTTTTTGTTGCAGTGGAAAATGGGAGTGTTTCCTTAATTTCTCTTTCGGATTTTTCATCATTAGTGTATAGGAATGCAAGATATTTCTGTGCATTAATTTTGTATCCTGCTACTTTACCAAATTCATTGATTAGCTCTAGTAGTTTTCTGGTAGAATCTTTAGGATTCTCTATTTATAGTATCATATCATCTGCAAACAGTGACAGTTTTACTTCTTTTCCAATTTGGATTCCTTTTATTTCTATTTCTTCTCTGATTGCTGTGGCTAAAACTTCCAAAACTATGCTGAATAATGGTGGTGAGAGTGGTCAACCTTGTCTTGTTCCTGATCTTAGAGGAAATGGTTTCAGTTTTTCACCATTGAGAATGAGTTTGGCTGTGGGTTTGTCATATGGCCTTTATTATGTTGAGGAATGTTCCTGTCTATGCCTACTTTCTGGAGAGTTTTTATCATAAATTGTGTTGAATTTTGTCAGAAGCTTTTTCTGCATCTATTGAGATGATCATACGATTTTTCTCCTTCAATTTGTTAATACGGTGTATCACATTGATTGATTTGCATATATTGAAGAATCCCGGGATTCCTGGGATAAACCCCACTTGATCATGGTGTATGATCATTTTAATGTGCTGTTGGATTATGTTTGCTAGTATTTTGTTGAGGATTTTTGCATCTGTGTTCATCAGTGATATTGGCCTGTAGTTTTCTTTCTTTGTGACATCCTTGTCTGGTTTTGGTATCAGGGTGATTGTGGACTCGTAGAATGATTTTGGGAGTGTTCCTTTCTCTGCCATATTCTGGAAGAGTTTGAGAAGGATAGGTGTTAGCTATTCTCTAAAAGTTTGATAGAATTCGCCTGTGAAGCCATCGGGTCCTGAGATTTTGTTTGTTGGAAGATTTTTAATCACAGTTTCAATTTCAGTGCTTGTGATTGGTCTGTTTATATTTTCTATTTCTTCCTGGTTCAGTCTCAGCAGGTTGTGCTTTTCTCAGAATTTGTCCATTTCTTCCAGGTTGTCCATTTTATTGGCATAGAGTTGCTTGCAGTAATCTCTCATGATCCTTTGTATTTCTTCAGTGTCAGTTGTTACTTCTCCGTTTTCATTTCTAATTCTGTTGATTTGAGTCTTCTCCCTTTTTGTCTTGATGAGTCTGGCTAATGGTTTATCAATTTTGTTTATCTTCCTAAAGAACCACCTTTTAGTTTTATTGATCTTTGCTGTCATTTCCTTAATTTCTTTTTCATTTATTTCTGATCTGATCTTTATGATTTCTTTCCTTCTGCTAACTTCGGTGGGTTTTTTTTGTTTGTTTGTTTGTTTTAAAGAAGATGTTGGGGGTAGGAGTTAATTAATTAATTAATTTATTTTTGGCTGTGTTGGGTCTTTGTTTCTGAGCGAGGGCTTTCTCTAGCTGTGGCGAGCGGGGGCCACTCTTCATCACGGTGTGCGGGCCTCTCACTGTCGCGTCCTCTCTTGTTGCGTAGCACAGGCTCCAGATGCGCAGGCTCAGTAGTTGTGGCTCACAGGCCTTGTTGCTCCGTGGCATGTGGGATCCTCCCAGACCAGGGCTCGAACCCGTGTCCCCTGCATTAGCAGGCAGATTCTCAACCACTGACCCACCAGGGAAGCCCCATACTTGGTGTTTTTTTTGTTCTTCTTTCTTTAATTGCTTTAGGTGTAAGGTTGGCTTATTTATTTGAAATTTTTCTTGTTTCTTGAAGTAGGATTGTATTGCTGTAAACTTCCCTCTTAGAACTGCTTTTGCTGCATCCCATAGCTTTGGGGTCGTCGTGTTTTCATTGTCCTTTTTTTAAATGTATTTTTGGTTTCCTCTTTGATTTCTTCAGTGATCTCTTGGTTATTTAGTAGTGTACTGTTTACCTTCCATGTATTTGTATTTTTTACATTGTTTTCCTGTAATTGATATCTAGTCTCACAGCGTTGTGGTTGGAAAAGATACTTGATACAATTTCAATTTTCTTAAATTTACAAAGGCTTATTTTGTGGCCCAAGATATCATCTATCCTGAAGAATGTTCCATGAGCACTTGAGAAGAAAGTGTATTCTGTTGTTTTTGGATAGAATGTCCTATAAATATCAATTAAGTCCATCTTGTTGAATGTTTCATGTAAAGCTTGTGTTTCCTTATTTTCATTTTGGATGATCTGTCCATTGGTGAATGTGGGGTGTTAAAGTCCCCTACTGTTATTGTGTTACTGTCGATTTCCCCTTTTATGGCTGTTAGCATTTGCCTTATGTGTTGAGGTGCTCCTATGTTGGGTGCATAACTATTTACAATTGTTATATCTTCTTCTTGGATTGATCCCTTGATCATTATGTAGTGTCCTACTTTGTCTCTTGTAATAGTCTTTATTTTAAAGTCTATTTTGTCTGATATGTGAATTGCTACTCCAGCTTTCTTTTGATTTCCATTTGCATGGTATATCTTTTTCCATCCTTTTACTTTTAGTCTGTATGTGTCCCTAGGTCTGAAATTAGTCTCTTGTAGACAGCATATATATGGGTCTTGTTTCTGTATCCATTCAGCCAGTCTATGTCTTTTTGTTGGAGCATTTAATCCCTTACATTTAAGGTAATTATCGATATGTATGTTCCTATTACCATTTCTTTAATTGTTTTGCATTGGTTTTTGTAGGCCTTTTCCTATTCTTGTGTTTCCTGCCTAGAGAAGTTCCTATAGCATATGTTGTGAAGCTGGTTTGGTGGTGCTGAATTCTCTTAATTTTTGCTTGTCAGTTAAGTTTTTAATGTTTCTGTTGAATCTGAATGAGATCCTTGCTGGTTAGAGTAATCTTGCTTGTAGGTTTTTCCCTTTCATCACTTTAAATATGTCCTGCCACTCCCCTCTGACTTACAGAGTTTCTGCTGAAAGATCAGCCATTAACCTTATGGGTATTCCCTTGTCTTTTTTTTGTTGCTTTTCCCTTGCTGCTTTTAATATTTTTTCTTTGTATTTAATTTTGATAGTTTGATTAATATGTGTCTTGTCATGTTTCTCCTTGGATTTATTCTGTATGGGACTTTCTGCACTTCCTGGACTTGACTATTTCCTTTCCCATGTTAGGGAAGTGTTCAACTCTAATCTATTCAAATATTTTCTCAGTCCCTTTTTTTTTCTCTTCTTCTTCTGGGACCCCTATCATTCAAATGTTGGTTTGTTTAATGTTGTCCCAGAGGTCTCTGATACTGTCCTCAATTCTTTTCATTCTTTTTTCTTCATTCTGCTCTGCAGCAATTATTTCCACTCTTTTATCTTCCAGGTCACTTATCTGTTCTTTGGCCTCAGTTATTCTGCTATTGATTCCTTCTAGAGCATTTTTAATTTCATTTATTGTGTTGTTCATCATTGTTTGTTTGCTCTTTAGTTCTTCTAGTTCCTGTTAAAATGTTTCTTGTATTTTTTCCATTCTATTTCAAAGATTTTGGATCACCTTTACTATCATTACTCTGAATTCTTTTTCAGGTAAACTGCCTATTTACTCTTCATTTTTTTTGTCTGGTGGGTTTTTACCTTGCTCCTTCATCTGTTGCATATTTCTATGTCTTCTCATTTTGTTTTACTTACTGTTTTTGGGGTCTCCTTTTCTCAGTCTGTAGGTTCGTAGTTCCCATTGTTTCTGGTATGTATCACCAGTGGGTGAGGTTTGTTCAGTGGCTTGTGTACGCTGCCTAGTGAAGGGGTCTGATACCTGTGTTCTGGTTGGTGGGGCTGGATGTTGTCTTTCCTGTGGTGTGTTTTTGGGTGTTTGTGAGCTTAGTATGATTTTAGCCAGCCTCTCTGCTAATGGATGGGGCTGTATTTCTGTCTTGCTAGTCAATTGGCATGGGGCATTCAGCACTGAAATTTGCTGGCCATTGGATGGAGTTGGGTCTTAGCATTGAGACAGACATCTCTGTGAGAGTCCTTACCGACTGATATTATGTGGGGCTGGGGATCTCTGGTGGTCCAGTGTCCTGAACTCAGCTCTCCCACCTCAGAGGCTCAGGCCTGATACCAGGCCAGAGCACCGAGACCCTGTTAGCCATGTGGCAAATTCTCCTGGGTGGCTCCAACAAGGATGGTACCCAGGGTAGGTTCTTGTGGCAGAAAGAATTCAAAGAAAGACCTGTATACATTTTAATTTTTAAAGATCCTCTAACTTAAGCTTCTGGATATATGGAGCGAAGAGCAAAATTATTTAACGAGTGTTCAGAAAACTTAGAATTGATGCATGTAGGAACCTAACCAAATTACAGAGAAAAAATTGCCTAATTTGTAACTGAAGCAGTGTACAATGCTTGGTGAGACTGAAGGGTGTGCATTTGTAATTCAGGATAGTTTGATTGGCACTGAAAATTATTCCAAGTACATAATGAGAATAAACTTGATGAAATAAGCAGATGATATATAGTGTCTAACAAGACCAATAGAACATGTAATTGGATGTTGTACTGTGTTCCTTGTTGTAGATTAGGTGAACATGCACAAGAGTGTTACTATCATGCACATCAAAATTGGATTTCATCTACAAATTCTTAAATGGATTACTAGTGGAATAAAAATAAGAGAAACATTAGTTTAAAACAGCTTTATAAAAGGAATAGAGGAAAGTACTGTGATTATTGGCAAGTCATTCCACCATGTCAAGGTTTTAAAAATGGAATCCAAATTGCTGTCTATATTGCAGTAATGAAGTATGGGTTAAGAAGATATTTAAGCACTTAGAATTGACAAAGGAACAACATTTTAGAGCAATTGACTAGGAAGGAAATTGGAAAAGTTATTATGTATAGTCTTTTGTGTTATAAATATATAGGAAAGTTCATTGGACAGAGTTAGGACATAAATAGAAGTATTTTTTCTGCTTCAAAATAGTGTGCCTAACAGGAATAAAGACACAGACCTACTAGAGAATGGACTTGAGGATATGGATATGAGGAGGGGGAAGGGTAAGCTGTGATAAAGAGAGAGAGTGGCATGGACACATATACACTACCAAACGTAAAATAGATAGCTAGTGGGAAGCAGCCTCATAGCACAGGGAGATCAGCTCGGTGCTTTGTGACCACCTAGAGGGGTGGGATAGGGAGGGTGGGAGGGAGGGAGACGCAAGAGGGAAGAGATATGGGAACATATGTATATGTATAACTGATTCACTTTGTTATAAAGCAGAAACTAACACACCATTGTAAACCAATTATACTCCAATAAAGATGTAAAAAAACAACAACAAAATAGTGTGCCTATTACAAATTACTAGATTACTAAGAGATTTAGCTATGAACCTATGCTGTCTAGAAAATATCTAGATAATTTACTTTATTTTACTTTTTTACACTTTCTAAAGAGTCACATATCATTGAAAACAGTCCCCCAAATTACTCAAGAGGAAATCTTTAAAAGATTTGAATTGCTTATCCTAAAGAAAATACCAAGAAGGGATTTGATTAAATCTTTACTATGTTTGAAGTGTTTCTCTGAAGATCTTGGAGATCAGTTTTTTAAGATGTCTACATAGTGTCAACAAAAAGAATATGAGCTTAAACTAAAATCCAAATGTTTGTCATTAATTACTTTTAAATGTTCAGTTACTCAAACTGTTAACTGCAAGGTTGTGGAGATTCCATCTCTAGACATTGTAAGGAAAACTAGAAATAGATATAAGGTATAGAAGACCAAACATCTGTATGTACGTTTCTAAAATTTAGTTCTGGGTAAAGCATGTAGAAATAATTTTGTGTAAACACCAAATGATAAAATACCTTTCCTTAAAGTCCTATTATATGTTTTCAAGATACCATTTAGAACTTTTAATGTGCAGTTGAGTATGTTTGCACAGAGTATTCCAAAGGGCACAGAACTACACTGGCAGTTTTAGGAGTATTAAGGTATGACACCGCTGGCACCAAGATTATAAGTCTTACAATGGGCATTGAGAAAAGTGGGCTGATAGGCAGAGGTGGGTGACAGGCTTCACTGAAGGTGGCAAGAAAGAAAGGGAAAAAAGTTGTAGGTGTCATAGGCTGACAAAGAGGATTGTTTTGTGAGCCAATAGGAGAGAGCACTTTTAAAATTTTCTACATTAGAACTGTATGGGGGTGGAGGATGTTAATGAAGATTCTAAGTCTCATTCCCAGAGATTCTGAGTGAGACTTCACACGTGTTTTGTAATAAAATACCAGTGAGGCATGTATAATGGGAAATTGAATAATTGGCTCAATTTGTCTGCTCCCCCTGCACTCACACTTTTTATGGGCTCTTCAGGGGCTTGGTTCACAGAAATTTGGGTTGGTTCATAGACATTTTTCTGCTCCCCCTGCCCACTCACGTGCTCTTTATGGCTGCTTCATGGGCTTGGTTCATAGAACTTGACCTGCCTTGGCCAATGTCATGTGGCAGTACTAAGCCCAAGTCTCATGTGTGTCTGCTTGTTCTCTCTGTATGTCTGCCACCAACATGAGAAGATTAGCTCATGAAAGATAAATTTTGTAGAGAGTTATGTTACTAAAAGTGGTAAATATTACTAGATCTCTTTTAACAGGTATTTTGAGAACCTGACATTCATAATCAATGTGGAGAGAAAAATGTCATCTTTACACTGCTCAGTATTTTCTAGAATAAGTTGATTCTTACATCTATCCCCTGTCACCCAGTGGACAGATAGATATTTTATATGATATCATGGGTTTTAGTAAGTTTTTATTATAACAGTGCTGAGTAATAGCAATAACAAAATCTAAACCTCAAAGATGTAAGAAAAAGCACTTTTTTCTCTCTCTCAAGGATTTTTGGATTAGCTGAGTATTTTTACTTTAGGCTGCAGGTTGGTTTCAGGTCACTTCTACCTGTCTCTCAATCTGGGAACAGGACATGCTCTTTTCATGGCAGAGGACAAAAGGGCAAGAGGGATGCCAATCATGAAAGCATTTAATACCTCTCTCATACTGTGTTTGCTCATTTTCCACTTGTCAAATAATTCATGTGGCCTTTCCCAATGTTGGGGAGAGTGGCATGAATTACAGTCTGCAGTAAGATAGAGGGAGTGGGTAGTATATATTAGCAGAACAATAATCTATCACATCATGAATTACTTGTGTTAATCTCAGTATTCTGTATTGAGGGTAAAGGCTGATGAGGAGAGGATATCAGAATCCATGATCTCCAACTTCTTTTTCCTTTCCGAGGTTGGGTGGCCTTAAAGATGGGTAGAGTTGATGTTCTTTGAGGAGGCCTTATTTTCAGAAAGGTGCACTTTTGCTAAGAACCAAGTTCTGGGCAGAATTTTTAGGTGATGGTTATCAGTAATATGTTCTCCTCTAAGAATTCCATGGACATCTTTCCAGACTCAGGGCAACCTTTCTTTCTGGATAATTATAAACCTGATGTTAAATTTTACCATCCTTTTTTTTGTCTTTTCCATCTTTGTAACACCTATTCTTTAATACCTAAACTAAACAAACTCATCCTGATTCCATACTTTGATTTTAGCATGCAGTATATTATTTTCGAGGTATAAATGTACATGTTTGTTAGATTTTGTTGAATCATAAGTTCCCTGAAAGCAGAGGAAATATATCGTTCATTTTCACCCACAACATCTGATCACTCCCTGACCCTTTGTACGTGCTCAATGGAACATAGGGAGTGCTTACTCATATCACACAGGAACTCTTGTCTTAAAGTGCAAAAAAACTACATTAGCAAAAACTCTTTCTGAGAATAATTAAAGAGTAAAATTATCAGTTCCAATCAGATACCACATATAGTCTCCAGATATATAGATTTTTCTGTTTATATGGTAATCACTTGACTTGTTCCTTTTTACAGTACCAACTCAGTAAATTCAAATGTACATGTTTTGAATCCAATCATAGGATTTCTTCTATATTACCTCCACATTCATTTTTTTATGCTAGCATTTATCTATAATCCCTCCATTTTAGCACCTGATGAATATTTAGGCCTTGCCTTTGGCTTGTAGATGACCTCACCTGAATTTCTCTTCAGTTTCTTTTTTTTTTTTACCTGCTCCCAAATTCCAATTATTGAAATTTCTGGTTTTTATTCTAATTCATCTCCATTGTTACGTTCTGTTGCCATCAAAGACTGCCCCTTGCAGACCCTTGATCTTCTTTTAAGGGCAATCATGGCTCTCCCCTCCTTGCTAAATATTCTGAGTCTTCAGAGGGCTCTTTGATGTTAGTTTCATGAGTATCCCTTAAAAATAACAACAACAAAAAATTCTATTTTTTTCATTTCTTGGCATCAATGTAGGGTTATAATTAAATATCTCATTCTTTCTGGCCTAGTTCTAAGGTTATTTCTTCTTAATCATGACTTTATTAAAAATTAAATATAATGTATTCATTCTTCTACCTGGCTTCCTGAGTCTCAGTTTACCTTTGCCATACTGTAATCATTGTATTTTGGTGCCACAAAGCTCTGACATCAATCATAATAACACATTTTCACCTTAACCACACCCCCATATTTTCTCTTTCTCTTCATGCTTTCAGTTTTAGTTTTATATATGTCCTTAGGTAAACCACTTTTAGATGTCCTAAAAAATAAAAAATTACACACAATTTACCTTCTAAAATCATTCCAGTACTTCTTAACTAGCATGTAGACATTCTTTCTGCTTCTTCATTTCCCCACTAGGCTTTAAATTAACTAAATTACTGGATAATTTCCACTTTGAGCCTGGCTACTACTTCTACCATTCTTCTGAACACAGAATCTCTCTGGTATGAAGTAATCTCCTAAATATAAAAAATAATATAAAAAATAATGGGTTTTGAGTCTCTCTCATCCTCCCATCTCTCAGGAAAATTTGGCACTGCTAACTGATACCCTGGTTCTCACCTATCTGAATTTTTTTTTTTTCCTCTGGTTTTCTTTCTTCCTCCCTTGAAAAATGTGAACATTTCTCATAGCTTAGTCCCTGGCCCTCTCCTCATCTGTTTTCTTTGTTCCTTCAGAAAACTTCTCTATTCCCATCAACATATATCTGCTTAATTAATAATGTCAAAATTTATGTTTTTTTCTCTTTGTCTCTAGTGACACATCTCTAACAACCTGTCAACTCTTTCTATCAATACAAAGCTACCATCCCGTGCCCCTCAGACTCCTTTCATGTCTGCCACTAACATTTCCACCAATTTGTATCACTTAATTTGTTCATTTCCAGTAATATCCCTGCTATTCCTCCACTCGCTAAGACTGAAAGCCTCAGTTACAATAGCTAATATTCACTGAGCCCCTGCTGTGTTGTATATACTAGGTCTCCTTTTCATACATAATCTCATATTTTACTCTTTTGAGGACCTGCATACTTCCTTTTTCTTATCTAGATCCCTCTCAAAAATTTCGATAGAAGTGTATTCATTTAAAATATTTTCTGCCCTAAACACTTGTGAAGATGTACCTTTTGTATAACAGATTTGCTCATTTTCCAGACTGCTGATTGTTGGAATGTCTCACTTTAGTTCTGGAATTTCTCCTCTCCTATATCTATACTTGCGCTCTGAGTTATCTCATAGATGATGAATATGCACAAATTTATATTTCTGGCCTCTCCCCTGAAATCTAGCCACTTAACATGCATATTTCTACTCAACATCTTTACTTGGATATCTAATAACCAACTCAAACTTGACAACCAAACTCCTGGTCCATATATCCCTTAACCATGCCCAAATCCCTTTTTCACCAGGGGTCTTCATCTCAATAAAAGACAGTTTCACTCTTTCAGTTATGCAAACCATAAATTAAATCGTGACTCCTCTTATACCCCCAAACTAATACCATTAATGATCTCTTTATCTCTCATTTCGCTTATTGCAAGAACATCCTAACAGGTCCCCTGTTTTTTCACTCTTGTTCACCTACAGTCTGTTTTCTGCTCATCAGTCAGAATGACACAACTAAAACTTCCTCCTCTGCTCAGATCACTGCAATGAAGGGCCTTAAAATGTCTTATAGGATCCCGCCTCTACTGACTTCTATCTCTCCCTCTCTGACCACATTTCCTGTCATTCTCTCTTTTGTCAACATCAGCGGGTCTTAAGGCAGGGGGTGAGAGGTGGGAGATTTTGGTCCTCACCCTCCCAGGCAGGTACTTTTAGCAACATCTGGAGACATTTTTGATTTTCCCAACTGGAGGTATGGGGTATGTATGGGAGCCTGCTACTGGTATCTAGGGATGCTGCTAAACATTCTACAATGTACAGTACAACACCCCCGCCCCACACACAACAATTAACTGGCCCAAATGTCAGTAGTACAGAGTTGAGAAACACTGTGTTACACCTACAGTGATGCCCTTGAAGTTCTCATATTAAAAGTATATTAAGAATATATAAAGAATGCCACACCCTCTGGCCATTTCACTAGATGTTGCCTCTCCCTGGAACATTCTTTTCCTGATGCTTCTCTCTAGAACATTCTTTTACTGAGAGTTGTATGCCCTCATTTTATTTAGATCTTTATCAGATACCACCTCAAAGTCCTCCTATAACCATCCTGTCTGCTATCATTAAACCTACTCTATTTTCTTTATTACACTGACATACAGCCAATATATATTACTTGTATATTTGGCCTTTGTCTGTTTCTGTCCACTAGAACATGAGCTCCATTACAGCAGGGTCTCTGTCACTACTATATCCCTTATCCCTAGAAACTGGAACAGTGTCTGAAATATGTCAGGCACTAATAATATGATTGAATGAATGAATAAAGAGACAAATGGATTGTTATCGAAAGTCAGCTCCTATCTTATTAATTTTAATTAATAATTAAATATTATTAATCCTATCATTAATTTCCTTCTGTGTGTACTTAAGATAATTTAACTCCCAAAGTTTTAAGGATATTTTCCTTCTTCCTTTCTCTTTTACTGCTTACTACTTGCACCTGTTCTTCAAATTTAAAAATATCATTTCTGTTTCCACATAAAATTGTCAGAGTTTGTGTTTGTAACTTTACTTAGCAGGAAATGCCCATCACAAACCACTTATTCTGTGTAGTTTAATAGTTCACTGCTTCATAAAGTCTATTAGTAAAATTTCTCTGAATTACCAAATTCAGTTTCTGCATTAGGTACTATTTCCCTGGTTGACTAACCATATTTTTTATGGCATCATATACTTTTAAAATAGGACTATAACTATCTTTTCTAAAAATCACAAGCTGTGACAATATTGACTATAAATATTAAAGTCAAATTATCAAATATATCTTCTTGATATTAAGAAAAAATTGTTCAGACTCATCTCTTAAAAAGTTACTTAAATTATATGGGCCATGAAAAAAATTTACTTTCTTCAGACTTTTGTGTTTATCTGTAAGACTTAGGAGTCTAGAGTTCCATATTAATTCACTAATGAACGGATGTTACAGTTAATAAGATGGATAGTGATTAAATAGATGAACAATCAATTTTAGATGAAGAATAATTGTCTAATCCTGGAATGTGCTAGTCCTAATATGGAAAATAGATGAGTTTTGAGTCCTGGTGTCCTTGATATGGACAAATTTTATTCTATGTTGAGGTGAAAACTAATGCCAGAGACCTTTTTATTTTCATGTTCTTCTTACATACATGTGTTTGTGTATGTATACATATATGTATATATTTATCTACATAAATGTTCTGTACCAGCCACAGCTTATATTTTCAATTTTATTTTCCTGATAGTATATTTTGAAGAGCAGAACATTCTAATTTTAATAAAGTTCAATTTATCCATTTTTTCTTTTATGCTTTGTGTTTTGTATCTTACTAAGTTATCTTTGCCTAACTTATGGCCATAAGGATTTTCTCCTACATTTTCTTCTAGAACTCTTATAACTTTAGCTTTTCCATTTCAATCTATGATAAATGTGAGGTTAATTTTTTAATAGTATAACAGTGTGATGAAAGTATTGATCTTCACTGCCACCAGCCCCAGTCCTTTATGGGTATTTAGTTGTTTTTGCTTGAAATATAGTGGAAATTTGATAAAAAATCCGTTGATCATATTTGCTTGTGTCTAATTTTATATTCTTTATGGTGTTCCTTTAATTCATGTATCTAATCTCACAGCACACCATACCACCATATGCTTGATAAATTTATCTGTATAATAGTAAACCTCAAAATCAGTTAATGTAATTATGTTCTTTCATACACACTTTAGAATTAGTTTCTACCAAAATTCTTTGAAATTTTGATTGGGATTGATTTACATCTACCTGTCAATTTAGGATAAATCGATGTTTTCACAATATTGTACCTCTGAATCCATAAGTGTAATAAATCTCTACATTTTTCAAGTCTTCAGTGATATTTTTCAGTTTTAAATGGACAAATCTTACACGTTTTGTTAAGTGTATTACTAAGTATTTTAATTTTTTACATGACAATAAATTATATGATTTTTTAATATTTTTTAATAATTTGTTGTGAATATATAGAAATAAAATTAATGTCTTTACTTATATTCTGCAACCTTGTTAAATTCATTTATCAGTTATAATCATGGTTTGAATTTCTTAGAATGTTCTAAATATAAAATTTTGTCATTTTTTGCTCTCCAATCAGTTTTTTAAAATAATATTACTTTTTCTAGCATTAATTCACTGGATAGGCACTCCAGTCGTGTTGAATAAAAGACATTCTAGCCTTGTTTTGATCTTAGAAAGCTTTCAGTGTTTCATTATCAAGCATCTTAATTGTAAGTTTTTCTTACATGCCCTCTGAGGAAGTTTTATTCCTTTCCAAGTTTGCTACAAATTGCTTCCTCCTCATCCTCTTTCTGGAATCTGAATCAGGGGAGTCAGAATCTACCTTTATATAATATTATACCACTATGCTGTAAACAAAAAATAAATTTCTACTATTTTTGTGTTAAGTAATCAGTGGTTTCTTAGACCAATTAAGAATTAAGAATAAATGAATTTTATTTCAACTTTACTTAGTTCAATTTCTTCTCCACAAACCTCGGAAAGGCAATTTTCTATGTGAAATAAATTTTTTTGTCCTTTGTCTCTGACCCAGAAGTCTCAAATTCTCAGGTATTCTTCTAGTATATCCATGAAATCCTGGTAGATGAACATGTAAACTTGCAGCTTGGGTAAAATCTCAAGCCTTTCATAGTTCATAAAATATCTCTATGTAGCCTGCTTTATGCCAGCAGTCTGCCCCCAAATTTCAGCTGTTTTGTCCTCCCTCAACACTGGTTTCTGTCTCCTCACCTCAGGTAGCCGACCATTCTCTGTTTGGTTTTTCCCAATCTGCATTGTGATCCAGAACTTGCCTGAAGGAAGGAAGTGGGAGTGATTGTAGTGCTGATTTCTTGTTTCCCATCTCTCAGGGCCTGTAGCCCTGCAATGCTTTATTGTCTTAGGTCTGCAATCATTTTATTTTGTACAGTTTTCTCATCATGCTTTTTTGGTTGTTTTTTAATATCAAGAGGATACATCTGGTACCAGTTACTCCTTCATGGCTGACCTTTTTCTTTTATAGCTTTGATTTTAAAATTTTAATTACATATAGTTTATTTATTTTAAATTAGCTTTTTATTATCAAAATTGTGTGTAAGTGTGTGTTTACCTTAGTTGGCTTTCTTGGTTATCCTAGGAAAATAAGAAAGTGTTCTCTGACTTTCTTACATAAAAAAAAATATAATAATATGACCATTTCATTACGTCACTAGAACATTCAAACTTTATCTCCACTTACCTGCTCTTGATTTTGCATTATTTTGCTTAGCATGTATTTTATTGTTTTGTATGATTAACATTTGTTCATATTAATCTACCTGTTTGCTTTTTTTGGTGGCCTTTATTATTTCCTGCACTTTTACATACAGAGAAAAAAAGCGTAGAAGAAAATAAGGAAAGCAGGGAGGGAGGAATGGAAGGAGGAAAGGAAGTTAGTTACACCCTTCTGATTTTACTCAAAATAACACAATTTTATTTAGAAACAGAGAAACAGACAACTGAATCTTAAGTAAGAGGATGATAGTAAGAATTTTATGAAGTACTTATTTTTGAGATTAAATATATGTTAGGGAATCTGGAGTTAACTACACCATCAATGATTTGGGTTTACCATAAGTATTTATTATAAGAAATCATTCCTACAATTGAGTTAAATATATGGAATGCTTATCAAAAGAGCATAGCTTCACTTTTCCGGAATGCACTCAATATGATCTTATTAGGCATTATAACCTCTCAAGGAGAATGCCAGGTCCAAGAATACTTGTGGTATGTCAAGAAACTCCTCCTTCAGCTGTGGTGCTGTGAGACTGCTCTACAGTTTGGGAACAAGGTTAGCTATTTGACTGAACTCAAAGAATAAACAGTAGGGGAAAAAAGGCAAAATCCATCAATATAGCTATATCAACACCATAGTTAGAAGTGTAAGTAGAAAAGAATTATATTTACTATTCATCTTCATGTCTAATTATGATTTTTGGTAGCAAATTGATTCCTCACAACACATGTAGTATAATTGTGCTAATCCAAAACAGTTTTATTACCAAATTAATATAATACCTGATAACTTTATTGCATCACACATGTAATTACCAAACATTATTTTGATTTTGATTATACCTTCTACTTAATTGATTCCTTAAACTGGGAATTTAAAACCCAGTTTTGGAGAGGTGGTAGTTGAGCAGATAATTTTATGTTGCAAGTGTTGGAGCCAACCAAAGATTCTGCTGTAAACATTCTTCTATTATTACAAGGCAAGGAGGAAAAGTATATATATAAAAGATATTTTTAGCATTAGCTAAAAAAAATTAGGCACAAAAACAAAACAAAAAAGTTTTCACTATTCTTTTAGATTCTGACAGCCATTATTCTATTTAACAGAGGAATTTCAAAATAATGAAATAATTAGGGACATTTTAAGCAGTCCCTACTACCCATCTGTCTTTCAAAGACAATAGACTTATTGGCTACTGACAAAAATGACAAATTTAATTATTAACCAAATTTCCCTAGTGCATAAATTAATCTTTAGAATAAGGCAGGTCCTTGGAAGTAACATAAATTCTTGCAGGTCCCCTGAGATCTCTTTTTATAAACTATTATTATATTATTAAAAGGAACCTAGAAGATTCACAAAATTAATTTCTCTACATGTCAGTGTTACTCCTGAGAATATACACATTCACTTGTGGAATATGACTGACCATAATTCTTATTTTCTGGTATCCACCCAACATCCCAGCTTTAATAATTGTACTCTTGCATCTTCCCAGAACTGTCTTCATACTATAAATTTGAATTTCTTAGTTTTCTTAAAAGTTACATTAAAAAGTTGCTGTTTGTTTTGTCAGATGCTTAAAATAATTGAAAAGGAAAAATAGGAATAGATGAGGAAGGAAAGGAGAAGATACAGTTAAGGTGACTTTAGTTGCTTTTAAATCTAGGTTGTCTTTGTCACATAATTAACTCCAGCAATAAGTACACTTGGTGTTTGTGTGATAAAACCGAAAAGAACTCTACAATACCTAGCCTCTGCTAATATCTTAAATAAAAAATCCCCACCTATTATTTTCACCTAAAATCCTAAAATCATTTTTTATTCCTGACATGGCAAAATACTTGAAAGGACATAAACCTTATGTATAAACCAGATTATTTCCAGCAATGTGCATACATGAACTAAGGACCACTTTGTTGTATTTCTATAGCTACAGTAAGACAAATAGGCTGTATCATTGCCCTTTGGATTATTGCACCTTCATAGCTTAAATAATGAAAGAATACAGGCAAATTGAAGTAAGTCAAATAAAGAAATCAAGTTTCAAACTCTGGTTTACTATTATAATGATAAATTATATATAGATGCAGAAAGTCCAACTTTATTCCCTTGATCTACCACTCCCACTATTAGAAGCAGAATATCATCCTAGAAACGGTAACTGAAGTTATCCAATTGTTTAGACAAAAAATGAGTTGTGAAACTTAGCAGAAAGCAAATTATATTTTCATAGTCATTATTTGGATAAAACTAGATGATGAATTTGTGGAGATGAGATTTGTGACATTGTACTAAATATGGACATTTTGCATGCACACTTAAGTACATGTGTTCATTTTTGTAAGAGCATGAATCCCTAGTCATCCCACTTCTTCCCAAGCACAAGAGTGTCTCAGTGCTTGACATATTACTATGATGGCCATTAGTTATGTCTGATTTGCAAAAGTTCTTGATCATTTCCAGATCTATTAAAAAAAAATAGTGCTGATAGTCTACCATGTCAAAACCCCCACTCTGTTATTAACATATCCTGCCAGATGTCCCCAGTAATGTTGTGACTACAAAATGCTCTATTTCCTAATTTTAGAATGGAAGAATATTAACCCTTAGCATAGTAACCAGTGGAAATCATGCACAGGACAAATCAAAGGAATATTTTTCTGCCATTGTATTGTGCTGCCTTACAACTGACTGAAATTAAAATCTTTAAAAATTGAGAGGAAAAAATTTCCTCTCCATGCTTAATAAAATAATTGTAACAAAATAAAATTCCTAGTTTTTTTTTTTTCTATTTTGTAAAAAATAGCTTTTTGCATCATCTAACATTAATTCTCCCATTGAGAGATGGTTGGAAGTCCACCACTGTGTTTGTTTTAAGATCAGTATAAATAGATACGTATCAGACAAAACAAAGGTTTTGTCCTTCTAAAAGATGAATATGGAATTGATGGATGTTTTCTGCAAGTCATGTATAAATATTTTTTAATTATTACTCAAATTTACCATGTTCCAAGGTGAAAACTGCACCATAGAAATTCAGGAAGAAAACTAAATCACAGAACATTTGAAGAGTTGCTCTTTATTTTGAAAGATGGTCAACTTATGAATAGACCTTAGGATTCCTTAATTTTCTTATTTATCAGACTAAGATAAAGAATCATGTATTCATTGTGATCAGGCATATTCAATGCATGAGATAGGGCATGCAACTTTTTATTCCTGTGCATATTTTAGTTCATTCTGAATCATTTCAGTTAGGTTTTGCTCAATGGGTAATAAATATAAGAAATAAGGAGGAACATAAGGCAATTAAGGCAATTGGTATAAATAAGTTTAAGAGGAAATTAGGCATTTTTATTGCAAAAGAATGTTACACAGAAAATGGATTGAGTGCAAGGATAAGGGAAGTAGGTGAAGCTGATTTATTATATGGAGGCAGGAGCAGGGGACAAGTGGCTATTTTCTACTCCGTAGTTTCTTATGTCTCACTGGGAGAACCTGTATTTTAAGATAATTATGAACAGTCATGAAAATGGTAACAGCTGCATTTTGGCAATGTGGCATGCAAATTACTAGCGCTACTAAGGCCATGTAAGCATGAATTGATGAGAGATTTGAGAGAGGAGTGTCAACAACTTCTGCTTGGTAGAACTAAGGAGCACTGAGAAAGTTAATCAGAGTATGATGACCTAGCACTGTCTGCAAAGGTTCCTGAATTCAAAAGAATCTGGAATTTTAGACCACATTCAAAAAATAGCACAGGGTTTACACATCTACATTGTTCAGTAACCTAATTTCTCATATAGGTTATATTTTCTTTAAGTTTCATTTGCTGGGTTTAGCATGATCCCTATTTGAAACAGCTGCAAATGGTATATAATTAGGTCAGAATGTTTTGTTATCAGGATCCTCAGTTGCTTACATTGGCTTATGAAAATGTCATTGTGTGAAAAGGGATCTGAATATCAAAGAGATTCCAGCTGGTTAGCTATTTTAATTATGCAATGGAATCAGCTATTTCCCTGCCAATATCTAAAGTTACTTATGGAAAAGTTACTCAGAGGCTCTGTGAAGATACTCTTTTTGCATTCTTTTCATTGCATGTTGTAAATCCATATTTTTCAGCTCTTCTGTATGTTTAGAACTTCCTGTCAAATAATGTCTATCCATGCATTCTCTCAACAGTAGTTATTGTGGGGCTATGATATACCTGACAATATGTATAATCCTCATTATCAAGGAATGAATAGTCTATTTTGGGAGGTGAAATATACAGTAATTATAAAGCACAAGATGAACCCCTCCAAGCATGTAATTCTAGTTCAGATTTTCTACACTTTTTAAAGCTCAATGTTTAGAATCCTGAAAAATCAGATTTTCTGTTATCTTCTCTGTTTTATCTCACCTATAATACTCAAATTTGCAGTTTCTTCTAATCTTAAGAAAGGAAAAAGATGAAAAACAAAACTCAGGACTTCCCTTAACCCATGTTACTAAGCTTTGGGATGTTGCTCTGTGAATTTCATTAAATTTACATGTTAAAAATGACTGTCACATGCACCAGCAATTAAGGTGTAGGAGGTTTTTAAGGGTTACGTTAAGAAAGGCAGGAGAAATTGGTATTTCTTTTTTTTTTTTTTTTTTTTTTTTTGCAGTACGCTGGCCTCTCACTGTTGTGGCCTCTCCCGTTGCGGAGCACTGGCTCCGGACGCACAGGCTTAGCGGCCATGGCTCACGGGCCCAGCCGCTCTGCGGCATGTGGGATCCTCCCGGACCGGGGCACGAACCCGTGTCCCCTGCATCGGCAGGCGGACTCTCAACCACTGTGCCACCAGGGAAGCCCTGGTATTTCTTATAAGTCAATTCAGTAAACAGTTAATTGGCAGGAAAAGGTTGACTGCTTGTCTTACAATTTAGGCAATAATTGCTTTGGTAGTGGGCAGAGCAGAAGGTGCTGTTTCTTGCATAGGGGCCTGAGCTCAGTGTCCTTTATCATACCACCCAATTGCTTTGCGTCTTTATGATAGTAGGACTTAGTAGGAGCCTGCTAGAATAATTAGGTTAGTAACATGGCAAGAGATATTTTATTTCTTGTTTCAGGACTTTGGCTGACAATATCAGTATATAACCCTGAATTTCAGAAAGTAAACTGAAGACCTGTCCTCAAATGTGATTTTGTTTCCTTTTTTTATTCTCTCTCTAATATGGTCAAAAGAATGTCTTTGTTGTCCACTTCCCTCACCTTTGAGTTTTTCATGAATTCTATTTCTGGAATTCCATTCCTATTCTCTTCTGCCAATCCAGATCCCTTGTAACCTTTCATCTGGCTCAAGTTCCATCCTCCTTGAAGCTCACAGCTTTGGTCTCTATTCTTGTCTTTAACTTCTTGGTGATCCCCAGAAGTTTATGTCTGGAATTCCCTCAATCTTTCCAGCAAATGACATAGGTACACAGATAACTTAAAGATCTACTTTTCGTGAAGTTCTGTATTTGTAAGAATTTGGTTTGAGTATATAATTCCTATATAAATAACAATACGTTATATATGCAAAAATAGATGGTTATTCTTGATAATTGAATAACTCCTATAAAATAATATACATTTTCTTTAACAGTAATGTATTTCACCCATGGTATCTATAAAGCAAAAAAATGGCTGTTAGCAGAGTTATGCCATATGATAGGAGATCACTTGTGCTGGAAATACCTAAGTTCCTGAGGGACATACCATGGAACATGCCTGGCAAACCCAGCCTGGAAAGAATTTATACATAATAATACATACATACAAGTGAATTCCTGCTTATCTCTCAAAACCCAGTCAATTACTTGCTCATTTGAAAAACTGTCTTTAGATCTTGACCACAACTCTAGGGAATAATTACTAGATTCTTATTTTACCATTCTATCTTGCATATAGCTTTAGTAAAGAACAAAGTACACATATTGGAAATCACTTATGACTTCTTTGTTAACTCAGTAAAACTCTGAGATCACATACCGCACCTTTATTTGCTTAGTACAAATCAGTATTCAAAATATTCATTTAATAAATAAATTGGAAAAGGAATTTTGAAAGCATTGTATTACTTACATATTTTAGATATGGGGATACTTTTCCCTGACTTTAAGCACATCAGAATGTAAAAAAACGAAGTGGAATTAAAAGTGTTCATATGATTTAAAAACTGTTAATGTTTTTGTGCATTATATTTCCCCCTATAAGTTGATAAAGATAATGTGAAGGGATTTATTACTAAATGAAAATAGAAAAACTGAGGTATGGGGATTTTATTTTTTGTCTGGGCATGTGGTGTTATTAGTCTCCATGGGGGTGGACACTACTAAGTGCTATAGATTACAACCACTTGTATTTAATTCCTGTCGATTTTATTTTCAGAGCTGCTTCTTCACAGATTCAAAATATATGGCTATGTGGGGGAGGATAAAACATCATGGCTATAATGTTAAACGTGAGCATATACATTCACAAAACCCACAAAACACAAAATGTGCTGAAGCAGCTGGAGTGTTCTTTTTTCTGATAGCAACTCAGAAGACAAGAGGATGAGCAAAGTTGGCAGTTGGATTATACTGACAAAAGCAGAACAATTCATGCAAAGAATTTACTGTGAGTAGGTCTGAGACTGACATGTGTGATCATTTTACCTCTATCAGCAGTGCAATGATTTTGAAATTAAAGTGACTAGATACACAAAAATATTAAGTTTGATAGCTCCTCAAAAGACATTTCATACTTAGAAAAATGTGTGTGCTTCCACTTTAACCAAGCCCCGTTGGAGAAATGTGGGTCAATGGTGATATTTAATTTGAAATACCAGTTTGGTATAAATAGTTTGGTTTTATGGTTTGCCCTGTTTGCGAAGGGTAAAAAATATACATATATTACATATATATCATATATATGTTATATATTTTATATACCTATATCTATCTATCTATCTAAAAAACAACAAAAGCTCCTTTTCTGGTGCAAACTGGCTCATTAGTGTACCCAGTGAAAGTTCAGCAAAATAAGTATAAATTTCTCAAGTTTAATTGCTGACATTTTCTAACCTCAGTTTTGATGAAAGATTAGGCGGAAAAAAAAAAAAAGATGATTCAAGGGTCTTGGTCATTTAGTAATAAATAAGTCTATGATGTTACTAATACATTTGAATTACCTTTATTGCCTTAAATTCCCATTAACCTCCTCAAAATGGGAATTTTGCTTAAATTATGTCATATAAATTAAGCATTTATCTAATGTCGATTTTCATATTAAGATGGGAGCTGTTTCACTGAGCCTGAATATTCTACTGCACCTTCAAATGGAGTAATCGTAGCAACACAGTATGCGTGTACCACTCAGATGCCATGAATTTAGGAATATTAATAAATGTTCTGCCAACCCCAAAGATGCATGGGGTCTGAAAAGAAAAATATACAAGATAAAATAGTTGAGGAAAGTTTTACCTTCTTTCACTGAACCAGAAATACAGAAACATAAATGAAGAGTGGGGGAATCCAGAGTTACTGGCTTGAAATTTTCACTAGTATCTCTATTTGAATATTTATTTGAAAGATAAAACTTCAAGGAACATGGACCAATTAGGGTAATTAGACAATAATCAATATGTTGCACTGGAGAATGTGGGCAGACAGGATGCACAAAAGCAATGTCCTGTGAAATTATACTTCTTTGTATATTGTTTAAGATACATGACACATTATAAACAATTTTCAATTATGTAGGAAAAAAATTATCCTACACTTAAAGAGCTGTGTTAATATATTGTATGCAGTACATCCTCAATCCAACAGTCATGTTATACAATCGAATGATTGCTAAAAAATATCAATAGGTCAGTAGTTCAAGGTCTTATCATATGTTTACTGTTTGGGCTCCTAATCTCTCTATATCTAAACACAGAGATTATAAAATAGAAATAGAAAAAAATAATATAATTCCACTAAAATGCATTTTTCATGCAACTAAAACAAACAAAAAGAAACCAAATGTGGAAGGCAAGTCATGTTAAAACATTGAGCATAATAGGTTCTTATCAAGATACAGGTATAGGTGGCTCAAAGTCTACACCTATGATGTACCCCATATGAAATAGTGCTTCAGGGACAGGTTCATTATTTGACACCAGAATTTGAGATTGGGGAATAGACTGATTATCTGCATCTTTTCTGCTTTTGCTTACATTGACTGACTTGAATATTTTCTCTCTTGTCCTTGAATTTCTTGCTTCTTTTTGTATCTTGCTTTCCTTATTTTCCCCTCCAGATATTGTATGAAAAAGAACAGTAGAGACTGAAGTCAGTGATATATATCTCAAGATCAATCAGGTGCATGCCTCTGATGCTGTGCTGTCCAATAGCACAGCCACATGTGGCTGTGTATAGTTAAATTTAATTAAATTTCAATAAAACTAAAATTTCCCAGTTGCACCAGCTGCATTTCTAGTGCTAAATAGCCATGTGTGTCTTGGGACTATCATATTGGACAGTGCAAATATAGAATATTTTCATTATCACAGAAAGTTATATTGGACAGCACTGCTCTGATGAGTTTAAAACAAAGTAAAATTTTGTGTATTGACCAACTTGTTTAATGGTTAGTGTGAGAATAACAGTTTCTCATAACTTCTTATATCTTGACCAGAACTGGAAGTCCTTCCATTATTTTCCCAATGCATGCTCAGAGTTCTCTTTTCTTGAGTGTGTAGATCAATAGGCATATTTAGTTAAATTGTCTTCTATTATTTTATAATTTTATTTTTACTTTTTACATTTAACACTTGTAGCTATAATATAGTTTTGAATACAATATTGCTAATGTGCTTTTACTGTTTAAAATCAAGTATTCCAACACAATCGAATATATAGTATGTTCTCCTTTATGCTTTTTGCCACTATATTATATACCAAAGTTTTATAAACATTAGGGTCTAACTGTTAGCATTAGAGTTATCTTTCAATTTTATTTTTTAAACTTTTTTTTGATGTGGACCATTTTTAAAATCTTTATTGAATTTGTTACAATACTGCTTCTGTTTTATGTTTTTTGGTTTTTTGACCACAAAGCATGTGAGATCATAGCTCCACCAGGGATCAAACCCACATCCCCTGCATTGCAAGGTGAAGTCTTAACCACTGGACCACCAGGGAAGTCCCTTTCAATTTTAATTTCAATATCATATTCATTTTATTATTGTAGCTTGATAATACTTTTTAATAACCAGTATCATAAGCCCACATTATTTTACTGTATTTTCAGTAATTTTTAATATTTTCAAGGGTAGTCTCTCTTGTTTATTTTTCTTCAGAAAAATTTTAGAATCACTCTCTGACGTCTCATTTCCTTCACAGTAATGAACAAACAAACACAAATAATGGATATTCTTATTAAAAATGAATACATTTCTGAAATAATTTGAAAAAATACATGGTTCTACTTTTATCCCAAACATGCTTTATTTATCTCACATTTATTTATATTCCTAATCAATGATATCTTTAAGGTTTTGTACATTTAGTGTATTTTGAATGAGATCAATTTCTAATTTCTAATTGGTTATTTTAAGAAAGAAACTTTTTTAAAAATTTCTAAATATTTACTTTTGTCCAATTTGCTGATCTCTTCTCTTTGGTGAAATTTTAAAATTTTATTTTGGTAGAGAGCTATGTAATTAATTAATGATAATTGACTCTTTTATGCTCCTGCCACTCTGCCTTCTACTAAATGGGCTTGATGTAAACAAACACATATGTGCAGAGTGTTGTCATACAACAGGGACAGGGTATTTGAAAACATGTACACTTTTATCAATACTGTCATTAAAAGGTGCTCATTTTTTTTTGGAGTACTTATCTCCATTTGTAAATTTATAGTTATTCAATTATTTGAATAATACAGAATATTCCTGTCCCTAGATTATAATTGTATGAGTATGGGCAGATGTCTCGTTAAGCCATTTTATCTTCAGTGCCCAGCATAGTCATGGTCCTGATAAACATTAGCGGCTCAGTATTTATTCCTTTGAATGTGTAAGTCACCCAGCAGATAAGCTTGTCTTTAGTAGGGGATCCCTTTGAAAAATAGTGAGCAGTGGTAGAATTGTACTGACATCATTAGCCAGTCTGTTTTACACGTAGATGAGTGTCTCCATTAGATAATTAGTCACATTCTTGTGTCATAAATTATCGAAAAAGCAAAATCTGTTGAACTTAGATATATTTTTGCACTTTATTATTTCATATACTAGTTAATACTTTTAAAAATAATTTATATTTTCAGAAACTTACAAACTTTATTTTTTATTAAAATTCTTTTTTCTGGATTTATTTATTTTTTTGACAGAAGACATCTTATTTTATTTATTTTTATACAACAGGTACTTATTAGTTATCTATTTTATACATATTAGTGTATATATGTCAATCCCAATCTCCCAAGTCATCCCACCACTCCCCCCCCACCATCGCTTCCCCCTTTGGTGTCCATATGTTTGTACAAATATATTTTAAAAAGTAACTCACATAAGTTGAATATATTTAAATAATGTTTTTCTGTTTCTTTGAATAAAAAATATATTGAATAAATTGGAAATAATTTCTGTTAAGAAAACTAGTTCATAAACTTAGAAACTGTCTTACCTTATCAACAAGGTATAATATTCATTGGAAAGTCTACATTCCTGTCCTATCTAGTTGTGAAATTTTGTCAAGGAAGCAAAGATACACAGACTACATAAACTGAAAAATGTATACTTTCTGACTTTTTTAGGATCCAATTTTATCTTGAGAATCTAGGACTCAGAGATCTCTCTTCTCTTGGACATCAGCCACATTTACAGAGGGTTAGAAACCCAGGTGTCTACTTCATTATAATGAAGTTTTAAGTTAAAAATCCATTCTTCTATTGACATTTTAATTTATGCTGTGTAACTGCTATGCCCATTTTTCTTTCCTCCTATTGTTTATTTTATCATTTCCCATTTTTTGATTAATATTGCCAGTTAGATGTCACAATTATTAAACTTCCCATAGGTCCAATATTTTGCCTTCTAAATCTTCTCTATTGTATCCTAATATTATCAAATTATTTTCTTACCTTTGGTTCAGTGTATAGATTATTCATTTTTATCCTTTCTTTTTTGCAAATATGACTTTTAATGCAACACATTTTTATCTAAATTGCCTTCTAGCTTCCTCCCACAAATGTTGATATTTGTTTCATTTGTTGTTATTTATTTCCAATATCACTTGTTAAAACAATTTTAAATTGAAAGTTTTATTCTCTCCACATTTTGGAAATATTATTCATTGCTCTCTGGCTTACATTTTTTGACATTAACATTTGTTGAATATATTTTTTCTCCTTATGTCAATTTATAAGTTTCTCTTTGGTTTTGGTTTCCTACACATGCACTAAAATGTGTTCAAGTGACAATTTGTTTTGTTTGGATTTCTCAGCTTTCTGAATATGAACCTTTTATGAATTCTGAAAATATTTATTTTTAGCCAATATCTCTGTAGCCATCCTTTCTTGCCATTCTCTCAATTTTGTCATTCTAGAAATCCAATTAAAAATTGATTTAGGCATTTTTCTCAGCCCTTCCTCTATGATCATTTCCTCTTATGTTTCCCATCTCTTCATCTCTCTATACAGCATACTAATTAATTCCTCATGTCTTGATTCCAAATTACTAATTTTCTTTTCAGCTGTGTGTAATATGATTGTGACTCATATTGAATTTTAAATTGCAATAATTTTGTGTCTTATTTCTAGAAGTTCTCTTTGTTTTATAAATGTGCCTGATTATATTTATTAGATGATTAATCTTTATTATATTTACATTATAAACATACTTGTTTTATATTCAATACAAGGGAATTTCAGTATTCTGTAATTTTTACAAGTCTGATTTTCTTTACTTCTCTCCCTCCCCCTCCGTTTTTTTTCTCTTTCTTTCCCTACCATCCCTCTCTCCCTCCTTCCCTCTCTCTGTCTCCCTATTTTTCTCTCCCCCCACCCAGCCTTTTCATTCATTCTTTCTTCAAACTTTGCTCATTGTGGTTTTGTACGAGTAGGTGATTTTAGTTTATGGTTTATATTCTTTTGAATTCTTTATATATGGAAATGTTTAAGACTTAAAAGCATTCCTCTGAAGATAAAAGTAAATGTACTGTATTTAATATAATTAAATGAATTAATTGATTTTGTCACAGGGAAATTAGAAATTCCAGATCCCATGTGCAATGTAGCATTTGAGAATTTTCTAATATTTTGGTTTTCCTTTTGTTTTTTATTTTGTTTAATGATCCACCAGATCAAAGACAAAACAGATATGTACCTATACTATCTCCTTCAGAGTTCATCTTTAAAATCTATTTTCCCTATCAGTGGTGTCTCAGTTCTAGGAAAAGATCTCTAATTAGGCTTTCTTCCTCATTATTCTGTAGTATTTTCCTGTGTTGTCTGCATTTATAGCCTTTTAAAATTTATGCTTTGCACACCTAAGAATTGAAGATGCTTCCAGGTTTTATAGGGGCTCCACTGAAGAGGGAATGTGTGGCCTTTATACAACCAAAGAGAGATAGCACTGTTGTTTCCACTACCAGAGAGTTGTATGTCTTGGTCAATTCACTCAGCCTTTTCAAACCACAGATTTTTTCATAAGCAAAGTCAGTGATGACACTTAATTTACTGTAGTTTTAATCATATGGAATGATAAGATAACTTTTTAAATATAGGTACTCCATGAATATTAGTTCCCTTCCTTTACTTGGACTGCTGGCCTACTTCTCCCAAAATTCCTATCCTTTGCCTCTTTTCTTTCATTAGTATCTTCGTGGTTTTTTCTTCAGAGATAATCACTTTACTATCATCACTACCCACTTCATTCCCAAGTATGCACTATACCCTCAGCCTTTGCCTGCCTTATCTTCCCTGTGCCCCATAAGAATATGCTAATTCCTTTCTGGAACTAGTGTAAATATGCCTATAAATTCATGTCTCTTATTAGATATTCTAATATTTCCTTGGTTCCTTTACTTTTTTTGTTTTTTGGGTTTTTTTTTTGCTGTACGCGGGCCTCTCACTGCTGCGGCCTCTCCCGTTGCGGAGCACAGGCTCCGGACGCGCAGGCCCAGTGGCCATGGCTCACAGGCCCAGCCGCTCCGCGGCATGTGGAGTCTTCCTGGACCGGGGCACGAACCCGTATCCCCTGCATCGGCAGGCGGACTGTCAACCACTGCGCCACCAGTGAAGCCCTTGGTTCCTTTACTCTTTTTTTTTTTTTTTTTTAAATGTTGAGCCTTCTTTTAATTTATTTATCTTTATTTTTGGCTGTGTTGGGTCTTCGTTCCTGTGCAAGGGCTTTCTCCAGTTGTGGCAAGCGGGGACCACTCCTCAACGTGGTGCGTGGGCCTCTCACCGTCGTGGCCTCTTTTGTTGCGGAGCACAGGCTCAGTAGTTGTGGCTCACAGGCCTAGTTGCTCTGCGGCATGTGGGATCCTCTCAGACCAGGGCTCGAACCCGTGTCCCCTGCACTAGCAGGCAGATTCTCAACCACTGCGCCACCAGGGAAGCCCGGTTCCTTTACTCTTAATGTCAAGGACCATATTTTATTTGTCTTTGCATTTACAGCTCATTGTGTAATTTCTGCAGAGTATAATTAATAAATTAGGTAGCATCATACAGTAAGGTTATTGAGAGCATAGGTTTTGTAATTGGATATATGTGTACTGAAATCAGGAATCTTCCACTCAGCTATGTGAAGTGAGACAGTTCTTGGTATTATTTTGTAACCTTTAAAACTGGTATAATGATACTTGTTTAACAGAATTTTTAAATTAAGTATGAAATGTTTTATAAAACTTTTAGTATAGTGCCTGAAATAGTCTAAGTGCTCATAAAATGATAGCTGTTACTATTTTATGGTGAAAGAATGAACAATTAAATTTAAAATGGTTTATGGGAATCGTCTATTGACAATACATATAAGCGTACAAACTAAACCTGAAAAATGCAGAATGTAACATCATTTCCCCAAGTCACATCTTCATCATGATTTCTCTTTTTACTACTTCCTACTGCCAAGTCATAACAACTTTGGAGAAGTTTTCTACGTTCCTCTCCTCCATATCCCTAGGGTAAGAGTCATAAGTCTCATACATTCACTCATTCACTGGAATGGCCCTAGGGAGTGACTAACATACAAATATTACCTTCATGTTTAGACCACAAAACTTGCAAGTAAATTGGGCAAACTAATATGTTTCATTTTATTTCTACAAGTATTTTTCAGAGTTTTCCTTGGGTTTAGCCCTGTTAAATACTCTTTGTTTTAAGGCAGTTGACCATAATAAAAGGTAGTTTATGAAATATATTTCAGGCCTAAATTTTGTGGAACCAGGTATTACCCTAGTAGTTCAGAGTAGTAAGAACTGATTAGGTTAAAGTATTTAAATAAGGCATAGTTCAAGATGGAGGATGTAAGTTGGCCTTTAAGTTATGGACAAGACTTGGATCACAGAAACTTGGTCTGCCTCATACATAAAATTGATTTAATCATTTAGTACCTTGTTATCGAATACCTACCTTTCTAAAGGCCTAAGAAGAATAATGCTTCAGTTGAGAGAATCTTCCTGAATGTTTGGACTCATGGTACTTGAAGAAGAAAATGTGAAACAAATATTTTATTTATTCATGTTTTAAATTTAAACTTGGCAGGCACTGTATTAGTGCTTGAAATAGTTCTTCACATAGTATGGTTTTGAAAATTAGCTTTTAATAGGAGGGAGAAAACCTGTAACATTATTTGTTAATCAAAATTTCCCATTAATATCAAATATACTCAATGGCTTTTTTGAATTTTATTTTTTATTATTTTTATTAACTTTTACAATGTTGTGTTAGTTTCTGCTGTACAGCAAAGTGAATCAGCTATCGAATTATGGTGAATATGGATTAGGAAAATGTCTGGTGTGAGATGCCTTTCTTTCTGCCTTAACCATGTGACGATTTGATAAAGATCTGTATAGATCTACAATCTTTTCCCTGATATTTATGATTCTTCAGAGACTTGAAATAATCCTGAGGAACTTAAAGAAATACTGTTTTCTTTTAATTACCTTAACTCTTTCATCCCTGCACACAGCTTGCCATAATCAGTTTGTTCCTCAGCAAGACAATTTATGCAGAGAGACATCTTTCTGAATAAATCTGTCCCAGTTTTCCTTATGAAACTTATTTCCAACTGATCTGATGCATTCAATTTAGCACATTTATATAACCTAATGCAGCCTTGCACATTTTCAAATATAATTAGGTCTCAAAATCATATTAAATTCATAGAAATTGCAGAGTTCCAAACTGAGTTATTCAGATATTTTTCTCTATATGTCCATCTACGTATCTATATATACACACATACACACATCTAGTTTTCTTTTTCTGCTTTTGGCCCCTGTCTCTTAAAAGACCTCTCCTGGACCTGAAGCCCACACTGGTAAACACTCTTTGTGTTTTAGTACCAGTTTCAGTCGGGTTATTTTGATCCCATGTGTACAATCAAATGCTGTTGATGTTCAACATTTAGCAAATCATCCAGGTCGTCAAGGGCTGTTTCTTCCAGAATATTTTTCTCTTTCTAATCCCAGAAGGATGTGTTTCACAAGTACGTTAACTGCTAAGACTTAAAAATGTCCCACATTAGTGTCTATGCCGCAGTTAACACATGTATCCTCTGCTATTTTTTTGCATGTTTATTTTTCATACAGCTTTAAAGGTTACACTTCATTTACAGTTATTACAAACATTGGCTATATTCCCTATGTTGTGCAATACATCCTTGTAGCTTATCTTACACCCAATAATTTGTACCTCCCTATATTTGTACCCACCTCTATACTGCCCCTCCCCCTTCCCTCTCCCCACTGGTAACCACTAGTTTGTTCTCTATATCTGTGAGTCTGCTTCTTTTTGTTATATTCACTAGTTTGTAGTGTTTTTTAGATTCCACATATGTGATATCACACTGTATTTGTTCTTTCTCTGCCTGACTTATTTCACTTAGTATAATGCCTTCCAAGTCCATACATGTTGCTGCAAATGGCAAGATTTCATTCTTTTTTATGGCTGAGTAGTATTCCATTGTTTATATATATACCACATCTTCTTTATCCATTTATTTGTTGATAGACACTTGAGTTGCTTCCATATCGTGGCAATTGTAAATAATGCTGCCATGAACATTGGGGTGCATGCATCTTTTCAAATTAGTGTTTCTTTCTTTTGGATATATACCCAGGAGTGGAATTGCTGGGTCATATGGTAGTTCTGTTTTTAGTTTTTCTGAGAAACCTCCATACTGTTTTAGACAGTGGCTGCACCAATTTATTATACATTCCCACCAACAGTGTACAAGGGTTCCCTTTTCTCCACATCATCACCAACATTTGCTATTTGTGTTCTTTTTGATGACAACCATTCTGACAGGTGTGAGGTGATACTTCGTTGTGATTTTGATTTACATTTCCCTGATGTTTAGCAATGTTGAGCATCTTTTCATGTGCCTATTGGCTATTTGCATTCCCTCGTTAAAAAATGTCCATTTATTTCTTCTGCCCATTTTTTCAATAGGGTTCTTCGTTTTTGTTTTTGTCTTTGATGTTGAGTTGTATGAGCTGTTTGTATGTGTTGGATATTAATCCCTTATCAGTCATATCATTTGCAAATATTTTCTCCCATTCTGTAGGTTATCTTTTTCTGTCAATGGTTTCCTTGGCTGTGCAAAAGTTTTTAAGTTTAATTAGGTCCCATTTGTTTATTTTTGTTTTTATTTCCTTACTATTTTTATTTTACCTGCTCTCACATCACTGCAAAACTTTAAGGAGAGGGATCAAGTCCCTCTTTGCTCACCTTGGTGCCTAACATATAGTTAGTGCTCTTTTCTTCAAAACGGCTCCATGTTTCCTTCATTATATCCAGGTTAATTTTCTAACAAGGTGTTCAAGGCTTTTCATGATCTGTTCCTCTTTACCTATTTGCCTTTATGTCTCACTTTCCAATTCCACAGCAGTTTGGTTAATATTACTTTCAGTTTCACAGATTTGCCATTCTCTCTTTTTCTACATGGCTTTTGCTCAGGCTATTCCTCTGACTGTGGCATTCTTCATCAGTTGGCTCCTCACCATTCATTAGGGCTGTCATTTCATGGTATATGTGCCCATTTTCTAAAGGTTCTA
Organism: Monodon monoceros; assembly: GCF_005190385.1. NCBI lineage: Eukaryota > Metazoa > Chordata > Mammalia > Artiodactyla > Monodontidae > Monodon > Monodon monoceros. The sequence goes on from NW_021703767.1 coordinate 50,253,153, forward strand.
TATGTCACCTTCTCTTTAATTTTGAAATTAATTAAAATTAATTTGGTTTAGATAATTTTGTGACAGCCCTTGAGATAATTGGAAACAAATGAAGTGTTCTGAACCCAGAATTTTATATACTAGAAAAAAAAGAAGGCTAAGTTTACAGATTTAATCCCTGCAGAGAAAAGTGTGTTTTATATGAGGAAGCAAATCTTGTGTATAAACAGAGAAGTGTTCCTGAACACCCTTTATTAAATCTTAATACTAGAATGGAAGAAATATATACTTATACATAACTAAGTTTTATTTTCAGCTCTACCATTTACCATGCCTGTGACTTTGGACAATTTTGTATTTTAATTTGTGTAAAGCAATTGCTTACACAACTTTATGTATTTAATCAAAGACTTAGCACAATTCCAGGAGCATAGTAATTATTCAATAAATATTATATAATAGTCATTTTTTGCCCTAGTCCCATATTAAACTAAATTCTTACCACTCTATCTGGTTCATTGTATATATGTCCTTTTTTTATCAACTCTAGTGTAAGGTATTTAATAAGCCAAAACATTGGTTTATTAAGCTTTGTCATTTTTCTTTCTCCATCCAAAGGTTGGCTCTTAATTGCCAATCATTAATATTGCTTGCATGAATATAAAATGAATGTTTACCTGGCCATGTTGTTAAAAATAAACTTAATGTTTTACCAGAACTTTAAATTCTTACAAGGCCCACACATTTTATAGAAAAATTAACAACAGTACATTTTACTCTTCATTTTCTTTCCTGTTTAGGCCTGATATTTATAGATTAACAGTTCAGATAAGGTTTAAGTTTTATCTTACATGTGAACTAACTCAAAGATATTATCTTAAACTCAAATCCACAGAACAAAACCATGTATTGTTATGTAAAGAAAGATAGGCCATATAAAAATTTTCAGATTACAAAAATGTATGCTGTATCTTTCCTATGATGATCTATTTTAAGTGCACAAGCCCTCAGCACAGCACATTTATACAACATGTGCATGGGAAGATGCATACCTCTTTCAAAAGAGTGCATTATGTAACAGCCACCAGAAAAGAATAAAGACCCAGAGGAAAGAGGAAGGGGACTAGTTAGTACAACTTACGTGAATCAGGAATGAATCACGTGTCAAAAATAAGAAATTAATGAGTCCAAATGCATTTATAAAAAAAGTATGCTGTTATACTTTGATAGCTTAATATTTCAAGTACTGTCTGAGAATAATACAAGTAATTGATGTTTCCCCAAAAGTGCTGTATAATTTTCACTTACAATCAAGTGTAATACTCAAAGTATGTGTAGTTGCATTGCATCCTTTCTTTCCAGTATCTACTTAAAAATTATTTGCATCTGTTTTTCTGTTAGCACTCAGAATCCTCTATAAAGTCCAATTACTACTTTAGACTTTATGGGGAACAATCAAAATATCTTTAGTTAATTCAACTGATTTTTCAGTACAGGTAAAACTTTGGAATGGAGCCACCAGTCATTGCAACTATCACATGCTGCTTGTAACGGTATACTGTACATGCTTTTCATATGGCCACACCTCGTGCTTCTTATGTATATATGTACTCTTTTAGGAAATTAGATTTTCATTTCAGTATTAGGTAGACACTGCATTTTCATGGACAGTTATACAATTTCTAGTTGTTTTTTTTCTTTTATTGTTATAGGCCAAGGCTTTGTTTCTTGTTCTGTTGTAGAAAGTCATCCCCTCATTACATTATAAAGGCTTGGGCTTCCCTGGTGGCACAGTGGTTGAGAGTCCGCCTGCCGATGCAAGGGACACGGGTTTGTGCCCCGGTCCGGGAAGATCCCACATGACGCGGAGCAGCTGGGCCCGTGAACCATGGCCACTGAGCCTGGGCATCCGGAGCCTGTGCTCCGCAACGGGAGAGGCCACAACAGTGAGAGGCCCGCATAAAGTGGCTCACTGATAGAATCAGTAAATAATTTTGAACTTGAATTATCGATCTCTTGAAGCATTTATAAGGAATTATACATTAGTGGATTCAAATTGTAATTGGGCATATTTAATTACATAAAATTATAGTTCTTTTAATTCCTTTCAAATGGAACATTAATGACTACTGGATCATGAGTAAGTAAATAGAGAATAGAAGTGTGAAGGTGACAGGGCAATGATACTACAAAAGGAGGAGAGCCAAAGAAAAGCTGAACAGTGCAGTTTGCATTTAGTTTGGCCACCCCTCTGGCCAACGTTTCACTTCAAAAGTCAATTGATGATCGAATGAACAAGAAGCTAGACTTTATTCTCAAAAACAAGCAACCTGACAATTACATTATCTTATAAAAGAGTAAGGTTCAACAGCATAAACTTAAACACACTTTAGACATATTTCTTTTCCCTTTCAAAGTTAATATATGAACATTATTTTTCTTGTATCAGAGGGACTTATGTGTGATACCAGTTCCCTGACTTCCCCGACTCTGTGAAATAGATGAGTGAATGGGTAAGCTGAAAGGGAGAAGACTTGAAAAGTTGATAACACGTAATGAAGAAGCAGACACTGATATCTCAGGACTGAATTTGTATTTTGGCTACTTTTATTAGCATGAATGTCTTATTCTTATGAAACTGGATTTATACCATGCAAATTGTTACTGGATTAATACTGCATAAACTAAAGTATACAGTGTAATCTAAAGGATGGCATAGAGTTTTTCTGACTTCCTCACTTAACGAGTAAAACTTAAATATCACATGCAAAGAAAAATAAATGCTTACTAGAGTATGACTCTCTTAATGGACTAGCTTTTTTTTTCTCTTAGGAAAAGTCTCCTTTATTTAATTATTATTATTTTTAATGAGTGTGGGTGGAGCTGTCAGATTTTTTTAAAAATATATTGATATGAAAAGCCCAAGTGTCAGAAAATTGTTTTTAAATTAATTCCTTGCTAATATATAGTAAAAAAAACCCAAAAAGTATGAAGTTAGAAGCGTCTTACTCATAGTCCTGGTAAGTCACGTGACACTATCTGGGATATATTAGTGAAAATCCTTGTCTGATTCATGTATTCAACTAGGAAGGTGGCCTTACCTGGTGATTTTCTAATGCTGAAGTCATAGACTCTTGAATTTCTTTTGTTGTCTTAGAAGGCCAGTTGGAAGGCAATGTGTGAAGAGTGATGGCAAATTTGAATTTAAACATGTGCATATTGGTCAGATATTCTAGTAGAAACCTGAATGTCAAAGTTAAACCAGAGACAAAAATGTGAGATTGCATCCTTGGATAATTGTCCATTGTTTTTCTTATATGTCCCTATATGCTTTTCTGACAGTGGATTCCACTAAACATATTCTCGTAGGCTATTCAAGATTTGTCATTAATAGCATTGTTAGGCCTTAGGGCTTCCTAAAGTTCCCCAAGTTCACAATGTGACAATGTAATTACAGGAAGATTCAATGTTTTGTGTGCCAGTGGGAACAAAATAGAGGAAAATGTTCTCTATTCCTAGCAATAACCAGCAAGCAGAACCATTTATGTTCTCAGATACCTTCCTCACTGCCGCTGTTCAAATCATTAGTTAATCTGATCATGGATGTCTTCAGACAAATATGAAATGACTAGCTGAGAAAACAGAGGAAACAAAGACAAAGACATTGCTCTGACTTAGAAGACTCTGCACTAGTTGGTCCTCCATTATCATTCTAACTTTGTTCCTAGTAATTTTTCTTGTTTCTTCTGCTTGAGCCACACTAGTCACTGTATTTATTTCTGAAGAAGCCAGGCATGGCTCCAGCTCAGATTCTTTTTAAGTGTTATTCCTTTAGCCTTGGATGATCTTACTTTAGAGATCTTCACAGCTTACCCTTTCACTTTAAATCTACACAAAAAATTTACATCATGAAATCCTTTGCCCATCCTTTATAAAATTGCAATGCCTTCACCACCGAAAAGGGTAGATTCGTCTCTGCTTTATACTTTCTCCTTAGTGCTTAATACTATATATCACATTGAAAAATCATGTGATTATTAGCTATTTTATGAAGTTTTTGTTTAAATATTTTATCCTTTTCTATTAGTTTTTTTCTACTGTTATGTATTTTACTTACCTTATTAACTCAAAATCACTCTGTTATAAGCTGCAACATTATTTAATGTAATATTTTGGGAAAAAATGCTACCAATTAAACAATGTCATTTTTTGGTGAAGGATGCATTATGGTTTCAGAGATACTAAAATAAGCATTAAATTATAGATTGAGAATCACCAAAATGGAGTATTTATCATGTTTCTCTGCTTCCCTCACTAGAATGAAAGTTTCATGAGGGCAGAGATTTTCTTAGTACTTTCTTCACTGCTATCAACTTTCATAGTGCCTATTACTCCTGATATATAATAATAGGTACTCAATTCATATTTTTGACATAATAAATACTTGAATAGATATTAGCAGTTTTATTTTTAGTTATTGTTACATCAGTGACTTACAATTGTTATATGCTTCTCTGTCTTTTATGTTCTCTCTCCCATGCAGAACCAGGTAAAGACATAAGAAATTTTAAAAAGTAGGTGTTGATTTGTATCAAGTTGAGGACCGTTACTTTATAGAGTTGGGGTATGTGTGTCTCTCTATATGCATTTGATGATTTCAGAAAGCATTATTCTTTGTGATTAGTTATAGTTAAATTTGTCTGCGAGTGGCAAAATGGAGTAGTTTAGGAGTATGATAGGCAGCTCTGGCCTATTTTAGTGCCTCATGATGCTCAGGACACAGGTTCTGTCTAACTTGCTGCCCTACTATGCATGACATTCAGTCCATAGTTCAATTCATAGTCTAAGAGGACCCCACTGGCTCCATTTCTCTGCTCTCATGTCAGCAGGGGGTAGAAGTGCCAAAGAGAAAGATATAACCCATGCCATTTAAAGACACTTCTTGAAAATTACACATACCTTTTCTTCTTAGATCTTTTTAACCAATGATGTCATATGACCACATATAGTGCAAAGAGAAGATGAAGATTTCAAATTATTCATCTGGATGACCAATACCGTAACTATTTCTAGAAAGAGGAAGTAAATTTTATGTAATAGTTAGTGTTTTCTACACTGAACGGTCTATGAGTATCTTTCTTCCCACATTTAGAATATAATACAGCTCCCTAAGAAAGACATAGCAGAGTCCTATGCAATTACTATTTTGAGATCACAGTCCAAGTTTTTCCAGAGATATGCTGGATATAGCTCCTCATATTCTAATAACCTATAAACTATATCACAATTTAAAATGTTCTGAATATTGCCATTTCTACTAACATGGTTTAGGGACAGAAAAAATGCAATGAAATGAAGAATGGATGATGGGAAATACACAGCAGTCACTAATCAGCTTATATCACATCCTACAGGGCAAGAATAGAAAAGACTCCCTTCTATGACAGGACATCATTTCCTATAGGTTCCACCACCTGAGCTTGGCAATGGAGAGTACAACCCACATAATGGTTTCTCAGCTTTAATAGTGGGTTTCCTTCTGGCCTACAATTGGACTTGCTCTTTCTTTATGGTGTGAGAAATTAAAAGCTTTATCAAAGACTGTGGTTTTGACAGTATAATTTTCTTCAAAATTTAATAGGTTTCCAGTCAATTTTCTTCTAAGGACTCTCCATGTGCAAGCAATTGCAGCCAAGAATTTTGCTGATGTATATTAATTTAAGCTTAAAGACTCTTGTCGTTTATTCATCAAACTCTTGCTTTTTGTAAACTACTTTGAGAATATCCAAAACAATAGACTTGGGTGGAAAAGAAACCAACTTAGTGTGGTCTTTGCTACAGAGAATAAAATGTGTTTGAAATAGGCTTGGGGAAATAGTCTTAGCACATTGAAGTCTGTCTGAGAGCTGCCATTAATAATGGCTTTGGTCTGAACTACCAACATATTTGTTTCTTCAGTCCTCTGAGTCCTCAAATTATTGGAAGTTCAATCAATGAAAATTACCTACCAAAAGGTCTAGATTGCTTTCCTAGGGAGAATGGTAATCTTTTCCAACTCTGCTTTTTGGGTGGTAAATTCTAGTCTGAGTATTCCTCTCTGTTAAACAACTAGAAGTAGCTAATGAATACCTACATTTTGAAAATTTCTTATTTTCTCTAGTGCTATAGCCTCCTTTAGCACATGATCTGCTTCCAAACAAAAATAAATACACAATTTGTGCCACATATTTTGACACAGCATAGCAGGTATTATTAACTTTTAATATCTAATCCTTCCCACCCAACATACAACAAATTCCAATACTAATCCAATAGCGTATGCTGTTACTTGTAGCACTATAATCCAGGTACCAAATTCTGTTAATATTAGGTTTAGCTGTGACTGTCAGAATATCTCTATTAAAATTTATTGAAACATAAAATTCTAATAGGCAGTCCTGAATTATCACAGGGTTGCATTTAGGGTCCTTCTATCTAAGGGCAGTAGAATATGGCAGATGAGAACATGATTTTTGGTGCAATAATGACTTTGTCCAAGTCTTGCTTCACTACTTACAATCTGTATGACCTAAGACTTAGAATTCTATCTTTGTGGGCTTCAATTTTTGCAACTATAAAATTGAGATAATATTAAATAGCTCACAGGGTTATTGTGAGAATCAAGCAGGTTAATACATATAGTGAACTCAGAACACTTCCAGATACAGAATAAATTATATACATGTGAACGTGTGATCAGTTAGCTTTTGTTATGCAGTAACCATCCTAAAACTAGTGTTTTAAAATATCGAGGCTTTATGTTGCTCACTTTTCTTCGAGTCAGCAAATTGGGCTGGTTTGGAATGAGCCTGGCTGATACCTAGGTGGGGTTTGCTCGTCAGTCTACAGTCAGTTGGTAGGTCCACTGGAGCTGGCTTGTTTATCATGAGAAAGCTGGCCCTTTATTGATGTGTTTGCTCATCCTCCAGAGACTTGGAATGAGAGTCTTCACATGGCAGTGGCGGCATGGGTATTAAAAGCAGACAAAAAGGGCAAGTTTTAGTGTACATTTTTCCAAAACTGTGCTTGTATCATGTTTGCACCTGTCACACTAGCCAGAGGGGAAAGCAAGTTCATCCCATATTCAAGAAGTAAAGATTACATAGTCACTGATGGGGGAGGAGTTATGAAGTCATATTGCAAGGGTAGAAGAAAAATTTATAGCCATATTTGCAGCTGATTACCACTATTATTGCTATTGTGTTGAGCTCTACCATGAATCGTCTCATTCTCAAATTAATGTGACAATCCAGTTCGAGCCATCAAACTTTGCATTCCAAGAGTAGGATGACAATGGAGAATTAAGATTATAATAGAATTAGAGTTGCTAATCAGCTGACCTTGACTTGAGGAAAGTATCCTGGATTATCTAGAAGAGTCCAGTGTAATAACAAAGGTAGTTGTAAGTGAAAGAGGAGGCTGGAGAGTCAATGTCAGAGTCACAGAGAATTGAGGATAGTATTCTGCTGACTTTGAAGATGAAGATGTCTACTCTATGTTGAACTCCAATTGGAACAACGAGTTGTATCTTTGAGCACTTGTTATATTCCTAATAATGTGTTACTAAAAGCAATTAATGTAAAAGAAAATAAATAAAGAATATTCACTACATATGTTCTTCTTCTAATGGATACTTACCCAATGTAAACTATCATGGTTAGTAAGCACTTCAGCCATAATTTTGTTATGATAATTGTTATTAGTATTCTGCTTTTACAGATGCAGTGATTGAGGCTCAGGAAAGTTAATTAATTTCCACAGCCACATACCTGGCAAGTTGAATTAGAATTAGGACCAAGGTTTTTCTGAACCCAAAGTCCATCCTCTTCCTCTCATGCTTATGAAAATGTTTTTTGTTAGCCTCTGGGTGACTGAAGGATATTCTCTAGGCCCTCATCTTCCCTTCTCTACCTTTATTTTCAAGGCAAATGAGGATAAATCTTTAAAATTGAAGCTATTTTTCTAGGCCTCAATTCTCCCTTTGGGTGACACTTTAAAAGGAGGGAAAAAATCAATCACTTGGGCGCAAGCTTCATTTTTTAATAAAAACTTTATTGAAATATAATCAGCTGCTATAAAATTCACACTTTTAGAGTTTTTTTTGCATATCACAGAGTTGTGTAACCATAACCACTACTTAGTTTTTAATATTTTTATCACCCCAAAAAGAAACTCTGTAGTCATTAGCTGTCACCCCTATCCATCACATTCCCTCTAGTCTCTGGCAACCACATGTCTACTTTCTGTCTTTATAGATTTTCCTGTACTGGACATTTCATATAAATGGAATTATAAAATATGTAATCTTTTGTGACTGACTTCTTCCACTTAGCACAATTTCATGTTCATCCACGTTGTAGCATGTAGTACTTTATTCTTTTTATGGCTTGTTATGCCACCTTTTCTTTAATAATAAAAATGCAATCCATCAAATCAGAGCAAATCATATATTTGATAAGGAACTTATATTGCTTATCAGTTTAAGGACATTTGGATTGATTACACTCTTTGGCTATTATGAATAGTGCTTATATGAATATTCGTTTACAAGTTCTTATATAGTCATAATGCCTTTCTCTAGGATTTACCTAGGAGTGGAATTGCTATTTACTATGATAATCATATATATCTAGCCTTTTAAGAAACTCCTAAGCTGTAAGTGGTTGGTACATTTTACATCTCACTAACAATCTGTGAGGCTTCCAGTTTCTCCACATCATTGCCAACATTTGTTACTGTCTGTCTTTTTGATTATAACTATTCCACTGAGTGTGAAGTGGTATCTTGTAGTTTTGATTTACATTTTCCTAATGAACAGTGATGTTAATATTCTTTTCAAGTACTTATTGGCTATATATATACATATATATATATGTATATATATTTGGAGAAATGTTGATTGATATTCCTTGCCCAATATTTAGTTGGGATAATTTTCTTTTCATCCATAGATGATCATGTCATCTTCAAACAAAGAGAGAATTATGTCTTCCTTCCCAGTCTGTATAATTTTTATTTCCTTTTCTTATCTTATTACAATAGCTAGAACTTCCAGTATGATGTTGAAAAGGAGTGGTCAGAAGGGACATCGTTGCCTTCTACCTGACCTTAGTTAGAAAGCTTCAAGTTTATCACCATTAAGTATGATGTTAGTTGTAGGATTTTTGTAGATATTCTTTATCAAATTGAGGAAGTTTCCATCTATTAGCTTATTGAGATTTTTTATCATAAGTGGGTGGTGGATTTTGTCTAATCCTTTATTTATTTATTGATATAATCATGTGATTTTGTTTGTTTCAGCTTGTTGATGTGTTGCATTACATTAATTGATTTTTGAATGTTGAACCAGCTTTGCATGCCTGAGATAAATCTCACTTGGTCTCGGTCTACAATTCTTTTTATACATTGTTGGATGCAATATGCTAATATTTTTCAAGGAGTTTTGTGTCAGTGTTCATGAGAGATATTGGTCTGTAATTTTCTTTTAACATGTTTGTCAGGTTTTGGTAATAAGGTAATGTTGGCCTCATAGAATGAGTTGCAAAGTATGTATTTCCTCTGCTTCTATCCTCTGAAAAAGACTGTATAGAACTGATATAAATTCTTCCTTAAATATTTGGTAGAATTCACCAGTGTACACTTATGGGCCTGCTACTTCTACTTTCTGTCTTGGAAAATTATTTATCACTATTTCAATTTCTTTAGTAGATACAGGCCTATTCAGATTGACTATTTCTTCTTGTGTGAATTTTGGTGAATTGTATTCCTGAAGGAATTGGTCCATTTCATTTAGGTTATCAAAGTTGTGTTCATGGAGTTTTTCATAGTATTCCTTTATTATCCATTTAATGTCTATAGGATATGTAGTGATGTCCCTTTTTCATTTCTAATATTAGTTTTTGTGTTCTTTCTTCTCTGTTAACCTAGCTGCAGTCTTATCAATTGTATTGACCTCTTCAAGTAACATGTGTTTGGTTTCTTTAGATTTTCTATATTGATTTCCTGTTTTCAATTTTACTGATTTCTACTCTAATTCTTATTTCTAATTTTTTAACTCTGCAGCATGACATTGTTTTTATTATATCAGTTGTAACTCTTCCATTCAGAAATTGGGGACAATCTTCTCATTAAGTTGTTATTCCCTCCTTTTCCCCCAGCTTACAGATAATTTGGGTGCTTTATAAACACTTAAGTTATATGTACATGAAAATTTTATAATAACTTGTACAAATTGTCTTTTTCTAAAAATTACCAAACATGCTATTCAAACATTTAATTTCTAGCTTACATGTATATGACTTCTGAAAATAAAATAAGACTTTTACCATAATATTTTTGTGCTATAAAAAATTCTACATAGGGCTTCCCTGGTGGCACAGTAGTTAAGAGTCCACCTGCTAGTGCAAGGGACACAGGTTTGAGCCCTGGTCCAGAAGATCCCACACGCCACAGAGCAACTAAGCCCATGCGCCACAACTGCTGAGCTTGCACTCTAGAGCCCATGAGCCACAACTACCAAGCCTGCATGTTGCAACTACTGAAGCTCGCGCACCTAGAGCCCATGCTCTGCTACCAGAGAAGCCACCACAATGAGAAGCCTGCTCACTGCAACAAAGAGTAGCCCCTGCTCACCACATCTAGAAAAAGCCCATGTGCAGCAACAAAAACCCAATGCAGCCAAAAATAAAATGAATTAATTGTTTAAAAAGTAAAGCTTTTCTCTTTATAATAAGACAAAAACATTTTCATTAAAAAATTCTACATACATGCATATGATCAAAATATAATACTTTTCTCATTTGGGAAATTCCTATGCACAGTAAGTAAAAAAAAAAAAAAAAGTGTCCAAATATATCAATTTATCCACTATTAAGATTACTGGGTGCCACCTATTGTTGAATTTTTGCAAGTGCTAACTTTACAAATTCAAAATTGTTATTAAAATCTGGGTTCCAAAAACTGAGTTTTGAGAATGCTTTTCTTGTTGGTATGTTTATACTGGCAAAATAAGATCATGAAAAGAATACACATGGTATCGAAATTAGCTTAAAATAGCCACATGCCACTTAAATATGTAAAACAGAATTATCATTTCTTACTTCAAATGCAGATTTCTGCCTCTCTTAAGTTGTGTCAAAATCTCAAAGGAATATCTAGGTAACTAGAGTATATAGAAAGACACCGTACAGTCAACAATCTAATCAAAACTATGGCTTGGTCATACTCCATAATGAGTGTAAGGCAAATGGCTTATTCAAAACATCCATTTACTTACTGGAAGTTGTCAAAGTCAAAAAGGCATTTTTTTCTCTCCTTTTAAATAGAAAATGGAGTCTTTTACTTATAAGCTCAACTGCAGCAAAAGAACAAAGTGGGTTTAACATTTTACTTAATATATTCAGGATTACCAGCTTTTAAAGAGATACAAATGGCTTGGAAACTGCTTTAACAAGTTTCTCTCAGGCTAATAAAATTTTGATCTTCTTTAACAGGATCATAGCCAAAAATCCAAATTGTAAAACAATCCTCAGAAAAATTGGAACATAAAATGTTAGCTCAGTTTCGATATTATCAATATTTTCTTTATCATCTCAAATGTCATCAAATGGATTATGTGTATATCTTCAAGATCAAATGAATTGGTTTTATAGAATTTAATATGATCAGGATGCTCATCATGTGCCTTCTAGCTTCATCTGCATTGTATTTTAAAATTATATCAGCTTTGTTATCTTGGTCATCTTGTAGACCAACCAATATGATGTCTGAGGTATTTATGCAAATTTTTTGCTCCATTTCCCCTCTGAAGTGACATAACCTCTTTATGCCATCAAAATACATCACTTCTAATCATCCATTTCTCAACATTTTTATTATTTGAGCATATATTCTTGTTCATCCTCTTTGAACACCAGCTCTCTTTTTTCAGATTCATTCTCATTCTTACCCCTGCATCAGTTTTTACCTTCTTTATCTTTATTCTTGAACGTGGCAATAACTGCAGCCTCAAGGTATCTCTGACTCCTATTCAGGCAGCAGGGATTCTCCAACGGGCTCCAGGGACTACATTAGGACACAGCAGGTGGGGATAGCCAGGTCACCAAGCACTAGAGAGTCTCAAAACCCAGTTCTTCTGAGATCTGTTTGTGTCATTTTTTTTTTCTTCTGCTTATATGGATTTGATTTGCTATTTTTCCAGTTTTCTGAGGTGAAAATTTAGATCTTTCTTCTTTTCTAATATATGCATCAAATGCTATAAATTTCCCTCTAAGTACTGCTTTCACTGCGTCACACAAACTTTGGCAAGTTGTGTTTTCATTTTTATTTTGTTCAAAATAGTTTTTAGTTTCACTTGAGATTTCTTCTTTGATCCATATGTTACTTAGAAGTGTATTGTTAAATCTTCATGTATTTGGGGATATTTCACTTATTTTTCTGTTACTGATTTCTAGTTTAATTCCATTGTGGTCTGAGAGCAGACATTGTAAGATTTCTATTCTTTAAGTTTGTTAAGGTATGCTTTATGGCCCAGAATGTAGTCTATCTTGGTAAATGTTCTACGTGAACTTGAAAAGAATATGTATTCTATTGTTGTTGGAAAAAGTAGTCTGTAGATGTCCATAATATTCAGTTGATTGATGGTGTTGTTGAGTTCCTATGTCCTTACTGATTTTTTGCCTGCTGCATCTGTTCATTTCTGTAAAAAGTGTTGAAGTTTCCAACTATGATAATGAATTCATGTGTTTCTCCTTTCAGTTCTATTAGTGTTTGCCTTACTGAGTTTGATGCTCTGTTGCCTGGCACATACATGTTAAGAATTGTTATGTCTTCTTGGAGAATTGACTCCTTTATCATCATGTTATGCTCTTCTTTAACCCTGATAAATTTTCTTGCTTTGAAGTCTGCTTAGACTGAAATTAGTATAGCGACTCCTGCTTGCTTTTGATTAGTGTTATATGGTATGTTTTCCTCCATTCACTTACTTTTAATCTATCTGTGTCTGTATTTAAAGTTAGTTTCTTGTAGGCAACATACAATTGAGTCTTGCTTTTTTGCTCCACTCTGACAGTCTGTTTAATTGGCATATTTAGCCTATTGACTACAAAGTGATTATTGACATAGTTTGATTAATATTTACTGCATTCCTTACTGTTTTCTATTTGTTGCCTTTGTTCTTTTTTTCTATTTTTGTTTTCCATGCTTTTTCTGCCTTTTGTGGTTTTAGTTAAGAATTTTATATGATTCCATTTTCTGTCTTAGCTTTTATTTGTTATACTTTTGTTTTTTTTTCTTTTTTTTTAAGTGGTTGCCCTGGAGTTTGCAATATACATACACAGGTCATCCAGATCCACTTCCAAATAACACTGCATCACTTCGTAGGTAGTATAGCTTCTAATAACAAAATAATTCTAATTCATCCCTTTTGTGCTTTTTAAATTGCTGTCATTCATTTCACTTATCTGTAAGCATGCACAAACATATATAAATACATAAGATATATACATAAGCATACATAATCTATAAATTGTTGGTATTATTATTTTGAACAAACTGTTGGTTGTTAAATCAAGAATAAGAAAAATAGCAGATTTTACTTTACCTTCACTGACTACTTTTTCAATACTCTTCCTTCCTTTATATAGATCTGAATTTCTGACCTATATTATTTTTCTTCTCTTTAAAGATCTTTTCTTTCCCAGCTTTACTGAGATATAATTTATATATAACACTGCATGAGATGAAGATGTACAATATGATGATTTGATATACATAGATAATGATTAGGAAATTATTACATAGACATGATTACCACAAAAGTTAGTTAACATATCCATCACATCCATCACTTCATAGAACTACATTTTTTTTTTTTTGGTGGTGAGAAATTTTAAGATTTACTCTCTTGGCAACTTTTAAGTATACAGTACAATATTGTTAAAACTACTCATCATGCTTTACATTAGATCCTCAGAAGTTATTCATCTTATAATTGGAAGATGTACCCTTTGACAACTTTCACCTATTTCCCCAACCTTGCACACTTCCCTCCATCCCTGGGAACCAACAATCCACTCTGTTTCTATGTGGGGTTTTTTTTGTTGTTGTTTATATTCCACATAAGGGTGAGATTACACAACATTTGTCTTTCTCTGTATGACTTATTTCACGTAACATAATATCCTCAAGTTTCATTCATGTTGTCACAAATTATAGGATTTCTTTCTGGAGGTTTTACAGTTTCAGGTTTTATGTATGTCTTTAATCTATTTTGAGTTAATTTTTGTGAGATAGGAGTCCAGTTTTATTCTTTTACATGTTAATATTCAGTTTTTCCACTACCATTTGTTGAAGAGACATTTTACTTTTGAACATGCTTGGTTTCCTTGTCAAGTAATAGTTGACCATATATGTGTGATCTTATTTCTGAGCTATCAGTTCTGTTTCATTGGTCTATGTGTCTGTTTTTATGACAGTATCATAGCTTTAAAGTGTAATTTGAAATCAGGAAGTGTGACATCTGCAGCTTTGTTCTTTCTAAAGATTGCTTTGGCTATTTAAGGTCTTTTGTGGTTCCAAACTAATTTTAGGATTGTTTTGTCAGTTCTGTTTAAAATGCCATTGGAAATTTGATAGGGATTGTATTAAATCTATAGATGAGTTTGGGTAGTAGGTCCATGAGGTTTTAAAAAGATTAATTCTACGATCTATAACATGGGAGATCTTTCCATTTATTTGTCTTATTCAATTTCTTTCATCAATGTCTTATAGTTTTCAAGGTACAGACCTTTCACCTCCTTGGTTAAATTTATTCCCAAGTATTTTGTTTTTTATTTTATTGTTAATGAGATTATTTAGTTCTTTGATAGATAATTTGTTGTTAATATATAAAAATGAAACTGATTTTCTTAAATTGAAGTGTAGTTGTTTTACAATATTGTACTAGTTTCAGGTATAGAGCAAAGTGATTCAGATTCTTTTACTTTTTCTTTCAGAGTCTTTCCATTACAGGTTATTACATTGAATATTGTTCCATGTGCTATACAGTAAATCCTGGTTGTTTTTCTGTTTTATATATAATAGTGTGTATCTGATAATCCCGTACTCTTTATTTATCCATCCCCTGCATCCTGCTTTCTCCTTTGGTAACCATACATTTGTCTTCTATGTCTGTGAGTCTGTTTCTGTTTTGTAAATAAATTCCTTTTATCATTATATAGTGTCCTTCTCTGTCTTTATGGTCTTTGTCTTAAAGTCTATTTTGTCTGATATGAGTATTGCTACCCCCATTTTCTTGTCATTTCCATTTGCATGAAACATCTTTTTCCACCCCCCTCACTTTTAATCTATGTATCTCGCCTGAAAGTAAGTCTCTTGTAGGCAGAATATTGTAGGTTCTTGGGGTTTTTTTTTAAATCTAATTTTCCATTCCATGTCTTTCGATCAGAGCATTTAGTCCACTGACATTTAAAGTAATTATTGATAACTATTTATTGCCATTTTAAACCTTGTTTTCCAGTTGATTTTGTATTTCTTCTTTGTTCCTTTCTTCTTTTATGTTTTTCTTTTTGTAGGTTGATGGTTTTCTTTTGTAGTATGCTTCAGTTCCTTTCTTTTTGGTTTTTGTGATTCTTACTCTATGTTTTTGGTTTGTAGTTACTCTGGTTTTCAAGTATGTTAACCCATAACTATACCTACTTGCTTTAGACCAATAGTCATATAAGTTCAAACATATTCTAAAAGATCTACTTTTTTTTAACTCTCCTCCGCTACATTTTGTGATTTTTGATGCCTATTTTACATCTTTATTTTTATCCTTTTGCTATTCATTGTAGTTATAATTGCCTTTACAAATGTTTTTGGTTGTTTTTTAATCTCTGTACTGGCTTAAGTGATCCTCAATCCTTTAATATATTTACCTTTCCTATTGTGTTTTCTCCCTTTCCTATTGATTCCTTTTTTCTATTTAGAGAATAACTTTCAATATTTCTTTCAGGTTAGGTTTAGTATTGCTGTATTCTTTTAGTTTTTGCTTTTCTGAGAAATTCTTCGTTTCTCCTTCTATTCTAAATAATTACCTTGCTGGGTTGATATCCTAGGTTTGTAGGTTTTTCCCTTTCAGGACTTTGACTATATCATGCCACTCCCTTATGACCTACAAAGTTCTTGTAGAGAAATCAGCTGATTGCCTTATGAGGGTTCCCTCATAACTGACTCTGTTTTTTCTCTTGCTGTCTTTAGAATGCTCTGTTTAACTTTTGCCATTTTAATTATGATATGTCTTGGTGTGGGTCTGTTTGGGTTCATCTTGTTTGGGGCCCTCTGTGCTTTCTATAACTGGGTATCTGTCCTTCTTTAGGTTTGGGACGTTTTCAACCATAATTTCTTCAAATACATTTTCAATTCTCTTTCTCTTTCTTCTCCTTCTGAAACACCTATTATGCATAGGTTGGCATGCTTTATATTATTCCATAGATCTCATATGTTGCTTTCATTTTTTTTTTTTCATTTGTCTTTCTGTCTGATGTTCTGATTGGGTGACTTCCATTATTCTATCTTCCAGATCACTTACTTGCTGTTCTGCATTATTTAGTCTGCTATTCATTTCCTTTAGCTGGTTGGTTTTTATTTCAGCAATTGAGTTGTCTAATTTTGATTGGTTCCTCTTTATAGTTTCCTCTTAGAGTGATCTGTATTTCTATTGATAATCTTCCTTAATTCCTTTAGCATTTTTATTACCTCCTTTTCTTTTTTTTTTTTTTTTGCAGTATGCAGGCCTCTCACTGTTGTGGCCTCTCCCATTGCGGAGCACAGGCTCCAGACGTGCAGGCTCAGTGGCCATGGCTCACTGGCCCAGCTGCTCCACAGCATGTGGGATCTTCCCAGACTGGGGCATGAACCCGTGTCCCCTGCATCGGCAGGCGGACTCTCAACCACTGCGCCACCAGGGAAGCCCTATTACCTCCTTTTTGAACTCTGACTCTGGTAGATTGGAGAGGTCTGTTTCATTATTCTTTTGGGGGATTTCTCTTGTTCTTTAAATTGAGAGTATTTCCTCTTCTTCATTTTGCTTACATTTCTCTGTCTCTATGAATTTAGGAGAAAGTTATCTACTATAGTCTTGTAGGGCTGTTTTTATGTGGGAGCATCCCTGTGTTGACTGTGTGAGTCCATTATTTTTGGTGTGAGAGATGTTTTTGGTACAGATGCTTGCCATGTCTTTCCTCAGAGTATGCTGGCCACTGATTGTCCCCTTGATTGGGGGTGTGTTTGGTGTTATGGTGGCCATAGCCTGCACTGGATGTTGGGCAGGTCCTCATCTTTGCTCTTTGGCTGTCACAGCCTTTTTGCAGGGTAGGTTCTGCTCCCCAGTTGTGAGGAAGGCAGAACTGGAGCATTTACACTGGGAAAGGAGCTGCTTTGTATTCCTCCCCAGGGCTGTCCACCAGGAATGCGAGTCTGTGATGCTGCTCACCACCTGCTGTGTGTGCCAACAGTCTGCTGATGCTAGACAGGCCGCTGGACCTGTCCCTGCTGAGGAAGAGCTGATAATTGGCTCTGATGTCAGCCCTGCCTCCAGCCTGTGCATGGTCACAAAGCCCGCCCCTGCTAGAGCTGCACCCTGCCATGAGCATGCTGACAGCCGGGGGTGTTATGGCAGACCCACACCCCACCCTGTGTGCACTGATGATGGGTCTTCTATGGTGGACCTGTGCCCCATCTTGCACACTTTAACAGTGGTGGCCCAGGCCACACTCCAGGTCCTTTGGGCTGTCGCTGAGCAGCTAAACTGTGTCCTCTCCCAGAGTCTGTGTGCTGAAACCCAAGTTTCAGCACCTGGCCACTGCAGGAACTAGCAGGCTCATGTTATGCGCTGGGAAATGTGGTGGTATGGTAGCTCTCGGTACCAGTCTCTGCCCTGATTATTAGCAAGCCAGCACCTGTACATTTCTCTCGAGCAAAATCCAGGCCACTTCAGCTCCCTCTCTGCCTTGGTGGACCTCCTGGTCAGCAAAGGGGGTTCCCAGGGTGAGGGAATCTTTCCTCTTTCACAGCTCCCTCCCAGGGGTGCAGGTCCCACCCCAATTCCTTAGGTGGGGATCTTTCTTTGGTTGTATAAGATATCTTTTGCCAGCTTTCAGTTAGTTTTCTGTGAGAATTATTTTCACATGTAGAAGTATTTTTGATGTGTTTGCTGAGGGAAGTGAGCGCCATGTCCTTCTATTCTGTCATCTTGATCTCTGCCCCCAGTGCAACAGATTTTTTGTATGTTGATTTTTATTTCTGCAATTTTACTCAATGTGTTTAATAGGTTTAAGTTTTTGGTGGAAACTTTAGGATATTTTATATACAAAATCTTATTATCTGCAAAAAGAGACAATTTTACTTCCATTCCAATTTTGGTGCCATTTATTTACTAATATATCTATTTATTTTTTACTTATTATTTATTTTGACTTGTTGCTTTGGCTAGGGCTGCCAGTACTGTTAAATAGGATTAGTGAGAGTGGGCACACCCTTGTCCCTGATCTTAGGAGAACAGTTTTCAGCTTTTTACCATTGAGTATAATGTTGACAGTGGACTTGTTATAAATGGCCTGTATTATATTGAGGTACAGTCCTTCTGTACTCAATTTATTGAGAATTTTTTCATGAAAGAGTATTGTCAAATGCTTTTTCTGCATCCATTGAGATAATAATATGATTTTATCTTTCATTCTTTTAATGTGATATATCATATTGATTATGCATTTTGAACATTTGTAAATTCCAGTGATTAATCCCACTTGATTATGGTATATGATTCTTTTAGGGTCCTATTGTACAGTAGTATTCTGTAGGGGGTTTTTGATTAGTGATCCTTACTCATTATTTGCCTATTCAGATTTTTTATTTCTTCATGATTCAGTCTTGGTAAACTGTATATGTCTAGGGATATATCCATTTCTTCTACATTGTTCTGAAAGAACTTCTTTTTATGTTACTTGTAAGTCAAGTCTGCTGGCAACAAATTCCCTCAGTGTTTATTTGTAAGAAAATATTTCTCCTTTACGTTTGATGCAAAATTTTGTAACGTACACAATTCCAGTTTGGTGAAGTATTTTTCTCTGAACAGTTTAAATATTTCACTCTACTTTCTTCCTGCCTGCATGGTTTCTGAGGAGACATTGGATGTAATTCTTATCTTGTTCCTTTATACGTAAGGTGTTTTATTCCTCTGGCTTCTCTCAGGACTATATCTTTGATTTTCTGTAGTTTGAAATAATATGCTTTGGTGTAGATTATTTATTTATTTGCATTTATCCTGCTTGGTATTCTGTGTTTCTTGAGTCTGTGATTTGGGGTCTGACATTGATTTAGGGTAAATTCTCAGTCATTATTTCAAATATTTCTTCCATTTCTTTCCCTCTTTCTTCCCTTTCTGGTCTTATCATTATGCATATGTTGCACCTTTTGCAGAGACCCTTGGATATGCTGTCCTGTTTTTCTTTTTTTTTTAATCTTTGTTTTCTTTGCTTTCCAGTGATTCTATTGATATATCTCTAGCTCAAAGATTCTTTCCTCAGCTGCACTCAGTCTACTAAAAAAGCCCATCAGAATCTTCATTTCTGTTTCAGTATTTTTTTAATCTTTAGCATTTCTTTCTGGTTCTTAGGATTTCCATCTCTCTGCTTTTATTGCCCATCTGTTTTTGCATGCTGTCTAATTTATCCATCAGAACACTTAGCATATTAATCATAGTTGTTTTAAATTTCTGGTCTTATAATTCCAACATTCCTGCTATGTCCGGTTCTGATACTTGCTCTCTCTATTAAAATTGAGGTTTTTGCACTTTGGTGTGCCTTTTAACTTTTGTCTTGATAGCCAGACGTGGTGTACTGGGTAAAAAGAGCTGCTGTAACTAGGCCTTTAGAAATGTGGTGGTGAGATGTAAAGGGAGGGAAACCAACCTATAGACCTAATATTAGGTTTCAGTCTTTTAGTGAACCTATGCCTGTGGACTGTGAACTTCAAAAGAGTTTTTCAGTATTTTTTTTCTTCCCTCCTCGGGTGGGATAGGTTGGTAGAGTAGGTTTGAGCTGGGTGTTTCCCTTCCTCAGTAGAGTGAAGCTCTAATGATACCCCAGCAAGTTAGGCATTGGTTAACTAGTTTTCCCTGAGGGAAGAACTGTTAAGAACAGAGTGCTCTGGGGTATTTAAAATGGCTCCTTTTTCCCTTTCCCTGCCTGAACCAGGAGTTTGTTGTTGTTTTGTTTTTCTGATATATACTATGGAAACTTGATCAGTTTCCTGGTGGTAAGTTTTACAATATCATGGGGGCCATCTATGAGTAGGTTCCCCTGGTAATTTTAACTCTCAGACTTGTTAACACTGAGACTCCAGCAATTCAACAATTACATTTATTTTTGTAAACATCTTTATTGGAGTATAATTGCTTTACAATAGTGTGTTAGTTTCTGCTTTATAATGAAGTGAATCATTTTATGGTTCCTTACTCCTGCGTTGCTGGTTCCCTGATGTTTCTGCTTCTGTGTCTCTGCTCCTCCCGTAAGCTGAGACTCCTTTTATTCATCTGTCTGTCTCTCCAATATTTGGGACATCAGTTTTCCTGTGTTCCACTCTCTCTTACAGATCCAAGGAGAGCTGTCGATTTTTTAGTCTGTTCAGCATTTTACTTGTTGGTAGGATGGAGTGACAGCAGAAGCTCCTTACATGTGGAGCTGAAAACCCTAATTACCTGGATTGTTTTTTTACTTTTCTGATGCTGTCTTTTGAAGCATGAATGATTTTTAATTTTGATAAAGCCCAATTTACCTATTTTTTTCTTTTGTTGCTTAAGCTTTTGGTGTCATGTCTAAGAAACTGTTGCCTGACTCAAGATAATTGAGATTCAGTCTAGTGTTTTCTTCTATGAGTTTTATAATTTTAGCTCTTACATTTAAGTCTATAATCCATTTTAAATTAAGTTTTGTACACGCTATGGCATTGGTACACAACTTTATTCTTTTGTAAGAGGCTGCTCCAGAACCATTTTTTTTTGAATTTATAGTTATTTTTGCACATCTTCTTTAGGTTCTTACATGAGACAAAAATACTTCCTTAGAAATAATCTTTTTATTCTGTTCCACAAACAAAAAGAAATTTTTAAAAAATGGGATGGGGAATCAAGTTTTGCCTTAGGTACTACATTAATCATATTATATCATCTGACTCTTCTGAACAGTGGATGTGTTCTGCTTTTTCTTAAAATAAGTGCTATAAGAACTGAAATATAGTTTGGGTTCTGTGGCATACTTTATTTATAAGTCAGTTAAACTTTAGTTAGATGTAGGCACAGGCTATCCCTGTGGAATTTGGCATGAAGCCACAACTACCAATAAGAATTATTTTTTCCCACTTGTCTCCTCTGTACATATATTTTATCAAGGGCCTTGTAAGAGTGGGTATGTATGGATAGTCAAAGGCAGGATTTAGGCATTTTTGGATTCCATAGCCCATGAGACATCTTTTTTCATCTAATTTCAGTTGTTGTGCCTATATGAAAAAATATTTTAATAGAGATAAAGCAAGTATATATTAAAGGACTGTTACCAAAATATGAAGTACAATTATAGAAATAAACAATAAAGTAGATTACAATAGGCAGTACTTGTATATACAAATTGTAGGCTAAGAAAAAGGAAATATAGATGTAAACAAGCTATGATAAGTATATTCCTCCAGAACACTCTGGTTAGTTCTCCATTTTGGGTACGATATAAACTACTATGCAAATGTAATGTGGAATTTGAGAAAACATAGTCCTTTTGAGGAAAAACAGACCTACTTTTGATTTTCTTATGTATTTTATATAATAAGCTTTTATCAAATATATGGTTTGCAAATATTTTCTCCCATTCCACGGTTTCCCTTTCATTTTGTTGTTTCCTTTCCTGTACAGAAGCTTTTTAGTTTGATATAGTCTCACTTTTCTGTTTTTGCCTTTGTTGCCTGTGCTTTTCATGTCATATCCAAGAAATCACTGCTAAGGTCAATATCACAAAGCTTTTTACTTATGCTTTCTTCTAGGAGTTTTACAGTTTCAAATCTTAACAATTAAATCTTTAATCCATTTTGAGTTGATTTTTATATATGGCCTAAGATAAGGGTCCAATTTCATTCTTTTGTATGTTAATACCCAGTTTTCCAACACCATTTATGAAGAGACTGTTCTTTCCTCATTTTGTGTTCTTGGCACCCTTGTCAAAGATCAGTGGACCATGTATGCCTGGGTTTATTTCTGGCATCTCTTTTCTGTCCTATTTGTCTATGTCTTTTTTTATGCTGGTACCACACTCTTTTGGTTACTGTAGTTTTATAGTATATTTTGAAATCAGGACATGAAATGCCTCTGGTTTTGCTCTTCTTGCTCAAAATAGCTTTGGCTAGTCAGGGTCTGTTTGTGGTTCCACAATAATTTAGGAGTACTTTTTCTATTACTGCAAAACTGCTATTGGGGTTTTGGTAGGAATTGCATTGAATCTATAGGTAGCTTTGGGTAGTATGGGCATTTTAACAATATTAGGTCTTCCAGTCCATGAACACAAGTTATCTTTCCATTTATTTGTGTCTTCTATAATTTTTTTATCAGTGTTTTATGACTTTTAGTATACAAATCTTTCTTGGTTAAGTTTATATGTAAGAATTTTATTATTATTGATGCTATCAACTGTGATTGTCTTCTTGCTTTTCACACAGTCTGTTGTTAGTGTATAGAAATGTAACTGATTTTTTTAATGTCGATTTTGTACCCTGAAACTTTGCTGAATTCGTTTGTTAGTTCTGATAGATTTTGTGTGTGTGTGTGGAGTCTTTAGGATTTTCTACATATTCTCTTTTCTCTTACTTTTTCTACTACCTCTAATCATCCATTAACTGTGGGCCTTCTAATTGTGAGTCTTTGACTCTGGGAAGTTTTCACCTATATACTTCTTTTTAGAACAAATCTGAGTCTTTTCACTTATTTTCAGCTCCTATATTGAACTTCCCAAGTTCTAACTTTAATCTTGACTCTCAATAAGTCTTTAGTCTGTGAAACTGATTATATTCACAGCATTTATTCATGATGTCCTACATGACTCTCAAATCCAGGTATCATTAATTGAACTCTTTACCTTCTCTTCTACTCTACTCTTTCCATTTTTCTTTTCTGTATCTTACAATTGACAAGGCAACTATTCTATATTCTATACTCAAAATCAAGAATCCAGTCATAAGTTTCATATCATTTACTCCAATAGGTCCAATATGACCCAAGCCCAGTCAATTTCAGTCTCAAAAATATCTCTTTGATCTTTCTCTTACATTCTGCTCCAGCTGTTCACATCATAGTTCAAGTCATCATTACCTCATTTTTGCCTACTTCATAAGTGCAATAGCAACCTAGATAACTATCTTAAAACTGTTTCATCATGTTACTATCCTGTTCTATTATTTGTGATGCTCCATTTTCAATGATGCTCCATTACCTATTGGATCAAGTCCAAAATTTTGTGCTTGTTTTATCCAAACTTATTCTCATTAACAAATATACCATTTGTACTCAAGCTGAGCTGAACTTCTCATTTGTTCTCTGGGTCAGTCTTTTTATTTTAAAATTGAGCGGGCTGGATTACACTGAATGATCTGTAAAGGTATCTTTTTCTATGGTCCCCATTTTACACACACACATAAAATTATTTTCATTGCCTTTGTTAAGTAATTGTTAAAGATGTAACACATATAGGCAGGAATAGGCCATATACATTTAAGTAGAAATATGTCTTTTACAGGTATTCTGGCTTGTCTAACAGAAATATCTCTGTCTTCTGTGCAGCTGTGCATGATATCAATTTAATGTCCTCCAGTGAGGCCCTGTGTACTCTTCAACATACCACAAATGAGTTTGAATATCAGAGATAATAAATTATTTGTATAGAATTATCATACAACATGTCTATGAGATTTGAAGTCTAAGTGACATATAAATATATTCACTAACAAACAATATACTGTACCTACTGTTATTTTAATAGCTCTATATACAGAACTTGGTAATGCTAAAACTTAAAATTTCATAGAAACTTACTTTCATTAGCTCTTAGTCATGCAGAAACATTTATCCATTTTAGCTTGGTAAAGGTGTGGGGATATATTAGGAATAACTTGGATTCTAGAAGGAAGAGAATTTTCAAGTTAACTACCCCAGACCTCAGTACAGTTAATGTCAGTCAAGATACCTACACAATGAAACCCTTATCTAATAACTGGAGCTCCAGGGATTCTAGCCATGTGAGCTGATATTCTCATCTTGTGTCCACTTCTGGATATAGGTTTATATTCACCTGACTCACTACCACAGATTCTGCCCTCAGTTTTAATTGTGTACATGACTCTCTAAGCTTAAACTGACAAGCTTTCTGACTTTGATAATTGCCATCCCCTTTATGTTTGTAATTCAACCAAGCCTGACCTATCCTACTGTTCATATTAAAATGAGGTATTGAATAGGTATTGAATGGCTTATTAAAAAGGATCTTACTACAAATAAATCACCTACTTTATACTTTTTCCTTTGTCCAGGTTTCATGTTTATACAAGTACTAGCATAAGAGCAACCTTGAATTTTATTTTCAACCACTGTTTTCCTAACAAATGAGGACTAGTCACATTGCTAATTTATTGCTCTCCTAATTAAAGTGATCTCCCTTCTCTTGGCCCATCCTAACCTTTGCAATCCTCTAAAGCCATTTAAAATCTATCAACTTCAATACATCTATCAACTTCCAAGTAACTTCAGTTCCTATTGACCTCCCTATCTTAACTGTCCAAAGCACTAAATTGGTCATATCATGAATGCTTACACTAGACTATATTCAATTTAGCACTATGTGTCATCTCATGCTATTCTTTTAGTTTGCTGCTAGAGGGAAAGGAAGTAATGGAGATAGTAAGTTTCTTGTGAAGAAAGATAAGTAAACAGATACTGCAGATTTTGACCATAAATGTTTTCCTTAACCTAGTACAATGAATGACTAAGAGACCCAGTGCATATTAGATATTGAATAAAAATGTGTGTCCTGTGAATAAATAATTCATAAACAAATGAAGAGATGACAATAACTGCCTATATCCCCAAATTTTATTTACTTCATCCTTGTGGCACAGGTTAAAATACATTGTATGTTCTCTTTCTCTCTGATTACTGTGAAAAGGTGAGTGATTTACCACTGATGTTTAAATATGGATTTTTATCTTAAAAAAAACATGGGTGATATCATATTGAATTTGTGATTCTTAATGTATTTAAAAACCTGCTGTTATAATCTGCAAAAAAAACCCAAATCATGCTGTACATGTGAAACTAACACAATATTGTAAATCAACTATACTTTAGTTAAAAAACCTACTATGTCATCTGTAATCAGACATAAGAACAAGTAAATATTGACTTAAAATTTCCTTTTAAAATAATCCACATGTGAAGTTTTGTATTTTTCTGGACATTTAAACACAGAAACATTGTAAATACCAATGTGTATTTAACAGTTTCTTTATTCTGTGAATACTGTTAGAATTAGGAAAGCCATTTTAAAAAGTTCAGTGGTCCTGTTAGTAAGCTATGATCACAATCAGGTCTCATTTTGAAAACTGTTTCCATGGAGACATTGAGTATCATATTCATTAGAGTCTGGTTCTAGTAAAGAAAATTTATTGAAAATTGTTTTTCAAATTTACTGAAAATTGTTTTCGAGAAGGAATTCTGATTGTCATTAATAGTTATCAGTAGACAAATCACCAGAGAAGATTGTGGTTTGGAATTAAGATTCGGGACTGCACAGAAAAGTTCAGCTGAACCTGACATATGTTATGAAAATGGGTCATGTATTCCAGTGTTTTAGGCAATTTTCTTTCCTGTAAAAACAATATTCTTTTCTATTCTTTACTCAGAAGGAGATAATTGGTTTCAGTATTTATTTCTCTAGAAAGGTTAATAGAGAAATTCTCCAGGAGGACAATCTTCCATTTCCTTGATAGATGTTTTCTTTTTAGTACTATCTCACTGCTTTCTACACAAAGCTGCAAATGTCGAGGTGGGCTCAAATCCCCACTGAGGAAGAAGAGACTGACCATTTCCAGGCAGCTTTATTAGGGTTATGGAGCCATCTTAGCCTTGCAAATTCTGGGCTGCTATCAACAGCACATATTTCTTGGAGGTTTTTGTGAGCTGATACTGTGGCTGAACCTCTTAGTCATAATCTCAGTGTCCAATCTCCTCTTCACACTTAAAGATAAAACACAGCTTTCATGAAAAATGATGTAACCAACTGAAAAAGTAGATTTCTAAGCCTCTCTTTAAGATGCGGTAGGCATGTGACTAATGCTGCGGCTCAAGTTACATGATCAAAAGTGATGCAACGGGACTTCCAGCAAAGCTTCCTGAATTTGGGTTGATTCAACCAGCAAATTCCTTTTTGTCTGTACCTAGTCCATCTTCCTCTACTTTCAATGAGAATATGATGGGATGGGATGGAACTTAATCTAAAGCAAATATGAGGACACTGTACAGAAATACACACATGCTATAGCTGGGAAGGAAAAGAGGAAGAAGGATGCTGGTACACTCTTGACATTGTAGAACCCCTGTACCACCCCTGATCTAAGACATCCTGACTTCATTTTACAGGGGGGGAAAAATAAACATCAATATTTTAATCAACTGCGAATTTAGGTCTCTATTACTAGCACATAAACCTTTTTCACTGATTTTCATTCCATAAAATAAAACGTAGATTATAAATTCCATATGTTATTCCAAATTATTTTGCTTTCTGAAGTTTCTTTAGAGTATATTGTCGCCTGGCATATTCTTTATTTGATCAATAATGTTTGAACTGAATATCAGAAGAGGAATATCTCTATTTCTTTATATGATATTTACCATAAATAAAATACATATCATTAGAGAGAGAGAGAGAGGAGGCAGAGAAGGTAACGGGAGGAGATGGGGAGAGGAGAGAGAAATATTAGGTAAAAGAGGCTATGAAACCACCTCTACTAAACATTTAACATGGGAAAAAAAAGTTGTTATCAGTTTCAGGAGACCAGGATTTTTGTATGGAGTTGTACTGTTACTTCCTCATTTCCCTCCTTTATAAAATGAGTTAAAGTAGATTATCTCAGAGTCAAGTTTAGATCAAGAAACACAGTAGTTTTATTATTTATTTTCCTAGATAGTATACTGTTTAGGTTTTCACATCTGGATATTTAGCTAAAGTGATAACAAACATTTTATTCCAGATAATGTCAGTAATATATCAATCTGTTGGTGACAGGCTACATTTCCTCTTCCAAGAAATGGGAAATTTAAGCCTTTTCAAAGGGCTTTTTATTATTGTTGTTTGCTTTTAAATGAGATAAGGTACTTCTTCCAGCAGACAAATAAAATTTCCAGCAGTTAGAAAGATACTTCTTAAAGAAATTCCTCAAAATATTAAGATTCTCCACAAGAAAATGTGTGTATATTACCTCCTTTTCTTTCTCCTTCAAATATTTTCACTTAACATTTATAGGAGAGGTTTTAATGCACACATTCTATATTAACTATTTCCTTCCTCAATAGTAATAAATTCCTTATTAGTGGGCCACACTGTTATCTAAAATGAAAGTCACTATTCTGCCCTCCCACTACTTTGCAACTAGGTGTGTCCATGAGTCTAAATTCCACCAATAAAAATAAGCAGAAATTTAATGTGGCATTAAGGAAAGTTTCCTTGAGAAAGGAAAAACTCTTTCTCCTTTCTTGATGTAATGACACATCGTATCAACATGAGGTATAAGACACAGGCAGAAGATGGCAGAATAGAGAGATGAAAGCAGGTAGGACCAGACAGTATGGAGCACCCCCATCAACAAAGAGACACAGACCTCTGAATCTCTTTTAATGTGAGAGATTAAATAAACTGGAATCTTGTTTAAGCCCTTTACTAGAGCTTTCCTTCTTTCCTTTTCCCTTCCTTCCTCCCTTTCTCCCTTCCTTCCTTTCTTCCTTCCTTCCTTTTCTTTCTCTCTTCCTTTTCTTTCTCTCTTCTCTCTTCACTCTCTCTCTCTCTCTCTCTCTCTCTCCCCTTCTTCCAAACTAATCCTACTGGACATAGTACCTATATACTTGTATCTATGGAGCACAGAATGTACAATGCATATTTCCTGGTTATCTGAGACAGAACTTTACATGTGAAAGTGAAGTTGTATCATTACCTCATGGATTGATTACAGATTTGTAACATGGTACCTTCTTTTTTAAAGAAAAATAGTTATTTTTAGTGAACTTGTTGGAGAGGCACATAAACATTTTAATAAATGTTTAACATTCTAAATTAAGATGTTCACAGAGACAGGAAAGATTATAAATCCATAAATAAATTATTACACTGAATCCATTCCTTTAAGCACTTCAAAATTTTTAGAAATAGATTATTTAGGAGTTTTGTCTCCCTTAAGACTTTCTGAGCTTGAGATTTATAGAAACAGAAAACATTACATATAGTAGCAAAAATCTAGGCAAAATTTGTCCAAGTCAGAGTAAGAAAAATGCAAGGCAGTAAAATAACTCCCATTTTAGAACTTAAAGGTAATGATTTTGAAAAGCTTTGCAGGTGGAGCAGGATTACCAAATTGGTTGAAGTTATATCCATCTAAAAAGTCCTGGATAATTTTTATCTTGAAATTAGCCTTGGGAAGAAATTAGACCTAAAAATAATCTTTGAATGTGTGTCTGTATACATGTGAAGTTTTGTGTTCCATTTTCCATATAGTGATATGAATTAATATTCATGATGATGATGTCTAATTGTGTAAATTTAGGTATATGTTTCTTTAAAATATTGTTCAAGGTGTAGATTTTGTAATAATTTAGTAATTTTTAATGTCATTTTTAACATGTATGAACTTTACTGCATAGTCCATTAAAATGAGAATCATGCTTGTTGAGGACTATGAAACAGGTAGGCCCTATAAGTTAAATATTTTAATTATGATTATTTTATATAATTCTGCACTCAAATATTTTGTTATTTGTTTAAGATCTCAGAACCAAGAAGAGAAATAGGCAGGATTTAATCCATAGCCACACTCTTTCTACTCTACTGCAGTAACTTTATAGTTCCAATTTTGTTATCAAATAAAAAGGATAACTGAGTGATTGATTTACAGAGAATACTGATGTCCCTCACTTACATATCCCTGTTGCTGAAATGTTATTTTTTGAGCCTGTAAGTCAAATAGACAAGTCAGCAACAATGATGGGTAGAAACCTGTGCCCACTGCAGATGGAATAAACAATGACAAAAAAAAAAACAAAAAACTCCCTAAGTGCTAAAATCAACCTTTTAAGAGGTGAACTTGCAAGCCTAAAAATATAAAGTGATAACAGTATTATCATAGACTACTTAGAACTTGAAATAATTCTAATTGTGAAGCCTAGTGTTTGTTTTGACAGAGTTAGAGAGCTGATAATACCTTCTCACTAATCTATTTTTTTTCTAAACAAATCTGTCCAAGAAATGCTTCCCAGTGAACCACATTTAACAACTAGAAAGGGAACTATGTTGCCATACATTACTTATCTTCTGTTTATATTCCATAGTTTAGTGGCTTACAAACATTAGAGTACTCTAGAATTGCCTGAGGATATTTTTTAAACCATAGATCCCTGTACCCTACTCCCTCTGTTACAGTAAGTGTGCTGTGTGACCCAGAGAGTTGTGTGTGTGTGTGTGTGTGTGTGTGTGTGTGTATTTAACAGATACACTTGGAGATTCTCTCAAAAATGGTCTAGGGAACACATTTTGAGAATTAATGAGTCAGTTTGCATGTTTATTCAATTTGTCTCATAGTATATAAGCATGAAATTACAAATCTAAATGAAATCAATGATTCTGGAATCCTCAATTTACCAATGAAGAAACAACTCAGTCGAATGTTAGAAACTCAGTTGAATGCATAGGATCTGAGATTTTCTCTACTTAGGAAGCTAACAAATTAGCCTGCCATGGTTTCATGGATGTTGGTAGAGCACATGAACTCCTGGGTCAGAGAAAATAGACTTTATTACTCACTCCATAGCAAGCAGCATGAGCTTCATGTTCATGCCAATTCTCCTTGTCCCCCCCTCCCCCGGATCTCACAGGGATAACGTGGAACACAAAGGTACACTGTGCACATGTAGGAAACCCCAACCTTTTATAAATGGCTGCACAAAAACCTGCCCAAACCTTGCCCTGATGTCAGGATATTTTGAATACCAAATAGACCTGCTTTTTCTCTGGAGGGAGACAGTATTGTCCAAGGCTGTTTACAAACATCCTTGAAAAGTTACTATGAAACAAAGGCTTTCATTGTCTTAGCTTATAAAACATTGCAGAAACAGGAGAGTCCAATGGAGAATTCTCCCAACCATGAGTTTTCCATTTTTAATTGAGTTTTTTACAGGGCATAATCACAGGAATCTCACTATCCCATCTCATTCTCAATGTGACTTGTTTGTTTTTGCCTCTCCCCCAAAGATAGATATGAAGATTTCTCACCATCCCCTCACTAGGTTTCCTGAATATTACAGGAGAGTGTCCACACAGTGTAGTTCCACAAGGAAAAGACAAACCTTCATTTCTGACTTCTAATACTGCAAAGATACGGAAAAAAAACGTAATATTTACATCTTCCCATTAAAGTCACCTAAATAGTGATATCCTGCCATGGGTATGTAACACTTTCAATGGATTTTTTTGTTTGTTTTTTTTGTTTTGTTTTTTGCTTAAGACAATAGGTCCAATCCAAACCCAAAGTTCTAGAAAGATAAGTTCAGAAAATCCCAGAAAGTTAATGCCTAGTACTGAATATAGACTCACTTATGTTCTACAGTCATTAGAATTGTTATTTATTGGGTACCTTTCATTGTATGGATCTGATTGGTGGTGAGATTACTTTATATTTAGAACACACATGAAAGAAGGCACTATGTTAAACAACATACCTAACCTCCAAAAGCTTATAGCATATTGGAGAAAAACTATTTTACACAGTTAACTGTAAGGCAGAGTAAAAAGTTCTGCTTCATTAAAGACTATGTTAATTTCTGTTGCTGCTGTACCAAATTAACAAAATGTAGGGATTTAAAATAACACAACTTTATGTTTTTTTGTTTATTTGTTTTGTTTTTAAAGTTTTTTATTTTTTTGAGGAGCATTTTTTAAAAGTCTTTATTGAATTTGCTACAGTCTTGCTTCTGTTTTTTATGTTTCTGTTTCTTGGCCATGAGGTATGTGGGATCTTAACTCCCCGACCAGGGGTCGAACCCACACCCTCTGCATTGGAAAGCAAAGTCTTAACCACTGGACTGCCAGGGAAGTCCCCACATTTATTTTTTTGCAGTTCTGGAGGTCAAAAATCTAAAATCAGTCTCACCTGGCTAAACTCAAGGTGCTTGCAGAGTTGCCTTCCCTCTGGAGATTCTAGGGGGAAATTCATTTCTCTCCTTTTCCAGCTTCTAAGGGCTGCCTACATTTTTGTCTTGTGGCCTCTTCTTCCAGTATTTGTATTATTCCAAGTTCTGCTGCCATTGTCACATCTCCTTCTCGGACTCCGGCTCTCCTGATTTCATCTGTTCCCTTAAATGGACTCTTGTGATTACATTGGGCTCCACCAGATAATCCAGTATAATCTCCCCATCTCAAGTTCCATAACTTAGTCACATCAGCCAAGTCACTTTTGCCAGTAGTATAATCTCTGGTTATGGAGATTAGTGTACAGATCTATTTGGTGGACCATTATTCCACCTAACACAGGTATATATCTTTGTAGTCATTAAGAATAAAAATTCTATCATTTTAATTAAATATTTGGTTTGCTATCTGAAGAAAAGCCTACTAAGTTTTGTTATGAATGATGTAGGTAACTTATTTGTATATCAATCCTTCTCCCCCCACAAATGCTACTAAAACTGAACTAGGCTATTCAGAAAGAGAAAGACAGACACAGAGAAACAGATGGAGGCAGACAGACTCAAAGAGGAAAACTCTGTATTTTCTCATATCTCCTTATGAAGGTGAACTGCTTGTCCACTTTAAGAAGAGAACTCTTTGAAAATTTTTTAATATCCTAGTGAAAAATTCTCTTAATGAAACAGTAGTTGACCTTAACAGTAGTCCAATATAACAGCTTCTGAACTTGCTGACTGCTTATTGGTTTCTTTAGTTTGTTTGCTAATATTCTGTTCACAAGTTCAGTATCCAAATCTTGAGTGTGATGACTACAGCCCTTTCCAAAACCTGATAACAATTTCAAAGGGAGAAAGAAGCAGGTGAGCTTCCTATCACAATATGTTAATGTTTTGACATTACTGTCTACCCTGAAGTCAAAAGACTGAAAAGAGCATACCCTTGAGGCTTCTTTCTGATGTCACAATGTGATTCAAAGTAATTGGAATGAATATTCATGTTTTCTAGTGTCTGAGATGCTGCCATGGTCCCATCAGTTATTAAGCAATGACAACATGATGTTGTTTTGATGATTCTTGTTTTATTAGTCCTACCAACTGTTGTAATGCAGACATAAGCATCCAAGCTCTATCTCCTAACTCAAGATGGTTTATTACTTTAATGACATTGCAAAATAGCATGGAATTCACAAAAATAACAGAAAAATACAGGGAAATTATAACAAACAAGCATGCACTTCTTCTAGCTTTATAAACTTAACATTAACTTCTTCTTAAATTTTTTAAAATTTTTTGGCTGCGTTGGGTCTTTGTTGCTGCATGCAGGCTTTCTGTAGTTGTGGCAAGCGGGGGCTACTCTTCATTGCAGCCTACAGGCCCTAGAAGGTGCAGGCTTCAGTAGTTGTGGTGCGTGGGCTCAGTAGTTGTGGCTCGCGGGCTCTAGAGCGCAGCCTCAGTAGTTGTGGCATGTAGGCTCAGTTGCTCCGTGGCATGTGGGATCCTCTTGGACCAAGGATCGAACCTGTGTCCCCTGCACTGGCAGGCAGATTCTTAACCACTGTGCCACTAGGGAAGTCCCACCACCAACTTCTGTTCCCAAGAAATTGGAGTAATAGAGATGAGATTCACCTTTCTACCTGAAATAGCCGAAAGCAGGACAAAATATGTAAACCAGTTGTTTTCAAGACAGCAATCAATGGAGGACATTGATCCTTGATTAGCATTAAAAAAGTGAGGTGAGCATCAGGATTGTCTGAGCTTTACTCCACTGAACGAGTTTTCAGGCCGAGAGGAGATGGAGCTAAGAGTCCAATCAGACCAAGATGTCTCGAGTTTGAAAAACAGAGTACAATACAGGAAGGAGCTACCCAGAGAGAGAATTCCAGAGGTCAACAGAAGGTTCTCCTCAAGTATTCAACCCAGTACTAATGTTATACATCTGTGTGAAGGAACTACCTGAGGCTGGGAAAAGAAACACACAAAGGGTTTAAAAGTAACATTCCTTGATGTGTGTGTACAATGATAGGAATAGTGTTAATCCTGCTAGGAAAACTGGAAGGCTTCATACATTAGGGAAAATTGAATAGGGTACACAAAATAGAAATGCCTCAGTAGAGGGGAATGATTAGTACTAATCTGAGCACTTTTCCAATCCCATTTAAAAATTTTAAAGATGGAGTGAAAGGATCAAATTATTTCCAAGAAACCCAACTTTATCCCAGAACAAAGATCAAAATATTTATATAAATGTAAAATATCTACCATCTAAAAAATAAATTTACAATATATGGTACCCTATAAAAAGTTACTAGACATGTGAAGAAACAGTCAATTAAAACAGACCCATAAAAAAAAAAAAAACAAAAAACAGACCCATGGGGGCAAAAATGTTAGCTTTAGCAGACAGAAAAATTAAGAGTTATTATAACTGTATTTCATATGTTAAAAAAGTTAAGGAGAGTTATGAGAAGTATTTAAAAATAAAATTTCTAGAGATGAAAACTAAAATTCCTGATATAGAAAAATATACTAGATGATGTTAGAGCAGGCAGATAACTAGATATGAGCAGAGAAAGGGGGGCACAGGCCAGGTGGCAGGAAACCATACATCTTGTGAACAGTGAGGTCCTTGGGCAGACAAAGAAAAGCAGGAACATCCAGACTGACAGGAAACCATACATTTTGAAGTGACAGCAGTTCTGGAGGCAGAGAAAGAAAGGTGGGAAAAGGCGGGAATCTCTGGAGTCTGAATGTAACCTTTTGCTCATTATGCCATCATTACAATACAAGTAGCCTTGCAGATAAAAAGTACCCATCATGCACTGACGCTATGAAGACACTTCTGATTAAGACTAAATAAGGACAAAAATCCTTCCTCCCTTCAGGAAGGTGGAGCTGGAATGAAAATGAGGAAATATGACCCCAAACCCCTCCCTCCTCAATGAATATTCCATCCATTCATTTTCACACCCATATAATCAGCTTGCCAAAGAAACTCAGGACAGCTTCTCACCTGTCTGCCTGTTGCCCCTTTAAGAGCATACTATCACTTAATAAATCCTCACTTTGCTTTCTTGACCCCCATATCTCATCTCTGAATTCTTTCTGTAACAAGACAAGAACCTGATAACCTCTCCAGTATCAATGGGATTAATGGCAGATTAGAAATTTTGAAGAATTAGTGAACTTAATGCATAGGAACAGAAATTTTATCAAGAGAAAAACAGTAAGAAAATATAATAATGAACAGAATATTATTTAACAGTAGGAAAACTTTAAGTGGCATAATCTATATGTATTAGAGTCCCTGAAGTTGAGAAAGGCGGGGGACAGAAAAAATATTTAAAGAAAAAAATGACTGAAAATTTTCCAAATTTGATAAAATTCACAGATAGAAGGGCCTCAGTGTTCCCCAAATAAAAGAAACATGAAGAAAACGACATGAGACATATCATAATCTAATTGCTTGAAACAAGAGATAAAGAGAAAACTTTATAGGCAATTGGAGAAGAAGACATTATGAACAGAGAAATAAAAAGGATGATGGCAAGCAAGGAGAGACTAGAACACCAGCTTTAAAGTTCTGGGAAATAAAAGCTAGTCAAAAAGGAATTATTTACCCAGCAAATCTTTCTTTCAATTAAAAAAAAGGAGAAATAAAGACCTTTTCAACATGCAAAAGATGAAAGAATTTATTGCCTTCAGACTCATACTACAAAACAATTTTAAGGTGTGTCCTTCAGATAGAAAGAAAATGATACCAGATGCAAATATGTATGGACCCAAAGTAATAATGAGAACTATAATTGGTACCTCCATGACTGAATATATACGTTTATTGCTTTAGATCCTATAAAATTACCCCCCTTGTATTAAAATAACCCAGAGAAAAGCAGTAAAAAAAATACCAGAGAACCAACACAAAGAGAACAAGTAGAAAATGAAAAATAAAATGGCAGAGCCATAAGATATCAATATTATATTCAGTGTAAATGGTTTAAATACATTAACTAAAGCAGGGGTTGGTAGAGTGGATAAGATAAAAACATGATCCAACTATATTCTATCTTTAAGAAACTCAGTTAAAATATAATGATATAGATAAAGTGAAAGAATGGAAAATGATATATCATACAAATATTAACCAAAGGAAAGCAGGGATAGCTTTATTATTGTCAGATTAAGTAGACTTCAGAGCAGCACAATTTCTAGAGACAAAGAGGTATATTGAAAAATGATGTGTCAATCAACAAGAAGATGGAGCAATCCTAAGTGTTTATACACCAGAGAACACAGCTTCAAAATATGTTAAACAAAAGCTGATAGAACTGACAGAAAAAAGGCAAATATCCAATTATAATTAGACTTCAACACTATATTACCAAATGATAAAACAACCAGACAGAAAATAAGCAGGGATATAGAAGAATTCAACAATGCCATGAACAAATAGGATCTAATCTACATTTACAGAACACTACAACAACAGCAAAATACACATTATTTTCAAGCTCCCACAGAACACATACTAAGATCATATTCTGGTCATAAAATGAATCCCAACAAGTTTAAAAGAATTGAAATTATACTAGAATTAGTGTTTGACCACAATAGAAACCAGTAATAGAATAACAGGCAAATCTCTAAGTATTTGGAGACTAAATACATTTATAGTAATAAATTCTCAATAAATTTAAGAGGATTCAAGTTATGCCAAGTATGTTCTCTGACACATTATTAAAATAGAAATCAGTAACAGAAAATAAGAGACAGATTTCTAGAATATCCTCAAATATATGGAAATGAAATAACAAAGATCTAAATAAAACATAGGTCACAGAAATAGTCAAATAGGGAATCAGGAAGTGTTTCTAACTACATGAAAATGAAAGAAAATTATATTGAAATTTTAAGTTGGTGCCAAAGCAGTAATTAGAGGATAAATTATAGCACTAAATGCTTATATTAGGGAAGAAATATTTATATTAGAGAAGAAGAAATTAGCTCTTCAGTGTCTTCCAAAAAAAAATACCTGAAAACTAATAAAGGGACAAATAAAATTTAAAGTAAATAGAAAACAGAAATGGTAAAAATCAGTGACAGAGAAAACAAACAAAAAACAATTTAAAAAATCAATAATACAACTCTAGACAATTTAGAACCATATTTTCAGAGGATATGGAGCTTTGAATTATTTTTTCCCTGTCTTACAGCTGCAGTTCCTGATGAGAAATCTGTTATATTTTGTTGTTGTTGTTCCTCTTTACATAATGTTTCTTTTTCCTTTGTTTGCTTTCCAGATATTTTCTTCATTCTTGTTTATCAGCATTTTAGCTATTATGTGCCAGTCACTTTAAAAAAATTTATTTGTGCTCATTAGAATTCTCTGGGTTTCTTGGATCTTTATTTTTTCCATTAATTTTCAAAAATTCTGGGTGATTATCTCATCAAATTTTTCTTGCACCCCATTCTCTCTTTTTTTATCCAAATACACAGATGGTAGGCTATTATTTATTATCTCACAGCCCTTGGATACTCTGGTTTTATTTATTTATTATTATTTTCTTATGTTTCACCTTAGATAATTTCTATCACCATATACTCAAATTAACTTTTTCTTAGCTCTACCCAGTCTGCTCTTGAGTCCATCACAGGAATTCTTCATCTCTGGTATTATATTTTCACAGCTAGCATTTCCTTTTGACTTTTTGTATGGTTTCTACTTCTCTGCTGAAATTCTTTATCTTTTCATTCATGTTGTTCACCTTTTCCACTAGATCCTTTGTCATATTCATCATAATTATTTTGTTGTCCCTCTCTGATATAGCTAGCATCTGCATAATCTCTGAATATACTTTTATTGATTCATTGTTTCCTTGTAAATGTGTTTATTATCTTGCTCTTTTTGAGTGCCTTACAACTTTTTGTTTAACAGCTGTTGCTGTATGGAGAAGAACAGTAGGAAGTGAGGTAAATTGTAGTTATACCTGGGTGCACCTCTTCTTCCTTCAGGCCATTGGAGAGGACAGTTGCTGCTGGGCTGCTCTTACCTTATACTTGGAAGGGGGCTTGGAGGGCTAGAGACTTTTTCTTACCTAGGGTTCCTGCTCCACTCTCATTTTCACCCGTTACTGCATACATGTACCACGGAGTGGAGCTTTCTCTATAATTTTTCCCTCCTGCTGATGGCAGACTGTTGTAGCTTGTTTCGCACAATGGAGCCGGGAGGTGTTCTTTATTTTCCTGGGTCAGACTGTCTTAGACAGGCCCTGTGCCTAAGGGATAGGGATGCCTCAGCATTCCTGTCCCACCTCTCCATTGCTACTAAACTCTTTTACATGTGATTGGTCTTAGGTAGGAGGGATTTTTCTGCCTCATCATCACTGGTAGCAGATCTCTTCTTGGTATTGGCACATAATGTTGGGCCCAGGGACAGAGGGTTCTTTCTTTTTCTTTTACTCTACTTCATTAGCAATGAATCCTTCCTGTGTTGTGAATTTGGAAGTGTTTTCTACCCTGCTCCCAGAGGCAAATAAATTTCATTGCTTCCATACCACCAGAAGCAAAGGATTTTGCATGAACCCTGTGAGTGAAATGTTTTCGTGCCCCTGCACCATCAGCTTAAAAAGCCTTTACTTCCTATGAGGGAAGTCCCTAGAGAATCAGATCACATCATGCCTGTCTTTGAGTGGTACCCAATCATATCCTGCATGCCTGTGACACCAAGTGGTATTTCTCCTGAGACCCTCGCCCTACTCCCAATCTTTCTTTTGAGCACTGGTGAAGGCCAATTTTAATAGGCCTTCAGATTAATTAGAAACTGCCTCTGTTTCTGGAGCTCCAAGTTATGCCATATTGATATGCTAGCCCACGCTATACCTTTAAGATTTTAGGAAAATATCAGCTGATTTTATCTTATCCACATTTATGGTAATCAAGTCTTTCTCCCATGCTATAAAAAAGATGTATACCTTTTCTCCATGGAGGGGATTTTCACCCTTTGAAATACAGGGTATTTAAGTTTTTCTCTGATGGGCCCAAGAAAAATTATGATTTTTCTAGATTATTTTGCTTTTCTAATTTTTTTATGTTGGGGATGATATTCTCAAAGCTTTCTATATCTTAAGTGGAAGCAGAACTCTCCTTTTATATTTTATTTATTATTTCCATGGATTTTCAACAGCCTGTACATAGAAGCAATACCTTTCCATGTAATATGGAAAAAAAATTAGACCCTGATTTTAAACAAAATTAACACACATGAAACACCTGGTGAAAAATTAAAGGGAGTGAGATATTGTTTTAGAGTTAACATATTCTGATTGAAGATCATATTTTAGTGTCTATGTAGAAGAGTTTGTAACCATCTTATGCTTTAATGTTTTCTTAGCATTGCTTAAATGGAAATGACTCCTAAAACCAATTAAAATCAAATCAAATGAAATAAAAATTTGCTCCAGCCCTTCAGTAATTACATACAATTCCAACTGGCAATAATTTTGTAAGCAGTATCTCTGGGCTTTCAAGCTTTATCTTACCTTATATAATGGACAATGGTTAAAAAATAAAACAAAACCCTGTCCATTTATATAGAGAAGCTAATTCAACTTTGGAATTCTTAGGAGATGTTACAAATAAATATTACCAAATGACCTCAATTATTATTTAGATATCAGTCTGTTTTCACCAACCAGAAATCAAAAGAGATTTTCTTACCAAAGACACATCTCTTTTAATATCCTTATCAATCTCATTTTAATCTTACCACTACAGCAAATGATAGTTAACTATCTTTTTCAGTGATAGTTTTGTACATTTAAAGTAATATTTAGAGTATATCTTAAAGAAGGTACAGGTCAACAATTTATCATTAGAATAAAAATATATGTAGTATTTGTTGTCATTTCTCTTGTTCATTAGTCCTTCAACTAATACTTATTCAGTACCTCTGTTGTGCCCATACCTGTTTTGGATACAAGGGATAAACTAAAGGGGGCAAATGGACATGGTTGCTGTTTACTTGTGCTTGTAGTCTGTGGGGGGAAGAAAAGTGTGCAGAAAATAACACACTATGATAAATGCTAGAAGATGCAGCATATCCGATCATGTGACTATTACTTAGGCAAGGAAAGAGAAAATATGTTTCCTTTTTACTGCTATTATTGAAATATAGTGGATATACAATATGATATTAGTTTTGGGTGTACTAAATAGTGATTTGACATTTGCATACATTATGAAATAATCACCATGATAAGTCTAGTAACCATCTATCCCCATACAAAGTTTTTGCAATATTATTGACCATCATCCTTATGCTGTATATTACATTCCTGTGGCTTATATATTTTATAACTGGAGGTTTGTACCTCTTAATCCCCTTCATCTATTTTATCCTGAAAGACCCCTTTCCTCTGGCCACCATTCATTTTTTTCTGCATCTATGAGTCTCTTTCTGTTTTGTTTTGTTTTTTGGATTACACATATAAATGAGAACATATGATATTTGTCTTTCTCTGTCTAACTCTTTTTTACATTTTATGCATTTATTTGTTTTTATTGAAAGTATACTTGATTTACAAAATTATGTGAGTTTCAGGTGTACAGTATAGTAATTCAGTATTTTTATAGATTATACTCCATTAAAAGTTATTACAAGCTATAAATCCCTGTGCTATACAATAAAACCTTGTTGCTTATCTATTTTATACATAGTAGTTTGTATCTCTTAATCCCATACTCCTAGTTTGTCGCTCCCCATTCCCTCTCCTCTTTGGTAACGACTAGTTTGTTTTCTATATCTGTTAGCCTGTTTCTGTTTTGCATATATATTTGTTTGCATTATGTTTTAGATTCCACATATAAGTGATATCATTATAGTCTTTGTCTGACTTACTTCACTAAGTATAATATTCTCTAGCTCCATCCATATTACTGTAAATGGAAGAATTTCATTGTTTTTTTATGGAGGAGTAGTATTCCATTGTATATATCTATCTGTCTATATCTATATACCACATTTTCTTTATCCACTTATCTGCTGATGGGCACATGGATTGCTCCCATATCTTGGCTGTGGTAAATAGTGCTGCTATGTACATTGGGGTGCATGTGTCTTTTCGAATTTGTGTTTTTATATTTTCCAGATGTATACCCAGGAGTGTAATTGCTGGATCTTATACTAGTTCTATTTTTAGTTTTTTTGAAAAGCCTCCATGCTGTTTTCCACAGTGGCTGCACCAATTTACATTCCCTCCAACAGTGTAGGAGGGTTTGCTATTCTCCACATCCTCTTCAGCATTTGTTACTTGTAGATTTTTTGATGATAGTCATTCTAACTGGTGTAAGGTGATAACTCATTGTGGTTTTGATTTGCATTTCTCTAATAATTAGTGATGTTGAACATCTTTTTATGTGTCTGTTAGTACACATGTCTTCTTTGGAAAAATAGCTATTTAGGTCTTCTGCCCATTTTTTGATTGGGTTTCTTTTTGATATTGAGTTGTATGAGCTGTTTATATATTTTGTATATTCGTTGTCAGTCACATCATTTGTAAATATTTTCTCCCATTCCATAGGTTGTCTTTTTGTTTTGTTGATGGTTTCCTTTGCTGTGCAAAAGCTTGTAAGTTTAATTAGGTCCCATTTGTTTATTTTTGCTTTTATTTTTCTTGCCTTAGGAGACAGATCCAAAAAGAATATTGCTACAATTTATGTCAAACAGTGTTCTGCCTATGTTCTCTTCTAGAAGTTTTATGATTTCAGGTATTACATTTAGGTCAATGCATTTTTAGTTTATTTTTGGTCATGGTATTAGAGAATTTTCTAGTCTAATTATTTTACATGTAGCTGTCCAGTTTTCCTAGCACCACTTATCAAACTGTCTTTTCTCCATTGTACATTCTTGTCTCCTTTGTCATAGATTAGTTGACCATAGATGTAGGGATTTATTTCTGGTCTCTCTATTCTGTGCCATTGATCTATGTGTCTGGTTTTGTGACAGTACCATGCTTTTTTGATTAATGTCATTTTGTAGTATAATCTGAAGCCTGGGAGCATGATACCTCCAGCTTTGTTCTTTCTTCTCAAGATTGCTTTGGCAAATCAGGGTCTTTTGTGGTCTATATGACTTTTAGGATTATTTATTCTAGTTCTGTGAAAAATGGCATGGGTATTATGAAAGGGATTGCATTAAATATGTAGATTGCTTTGGGAAGTATTGCAATTTTAACAATATTCATTCTTCCAATCCAAGAGCATGAGATATCTTTCCATTGCTTAGTATCATCTTCAGTTTCCTTCCTCAGTGTTTTATAGTTTTCAGAGTGTAGGTCTTTCACTTCCTTGGTTAAATTTATTTCTAGATATTTTTTTTCTTTTTGATGTGATTTTAAATGGGACTGTTTCTTGCTTTTTCTTTCTAATAGTTCATTATTAGTGGATAGAACAGCAACATATTTCTCTATATTAATCTTATATCCTACAGTCTTGCTGAATTCATTTATTCTAATAGTTTTGGGGTAGAAACTTTAGGGTTTTCTATATAAAGTACTACGTCATCTGCAAGTAGTGACAGTCTTACTTCTTGCCTTCGAATTTGGATGGCTTTTATTCATATTCTTGTGTGACTGCTATGGCTAGGACTTCCAGTACCATTTTTTTAAATTGGAGTATAATTGCTTTACAATGTTGTGTTAGTGTCTGCTGTGTGCTGAAGTGAATCAGCTATATGTATACCTATATCTCCTCCCTCTTGTACCTCCCTGCAACCCCCCATCCCACCCATCTAGGTCACCCCAGAGCACCGAGCTGAGCTCCCTGTGTTGTACAGCAGGTTCCCACTAGCTATCTATTTTACACATGGTAGTGTACATATGTCAATCCTAATCTCCCAATTCATCCCACGCTCCCCTTTCCCCCACCCATGTCCACATTTCCATTCTCTACATCTGTGTCTCTATTCCTGCCCTACAAATAGGTTCATCCGTACCATTTTTTTAGATTCCACATATATGCATTAATATATGATATATGTTTTTCTCT
The DNA here is from genome assembly GCF_005190385.1 of Monodon monoceros. Taxonomy (NCBI): domain Eukaryota; kingdom Metazoa; phylum Chordata; class Mammalia; order Artiodactyla; family Monodontidae; genus Monodon; species Monodon monoceros. The sequence goes on from NW_021703767.1 coordinate 50,295,724, forward strand.
TTCTGACTTACTTCACTCTGTATGACAGACTCTAGATCCATCCACATCTCTACAAATGACCCAATTTCATTACTTTTTTGGCTAAGTAATATTCCATTGTATATATGTACCACATCTTCTTTGTCCACTCATCAATTGATTGACATTTAGGTTGCTTCCATGTCCTGCTGTTGTAAATAGTGCTGCAGTGAACACTGGGGTACATGTGTCTTTTTGAATTATGGTTTTCTCAGGATACATACCCAATAGTGGTATTGCTGGGTCATATGGTAGTTCTATTTTTAGTTTTTTAAGGAACCTCCATACTGTTCTCCATAGTGGCTATATCAGTTTACATTCCCACCAGCAGTGCAAGAGGGAGGGTTCCCTTTTCTCCACACCCTCTCCAGCATTTATTGTTCATAGATATTTTGATGATGGCCATTCTGACTGGTGTGAGGAGATACCTCATTGTAGTTTTGATCTGTATTTCTCTAATAATTAGTGATGTTGAGCATCTTTTACATGCCTGTGGGCCATGTGTATGTCCTCTGGAGAAATGTCTATTTAGGTCTTCTGCCCATTTTTTGATTGGGTTGTTTGTTGTTTTGATATTGAGTTGCATGGGCTGTTTGTATATTTTGGAGATAAATCCTTTATCAGTTGCTTTGTTTGCAAATATTTTCTACCATTCTGAGGGTTGTCTTTTCATCTTGTTTATGGTTTCCTTTGCTGTGCAGAAGCTTTTAAGTTTAATTAGGTCCCATTTGTTTACCTTTGTTTTATTTTCATTACTCTAGGAGGTGGGTCAAAAGAGATCTTGCTGTGATTTATGTCAAAGAGTGTTTTTCCTATGTTTTCCTCTAAAGTTTTATAGTGTCCGGTCTTACATTTAGGTCTTTAATCCAGAGTTAGTTTTTGTGTATGGTGTTAGGCAGTGTTCTAATTTCATTCTTTTACATGTAGCTGTCCAGTTTTCCCAGCATCACTTATTGAAGAGATTGTCTTTTCTCCATTGTATAGTATTGCCTCCTTTTTTTTTTTTTTTTTTTGCGGTACGCGGGCCTCTCACCCCCGCAGCCTCTCCCATTGCGGAGCACAGGCTCCGGACACGCAGGCTCAGCAGCCATGGCTCACGGGCACAGCCGCTCCGCGGCATGTGGGATCTTCCTGGACTGGGGCATGAACCCGTGTCCCCTGCATCGGCAGGCAGACTCTCAACCACTGCGCCACCAGGGAAGCCCAGTATTGCCTCCTTTGTCATAGATTAGGTGACCATAGATGCGTGGGTTTATCTCTGGGCTGTCTATCCTGTACCATTGATCTATATTTCTGTTTTTGTGCCACCAGTACTATGTTAAGTAGAAGTGGCTAGAGCAAGCATCCTTGTCTTGTTCTTGAATTTAAAGGAAATGCTTTCAGCTTTTCACTATTGAGTAGGATGCTAGATGAGGGTTCGTCATAGATGGCCTTTATTTTCTTGAGACATGTTCTCTCTATACCCACTTCGATGAGAACTTTTATCATTAATTGATGTTGAATTTTGTCAAATGCTTTTTCTGTGTCTAATGAGATGCTCATGTGAGTTTCATCCCAGGATCTTCTTGCCTCTGTGATCCAAGGTCAAGTCTTTTCCCTGGTCATGGATGCCCCTACTCTAGTGCCACAGTGTGGCATTGACTGAGCAGGGACTATAGCATTCACTTGACTCTGCCTTGGGTGTGAGGCAGTCCCAGGAAACCTGGCAGCTGCTAGGGTAGACCTCTCCCCTGCCTCTGGGGCAAGTCCCCTTTTCTCATAGTTGATCACTCTCCCCAGACTGTGATACTCCGCCCTGTTGTGGAACTGCTCTGCAGATCAGGCATGACGGCCCGTGTGATCTTGCAGTCACTGGGGGTGAGTTGTGGAGGAGTGGCCACTTTCTAGAAATCTGGGTGAATTTTGGGGTGCCATTTGAGTAAGTGTCAACAATGGCTGCTGCTGCTCCACCCGGATTCTGCCCCAGGATCAGGTCACCTCTGTGGTAAAGTCTTTTCCTCTGTCCTGGTTGCCCCGAACCCAGTGTCATGCTGTGGTATGGAGTGAGTGGAGCCAGAGCATTCTCTGTCAGCTTGAGCTGGGTCGAAGTATGTGGCAAAATGGTCACAGGAAACTTGACAGCCACTAGAGCAGATCTCTCTCCACCCTTCCTTGGGAGCTAGTCAGCACCTGCACTCCTCAGGAGTGCAAAATACAAGGGGTTGTATTTGCCACAGCAGTCTGAGAGCCAGCCAAGAGGGCTTATCTCCTCCATGTAGAACCACAGGACTGGGAAACCCCATCTGTGGCTCAGTCTGTTCACTCCCCAGGGCAGGTGTCCACCCTTGTTACCTTCCTTGTTCTCTGAGTTCTGTCCCATGGGCACAGGTTCTGACCTGATCACTTTTCTTCCCTTCCTACCTGATTACATGTGTATATTTCTTACAGCCTGGGCTGTAGAGGAGTCCTTCTGCCAGTCTCCAGTTAGTTTTCAGTGAGATTCTTTCACATGTAGATGTATTTTTCATGCGTTCATGAGGGGAGGTGAGCTCCACCCTTTTTCTTTGCCATCTTTATCTCTCTTCCCTGTCTCACTTATTTCACTTAGCAAAATACCACCTAGATCCATCAGTGTTGATGCAAATGTCAGGATTTCATTTTTTTTATGTGGTTGAGTAATATTCCATTGTGTGTGTCTGTGTGCGTCTGTGTGTGTATGTGTGTGTGTATATATATATAAATATATATAAAATCATTGTATATATGTACCATATCTTCTTTATTCATCTATTGATGAAGATTAGGTTGCTTCCATGTCTTGGCTATTGTAAATAGTGCTGCAATGAGCATGGGTGTGCATATATCATTTTGAATTAGTGTTTTTGTTTTCTTCAGGTAAATACTCAGAAGTGAAATTGCTGGATCATATGGCAGTTCTATTTTTAATTTTTTGAGGAATTTCCATACTGTTTCCCATCAAGGCTTTGCCTATTTACAATCCTACCAACAGTGCACAAGATTTCTCTTTTCTCCACATCCTTGCCAACACTTGTTATTTGTTGTCTTTTTGAAGATAGCCATTTTCACAGGTGTGGGGTGCTATCCCATTGTGGTTTTGATTTGCATTTCCCTGATGCTTAGTGATGTTGAGCATCTGTTGGTGTGTTGTTGGCCATCTATACATCTTTGGAAAAATGTCTGTTGTAAGGCCTGAAACCATGAAACTCCTAGAAGAAGACATGGACAGTGTGCTCTTTGACATCAGTCTTAGAAATATTTTCTTGGATCTGTCTTCTAAGGCAAGGGAAATATAAGCAAAAATAAACAAATGGCACTACATCAAACTAAAAGTCTTTTGCATGGGGAAGGAAACTATCAACAAAAAGAAAAGCCAACATATTGAATGAGAGAAGACATTTGTAAATGATATATCCTATACAGTGTTAATATCTAAAATATACAAAAAACTCATATGACTTAACACCAAAAAAAAAAATAAAAACAGATTTAAAAACAGACAGAGACCTGAATACATTTTTCTTTTTGCTGGATGAGAAAAGTTTGGAGAAATGAACTAAGCACCATGTGCATTACAGGTTATACTACCAGTACCTATTTTTTTAGATTCTAAAAGCTACACAATATCAGAAAAAAGCTCTGAACTTCTGGCTGAAAGGAAGGTCTTATTTGAAATTTAATTTATATTTACCAATTTTCCTATAAAATACGTGTGGTAACCTGTGGTAATTCATGGGGAATAGAATTTTTTTCTTTCCTGAATGCACAATATGGTTGGTAATACGTTGAAGGCCAACCTCAATCTCGAGAAGCAATCAGTATAAAAATAAGCATTGCAGGTATGTTAAATATAGTAGCATGATCTCAATGCAATAATATATATCAGTGCATTATTTATTTTTATTTGCAATAACTTAGAAGCTATGTGTTAAACAGGTCCACTTGAAGAAAGGAAAACTGAAAAGGGGGTTTCTATCTAGGCTGGAAACCAGAAGATCCTCCTTTAGCTTCTGAATTAAGTAACATATGATGAGGGTTAATACCAGCACATAAACAACATCATGGTTTTCTAGTTTATCAGCTTATTAAGAAGAGTTAATTCACAGTGAATTACAAGGGCATATACCCTGTATCTTCAAATAATTAGTTTCCAAATACAGGGAACGTTCTTTTTTATGTCACACTGTTTATCGGCACTTTTTTTAGTCTCTAAGGATAAGGTGGATAATTCTCACGATAGTCATATTCTTATAAGTGAAAGAATGACAGCAAATAATGAAAATAATAAAGAAATTTCAGAATGTAATAAGTGCCATAAAGACAATATAGCAGGATATTGTGATAAAGAAGATGTATATACTGAGCAGGAGCTGAGGTTATTTTAGATAAACTGGTCAGAGAAGACATCTCTGAAGAGATGACATTTGAATGGTATTTGAGCAGAGACCTGAGTGATGATCAAAATCTGTCTTGCTGGAGGAAGATCATACCAAGTACAGGGATTAAAATCTATAAATTCTCTGAAGAAGAGTGTGCTTAACTCTTTTAATTGGCAACAGGAAGCATAAATCAGTCTAAATATAGAGAACAAGAGATAAAGTAGTACAATATTAAGGGGCAGAAATAATTAGAGAAAATACCATATATGACCTTTGAGCATTCCAAGCAGTTTCACTCATTCTAATGACTAAAGGAAACCACTGGATATTTCTGATGAGAGATGAGGTGCTCTGAGTTATAATTTAATAATCTTACTTTTAACATACTCCTACCCAGGGCCAGGAATTTTGTGTGAAGCTAGGGATGTGAAACATATATGGCTTGGACCCTCTCATCAGTTAGTTGAGTCTGTTAGTCTTTTGATCTCCTTCAAGCAGCCTCAGTGGCCTAAGGACCACAGGTGAAATTACTGGGCCATACCCAGATACCCTGCCAATGTACTTGGTTTCCCAGGATGAGTCTTGAAGTCATGACTTTTAAGAGTAACGTGTTTCAGACTTTTTAATAGCAATAATTTCCATCTATTATTGACTCTGTTACTGGGGAAACTCACAAAACAATTTGTTTCATGGAAAATTATTCATTATTATCGATTCAGAGAGATCAAAAGTTTTATCCTGCTGTCATTCAAGCTATAATTTTAGTAAGCATTATTACTGATTATTGAGTAAGATAAGTTCTAATAACTACTATTGTACTTATTCTAGTTTTAAAACAACTTGAATTATTTTTTAAAAACTAGAGGTAGATTTTTTGATGATCTACAAACAATAAATGCTGGAAAGGGTGTGGAGAAAAGGGAAGACTCTTGCACTGTTGGTGGGAATGTAAATTGATACAGCCACTATGGAGGTTCTTTAAAAAACTAAAAACAGAACTACCATATGACCCAGCAATCCCACTACTGGGCATATACCCTGAGAAAACCACAATTCAAAAAGAGTCATGTACCACAATGTTCATTGCAGCTGTATTTACAATATCCAGGACATGGAAGCAATGTAAGTGTCCATCGACAGATGAATGGATAAGGATGTGGCACATATATACAATGGAATATTACTCAGACATAAAAAGAAATGAAATTGAGTTATTTGTAGTGAGGTGGATGGACCTAGAGTCTGTTATACAGAGTGAAGTAAGTTAGAGGGAGAAAAATAAATTCTGTATGCTAACACATATATATGGAATCTAAAAACAAACAAACAAACAAAAAGGGTTCTGAAGAACCTAGGGGCAGGACAGGAATAAAGACGCAGATGTAGAGAATGGACTTGAGGACATGGGGAGGGGGAAGGGTAAGCTGGGATGAAGTGAAAGAATGGCATGGACTTATATACACTACCAAATGTAAAATAGATAGCTAGTGGGAAGCAGCTGCATAGCACGGAGAGATCAGTTCTATGCTTTGTGACCACCTAGAGGGGTGGGATAGGGAGGGTGGGAGGGAGATGCAAGAGGGAGGAGATATGGGGATATATGTATATGTATAGCTGATTCACTTTGTTATACAGCAGAAACTAACACACCGTTGTAAAGCAATTATACTCCAATAAAGATGTAGAAAAAAAAAAACTAGAGGTATTTTCTAATGGACTGGATAATTTTTACTGTAAAAGAATCCTGATGTGTCTACTTAAATGCTGTGAAATATCTCTCCATTCTCTGTTTTTAGTTTAAAAAATATTTACAAATGACTACCATTTTGCATAAAAATATAAGCAGCAAAAGTGAAAGAAAATATCCTGCATTAGTATGCTTTTTTTTTGGTTCTTATTTTTTTTAGACAAAGATTTGCTTCATCACAGGAATTTGGAACCCCTTGCAAAGTACAGATATAATTCAAATTATATTACTGCTTTTGTTTGTGTTTTAATAATTAAGGAAGAGAATGAAAAAGACACAAAAAACTTCTTCAAGATAATAACTGAATGTTTTCCCTGAAGCAATAGAATAACTAATATTGTGGAGTAAATAAATGATATTCATCATTTTCTTCCATTTGTAATTTCACATCAAGCAGAATATTTAACGAACTTCAAAGGTAGCAGATATGAGATTTAAGAAAATAATATGTTAAACTTGGTTTTCCTTTCTTCTTTGTCATCATATATTATTGCATGTCTGTGTAATAATTTAGTATCCAGCAAGAACTCTTAAGAAAAATGTATTTGTTGTCTAAGGGTTAAACAAAAAGCAAGGTAAACATATTGCACTCTTCTAAAACTGTTGTGTTAAAATACGGGAAGGCTTCTAAACCCAGCAATACCAATCAGTTAAATTTAACATGCAAACATTGACCATGATTTTAATATAAATGCTTGAGTAGTATAGTGGCCCAGAGAATGTGCCTTTTGGACCTCCGACTACAGAGAGCCTAATTAGCCAAGGGCCACAGCTGCTGGACTCTAAGATCCATCTCAGCATTTGCAGTGAGGCCACTCCAGTGGTTTTCCCCCAGCCAGTGACTGAGCACTGCATCTCTCTGGTAGACACGGTACTCCTGGGAAGGCAGACTTTTAGTCGGATTCCCTAATAGCTCTGCCAAACCTTTCTCAACCCACACAGCACTCTAGGATGCTGCCATTTACCTTCCTTCCCTTTCTCCTTCACTCAGGCTGACACTTGCATTACAGCCTGATGGCTACCCCAGTCTTCCCCGATTTCCTCCCCATTTCCCCTCATAGGCATTTCTCTTAGCAAAATCCTTGTATGTTTAATCCTATCTTTGTGTCTACAGGAAAGAGTACTTAGGCTAAAATAAGTAGTTAGTGTTTTAATATAATTTTACATATATGATCAGTGTGATCATCACAAGAGCTCCTTGAGAAAGGCAGAAGAATTATCATTATTTGACAGAGGAAAACAGGAGATGATCCAATGGTATTCTGGATTACATGTGATTCAAAAATGACAGATCATTGCTAAAAAGCCAGTTTCAGCACAGAGTGACTCTTCAGTCATTGACTCTAGTTTGACAAGAATTAAATGCAAAGTTTAACATTCAATTAAAATTGAATTAATAAACTCACTAACCCCAATTTCCTTTATTTGAAGAGAATTTAAAGAAATCACAGGCACTCACTAGATCTATGGAATGGAATAATAATAATGCAAAGAAAAATTACACACACAAAAAAAGTGCAATACTGTATCTAGACATGAAATCATTTTTCTTGTCAATTCTATCCTATCTTCAGTAATTTCAGTTACCTTTACTTATGAGTTGGCTGACATCATATCAGTCAACACAAAAATCTTCTTTATAGAACCTGGTGGACCTGTCAGTATTGGTAGTCCTGACTGGGAATGCCATGGGGAGAGGCTTCACAGGGTCAGTAACCTCTGATAGGCTGTAGAGGGATTAGCATGAATCCACATAGTGGGTCAGGAGAAAATATCATACAAACAAATATGTATGTGGACATATGTTTTATATGTCAAAAATATATTTAGTTTTTATAGTCTACTTGTTTTTTTCATGGAGTATATGATGAGTATTTTGCTGTAACCTTAAATGTTCATTGAATATATATTGTTTTAATGCTCTGTGAGAGAGATGCTCAGAGAGGTTAAATATCTTGATCAGATCACACTGTTTAATAATTATGTATTAATATACATATATATGCATTATATTATTTTCATAAATATTATTAGATTTTGGATGCCACTGCATTCATGTTGTTCTTCACAATGTCGAAGACACCCCAACCAGAGCAAATAAAGGATAAAGACAGTTAACTGGGTTATTCAGCCACTTATTGTGCAAGATTTGTAAATCTATACCTGTTTATTGTAATCACTTTTGAGAAAAACACATTAAGATCAACCACAGTGTTTCTTTTGTTATATTATTCCTCCTTTAGAAGATGTTACAATAGGTCCACTAATAAGACATTATTCTCCTTTTCTATTTAAATAACATTTTTAAAGTATTATTCAATGGTAAATGTTATTTGAATCATAAAGGGTCAGAGAGTAATGATTATCTCAATGAATTCATTTAGAACCAAATTAGCAATTGGAAGAAACTGAAAAGTCTATATTTGTCTCCAGCACATCTTGAGGACTGTATTTTTTAAGAAATGTATGATGGGAAAATGTGCCCCACTCTCTGAGTCTGCTTTAGTTACCTTGTTTAGTCGGAGTTTTACCCACAGGATGACTGTCATCCTTCAGTGTATAATTATGCTTCTTTGAGACAGAAGCTGTGTGAGTTTATCTTGTTCTTTCAAGAGCTAGTTTATTTATTTATTTACTTATTTACTTATTTATTTTTAACATTTTTATTGGAGTATAATTGTTTACAATGTTGTGTTAGTTTCTGCTTTACAACATAGTGAATCAGCTATACATTTACATATCTCCCCATATCTCCTCCCTCTTGTGTCTCCCTCCCACCCTCCCTATCCCACCCCTCTAGGTGGTCACAAAGCACTAAGCTGATCTCCCTGTGCTATGCAGCTTCTTCCCACTAGCTATCTATTTTACATTTGGTAGTGTATATAAGTCCATGTCACTCTCACTTCCTACCAGCTTACCCTTCCCCTTCCCCATGTCCTCAAGTCCATTCTGTATGTCTGTGTCTTCATTCCTGTCCTGCCCCTAGGTTCTTCATAACCATTTTTTTTTTTAGATTCCATATATATGTGTTAGCATACAGTATTTGTTTTTCTCTTTCTGACTTACTTCACTCTGTATGACAGACTCTAGGTCCATCCACCTCACTACAAATAACTCAATTTCGTTTCTTTTTATAGCAGAGTAATATTCCGTTGTATATATGTGCCACATCTTCTTTATCCATTCATCTGTCAATGGACACTTAGGTTGCTTCCATGTCCTGGCTGTTGTGAATAGTGCACACTTAGGTTGCTTCCATGTCCTGGCTGTTGTAAATAGTGCTGCAATGAACATTTTGGTACATGACTCTTTTTGAATTATTGTTTTCTCAGGGTATATGCCCAGTAGTGGGATTGCTGGGTCATATGGTAGTTCTATTTTTAGTTTTATAAGGAACCTCCATACTGTTCTCCATAGTGGCTGTATCAAGTTACATTCCCACTAACAGTGCAAGAGTGTTTCCTTTTCTCCACACCCTCTCCAGCATTTATTGTTTGTAGATTTTTTGATGCTGGCCATGATGACTGGTGTGAGATGATACATCATCGTAGTTTTGATTTGCATTTCTCTAATGATTAGTGATGTTGAGCATTCTTTCATGTGTTTGTTGGCAATCTGTATATCTTCTTTGGAGAAATGTCTATTTAGGTCTTCTGCCCATCAAGAACTAGTTTACTTATTAGGGTTCACGCTGTGCTTCCTGCCCGACCATCTCAACGGTGCGTATTAGATGATAGCATTGTGAAGGTTGCTGAAATGATCAATGAGTTGTCTTTCTCAGTACTAGGCTAACTGCAGCTTGTGAGAAATATACAAGACCTGGGGTAGTGGCAAGTGGGAAAGCAGAAGGAGAGCTGGAAAAAGTAAAGGAAAAGGGGATGAAGGAGGACAAAAGGGAGGGTAGCTGGCGCACATCCCATATCCCAGTGTTTACAGGAACATGTTTCAGTGATCTATGTCTGCTCTGTTTAGCAGCATGGGTACAATTCTGCCCTTGAAACACAGATCAAGTTACTATATCAATCTGTTCTCTTCCCTGTCAGACGTTTCACTGATTCTGATTTCTGTGGACTGTTTAAGTTGTTCTAGACTAAGTTAGTTCAGGCCTTTCTTCTGATTAACGAGGTGGAAATGGTTAAGATTTTCTTCTTGAGTGAGTGATGCTGGAAACAGTTTTGCTGTAATGACTGCTGTCACTTAATGCCTCAATATATGCCCACTTTTCTCCCACCTTCTTTTTCAAGTTTGAATTTGTGCTATGAGATATTAACAATGCCTACACTTATAGGTATTAATTATTCCAATGTGACCACAAGAGCTGAGCTAACCATTTATAGATTTAAACAATGACATAGCTTAGGATAATTTAACTTGAATAATACTCTCTGGAAAAAAAATAAGTGCTATTTTATAGAAATCCTTTTTCTTGAAAATTGAGATTTTTCAGTAAGCTCATTAATGAAATGTCTTAGTTTTATCTCTGCTTTCTTTTACATCAGCTTTCAGAAAAATATATCATTTGACGTAGTAGAAAGAGCCAGAAGCTAAGAAACTTGGGTCTGGTCACCATAATGGTAGCTAATTGCATGCCTTTAGGCTAGTTCTTACTCTCTGAGCTATTACACTTTGGAGCTAGACTAACTCATCTTCAGGGTCCCTTTCAGCTTTTAAATTTTAAGATTATAAAGTGTTATTTCTTGCACTTTTCTCTAAAAATGTGGGCTGTTACTAAGTGGTAATATGAAAACAGACAGAAGCATAATATATTGAATAGAGTACCAAATAAGGAACTTGTTAGAAGTGATTTTAGGTCCAGCTCATTTACCAACTGGCTTCAGGATGGTGAATGAGTCATTTAAAGTTTTCATACTCATCTATAAAATGAAGATATTAATTTCAGAACTTTGTGGCTAGAGTTAAATAAGATGCTTTAGAAACAAACAAAACACTCCATGAAGCAAAGCCCTCTGGAGCTGAAAGCTATTGATTACTTGTTCAGTAAAGGACTTATCTTAAAATTTCACTTGAATCCTACCTCCTATTATCTGTATATTCTGTGTAAAATTATAAATCACATGTACAAGCACACATTTTTCTCCAAGTGTTACATTTTCTGTTAATCTTATTGTAGGATGACTTTTGCCTCCGTGCTTTAGATTTCCCAGAGATGGACTATTTTTTTCCGTTATACTTTTATGTGTTCTGGCCTCATAATTTTATTTACAGTTCCCTAAAAATGTCTTTCTCTTCCTCTCCTCCAGATTGCTCTCATTGCTACTCCTTCTATCTCTAATGCCCTCTTTTCCCTTGGTCTACTCCACCAGTTTCCACATTACAGAATTACATTCAGTTTTGAATTAACACCTGCTTTTTCCATGGTGCCTTTAATTGCTATCCAGTTAATTGTGATATATGCCTCTTTGGACTCCAGTAACTTTTGAGAATTATATTTCTTCACAGCATATCATACTTTATGTTGTATTTATTAGATTTTTAAATTAACTTTTATTGGAGTATAGTTGCTTTACAATGTTGTGTTAGCTTCTACTGCACAGCAAAATGAATCAGCCATACTTATACGTATATCTCCTCCCTTTGGGTTTTCCTTCCCTTTTAGGACACCACAGTGCATTAAGTAGAGTTTCCTGTGCTCTACAGTATGTTCCCATTAGTTGTCTATTTTATACATAGTATCAATAGTGTATATATGTCAATCCCAATCTCCCAGTTCCTCCTACCCCACCACTTTCCCCCTTGGTATCCATACATTTGTTCTCCATGTCTGTGTAGCATACTATTATATATGTATGTGTACATTACATACTAATACATATATAAAGTGTACAATTACACTCTTCTGAACCATGCTTTTAATCTTATTTTGAATCCATTTTAGAATATCAGTAAATAGCAAAAATAGTACAGTTTCCAGATATCATTTACCCATTTCTCCTAATTTTCACATTTTGCATGATCATAGACAATCATAAAAACTAAGATATTGAATTGGTATAGTAGTATTAACTAAACTACAGTTAATTTAGATTTTACCATTATTTTTATTGATATATTTTTTCTATTTCAGGACTTATTCCAGGATTCCACATTACATTTGGTCATTATGTTGCTTTATTTATTCAATTATTTATTTATACCAGTATAGTATCATGAATATTTTATTCTATGAGTTATATTCAATACCAATCTTATTTATTTTCAAGTTTAGCCATTGGGAAATCTTTCATATTGTTCCTATTACCTTTGGACGTGCCCCAATATTTTTTTGAGTTCTTCCTTATTTTCTGAAACCACAAAATTTCCAGGTTAATTTTCTGTTTTTCCTACCCCAGCTGTGGAATCAATCCTTTCTACAAGGAGCCCTAATTTTTATTACAGGATATTGGTACTTAGAAACCAAGACCTGAGTGCTATGTGTGCTCATTGCCCCTGGTATATCGTTGCTTCTATGCCATCTCAGTAAACAAGCTAGGAAATATATGTATGTTACTAGCATATGCACACACACAGATACACATATATATTTGTGTATATATGCATGTATATATTTAAATGTATATATATTTAAAAGTCCAGTATTTAATAACATCTATGATTCCAATACAGTACTGCCAGAGTTCATTTTAGCCTTCCCTCTTTCCTTATTTGTAACTACTTTCTGCATTAGGAAGAAACCAAATGCAGAAAGGTTTTATTTATTTATTTTCTTATTTACTTATTTATTTTCTTATTTGTTCAACCCTAGCATATACAGAAAGCATTTTAGAACTGTTGACCCTGATCCCTGTGAGAAACAAATTTACTAACTAGGCTATATTTGTGTAGAGTTCTTTTACTCTTTAGCCTAATAGTAAAATACTGTTTTCTAAGTTAGTTAGGTTAGCTCTCTTATTTCCTATCCCCTGTAGTTTGGCTATTATTGATTGGTAACAAAGTTAGAATTCATTGTTATAGTTTGTATTCGGTTCTTCACTTTATCGTAGTTGATTTCTTAAATTTTATTTTATTTTTTATTTAATTTTATTTTTTGGCCATGCTGCACGGCTTGGGGGATCTTAGTTCCCTGACCAGGGATTGAACCCATGCCCTCAGCAGTGAAAGTACGAAGTCCTAACCACTGGACCACTAGGGAATTCCCCATAGTTGATTTTTTTTAAATGACAGATAGTAAAATTCACTCATTGTGGTGGACCATCTATGGGCTTTGACAGAAGCATGGAGTTCTGTATCCATGACCACAGCCATGATATAAACAGTTCTAACATGCCAAAAATTCCCTCATGCCGCCATTTGTAATCAGTCCCTCTTCTCATCCCTAACTGCTGGCAACCACTGATCTGATTTCAGTCCCTATAGTTTTGCCTTTTCTAGAAACTCATATAAATGGTATCATATAGTATGTAGCCTATAAGTCTAGCTTCTTTCACTTCTCAAAACGCCTTTAAGATTCCCACATGTTGCTTCATTCAACAGTTTATTCCTTTTTATTGTTGAGTAGTATTACCTTGTATGGACTTACCATACTTAACTTCTCTTTATGAAGTTGTTTCCACTTCAGAGCCATTGTGAAAAAAAATCTGCTATAAACCTTCACATTTTTTTGTGTTTACTTAAGTTTTCATTTCTCTTGAGTAAATAGCTAGCAGTGAGATTGCTGAGTCCTAGGGTATATGTGTGTTTAAGTTTTTAAGAAACTAAAGAACTGTTTTTCAAAGTTGCTGTACTATTCTGCATTCTGACCAGCAATGCATGAGTTTTAGCTGGTCTACATTCTTGCTAGCTTTTGGTATTTTAACTTTCTTTGATAGTAGTAATTATAATTAATGCATAGTGGTATCATATTGTGGTTTCAATTTGCATTTCCCTGAATAATGATATTTAGCATTTTTCATATGGTTATTTTCCATTTCATATCTCTTCTTTGGTAAAATGTCTGTTCTGATATTTTCCCCATTTTATTTATTTTTTCTTTTTTTAGACTTATTTTTCTTACTGTTATTTTGAGAATTCTTTATATAATTTGGATCCAGTTTTCTTGTGAGAAATGTCATTTGTAAACGTTTTTTCCTGTTGCTAGTCCTTTCATTATCTTAACCATGAATTATGTATGCAAGAAAGCCGATAAGACAATACTCCTAAGTCCTGTTGAAATAGGGTGTGTACAGAATGAGGGAATGTGTTGCAAAATCCCCAATGATATGTGTGTGGACATATCATATGTGTGTGTATATACATGTTTATGGCAGGAGAGTGGTTCAGTGGCTCTCTAAAGTCACAAAAGTGCTTCACCAAAGGAAAAAGTCAACTGTAAACATCAGCAAGATCAAGCTTCAGACAGTACCGGTCAGGTAAGAGTTGTCCTGGTAACCTCTCTTCCTTCCTGACCCTTCAGCCGAGGCTCCTGAATGGGGAAGGAAGTAGGGAAAAGAAGGGATGACCCAACTCTAATCCCTTACCAGTGAGCAGGCAGTGCACCAGCAGCCTTCCCTGGAGTTGAGATAGCTTTGTATTAAGCAAGAAGACATGGCTATTAGATGAGACTCAACATCTAAGTGTCAAACCATAAGTGTGCTTTTTTTTCTGTAAGTTACCATAGAAATATTTACAATCTGTGCATGATTAGAAAGTTAATGGAACCATCTAAGTTTCAAGTAGGGAAGGGGTAATAAATGAATAAACTATAAAGAGACAGTGGGAGGCAACATGACTTGCTTTGTGAATATAGGTCATGATTCCTCAATGTTCAGTGTAACTAGTAAAATTTCTAGAAAGAGTATCACATTCTGTTTTATGTGCACCTTTGTTAGGATGTACCGTAATTGATTTTACCCCCACTCTGAGGACATTTAGATTATTTCTAACCTTTATTTGTTACAAGTAATTCTAAATGGTTAACCTCATATGTATGTGATTTTAGAGGAGTCTATCTGCAGGAAATATTCTTATATATGAAATTGCTGAGGTAGGCATTGCCAAAATGCTCTCTAAAATTTTGTGGCAATTTGCATTTCCATCATCAATGTGCCCACTTTCCCATATCTTACAATGAACTATTGAAATGTGTTCATTTTTGCCAGTCTGATAAGTTTTTAAAAGGCAGTTTTGTAATTTAGTTAACATCACTCTCATTTTGAGGGAATTAAAATCTTTTAACTAAGAGCAATTTTATGTTTTCCAGTGAAATATTATTCTATAACTTCTCTTTACATATCTTCCTTACAGTCTTGTTCTTATTAATTTTTATTAGCTCTTTATATATTAGAGAATTCAGTTCTTTGATGCATGAGTGGCAAATATTTTCCCACTATGTTATTTGTAGTTTGATTTTGATTATGTGCTTTATGTTTTTTGGTTTTTATATAATTGAGTTTATCAGTCTATTTTGTATAATGGCTCTGGATTCTGGCCATAATTAGAAAAACCTCTTTAATATGTATGTATATATATATTGATGTAGATACATATAAATGTATATAATTCATAATTTTGTCTAATACTTTAATGTTTTTATTATTTACATTTAAATTTTAGATTCACTTAGATTTTGTGTTTCCTAGTATGAAATATATCTGCCTTTATTTTTTTCAACTATCTGTTCTCTTTCCCCAAAATATTTCACATATTGATTTTAAATGAATTTAATTTTGAATTCATTTATCATATGTTACATTCCCAAATATATTCAGGTGACTTCTAATCTTCCTTGTCTACTCTTAAATCTATATCTTTATGTATTAGCATTGTACTATATTAATTACTGTTTATAATATAAAAATCCATTTATACATATAATTTTTAAAGAAAAATCTGGTCAGGTTAGTACAGCTTTTTGATCCTATCTATTATTCTTATTTTCAGAATTTCACAGATAGTTCTTGCTTCTTTATATTAGGTTTTGAGCTATTAAAGTCAGGAGCTGAGACTTAAGACATTTATGTTTAATGCATAGCATATTGCCTAATGCCTGAAATATTGTAAGTAAATCATTGAACATTTGTTGAATTGAATTGTAATTACTTATTTTAAAATCATAGCACCACAAAACTGGTCTTTTATCTAGGGAAGTAGATGAGGAATATCAATTTGAAAATTTTGTCCAGATAACATGCAACTGCCAAGCAAGAAAGAAGTGAAGGCATGAAACAACAGAAACCCACAGCACTTGTGGTAATTTTAATGATGGGAGGGGCAATTACAACATTTCTGGAGAAAAAAGTTTGTTGAATTAATATAATAGTCTGAAACTCACACAGTGCCTTACTAGTAAACTAACAGTAAGCGTTATATCCTATTATATCACTTGTCAAGGATAGACTCTAAAAGATATCCATTGTTTTGCTGAACATGCAAACATTTCCCCTTTTCCTCATAACAGGATTCTCATTTACCTTTAAGAATCCTCTTTTCCGTGGTTCTTTTGGACCTGATTTGAACCCTAGCTCCAGAGTTGAGTATAAAATCCAGGCTTTGTTAATCAAATCCTTACCCCTGCCTACAGTGGACGGTTATTAATGTACTTGACTCAAGGTGGGTCATTCAGAGAAATATTTGTCTCTATCACATATATACTGTGAGAATGTAGGACAGGAGTGCTGGGGGTCCATCATATTGCAATAAGTTGTCTGAAAATGAAAGCAAAGCACAAAGAAGAATAAATCAGCCCAGTGGGAGAGATTACTGTTCCAGATGTCATCATTTAAACCCCTGGATCCAGCTGTGAGTTAAGTCTTCATTTAGGTATTCCAATAATGTCAGTAAAAAAAAGACAAGTTTGTACGACTTGAGTTTCTTTCATTTGCAACTGAACACCTTAACTAATACACACCATTCCTAGGATCATATTTGAAATAGTTCTCAAGCCATTTTGTTCACGCAGGATTGTGTGTTTATGTGTATGGGTATGTTTTCTTTATGAAACAGATTGTATTTTTCCTAAAAACTCAATAGAGCACTCTGAACATCCTGGCAGTGTTACTTGCTTCTGATGGAGTTATGCAAGATATTTGCCTACATCACTTACTTTAGAAGTATGTATAGGTTTTCCTTTTTTCCCCCATTGATTTACATAAGGCTTTCTTATCCATTACAGGGATTTGAAGAAACATAAAGCTGACAATTCACACCTTAAAATTCAGCGCTGTGAAACATCCCTTTTTGAAGTCAATTCTCCAGTTGAGAAGAGAATAATCCTAAAATATTTAAAGATTTTTTAAAGTCTCCAGAAAAAAAAATATGTATATAGCAACAGCATTGGGGGAAGTATATAAAGTAGATAATTTTTCAATCTTTTATATAGAAACTATTCCTACTACCTTTGGTCTGTTAGTTGATCTTTCATGCCCGGCAACATGATGAAAGTCTAGAGTAACTAAAAAAAAAAAAGGAAAGAAAGAAAGAAATCAAAGTGGAACTGTACCAAAGATGCTGGCAAAAGACCAGTGTTTGGTGTCTTAAAACTTGACAGCAGTTAAGAGTAGTACCCTATGGCTTATGGTGGTACGCGTTTTACGTGTGCTGGTGGTCAGAGATTTCTCAGACTTGTTTTACTGTGTTTACTATGGAGAACTAGTTATGCCAGACATGCGATTTGTAGGCTGCATAAAAGGAATGGCAAAAAAAAGAAAACTATGGGGACTTACTAATTTCCAAAAATGCATACAAGATATGCAATTGCAAATATGTGTTAAAACAACCATATTAGTTCTTATTTCTGAATCATAAAAATTGCTTTCCTGTGACTCGGCCTTGGTGCTCTTGCTCTCCAGAGAAACTATTAGTCCCTGTGACAAAGACACAGACAACATCTGCCATGTTCTTTGAGCCAGTAAAAACAGCCATTTAAAGAAAAAAGGAAATGAAAAATAATGAGCAATGATGATTGTTTTTTTTTTCTCCATTATCTTTTGTTTTAAATTTAATTCTCTTTTGGTCTCAGGAGTGTTGTTTGCACTATGAAGTAATCCATTCTATGTCATCAAATGACAAGGGTGCACCTGCTAGCTATCATAGTGAGACAGGAAAGATCAACACCCCACATCAAGTGTTCTCTGACAGGCACAGCATCAAATCATTATTTTATCTCAGACCTGCTTCACCAAAGAAGAAGTGATTGTGTGGTTCTGTTTTTGAAAAGTATATGTTTGGTGTGCTTTAGAATTTTTGTATATGCTATTGACCCCTGAAAGCTTACCTAAGATAAATTTATATTACACGTTAAAGGTTCCTAAAAAGTCAGTATTTTCACAGGATGCTCCATAGACTATTTTATTAATTTTCACTCTCTAATATATTATATTATGTTTATGGATATTTAAAGAATAAAAATATCACAAATGAGAAAACTACAAAATTGAAAGTGGGATACCTATATAATTATTAGTGTATCAACTTTTCTGTTTTAATTTCTTGTACTACCCAGGGTGGGAGCACTTTAATAATGAAAGCATGTAGGAGTAAGTTGGAATTAAATGGCAAAAGAATAATAAGGGCTCCCATCTATGTAAAACATTAGAGCATCCTGTGCAGTAGAACTTTCTGTCTGTTCCATATCAATATGGTCATGAGAAATTGTCCCTGGGAAAGGTGTGGTCACAAGAATAAGGAGTCCTTGTTTACAGATATGCTTGCATACTTCTTTGTCTCATTTCCTCAGCTCACCCCATTTTCAGTTATTACTCACATTTATAAAGAAAAGGTTCATGAAGACTTTCTAAATATTCCAGTTCTGGTAAAAATATGACCCTGACTAAACTAGTAAAAGATCCACCCTCTATGAGTAATCTCTTTAATAAGGTTTTTTCATTGTGCTGGCACAGTGACTAATACTGACTTCATGGATTTATCAATATGCCTAATAGGAATACAAGGTAAGTAAGAGAGAGAGAGACTTTTGTTCCTGAGGAGATTCTTTCTCTAGTCTGCTACCAGCAAAGCAAAGGGGAGAATTAGATTGAATCATGATCATTTGGGAAGCTCCAAACAAATGAAAACAAACAAAAACCAAATCAACTAGAGTGTGTTACATAATTTACAGGTTGTGGGAAAAAATTTCTTTTTAACAAAGATAAAATTTGAAAAACTGTTAAAGGATTATGTTTATCTTATGTAATTATTGAGGAAAATGGGTACAAGTTGTGCAGAGAAAGAGATTTTGACTTAGCAATCCTGCTAAAAATCTTTAGTTAATGTTAAATATAAAAAGTAAGTTCCTTGATAGAATTTTTCAGATGCTGGATGAATCAACCTTTAGAGAAATGCTACCTGGATTCTTATATGAAATTGGTTTCCTTCAATAATAAAAGGGCAAATTTCTAATATTTATTGACTGCTTACCATGTACAAAAACATCACTTAATCATTTTTTGTAAGTTAGCTCATTTGACCTTCACAAATCCTTGTTGTGGAAAGCAATTTACTGAAGAAGAGAATGAATAAAGATTGGGCAGAGGGAGATGTCACAACAAAGCTTGAGCCAACTCTCTATGGACTCATACTGACGTTGGCCCTTTAGATTCTCCTGATTCATGTTGCCCCATTGCCTCAAATATTATTACCCCCATGTGGATCAGTCACTGGGAAAGGGCTATCTCAGAAATGACTTTTGGGGTGGCAGCTTCCATCAGCTCAGGCAACTCCTGGTGGAGCTTCACAACTGGCACTTGAGGGAATATATCCCTCAGTCATGAAATGGGCATCTGACCTTGGCTCACAGCACCCATGACACCAGTGCAATAGCTTAATATTCTACCAAAGTATTGCTAGTCACGTCCTTTCCATGGGTTATCTCAAAGTACAGTTTTTCACTGCCCCTTAGTTGAAAGAAACCCCTTTAAATAAACACTATATGTCACTGATGGCTCATTCTTTATGGTGACATCATTTCAGGCTGTGTACAATAAGTGTCGTAGCCTGAGGAGACTTGGTTAAATTTCATCATTTAACCAAGCCTCCTGTCACATACTCACTTAACAAATATCTATCAACTCTAAGTACCAGGTCTTTTTCTAGGCACTGGAGAGAGAAGAAAAAAAAAAGACATGGAAGATACATTGATGATATTTCTTAAGCGAATGATTGACAGGATGGGGAAATAAATAACGCTTCTACTTTTTTCATACTTACTATGAACCAGGCACAGTGCTAAATTCTTTGCATATGTTAATGCTTTAAACTCTTGTAAGATTTCTGTGAGACAGGCGCTACTAAAACTTAAGAAACTGGCACTGGTAGGTTATGGAACTTCTGGTAACCGCCCAGAATACATGTTGCAGGAGGCATTCAGATTCTGTCTGCCTCTGAAGTCTGTTCTTTGATCCACATGTAACTAGTAGTTACCATTATGCTTCACTTTGCTTTTGAAAGTTTTTGGAAGATGTCTGGGGCTAGATTCCCTCATCCAGTGATGAAAACAAGTGATTTACCAGGAATTATAAACTAGTTATTAAAAAGGAGTCTGCAGAGTTTTGATTTTTTGACAGTATCTGTATGCAATTTTACCCATTTGTAGTAATCATTTATCCCTAAAAATATTTGGGTATGATATTTCTGAAAATTTTCTGATTGCCTCATCTGACACATATGATCGTCTTTTGGTGCTGGGATCCGGGACACCACAAGCACCCCAACACTGAGGTCACCTTAACATGGTGTTGCACTAGGGTGACAAATTCCTCCTGGTTCCTCAGGAAATACATGGGGCTTTCTCAGCCCTGGGCAAATTGGAATGGTTTCATACTCTATATTGTACCCTTATTCTTGTTGCTGATATTATTGGCCCCTACATCATGGGGAAAATGTTTAAGAAAGTCCAGTTATTTGACTTCAAACAGAAAATGGATGGGAGAAGGGATGCTCTGAGAACTATTTAGATATCCATCAGAAAGAGGAGTTAAGGGTAAGGAGGAAGAAAAGTTTGGGACCTCCAGATCTTACACTACAGGCTTGGTGTGCTGCCTGCAGGAGTGTTGGCTGGGGCCCGGATGAGTGTCCTACTGCACCCAGGAATTTCTAAAAATACTCCAGAGCACTTTCCTGCTTCCCCATATTTGTCACCCCTTAGTCTTCTAGATTCAAAGAAAGAAAACAATGATTACTTTTTCCGGATTTATCATTTCTGCCTAATTACTAAGCATCAATAGTTAGGATTATGCCTGTCTTTAATAGCTAGGATTATGTTTGGTCAGAAGCTTTCATAAAAATAGTTTGGATCATGGAATTTTATAAGCCCTGTTTCATTTTAACTTGCTATATTCAAAATAAAGCAAAAAACTCTGTGTTTAAGCTGTGTGAGGTCAGAAATGATTTAATGACTTTAATACCTTAGAAAAAAATAAAATAATTTATTAGGAAACATTCTTGTCAACAAAATAGGAATTTTGGTTAAAGAATGTTGAAAGGAGTGTTTCAAGCCAAAAATCAATAAAACACACAAAAAGATGAAAGACGACTAATGAGAAAATCAAGCCCCTTACACTTTGATGAATGTCATCAGAATGTGTCAAAATTTGCAGTGTATTACCAGATGAAAAAGAATATAAAACATGAAGAAAATCTAATTAGGGGAAAAAACACACAACAACAAAGGCAACTTGAAAATGGCTGATGAGATAATTACATTGAATAGTTAAAGAATACCACAGTTCTTAAGTTTGCGATACTTGTTTTGTCCGTGAACTAAGGTGAAACTGGGGACTCAGATACCAGAATTAGGTATATCAGTTAAATATATGTAGGAATGACTTTTTTTTTAACTTATGTTAAAGAGTAATATAATCTCTGCTCTACTGATAATTTCTTAATAAGCTATTACCCATGGTTATATTTGTTAGCTCATGATTTGAAAATCTTAAGAGGATAATTAATTAAATTATATGAATTTACCAATGTATTTCCTGGTTCTTTCATTATACTTACAGACTAACTGCAGTTAGATGCAGGAGTTATGGGAAACTTGAATGCCTACCTTATAATAAAGCATTAGAGAGAAATACTGCTTTTCTTTTTTAATATATTATTATTGTTATTGCCCCACATACAAACAGAAAATTGTATCTTGGAGTTTTCCTCTCTGGTTGCTTCTGAAAAGGCATAGACTTGGGCATATATACAGTATTCCAGAATGTCATCAGGGTTGACTATGCTATATATATTTTTAACAAATTTATTTATTTATTTTTGGCTGTGTTGGGTCTTCGTTGCTGCGTGCAGGCTTTCTCAGGTTGCGGCCAGTGGGGGCTACTCTTCGTTGCAGTGCGCAGGCTTCTCATTGTCGTGGCTTCTCTTGTTGCAGAGCATGGGCTATAGGCATGCAGGCTTCAGTAGTTGTGGCACCCAGGCTCAATAGTTGTGGCTCGTGGACTCTAGAGCGCAGTCTCAGAAATTGTGGCAAACGGGCTTAGTTGCTCCGCGGCATGTGAGATCTTCCCGGACCAGGGCTCGAACCCATCTCCCCTGCATGGGCAGATGGATTCTTACCCACTGTGCCACCAAGGAAGCCCAACTATGATATTTTAAATCTTGGATTCTTGGGTGTCACCCCTGGGTCAGAGTAGCCTATTTTTTGAGTTTCATCAGAGGTTGTGTTCAAGTACTTGCTGCCAGTGAGGCTTCAGTTTCACTGATTTCTAAGCAAATACTATTGAGAGTGTGGTCTTATTTCTTATTTCTGCCTATTGTAAAATGTGAGGGGAAGGAGATACATGGAGGAAAGAACTGTTAAGCAAAAGGAACAGGGACATGATGACTTGGGAAATTCTCATGTTATCCAGATTGCAAAGCATGTCAAAATTAATTCATTACTAGAAAAAGGATGCTTTGGAGAAAGTCCAAGGTGTGGCTAGACAATCATTTCATAATGCCTCAGAAGGATTAGAAGTTCAGATTATTTAGTCACACAAAGGGCTTTGTGAGATTGGATGCGTGACATACAGATCCTCTCAGCCATCTCAGCAGAAGCTAGGAATAGATATAAGATTATCCAGGAAAGATCCTTGGAGTAAACTTTGGTCTAACAGAGTGAGTCCATGTGAGATATGGGAGACACACCAGGTACTTGAAATTCTTATAGAATAAGAATACTGTCAATTTGTACTAAAAGGGACAGAGAGAAGAAATGAAAGAAGGTGGTCAGACTCTTAATATTCTATAGGTAGGAAACAGGAGGATAAAGTCACTAAACCTCAAACACATTCTAACCTTCATGAAAAAGAATAATGATTCCAAGAACAGAGCTGTGAACCTAGTAGGTGGAACCTTTTGGAGCAAAGCATTATTCTCAGGCCTTGAAACCTAATACTGTTTTCCCAGATGGACTTTGAGATTGCTTAAGATAAGTGACTCCTTTTTACTTTTTGTTTTCTTTCTTTATGACTGGAAATCTCTATAACTGCTAATCTATTCCCGTAGCATCCTTTTATTTTGGGAGCGGTTTCCAGGTCTAGTTTCACAGGTCCAGTTTCACAGGTCCACAGATGAAGAAAAATTTTCCTTCAGGATGGATTTCCTTCAGGATGGATACCCACAGTCTCATCAATACCTAATTTAGTTGCATTTAAGTAATGACATCTGGAACTTTTGATGTGAGATTTGAAACTTGAGTTGATGTTCTAATTGGTTGAGTCTTTTGGTGACCTTGTATAGAATGAATTTGTATTTGGGATGGATGTGAATCTTTTGGTGTCAGACGGTGGATTGTTGTAGGCACAAGGATGGCCTCTGTCTATGTCCCAGGCTTAGCCCCCAGAACCTGTGAAGGCTATGTAACCTGGCAAAGGGGAATTAACTTTGCAAATGGAATTAATATTGCTAATAAATTTACATGAAGATGGGGAGATTATCCTGGATTATTGTGATGAGGCCAGTGTAATCTCAAAGTTCTTTAGATGTGAAAGGGGATGGCAGAAGTGATGCCATGCAAGAAAGACTCTAGCATTCATTGCTGGCTTTGAAGATATAAAGAGGCCATAAGCCAAGGGATGTTGGTGGCCTCTAGAAACCAGGAAAGGGAAGGGAATGATTCTTCTTAAAGCCTTCAGGAAGAATGTGCCTTTACCTATACTTTGATTTTAGTTGAGAGACACCTATTTTGAACCTCTGAACTCTAGAACTATAAGAAAATAAATGTGTGTCACTTAAGCCAGTAAGTTTGTGGTAATTTGTTTCAGCAATCGTAGGAAACTAGCGCATTCCCTTAAGACAGTGGGGTTTTTTGTTTTTTTTTTACTTGTTTTTAATAATTTTCATCACTTAAGCAGTTGTTTTGCCAGGGAGAGAGTTCTCTGGAGCTCCTCACTCTGCCATTTCAGAAGTCCTCTCCTGAAATATATCTCTTCTTCATGTTTGAAAGCTACTTTTTGCTGGTATAGAACTCTAAATAAACAGTTATTTTCCCCCAGTACTTAAAAATGCCATTACATTGTCTGACAAATCCACTGCAATTTTTATTGTTATTCCAAGCAATCTGCTGTAATTTTTATTGTTTTCTGTTAATTTTCAGTGTTTGTTCTTATCTTTGTTTTTCAGAAGTTTGACAATAATAAGCCTAGGTAGGGGTGTGTGTGTGTGTGTGTGTGCTTTATTTATACTTTTGCTGTTTGCTGAACTACTAAGATTTGTAGTTTGGGGTCTTGGCCATTATCTCTTCAAATACTTCTTATACTTTATTCTATTCCTCTTTTACTTCTGGGATTTTATTTTTAAATGTGTTAGATTGTATCCTAGAGCTCTTTGATACCTTATTTTTTCACTCTTTTTTCTCCTTGTGTCTCTCTTTGTGTTCTCTCTAGTGATCTATTTTCATGTTCAGTGCTTCTTTCCTTTGCTGCGTTGAGTTTATTGTATTACTGTATTGAGTGTATCTAAGGTGGTGTACACTTCTCTTACCAAGGTTTTCCCTTTATTTCTTATGTTTCTATCTCTTTTCCCCCTGTCCATGCATGTTGTCAGTCTTTTTCTCCACAGATTTTTAACATATTAATCAACTGGCAATGCAACAATATATATTTAAAATTCTCTGTCTGATAGTTCCAACATCTGGGTCATATAAGTCTGGGAACAGTGTGTTGTTTTTTTCTTTTTCATGTTCTTCGTGCATCTTGTAGTTTCTGGTTGAATGCTAGACATCTTGTATAGGACCATAGCGACTGAGGTATATAATATTAATGCCTGGAAATGTGAAACTTCTTTTTTTGTTAAGCCTTTAGTGTGGGAAGTTGAGGTTTCTAGTCAGTAGATGAACTACATTATTATTGTTGTTGTTGTTTCGTGGTGGTGGTGGTGGTTGTTGTTGTTATTATCATTACCCTTATTGTACCACCAACTTGAAATTTTTCTACCTGTGCCTTTTGTGTAGTGTAAGGGCTGTTTTTCTGGAAGATTTTCATCAATGTCTGCTCCATTCTCTGCTTTAGATCTTCTTTTTGCACTTTTATGTTAGATATTTCTTCACAATTCCACCCTTCTCCACATAGTAAAATGATATTGTTTGTCATGCAACACTTGATAACCTGGTAGTGGGATGGAAGACATGAACGTTCCTCTGGTGTTTTGGTTCAACCTTGGCTGTACATTGACAATGTAAGGTCAGTCTTAAGGATGTGAGGGTCTCCTTCTCAGGGATCCTACCCCTTCCCCAGTGGATAATCTCTAATAACATGAGACCTGAGTATTTTTTTGCCCTTCCTCATGGGTAGAGGTGATTTTTTTATTTCCTTCTCCCAGATGCAAAAGTGTTTCACCTGTATTCTGAGAGCAATATGTTTTATTCCCTAATGCCAGTAGCTTAAACTTTTGTTCCAAAGGGACAACAGGGTAGGTTTTGTGTGGACTTCATGCCTTTCCTCCATGAAAGTCCCCTCCCCTTGGCACATATCGTGCTTCCTGTCTCTTTCTTTGACTCTAATTTTTCTCATGATCACCTCTTGAGGTCTGTAAATATTGCAAATGGTCATAAATTACTTTGTGTCTTTCAGCTTCTAGAAGTTCTGTACTCTCACACTAAATGAGCTCATGCTAATTATTTAGCAGTTGGTTCAAATTTTAGCTGAATTCTTCTTTCTTGCTTTTTTAGCTTACTACGTCTGCCCCAGGTAAGTATGCTGTGTCCTATCTCTCTTTGGAAGACCCTGTCTTTCCATAGATTTTTGATTAGTTTATTGCCCTGTGACCTCAGTTCTCTAACGAGGTCAAGAAAATTTTGGTTTGTATATCCAGCTTTTTATGTTGCTGTTGTAGAGATGGGAAACAATATTCTTTTTAGCATTATACGTCCTAAGTAGAAGCTTGAAATTCTGTTCCCCTTGTCTGGAAGTTTCTCAGCTTTGGTGTAGAAACATATTTGATTCTCACAGAATGCTTACCATTATGCAGCTAAATTTAAAGCAAACTGTAGGAATCATTCTGGGGAGTTCCTGTCTGTTCAGATAAACACAAAGCAACATATAGGTAATGGTATAATGTTAAAGTGAGGTGCCAGGTTCTGCAAAATAGAAACTGAGTTCAAGGTGAAAGCAAAATAGGCTGGTTATACCAGAGAATCTCTCTGTCTTTGCTTTCAGACTGATTTATTAAAAAAGTGCTTTTTCCTCCCTTGAGAAAGCCTCAGTCTGTGTAGACTTCTTACTTGCCTTCTTACTTGATTTTCCTGAGAGAGAGAGAGAGAGAGAGAGAGATGGACAGATAGATATCTGGCAAGTTCTTTTCTAGAGACAGAGAATTTAGTCCCAAGTGAGGGGACAAGGTGTTTGACCTTGGGGAACCTACAGGCTGAAGATATACTTTACAGTGTAGTACCTCAAATTAGACAGAATGAGCTGGCTTATTTAATACCCACCCCCTTAAGCTTTGCAGGGTTGACAAAAAGTTTTTTTTGGAAAACTTGGATCACATTTTCATCAATATTTTATTATAAGCACATATTTTACTATAAGCTCCATAAGTGAAGAGAAAAATCTTCATTTGTTCTTTTTCAATCTTGCAGGGTACATATTCCATACACATACTGTGTTTGTTCAATAAATGTTCTGGATTCATTAGACCTTGTGTATAAGTACTATTCCTGCACAAACATGAGTGTTGTTCATATACTGGAATTATTACTTCATTTGTAAGGTTGATTTCTAAAGTTTACCGTTTATGAATTGATATTAGTCGTAGTAATCTTTTCTTCATTTCATTTTATATTTTCAAATTGCAGTCATTGAACATTGTACATATTTTGTATTTCTCATGGGTAGAAACTGAATTAATATGCTTGAACTCATTTATTTTCCAGTTGGATCTAGAATTGTGCAAATTTGCAACTCATGCAGCCTGTATTGCTCAAATAGGGATGCAACCCCTAAGGTAGTTGTTCATTTGACAGTGTGAAGCAAGTTTATTTGACAGTGTGAAACATGGGGAACTAAGTTATTTTCCCTTGTTCTATGTCTGATAGCTTCCTGTTACAAAGTTTGAGGGGTACATCACTGATGATTTAACTTGTGGAATTTCTTGATATAATGTCTAAAGTTCAATAAACTAATAAAGAATATTCCTCTGTTTCTACATGATGGATATGATATCAAGTCAAAATTGAGCCTTTTGAAGATGCCTCAGTTTTTACTTTTTTAAGGGAATGACGTTTTAATACATCGATCTCTTCATTATCCTACTAGGAGAAGAAAGCAGTGTGGATGATCCATATTATTAATATTTAAGTGAAAACAAATAAAAGCAAAAGGCTTTTTTTGGGAAAAATAGAAATCTGTTTAGCTTTAACCTCCTGAGTTTCTTCTGTTTCTTCTTGTAGCCCTCTCATGATGGAAAATGGACAGTACCTATCTAAACCTGCGTGCTTGGACCTTCCCATTTCTACATCTATTGATTTTCATCTACCACAGGAAAGGTAGGCTGTTTTATCCTTGTTTATTTGCTTGTTTTGTTGTTGGTTGTTTGTTTTGTTTAATAGTCTCTTTCAGCTCCTGGTGGTTTATAACAATTCTGTTCTTTTCAACAAAAAATTAATCTGAACTTTCAATCTCAATAGAAACGTGAATGTATGAGTTATAACAGTGTGGTAATCTGCAGAAATAAGACTGTAATTAATGGAATTCTAATTAAGATACCAAAGCCTTCTCCAGTTTAAATAGCAGTGTGTGTATATATATGTGTGTGTGTGTGTGTGTGTGTGTGTGGTGTAAATTTAGAGCAATAAGCACATAAATAATATTATATGTTATTATTATTAATTTTTGTAGACTTGAAATAACGACATAGCATATTCAACCTTCTCCTAGTCCTCGGCACCTAGGAGAATTAAAAAATAAAGGGAACTCAGGTTCAAGCCCTTTCCATAAAATCCACAAGTAGAATAAAAGTCTGCTGCTATACTTTTGGGTACAGATTTAACATTTTCAATACAATACCTGGGATTTCAGCTAATACACATGCAAGTAGACATCCTCTAGCCATGCTTGTCAGGGTGGCTACTTATGATCCGGCATGCACTGTTCAGTATATTTCTGCTATGAGTTTGGAAGAAAAGTTAAGAGGAGGCTGAAAAAAGAAAGGGCAGGTATGTCAAGATAATTTTCCAATTCCACTCCTCTTACTATTGTAGCTGGGAGAGCTGGAATCATTTAATGAACATTTATTTAAATTCCTACTTTATTGGCTTTCTTGTATCTACAAAGTGCATATAAGAAGTCTATGACACTGATTTGATTTGATGGGTCAGGAAGAATTTCTCCTGGCGTTGCATCATTTTGTACCAGTAAGAACACACCATAATTGCTACTTCATGTGATTCTCTAATGCATCTGTTGAAGAGTATAAGCCATTATTGAGTTGTTAGCACAATCCTGGGTTTCTGAATAATATGAAAATGTAGCTTGGTAAAATAACCTAGAAATGTTTCTACTCATGTAACAGACATCTCACTGTAAAGAAACCAAGGCGCAGACCAGCAGGTTATTAATTTCTTTTGAATACCAGTAAGAATTTACTTCACTTCCCCTTCTGTTGGCTCTTCTAACTCCCTCTTTATATCCTTAGAGATGGAATTACACATTGCCATAGAGATAAAATAAGAGTTTGGCAAATTCAGACTCAGACAAGCATATCTAATTTACCTTTCGACTTGGCTGTTGCTTCTCTGTCTACTGTGGTGTTCAATTTGGTTTCCACCTAGCACAAGGTGTTTTAACTATCAGTCATACAAAAGGCCAATTAGGTTATCAAGTCAATTTTTTCACCAGAGTAGGATAGATCTCTGGTGTTACTTTCTTTCTTCTATTTTCCCCCAGGCTAGAATTGAACATGTTTCTTGTTATTTCTTGAGGGCAAAGAAGATAAAGATCAATAATAAAACTAGATGTGGTTTTAGGAGGACTAGTGTCTTAAATGGGGAGGGGGCATTTCACTTAAAATGAAAAATTCTCAGCAAATACTTTATTGGGTGATAAATGACTTCTGTTCTATTTTTCTTTAACTAGCAAAAAACAAATAAGCATTTTATCACATGCAAAAGTCAGATCTAGAATTTTATCATTGGCATATATTTCCCCAGGGAAATACATCTGCACAGAATCCTCCTGATCTGACAAATCCTTTTAGATTGCTTTTTTGTTTAATAATAGTATTTAGAATATTGGCTTTCCATATTTGGATAAAGAAGAGAAATAGTGGTAGAGGTATTGGAAAAGTGTGCATGTCTGTGAGTATGTGTGGCATGTATATGGTGTCTATGTATGTAAGTTTGTCTTATGAAAACTATCAATTAGATTAAAATAACACATGGTGATG
The DNA here is from genome assembly GCF_005190385.1 of Monodon monoceros. NCBI lineage: Eukaryota > Metazoa > Chordata > Mammalia > Artiodactyla > Monodontidae > Monodon > Monodon monoceros. Next base: position 50,325,661 of record NW_021703767.1, read on the forward strand.
TATATTTCCTCCCCACAGACATTAACACTGGAGTGATACTTAGAATAGTCGAACTAAACTTTTTCACTTTACAGAAAAACTAAGTTATATTTGCCAAGGTTACCAAGGTTACCAAGATAGATTCAGGGCTAGACCAGACTTCCTGATTTCTAGTTAAGTGTTTGCTCCTCTATACTAATCTTGCTCAAGATTACTTTTCATTTTTATCAAGAAGAGTGAGATTTCTAATGCTATAGCCTGAAGCCTAGACCTGAAGAAGTGAGACCAGAACAGAGAAAAATTTTTTGTATCTTTAGCTCAGATGTGCTTTGAGAAATCTCATCTTCTGCAGGGAATATTCTTCAAGCCAGATGTAGAAGAGAATGACATCCATTATTTAAAAGCTGATTCTTATGATGTCAGACATGTAGTCAGACATCAGGCATTTTAGCAAAGAAATGGAGAGAAGTTGGAAGCAGGATCACAGTTTAAAACAATATGACATTAATATAGCATTGTATCTTTCTGAGATCCTATTGATTAGAACATTAATAAAATTCATTTTTGAACCAAATTAATTATAGCGGTATCGTGTACAGATGAATGAAAATAATATATTGTAATTATATAACAAAATGTGTTTTGGACTCTGAGTCATCAACCCTATTTGTTAAAGTTCATCATTACTCAGCACTGCTGAGCCTCTTCCCATATCCTGATTTCTGTAATAACTGATCAAGTAAGAGAAGATTAAAATGAAAAAAGAAATATGTATCTCTAATGACAGAATTGTCTCAGGATTTGTCAGAGTTATGATTCATACTAGGCTTCACAATTGTCCTTGATTATATGTGCTATGTTCCAAGAATGATCTTCTAATAAGGTATTACTATCTGATTATTATTGTGAATAAACTTTTTGAATACAGAGGATAAACCATGAACACTTACTAATGTCACAACTACTGCTTCTCCTAAAAGCACTATACCTACAATAGCAATAATTTCAACCAGAGAATTTTACACTTATTGAGAATATCCATTGTGCCTATCTTTGTTTTTCAAATGAAGACGTAGAGGCTCAGAGAAAGTAAGTAACTTAGCTGAATTTGCATACTTAGTAAATGATGGATCTGACTATAAACCCAGGTAAAACTGACATCAGAATCCACAGCATTAACCCCCACACTGCAGTGTGTGTGTATGTGTGTACACACGTGTATACCTGTGTGTATGAGTGGACATGGTGCATATCAGTAGGGAGAGGGGAGATAACGTGAAGAAGAAGAAAATGAGTTGATCAGGTGACAACAGCAGCATGGCTCTGATCAGAGTTTTACTTTTTTTTGTTGTTGTCACTGAATAGAAAGAACTATAGATTGCATTTAGATGCTCAGACCTGAAGACTGATTTATATTATTAATACTATATGATTACTGTCACTTAAAATAAGAAAATCAATATCCTGCTTGCTAAATGGCTTGATTTTTATTGTTTAAACTTTTCCTGCATTTGCTTGGGTTAAAAAACAGAGAAAGGGAAATAAATGTCTAAAATACCTTAATATAAAATGTTAAGCACATAACTACCATATGTAAAGTGTTATGTCTACATTTCTGTAATTTCTGGTCTACAGGGATTGGATTTTCACCATCTTTGCCAAAGCTATTTGACAAAATCAGAAATAAAATACTAAAGCAAACTCATTTTGAAAAAGTAAAATGGAAATAGAGCAGATGTCATTTTGTAAATGGGGAATTAAAAAGCTTTCTGTTTGTCAGCATATGAAAAGTTTAAAATAATTTCATTTCATGAAGAGTCAGAATTTAAATGATCAAAAATTACTGATAGGTGAGAGTAACACAAATAAATTTATTAAAGTTCTGTCAGTGTCATTTATACATTCAGTAGACTATATATTATTTATTCACTAAGATAATGCATTATACAATTAGAGCTATTTTTCTGTTTTGTATCATTTAAATTCTGTATTAAACTGCATTTAAATAAAAATTCAAACAATTTAGTCTGCATCTATCGCAATGGATGATCACAATGGATCACAAAAGGATGGCAGGTGTCTGGGGTATAATATAGGAGACTTGATTTATTTCAAGCTTCTTGTTTGATAAAAAAGATTCAGAATTAATTATCAATCCAGCCTGAAGAGAACTCTTTAAAATTATATCTTTCCAGTCAAATTTTTTCATTAAAAATGTTCCTTTACCCTCACCCCTACCCCTGCCTCAACTAGTCAGTCCATTTCCTGCTACTGTCCTTGATGAGACTTTGAAGAAATATTTGAGTTTCCTAATTATTAACTGTAAAATTTTTTAAAGTGTAAAAATATGAGAATAAATCTATAGCATACAGTTGGATTTGGTGGTGCATGGTGGTTTATTTGGCAGTCATTCCTCATTTTTAATTACAACAAAATTTCTTCTTCCTGTTCTGTGCAGTATGGTGGGGCTCTTATGTGCACTGTTCTGCCCTTGGAAATGCTCAACTCTTGATCCAACCAAGGTCAGTCAGAATCAGAAACTTGACATGCTACCACAAAAGAATGCAAACACACTTAATTGCATTTCATTCTAGAAGAGGCTGTCAGACTACGTGTCACCTGCCAGAAGACCTATGCCATTGCCATCTAGAACTTCCTGTCCAATTTCAAGCCTAGATCTCCCATCTTACTACAAATTTCATATTTTTCAAAAATCCTTTTAAAATTCTTCTCTTGGTTTAGATAAGCTACAGCTAGTTCCTGTGATTTGCAACTAAAGAACCCCAATACCGCAAGATCCTGGCATGTGTCTGTATTGTTTTGACTTGAAAACGCTGTAACGTTGAGAAGCAGTGTGTTATCTATCATTTATCAAAGTATATCATTCAATTGTCAAAATTTGCTCCCCAAATCCATATCAAAATACCTGACTCTGGGGGAAACCCACCCTACTCAGACTAGATTTGGTATGTAGCTTTGTGCCATATGACTCCACATGAAGAATGTTCTACATTTTGGCCAAAGTCTTCATTTTCTAGCATTTATCCAAAGAAAAACAAGAATAGAATACATTATAAGGATAAATTTGATGTTGCCTGACAAAACATTACCAAGATCTTGAAGTTCAATGAAGGTTAAAATACAAGTTCCTTAAAATAGGTAAATTGCTCACAAATTATGTTCCTATGAGACTGTAGCTTCTTTTTTTTTTGCTAATATTGACTTCTTTAAATAGTTTGTGGTCTGAATTATTCAGATGCTATTTGACTGGGCCTGTGATACAAGGTCAAATATTCTCAGTTAAAGACTATGCATTGTAGTGACATAATTTTATTTTTTAAATAGATGTAGCAACATATGTGCATTTAAAAGTTGAGAGTGCTTCTAGGAAAAATAAGTATAAAAACTTATGTGAATATTTTTCTCTGAACTTTACATAGCTAAAGACACAAGTTAAAACTTCTAGAATTCCCTTAGGTCTTTCCCTTCTATATGGTGATCTTAATACTTTGGCTCATTTTGTTATTTCTAATTCATGCTCTTCCACTAACTTCAAACAAAATTGTTTTAAACATAGATTGATTCAGGCTATGTCTCCAGAGAAATAGAGCAAATACTAAGATAATCCATGTAACTATACTGTTTATGTGACCTTCCTAAACTGTACAGTGGTGGGTAATGAAGATCAACATGAGAGTGGCTGGCATGCCTATGTTTTAGCATCTTGTTCAGGTGAAGGTGTCTATAATTAGCTGTTTGATCACATGTATACAAATTGAGTCCTGTTTTGAAACAGGAAGGATTTTTTCAATACCACAGGAAGTACGACCCAGCATGTGAAACAAATCAAACTAAAAACAACAACAAAAGCATTTGCTAAGTATGTTTTTGTGATGGTGATGATGTTTATCCTTTTGATTTTGGGCTGATGGGTCTTACATCTTTGAGTGCTCTTCCTCTTATAGATGACATCTGAAAATGGTACCTGTTTAATCCATCATGGGATTGTGAAGGTTAATTTTAGAGGAAAATTGCTGCATGGATTCAGAAATTGTTATTATTTTCTTGTTTCTGTCTGAGGCTTTATCTACAGTCCTGAGCTGTCATTTTATAATTCTAAAAAAATAAGAGAGCTATTACCAGAAGAGGTGGTTTACCACTAGGTATAAAACATAGTTATTATTATTGTTGTTGGTTGTTTTGTTTCTGTTTTTAACTCAGCACTAAAACTGAGTTGATTTCCATCTGGCAATTTTGCAGCAGTAGATGAACTATGGGATAATTACAGGTTATAACTTATCATCTAGTGGCAATAATATATGGACAGCAATTCAACACATAGCCAAGTCAATACCTCTTATTTCTACCCCAAATTAATTATTTATTTTTCTAATTAAAAGAAATTTTACTTACGTAATTGGCTCAAAAAGTGTACTACAATTGAGATACTTCCACAGTCAAGGGCAGGGACATAATACACCATTCATCATATTTGCTGGGCTCAGAAGCAGCATGGTGGGAAGGAAGTAAAACATCTGTGACATCCACAATTTTTCATCTTGTACTGCAGTAATTTACGAATATACTCTATCTCTCCCTCTTGATCATAAGTTTCCTGAAAGAAGAGGTTTGATAAAATATTTTTGATATCTTCCCCATCAAATGGCACCTATGGATTGAAAACTCTGATATTTTTATTTAAAGAATAAACAAGTGATAATCATAACTTCAGTAATGACAGAAATAAAATGATGGTTTAAATCTTATGAAAACTTACCATGTGTCACACAGTGTTCTAATAGCTTTAAATTTATTAACTCATTTAATCTTCTCAAAAACCATGTAAGGTACCCTTATTATCCCCAATGTACAGGCAGACAAACACTTGCCAAGCTAACTCATTTAGTAAGTGATGGAAAGGGATTTAAAGGCAGGCATTCTGGCTCCATAGACTAAAATCTTAACCATCATTTCTTTACTTTTTGGCACTTTAATAGAAATTATGATTATGATTGTATTTGATGACTACATTAGCTTCCTATTATTGCTGTAACAAATTATTACAAATTTCTTGGCTTAAAGCAACCCAAATTCATTATCTTATAGTTCTGGAAGACAGTAGCCCTAAAGTCAAGGTGTTAACTAGACTACATTTTTTCTGAAGGCTCTAGGGATGAATCCACTTCCTTGCCTTGTTGAGCTTCTAGAGGCTGCTCAAATTCCTTGGCTTGTCGCCTCACAGTAAGCAGTCAAATCCTTCCAACCTCTGCGTTTTTGTTTGTTTGAGATATAACTGACATCCACCATTGTGTGAGTTTAAGGTATATGTGTTGGTTTAATATACTTATGTATTGCAGTATAATTACCACAATAGCATTAGCAGCATTCTCACTCCTGGGTATATATCTGAAGGAATTAAAATCAGTATTTCAAAAAGAAATCTACACATCCATGTTCACTGCAGCATTATTCACAATAGCCAAGTTATGAAAACAACCTAAGTGCTTATCTGCAGATGAAGTGATAAAAAAAGATGTCTCACACACACACACACACACACACACACATACACACACACACATACACACACACACATAGTGAAATATAATTCAGCCATGAGAAAGAAGGAAATCCTTCTATTTACAACAACATGATGGACCTTGAGGGAATTATGTTAAGTAAGATAATAAGACAGTGAAATAAAAGTTATATGACTTACATGTGGAATCCAAAAAAAGAAAAAAACCAAACTCACCAAAGCAATCTTTGTTTATGTGTGGTCTCTTCCTCTAATCCTGACTTTCCTACCTTCTTCTGCAAGGACTATGTAATTACATTGGTCCTACCTGGATAATCCAGCTATCTTTCCACCTTAAGATTTTAAATTCATCAGCTCTACAAAGTCTGTTTTGCAAGGTAAGATAACATATTAACAGGTTCTGGGTATTAGACCATGGGCATCCTATTATGTTTTTCAGCCTACCACCATGATCAATGAGTATGTAAAAATTTTAGTAATAGCAGTCATGGTCTTACAATATCAACCAGAGCAGGGAAAGAATATGCTTCTGTTACCAGAATCAGAATTTTAGGACTTTATGAAAATGTTTGAATTCTGTAGAATTCAAATCTTGCTATCTTCCTCCTACTCACAAATTAAATAATTTTAATATTAAAAGGAATCGGTAGTTTTTCCAGAGGTTTCATAACAGGATTGGGACAAAGCCTATTGCAAATAACTGTGAATAGCTATGATTCACAAAAAACTATAAAGTCCAATGTCTGATCCCTGTAACTGTTTACATCTTATGTCTCTTATTCTGGCCACTAGTGTGACTGCTCAGAAGGCAGAACCTAGTAAATAGCTGGATAAAAAACGTGAGTGTCAAATTCTGATGCTACTCAAGGACATTTTTAAGAACACAAAGGAAGACTTAAGGCTATAATTTTTATATATAATATTGATTAAAACACATATATATGCATTAATTTTTACAAAATGTTTTTGTGTACATTGCTTCTTTTCAACTTCACAATAAGTCTGTGAGTTAAGTTAGGTAACTAGTACTCATGGTCATCTTATAGCCAACAAAATTGTTCACCTCATAGACACTTATAAGTAGGTAGTTGATCTTAGACTACAACTCATTTTATGATTCCTATTCCTAGTCAATTCCTAATCAATGTTGAATGACTATTGCATAACTGCCTTAATTTTGTTTAAAAAATATATGCATGCTTTAAAAAATCCATCACTGGACAAAGCAATCACTAAATTAAATTTAATATAGAGGAAAATGTTTCAGTTATCAATATCAAACACATATATGTATATTTAGATATATACAAACATTGTATGTATTTATTTAAAATAATGAGGCTCAGAGGGAAAACATATTTTTGAATGAAGTATTAACTTCTGACAAAGTTAAAAAGAAATTTAAATGCATCCCCTCCTCCTTTTTTCTTCTCCCGTTTTCATCCTGTCTTGGATTTCCTTGGTTTGGTTTCTTCTCTGAGGTAGACTACCTTAGTATCCTAGTAGTTTAACCTTTGCCAAATATTAGTTCATGCTTTTTCCTTAATTTCTTTATAATAGCATTATTATTCAGACAATAAATCATCATGTGTCAAGCATTATAACAAACCCTGCAGCCTCCAGAGATAGAAAGATGAAGGAGTCCCTGCCCTTTAAGAATTTATTAGCCACTAGGTATGATATTACATGTAAACATAGCAGATTACAATAAAAGATAAAATGCAAGTATAATATGGGTAGGAATATATAACTGTTTTATCATCAGTCTCTTGATGTCTTGCTCTGTTACTTATGGGGAGATAAAAGATTTTACAAAGGGGTTGAAATTATTTTTATTACTATTATTGTTATTGATTTACACTTAACAGAAGGCTTAGTAGAAGATGTATAAAGATGGCTTGATTTAATCTGAAGAAATAAATCTTGCAAAATGAAGCTTTAGGTTTTTTGGTAGATTTATAGTAGTCTTGTCTTATGGGGAGAAATTCTAGTACTCTTTAAACACATGATAAAGTTGCATGTTTGAAGAAGCACTGAATCCTGTCTATAAATTTTTAGGACATGATTCTATAGAACAGCATCTGATTCAGTAAGGTTAGTGCAGTGGAGGAAAAATCCTTGCTGTGCATAAGAAGCATCTAGAATGCTTATTAATTAATACAGAGATAACTGTTAGCTAACTTTGTTCAGAGGGGCTCAGAAATATGCCTTTATGATAAGTCCAGTAATTCTGACATGTGGTTCAAAGAACTCACTTTGAGGAAACCTGTTTTGAATATCCACAGAAAACAAACAATTAAAAAGTCTCAGTTCTAGTATCATGACTGTGTATACATATATCTCTAAACAATCTCTAAAACATTCAGCAAATTGCCCATTCTGTTTAGTCACTCAAATGCCTCTTAGGTCTAAGCCAAGAATGAGATCCTCAGGAACAACCTAATATTATTTGGCCCAATTCTAAATCCCCTTACTGAGACAAAGTGATCTATCTGATGCTGGATTTCCAATTTCCAGGAACATAAGCTTGGCAGTCACATTGATATACCCAGTTCTACATAGAAGTTCTAGTCAATACTAAAACAAGCACACTTTCCATCTGAAATTCACCTCAGTCTAATGTAATGCCTGTCTTCCAGTTGAATATTGATGGGCCTGGCATTTTTTTTTCTTATTGGCAAAGCCATTTGGATTGAATTCTCCAGGCAGATGGCTTACAAATGAGTGACATGTCACCACCTTCATATTTTTCAATGAGTGACATACTACTACCTTCAGATTGCATATTTTGCCCATTTTTAATCATTCATTCTTTGTCAGTTAATGTTGTCTATTATCCTCTACATATATTTAATACAGACTGGCCTTCTAATGGTAGAAAACCATATATTTTAACCTCAGAGAAGCAAAAAACAAATTATTTACAAAGGGGCTAAAAAATTCTCCATAATTATTTCCAAAAGGCAGACCAGAATAAAACAGTCTTATGTAGCAGAAACAGGTGATGCCAAGAGAGACGGTTGAACAGCTATTATTTTCCAATGTTGTATCCATTTTACTTTTAAATTACCACACACTTTAGGGGAATTAAATTCCCTCTATTTTGTGTTAGTTTTCACTGACAAAAGAAACTTTTGTTAGGACAACATTCTATGTTAAAAATATTGTGCTCCTAATATTTTGTGAATGAGGCTAACATTTTGTGTTTTATTTTAAGAAGCAAGTAATACTAAGTGATTTATGAATAAGTAATCTTCTAAAAATTGACATGGAGAAAAAACAAGCATAGAAAGATAAAATTTGAAGAGAGATGCCACAATTTTTTTAAACTTCTTAGTGCAGGAAAATAATCCAATCCAATTATCCTTAGACTATTGAAATGAGAAAAAGAAGTCCTGTTTCCTAATATTGAGCAAGTTATGAAACCTTGATGCGTTTCCTTTTCTTTTCCACAAATAGCCCTCATAAGGTTTGCACTGCCCAGGTTATCCAGTTGTGGAGAATCACATAGAGTGAACCACTGTTGCCTGAAATTCTCTAATCAGAAGTGTCACCTTCTGTGAGTATGGAAGATTCAACTGGCTAGACCCCTCCCCTGGAGATTCTGATTTAGAGGGTCAGGGGTATGACTCCCATATTTAAATATTAACATGAGGTCTGAGTGAATTTTCCCATTGGGGCAGTTTAGACAATACTGAAAGTGTTATTTGAAATTTTTTACGGGAGGAAAAAAGCAGCAACCGGTTAAAGGCAAGGCTAATACTTAGCCAGAACTCATTGGTCTGGCCTTAGTAGTTACTATAGTGAAAGACCTCTGATCAGGTTTGTTTTGTTTTCTTGTTTTTGTTTTTTTTTGCGGTACGCGGGCCTCTTACTGTTGTGGCCTCTCCCGTTGCGGAGCACAGGCTCCGGACGCGCAGGCTCAGCGGCCATGGCTCACGGGCCCAGCCGCTCCGCGGCATGTAGGATCTTCCCGGACCGGGGCACGAATCTATGTCCCCTGCATCGGCAGGCGGACTCTCAACCACTGCGCCACCAGGGAAGCCCTGATCAGGTTTTAAATTAACCACTCCTGGCAGCAGCCAGTCCCTCTTCTGACAACAAGTCCTTCTGTTCCCTGTTTCAAACAAAACTGCAACTGAAGAATTAGTGGTTGTCACAGCAGGTAGCCCGCAGGACTCTGCTCTAGGCTTTAGTTGCAGGTTTTCTGGATTAGCTAGTACCTGTGCCAGATTGGTTGCTAAATTTTTTTTTATAGTATCACTCCTGGATCAAGGCATATGTTTATTAATCCACAGAGAGATTGTCCAGTATCTTTGAAGTCAAGTTGGGTCTGGTTGCTGTAGAATGTAAAAAAGAAACTTGAAAACAAATGAGTCACACAAAGAAAGAGTGCTTGTGCCATTTCAGAGGTTTTTGTTTGCCTGGAAGCTAGGCTTTTTCTTCCAATTTCAGTACATATTTCAGGGGAAAAATTAGTAGTTATTCTTATCCTGAATAAATTTAGTCAGGAATACAACACATAGGAAGGGATTGAAGAACAGTAGGCAAGAGAGTGTGGAATCTTCAAAGTAGATGATATGGATGGTGGCAGCTCAATGGTAAACCATCAGCAAAGGAGAGAGAGAGACAGAGACAGAGACAGAGCTATCTTCATAGAAATACATATAGGACCAAACAATGAAATATGTGAAGTTTGGAATTTATGGACTATGAGAAATGTGCTGTAAAGACAAATGTATTTTTGAGACATTGCAGCAAGAGCAACAGAGCCTTCAAATAATTATTGAATAAATGTAAAGCTTTTGAAACTGTGCTACAATATTAAATCATAAATATGCAAGACATGTGTGATCACTTACCCTAGGATTTCAGAAACTTAAAGGTTTCAGGATGTGTATCTAAATTTATGTAGGGCACGGAAAAAAACTGGGGGTGCAGTGAAAAAGCAGTAGGGAAGTTATCCTGGGAAATTTTCAGTGAAAAGGCAGAGTGATCTTGAATTGCAGAGCGATGAGAGAAGGTGTGGGAATGGAGGAGGTGTGGTTGAAAGTAAGTATTGGTGTCAGAATCTGTTGTCCTGAGACTATAATAGGACAGCTTAGGGCAGGGAGACAGGCTGCAGCATCTGAGAATACACAGAACCTACATGGAAAATAATAGATGTAAGAGCTGTTGTCTGCACAAGATTTTTAAGGCTTTTATAGGTTTCCTACCCCATGGTCTGTGGATACACTGACTGGTTAAAGTGCCAAGGACAAATGAAAATGAGACATTAATGATCTCTTACAAACACCCTAGTGAGGAGAACACAATTGTTAAAGTTCACTTCATAATTGAATGTGACAACAATTAGTTCAGAAGTTTAACTTAACTGCTTGGTAAGTAACATGATTAAGTTGTTTCCAAATGATCCCCCTCTGCTTGAATTTGTAAATAAAGCAAAGTAGGTAACATATGAAGTAAAGATGCCTCCGTCTGAGAGAACACACAGTTATCTAACTACTGGGCAAATGCCCAGGATGGGGCAGCTTGACTTAAACCAATTCTGCCTTTATTCCTGTAAATAAACCTAAAGATAAATGACTGGCAAAATATAAAGATGTTAGCAGTAAAATTTTGTGACCTCCCTGAAGTTAAATTATGTGATTAATGTTCAAATATCTTTCTTTTATTCCTTGTGGTTCAGTAGCTAAATGCATTGAGTCAGATAGATCTCGGTTCCAAGTTGTACTGAAACTACTGATGAAATGTATGTTTACGCACAAACCTATCTGAAAGACTTAACACACATCCTTATGCTTAAATTCAACAAAAATATAAATAGGATTTCTTGCTCTTGAGTTCACATGATGACCACTAATCTAATTTTTGTTTGTTTCATAGATCATCAAATAACTTTGGATGTGATATATGCTCATTGAAACCTTTATCTTCTTCCACATCTCCTCACTCACATAAAATTGCTTCAGCTCCTAATTTTCTATAAATATTGACATGGCTCTGCAAAATCTCTTTCCTATTCAAAGTAAAATGTCTCCAAATCTACCCATTTCTGGCAATACTAGTTGACTATCTGTTTGACCATACCCTGATTCATTTCCTCACATATTTCATTTCTCCTTTATTAATAAATGTTTTCACTAGAGATTTTGTCTTTCTGCTACAAATATTCTAAAGTTTTTCACATGTTAAAGTTTTACTTTCCATCTGATTATAGGGAGACAATCCTCCATGCATCTCTCACTTTTCTGCATGTCTTGCAAGCCAGGCATTGATTGACTTTATTTTGGACTATCTTTTCAAGGATGTCTGTATAGCAAATAGCTGTGATAAAGAGATAGTGTCTCCCTCTAGAACAAAGAGAAATGTCTTTACTGCGCAGTATAATAATAATGTCTCCTTTCATGACAAAGTTCAAACAAGCTTATGATCCATTATAAATGGGTTCCCTAAGCTCAGGGTTCTTCCTCTATAATTAAACCCATTGTATGTGCAAACATTTCTCAACTGGCTGTGAGAAGTGGGGCTTTGGAACTCGTGCAAAAGATGGTACTCTGCTAATACAGCTATTGCTGTGAGTAATAAAGTATTTTTTCTCTGACCCAGGAGTCTGTGTCTTATTCCAGCATTTATGAAACTGTGACAGGATAACTTTTTAGCTTGCAAATTTTCAACCCTTCACAGTTCTTTATGGGAACATGCCTTCAAGGTACCATTTCATATTATTCTCTTTTTTCACCATCCCAATCATCAAAGAGTAACCTATATGCCCTGCTTCCGTTTCCTCTTGTACCAGTCACTCTTTAACACAATGAAGAGTCTGACTTCTTCTCCCATACCATTACTGAAATTTCTTTCTTCAGTAATACAAAATTCTCTTGTAGTATTAAATCCAGGGTTCTTTGAACAACTCCTAATTTTCTTTGATCTTGCTAAAGCATTTGTTATGTTGATCACCTTTTTCCACTTGAAACTCTTCATTGTGATTCCCCTTTTAGTCTTAAATTTGTTCCTTCTTGGTCACTCTCAATGGCCTCTCTGTTACTAACATCCCATTAGAGAGATCATACTTTACCTGTTGTAGGACCAGACCCTAAAGCTCTGTTTTTGATCAGTTCTTTTCTGATAATTCATTAGTAGCTTAAACATCTTCAGCTCAGAACTATGTCTCAAGTCTACCTCTCTCAAAGCTTCACTTTCACATCTCAACAGCTGCTAATGACTTCTATTTAAATCTCCCTGTCTCCAACCCCTCAAACTCAGTAAATACAAAGTCAAATGTCTTTCAGCTTGAGCCAAACTTATGCACTTATGGAGAGGATGCTATTATTCACCTAGTTTCCCTAATTTTAATATTGAGAAACATCTTTTCTTTCTCTCCATATCTGAACTTATTGTCTTGCTGATCATTCATTATTAATTCTCCATGTGCCTCGTTTATATTCATTATTTCATTATCCTAAATCATTACCCTTTATTTCATTAATATCCTTGGTATACTACATATATTTTGTAACTGGGGATCAATTTTCTTCAATTTGATATATTATTAAACCAGTGGTGATTTATTTTCCCAAAATACAACTGCAGTTTTTTCAAGTTCCAGCTCAAAAAATATTCTTACCTTTAGATGAAAACCATCTAAAGTTGGAAATCTCCAAAATTATTTACCAAGTTCCTTCTCCATTTTCTCTTCTACCTCTGCTTTAAATATATATATTCATCATTCATTCAACAAAAATGTATTATAATCTACTTTTCAGGCACATTATTAGAACTCAGGAAGCAAAGATGAATATAACATATTGCCTGTCCTCGAGTACTAAGGAAAAGTAAATATTGAACAGGAAATATTACAGTGAAGTGTTATAAAAACATAGTGGCTTTTTCATACTCTTGCTTATGTTGTTTTCTGGTACCGAATGTCATCATTATTTTCTCCCCACCTATATATATTTTTTTAAAGTTCAATGCTTAGCTCCAATTTTATTTCTGTATGAGTTTTTCCTCCATGACTAGAATTAATATCAACTCCACTCAATTTAAACTCAGCATGAGTTATTTCACTTATTATTAGTCTTTTTTCTGTGACTTTCGTTCTAATATGTTTGTAAGATTATAAGTAACTCTAGGCGAATATATTAGTTAACACTAGTGTTCAACTGTTAGTAACAAAGGGTTTATTTTTCTTCTTAAATGAGAAAATGGGAATTAAGGATGTCCTATATTAATCACCTCAAGGATATAAAGGCTGAGATTGCTGTGATTAGCCCTTCAGCTATGATCTCAAGATGGCTATTCCAACCATAACAAAGATCTTTTCCTTTTGCTAACTAATGGAAGAAACAACATGGTAGAAGGGTAATGCCAAAATTTGGAAAAGAAAAAGGTGCAGAGCAGAAGAATCCAAAAGGTATACCTTTTTAAAGGTCCAGAGATATACTTTGGGCCCATGAGTTTTATTTATATCAGGTAGCTCTCCTTAGCTATAAGGGATTCTTAAAAAATATTACCTGTAACTTGGACATGTTGCTACTCATTACAAAATTGCAGTACTGTTAACAAATAAAAGAAGATAATGGACATTTAGTAGGTCACTACTAGGATCTGCCACAGTAATAGAGTATTTCTATCACTAGCTACTAATATTTGTTCATTGACATTCAATGTAAGTCACTAGAATTGTGTCCTGTATTTCTACCCTTTGCTGATAGATCTGTTTCAATAGACATGCCTGTCATTTGCAGAAATGACAGATCTATATGGCAAACTCATGTTCAAAAATTGAGAGAAAGAAGGCTCTAGTTATAGGCAGATTTGTTACACTCTAACTTCCTTTACAGAGAGGGGAAGTGACGTTATGTTCACACACAGAGACTTAAAAAAACAGAAAGCTGGACACTTCAGTTTTACAACTCTAGTCATGACTAAAGCATGTACAGAACACAGTTTTTCATGTCTCTGCAAAATTTTATTAATGGTTGCAGCAGTTCTGGATATAGGCTTGTCAGAAACACACAAGTGATCTCAGAGGTACACTTGTGACGTTCCTTGATCCAGGGTTCATTCTCCTTCAAAAAGGCATACACGTTTTTTTCTTTACCTATTTCTCCAATTGATTTGGAAAATGTGAGCTCATGGTGGCACGCAAACAGGATTAGCAACAACATGGTATGCCAGAGACATAAAAGTCCTCAAGATAAATGACAGACATTAAAAGACAATGATATATGAAAACACATAGGAAATTAAAGAGAGAAGACTAAAAATTTCTATATGTGAAATAAGTAATATCAGAAATGAGCAATTTATTCAATTGCTTAACAGAAGATTGTACACAGCAGAAGAAAGGATGAGTAAACTTGGTGTAAGTCAATAGAAATTTCAAACCATATCAGAGAAAAGAAATAATTAAATGTACAAAGTGAACACATATTCTTAGACACATAGCACAATACGATGTTCTGACGGAGTATAATTGAAATCCTAGAAAAGGAGGAGGGAATGGGACAGAGGCAAGACACTGTTAGAGAATTTTCAAAGCTGATGAAAGAGATCAACCTGCAGATTGAGAAGACTCCAATTAAAATAAGTGTAAAGACAAAAAATAAACTCAAAATGGATTAAAGACCTAAATATAAGGCCAGAAACTATAAAACTCTTAGAGAAAAACATAGGCAGAACATTCTATGACATAAATCACAGCAAGATCTTTTTTGACCCACCTCCTAGATTCATGCAAATAAAAACAAAAATGAACAAACGGGACCTAATGAAACTTAAAAGCCTTTGCACAACAAAGGAAACCATAAAAAAGATGAAACGACAACCCTCAGGATGGGAGAAAATATTTGCAAATGAAGCAACTGACAAAGGGTTAATCTCAAAAATATACAAGCAGCTCATGCAGCTTAATATCAAAAAAACAAACAATCCCATCCAAAAATGGGCAGAAGACCTAAATATACATTTCTCCAAAGAAGATATACAGATTGCCAACAAACACATGAAAGGATGCTCAGCATCACTAATCATTAGAGAAATGCAAATCAAAACTACAATGAGCTATCACCTCACACCAGTCAGAATGGCCATCATAAAAAATCTAGAAACAATAAGTGCTGGAGAGAGTGTGGAGAAAAGGGAACACTCTTGCACTGTTGCTGGGAATGTAAATTGATACAGCCACTATGGAGAACAGTATGGAGGTTCCTTAAAAAACTAAAAATAGAACTACCATATGACCCAGCAATCCCTCTACTGGGCATATACCCTGAGAAAACCATAATTCAAAAAGAGTCATGTACCACAATGTTCATTGCAGTTCTGTTTACAATAGCCAGGACATGGAAGCAACCTAAGTGTCCATCCACAGGTGAATGATTAAAGAAGATGTGGCACATATATACAATGGAATATTACTCAGCCATAAGAAGAGACAAAATTGAGTTATTTGTAGTGAGGTGGATGTACCTAGAGTCTGTCATACAGAGTGAAGTAAGTCAGAAAGAGAAAAACAAATACCGTATGCTAACACATATATATGGAATCTAAAAAAAATTAAAATGGTTCTGAAAAACCTAGGGGCAGGACAGGAATAAAGACACAGATGTAGAGAATGGATGTGAGGACCCAGGGAGGCGGAAGTGTAAGCTGGGGTGAAGTGAGAGAGTGGCATTGACATATATACCCTACCAAACGTGAAATAGATAGTGGTAAGCAGCTGCATAGCACAGGGAGATCAGATCGGTGCTTTGTGACCCCCTAGAGGGATGGGAAAAGGAGGGTAGGAGAGAGACGCAAGAGGGAGGGGATATGGGGATATATGTATACGTATAGGTGATTCACTTTGTTATACAGCAGAAACTAACACAACATTGTAAAGCAATTATACTCCAATAAAAATGTTAAAAATAAATGAGTACCAGAATCCCAAAACTTTATGTTGAATGAAAAATCAGACGTAAGTGAGTATATTTGTATTTTTCCATGTATCTAAAATCCAGAGACAGTCATGCTTAATCTAAGCTGGTAGATATCAGGCAGTACAGATGGTAGTTGCTTGGGAGGTGGGGTTGTGAGCATGTGAGTTTGTGATCAGAACAGACAAGATATAACCTTCTGGGGGAATGGAAATAATCTATATCTTTATTTGCATGGTGATTATATGAGTATAAAATTGTCAAAAGTCCTCAAATTTTCACAATATCTGTAATTTCATTATACATAAATTTTAATCCCCAAAATCTCAATTTAAAAAAACAAGACTCCTTTATCTGCTGTTAAAGGCTATATTAATTTCCTCTTGCTGTTGTAACAAATTAACACAAATTTAGTGGCTTAGAGCAATGTAAATTTATTCTCTTATTTTTCGGAGAACAGAGGTTTAAATGGGTCCACAGTATTGTGTTCCTTCTGGAGGTCCTAGGGGAAGACTCATTTCTTTGCCTTTCCCAGATTCTAGAAACTCTCCACATTTTGGGGTCATGGCCCCTTCCTTCATCTCAAAGCTATCACTTCAATCTCTATCTCCATATCCCTATCTCCTTCTGATGACTTTTACCCTCTTGCCACCCTTTTACCCTCTGGTAAGGATGATGTAAACTAATACATTCCCCTTCCCCCAATAATCCAGGATAATCTCCCCTTCTCAAACTCCTTAGTTTTTTCAGATTTGCAAAATCCCTTTTTTCCATGTAAGGTAACATATTCAAGGGTTCCAGTGATTAGGATTTGGATATCTCTGAGGTGAGGGCAGGGTCGGGGGGAGAAGTGGGTAATGTGTGGCATCATTCCATCTACCACAGAGACCAAATTATCAGACTAATTAAAAACAGATTCCCAGTGTGGCTGACATCCAGTGGGTAATGAAAACAGCTGTGCACAAATCAGAACCATAACCAGACTGATCCAAATATTAGGAACTCTCAGCCAAAGTAAAATCTCAGTCTTTGCATGAGATTCTCCCCCAGGGGCTGAGAGCCATATGCCTGGGTGCAAAAATCTTATGACATGCAATTCTTGTGAAAAGCAGTATAATCATTCCTGCTGCTGTACTGTACTACAGTGTAGTCACTATGTTTCAAAAAGCAGCAGTAGTCTTGTTAGGGAGGTGATTGCTCCTGTGCATCTTAGTGAAATTGCAGCTGTGCACCTTCCTGGCAGCATACCCTGCATCCAGTTTGTGCTCAATCAATATTTGACAGTGATCTCAACAAAGAGAATGACTATATTACTGTTGATATCAATGAAATGGATTCATAGAGATCGGCAGAAGGCATGATGCCGTCCTGAGCACGTGCATTACTCCCAGGGGCTCCTGGTTTGGAAAACGTGGCAAATTAGTAATATTTTGTCAAACGCTCAGGTATTTTGCAAAAACCAATGTTAAGTCACTGTGTGAATTTAATGCATTATTTTAAAAATAGTTTGTTCCTTCATGGAAAGCAACCCTTTCTTATTCTAATCTTTTCGCCCCCAGATCCATTTTTGACTGTGGATACTGATTCCAGGGAGAGTAAAGCCCAACTAATTATTAACTTCCAAAGAATTTACAAGCCCCCTCAAAGATTATACTCAGAAAATCCCGTTTTGTTAACACTTGGAGTCTGTTAAAACAAGCAGAAAGCTTTCACCATTTCAGTTAAGCTAACCTGACCAATTTAGGAGTTACAGACACATTAGCTCCACAAATTAAGCTTTCTATTCCTATGGGTCTTTTCCTGAGCTTATTTATTCAGTTTAGGTTTGTGAGAAGAGTTGTCTGTCAGCTCGCTCTTCTTTAAACCCATATATCTCTTGGGGAATTTCTTCTTAGAAGCCTTCATATACATAATTACTTATTTTCTTTTCAGAAGCACAAAGCATCTAGTCAGTTTTTACTTTTAATGCAATATATCATTGCCATAGTTTTTGAAGTGACAGAACTTTAAATCAACTATTAACTATTTACATCTCTGTGTTCCCTAGAATTGGTGATATAAACATTACCAAATTAGTAGACAACAGCTGTTTTAAAGAATATATTTTTTCTTCTTTGTTTCTCTATTCTTGATTAACCAAAGATAATGACTACAATAACTATCTTATGTAGTTACACAGATCACTGGTGAATTTAAGTTGAGGATGATTTTGGACTTAAGGGTTCAATTCTCTAACAGTCAATGAAAGAGTAGTTTCCTTTGTTGTTGTATCAGGCTCATTATGATTGAGAAACCAATTATATTTGACAAGAATTACATGTAAACTAACAGGAAACTTAGAATTTTCTCTCTTACCCTTGGAGAGTACTTTGATCATTTTTCATTAAGAAGTAGTTTGTGGTTTGAAGTAGAGTTTTCTAAGCAATCATGAGATCTTATGCATTAGGAAGGAAATGGCTTTCTTAATCTACACATGCAATTTCATGAAATTGGGCAATCTTTTAAAAGAATTGTATAACTACAATGCAGTAGATGATTTTAGAAGCTCATTTAGACCATTGTCTCTCATCCTCTGGCTTCAAATTTTATGGCTTCCAAATAAAACCAGACAGGTAGAAGTTCTATCTCATATTCAGAGATCTTCAGAGGATATCCCATGGTCTACCTGGGTAGTCTACCCCAATGCCTAACAGCCCTCATACTTTTTCCAATGAACTGATTTCCTCTGGTTTTGCCACAGTGGAGTTAGAGAACAATGTGTCAACATAACATTGTAATGAGTCTCTACAATCAAATAGTTAAAGACCTTTGTTTACTCAGCTAAAACTAAACAGCACCCTGTTTCTTTGGCCTCCTTAAACTAGATCTTATTTTAGAAACTCTTTTAATCAAAATAATGATTTTTTTCTTTAAATTTTCCACAATCTTCTTGAATTTACTTATTTTATAATTTCCATGTGCTACTTTATCTCCAATGCAACAAATCTAAAACTGAAATCAATATCTCTTTTTCCAAATTAGCTCCTCCTCCTTAATTATCAATTAACTTTCATTGTACTATCATCTTTTATAGACACACAGTCAAACGTTTAGGGATACAAACACTGCATTCTTCCTGGTTCCAACTATAGTCCAGTAAGTGTCCAAGTCCTTGTTAATTAAACCTTCTAAATGCCTTTATTTAGCATCCTCTATTTTTTTCTCTCAGGCAATATCTTTAGGATTGGGCTTCCCTGGTGGCGCAATGGTTGAGCATCTGCCTGCTGATGCAGGGGACACGGGTTCGTGCCCCGGTCCAGGAAGATCCCACATGCCTTGGAGTGGCTAGGCCCGTGAGCCATGGCCGCTGAGCCTGCGCGTCCGGAGTCTGTGCTCCACAACGGGAGAGGCCACAACAGTGAGAGGCCCACGTACCACAAAAAAAAAAAAAAAAAAATGTATATATATATATATATTTTTTTAGGATCATGTTGCTTTTTGGGGAGACTACTACAACACTCTCTAAACTAATACACATTTGTCTCTCTTCTTTTATCATTCATTAATCCATGAGATTAATTTTAATAAGGTACAGCTGTGAACATATGTGAGGGACACTTGTAAGAGTCAGCCTCAGGCCCCTTTAAACATATTTCTTATGTTTGGGTTTTATTTGTACTGCTAAGTAACAACTTTCTTAAAGACTGAAAATCTCTTTTCCAGCATCCTGTGCAGCTAGGGCACAGGCATATGACCCAGAATCCACCAAACTCATCATTGTGAGGTGTTGACTCGTAACAAATGTGAGGGTTCATACACCATGTTTGTTTCAGTTAAGAAGGTAGTGAAGACAATTGGTTTTACAGTCATCAATGAATGCAAGGGGACTTTCTTGAAAGAGAACTGGTACATGTGCAAAAAAGGCAGTGGTAGCAGTTATGTTGATTTCCTGGTCCAAAAAAGGTAGACATGCAAAAAATTTAGTAGTGGTAGTGTCCTCATAGACCTCTTCTACAGCACAATTCTGTTTTTTTTCCTGGAGGCCTACCCAGAGTTCATCATGCAGCCCCTAAACAATTCTCTGAACTACCATATATATATATATATATATATATATATATATATATATATAAATTTTTATTGAAACATAGTTGATTTACATGCTGTGTCACATTTAGGTGTACAACAAAGTGATTCAGGTATACATATATATAAATATATATATTCTTATTTTACATTTTCTTCCATTATAGTTTATAAAATGATATTGAGTATAATTCCCTCTGTTATACAGTAGGACCTTGTTGGTTATCTATTTTATATATAGTAGTATATATATTTTAATCCCAAACTTCTAATTTATCCCTTTTCCCCCTTTCCTCTTTGGTAATCATAAGTTTGTTTTCTATGTCTGTGAATCTATTTCTGTTTTGTAAATAAGTTCATTTGTATCATATTTTTAGATTCTACATATAAGCAATATCATACGATGTTTGTCTTTCTCTGTCTGGCTTACTTCACTTAGTATGAAGATCTCTAGGTCCATTCATGTTGCTGCAAATGGCATTATTTCATTCTTTTTTACAGCTGAGTAATATTCCATTGTGTATATATATATATATAATATATATATATAATATATATGTATATAATACATCTTCTCTATCCATTTGTCTGTTGATGGACACCTAGGTTACTTCCGTGTCTTGGCTATTATAAATAGTGCTGCAATGAATATTGGGGTGCAAGTACTTTTTTAAATTATGTTTTTCTCCAGATACATGCCCAGAAGTGGGATTTCTGGATCATATGGTATGTCTGTTTCTATTTTTTAAGGACCCTCCATACTGTTCTCCATAGTGGGTGTACCAATTTACATTCACACCAACAGCATAGGAGGGTTCGCTTTTCTCCACACGTTCTCCAGCATTTATTATTTGTAGAATTTTTGATGATGTCCACCCTGACCAGTGTGAGGTGATATCTCATTGTAGTTTTGATTTGCATTTCTCTAATAATTATCAATGTTGAACATCTTTTCATGTGCCTGTTGGCCATCTGTATGTCTTCTTTGGAGAAATGTCTATTTATATCCTCTGTCTATTTCTTGATTGGGTTGTTTGTTTTTTTGATATTGAGTTGTACTAGCTATTTGTATATTTTGGAGATTAATCCCTTGTTGGCTGCATCATTTGAAAATATTTTCTCCCATTCTGTAGGTTGTCTTTTTGTCTTGTTTATGGCTTCCTTTGCTTTTGGAAAGCTTTTAAGTTTAATTAAGTCCCATTTGTTTATTTCTGTTTTTACTTCCATTACTCTAGGAGATGGATCCAAAAAGATATTGCTGTGACTTATGTCAGAGTGTTCTACCTATGTTTTCCTCTAGGAGTATTATTGTATCCAGTTTTACAATTAGGTCTTTAATCCATTTTGAGTTTGTTTTTGTGTATGATGTTAGAGAATGTTCTAATTTCATTCTTTTACATGTAGTTGTCCATTTTTCCCAGCACCACTCATTGAAGAGACTGTCTTTTCTCCATTGTATATTTTTATCTCCTGTGTTGTAGGTTAAGTGAAGTTAGGTGTGTCAGTTAATTTCTTGGATTTCTATCTTGTTCCATATTTGTTTTTGTGCCAGTACCATACTGTTTTGATTACTGTGGCTTTGTAGTATGGTCTGAAGTCAGGAAGCCTGTTTCCACCAGCTCCATATTTATTTCTCAAGATTGCTTTGGCTATTTGGGGTCTTCTGTGTTTCCATACAAATTTAAAAGTTTTTTGTTCTAGTTCTGTAAAAAATGCATTGGTAATTTGATTGGAATTTTTTTTAATGAGTAGAGTGCCTTAGGTAGTGTAGTCATTTTGATAACATTGATTTCCATCCAAGAACATGGTATATCTTTCCATCTGTTTGTATCATCTTCTATTTCATCCATCATTGTCTTGTAGTTTTCAGAGAACAGATCCTTTGCCTCCTTAGGTAGGTTTATTCCTAAGTATGTTATTCTTTTTGATGCAATGGTAAATGGGATTGTTTCCTTAATTTCTCTTTATGATCTTTTGCTGTTAGTGTATAGAAATGCAACAGATTTCTTTGTATTAATTTTGTATCCTGTGACTTTACAAATTCATTGATGAGCTCTAGTGGTTTTCTGGTGGCATCTTTAGGATTCTCTATGTATAGTATCATGTAATCTGCAAACAGGGACAGTTTTACTTCTTCTTTTCCAGTTTGGATTTCTTTTATTTCTTTTTCCTCTCTGATTGCTTTGGCTAGGACTTCCAAAACTATGTTGAATAAAAATGGTGAGAGTGGGCATCCTTGTCTTGTTCCTGACCTTAGAGGAAATGCTTTCAGCTTTACACCATTGAGTATGATGTTTGCTGTGGGTTTGTCATATATGGCCTTTATTATGTTTAGGTATGTTTAGGTGTGTTCCCTTTATGACCACATTCTGGAGAGTTTTTACCATAAATGGCTGTTAAATTTTACCAAAGCCTTGTTTTGCATCATATGTTTTTTATTCTTCAATTTGTTAATGTGCTGTATCACACAGATTAATTTTCAGATATTGAAAATCCTTGCATCCCTGGGATGAATCCCACTTGATCATGGTGTATGATCTTTTTAAAGTGTTGTTGGATTTTGTTTGCTGGTGTTTTGTTGAGGATTTTTATGTCTATGTTCATCAGTGACATTGACCTGAAATTTTCTTTTTTTGTGGTATCTTTTTCTGGTTTTCGTATCAAGGTGATGGTGCCCTCATGGAATGAGTTTGGGAGTGCTCCTTGCTCTGCAATATTTTGGAGTAGTTTCAGAAGGATAGCTGTTAGCTGTTCTCTAAATGTTTGATAGAATTCACCTGTGAAGCCATCTGTTCCTGGACTTTTGTTTGTTGGGAATATTTAATCACAGTTTCAATTTCAGTACTTGTGAGTGGTCCGTTCTTATTTTCTATTTCTTCCTGGTTCAGTCTTGGGAGATTGCACCTTTCTAAGAATTTGTCCATTGCTTCTAGGTTGTCCATTTTATTGGCATAGAGTTGAATGTCGTAGTCTCTTATGGTCCTTTGTATTTCTGTGCTGTCTCTTTTAACTTCTCCTTTTTCGTTTCTAATTTTACTGATTTGGGCCCTCTCCCTTTTTTCTTGAAGGCTCTGGCTAAAGGTTTATCAATTTTGTTTATCTTTTCAGAGAACAAGCTTTTAGTTTCATTTATCTTTTCTATTGTTTTCTTTGTCTTTATTTCATTTATTTCTGCTCTGACCTTTATGATTTCTTTCCTTCTACTTACTCGGGTTCCATTTGTTCTCCTTACTCTAGTGCTTTATGTGTAATGTTAGGTTGTCAATTTGAGATTTTTCTTGTTTCCTTAAGTAAGCTTGTATTGCTATAAACTTCTGTCTTAGAACTGCTTTTGCTGCCTTCCATAGGTTTTGGATTGCCCTGTTTCATTTTCATTTGTCTCTAGGCATTTTTTAAATTTCCTCATTGATTTCCTCAGTGGTCTATTGGTTGTTTAGTGGCATATTGTTTACCCTCCACATGTTTGTGTTTTTTTATAGTTTTTTTTCTTGTATTTGCTTTCTAATCTCATAGTGTTGTGGTTGGAAAAGATGCTTGATATAATTTAAATTTTCTTAAATGTACTAAGGTTTGCTTTGTGGCCCAGCATTTGATCTATCCAGGAAAATGTTCCATGTGTACATGAGAAGAATGTGTATTCTGCCTCTTTTGGATGGAATGCTCTATAAATTTCAGTTAAGTCCATCTGGCCTAATATGTCATTTATCACCTGTGTTTCTGTATTGATTTTCTGTCTGGATGATCTTTCCATTGATGTAGATAAGATGTTAACATAATATATTTTTAAATCACTTTTCCAGGAAAAGGAAACAGAGGAATCTCCTGCAGTCTATAAGAATCCAGAGTAATATCACAAGTAATCCTCTGCTTCAAAATCTTTTATATTTCTGTATTTCTTAACAAAGTTGAAAATGCAGATATTCCCAAATTCTGACCTCAAAATTCCACTTAAGTAATTGATTTCTCTATTCCTCCATAGCATTCATACATGCCAGCCAAACTTTTCTACTCACAATTCTTTGAAGTGACTCACACCTACTTTTGAGCCCTTTTTATGCCACTCTCCCCCTATTTCTTCAAAAACCCCAACATGTCTTCTTCAAAGGCTAACTTAAATCCTAAAATCTCTCATAAGGTATATCCAATTAAAAACACACAGAAGGCTCATTTGACATCACTTAGTGCAAACTTTGTATATTTTAATATTACTGCTCCAACTACCACATATGATATAGAAGTTCAGAGAGATTACTGAATTCATTCTCATAGACTACTTCTTCCCTACTCCCAACAGAACACAGCCAAGTGCTTAGAAAATGTATGTCACAAGATCAGTCAGATACTATCTCACCCCTAGTATGGTCTAGTTGCAGGATTAGATTGTAGAATATATTTGCACAGCACATATTTGTTCAGCCCTCTGCAAGGCACTTGCTCAAACAATAGCTAGATTATTACTTGAGTTAGAGGCTACTTATTTTTGCTAATTTATAGCCAGGAAATGACTTGAATGACAGAATTGGCCTAACATTGCTCCAAATCCTTAGTAATTTATATTTGTTATGTTTAGGCAACATTATACATCTCAACC
The DNA here is from genome assembly GCF_005190385.1 of Monodon monoceros. Lineage (NCBI taxonomy): Eukaryota > Metazoa > Chordata > Mammalia > Artiodactyla > Monodontidae > Monodon > Monodon monoceros. The sequence continues at coordinate 50,350,760 of NW_021703767.1, forward strand.
AATTTCAGTGGATTAACATAGCAAATGTTTCTTTCTTAATTACTTATTATTCATTGTATGTGGCCAGAGTTTTCCTCCACCTAGTGAAAATATCAATAACTCTTCTATTTCATGATGTTTCTATTTTAACACTTGTCCATAAGGCAGGGAAATATAGGAATAGAAGAGACAGAGCAACTTTAATCTGCCTTGGCCAAAAGTGGCATATGTCATTTCTTTTCACAGTCTATTGGCCATTACTAGTGATAACACCCTAACATAACATCATAAGAGGATAAGAAATGTACAGTACACTTGGAATATTTGAGCACTGTTTTTATACCACACAATCTGAAATCAATCTGCTGTATTTTAAGCCTATTTATAATTTAAGTAACAGTGCAAACTAATTCTAAGCAAGATCAGTTTTCTTCTGTCTCCTATCTCCTTACTTTTCCCATAAATATACCATGCTTCTTTTTTTGCTTTATTTAATGTTTTACCTGCTCTGAATTTTTTAATCCAAAATTATATCCCTTCCACTCATGGTTTATTTATTTCTGAAATGTACTTAAGCCCCATATCAATTACCTTACATTTACAACACACCCCCAGATACTTTTGAATTCATTAGTGCCCCTTTTCGAAATGTCTATAGCACATAAACCATAAAATTAAAAGTAAAGTACCTTATCCTTTCATACAAATACTATGCACAGGACATCCTAAGGGATAAAAATGTGATCATAAGCAATACTATGTAGAGCAAATCATGTAAGAGGGCTTGGTCAATAAGTGAGATACCAGTAGTAGTTACTCTTGGTAGTAAGAAAAGAGGCTCAAAATGGTAACTAACTTAGCTACATTAGATTATATTCAATATTATAGAAGTTTGAGGAAAGAATGTTATAATGATTTTGTGTGTGGGGGTGTGTTGGGGCTGGGGGATTCCTCCAAAATTCTAAATAAACAGAAATGAACAAAGGAATCAGATAAGGAGATCAAACTATTAATTGTATTAGTTGTAAACCTGATACCAAAAGGAGACTAGATCTGCTGACACAAGCTGGCTGTCTAACACTCTCTGCACCCTTAATTAAACACACCTGCTCAGTAACAGGGAAATCTTAATGAAGGCAGATATTTCTTTCATTTAGGGACCCCTAGTTACTGCAAAGAAGAGGAGAAGGAGTCTAAGTTAAGAGCAGGCTGCTCTTAAAGATAGAAAACTATAAAAGGCTTGAGTCCAAAAGTTTTATTTCCTTTTCTCTATTTAAAAATCAATCAGGTAAATCACTTTTTCTCTCTTGGTGAGCATTCAGTAAAGGGTTGTGGAAAAAAGAGAGAATTTTCCACCCCTCCAGAGAAACATAAAGGTGATGACTGAACATTTCCTCTTTCAATGGAAGACGTAACTAGATGGTGGAGCTGGAGTTGTTCTATAAATAAAATTTGGAGCAGAAGCAAGAAGAACTACAATCCTGAAGCCTGTGGAACAAAAACCACATTCACAGAAAGATAGACAAGATGAAAAGGCAGAGGGCTATGTACCAGATGAAGGAACAAGATAAAACCCCAGAAAAACAATGAAATGAAGTGGAGATAGGCAACCTTCCAGAAAAGAAATTCAGAATAATGATAGTGAACATGATCCAGGACATCAGAAAAAGAATGGATGCAAAGATTGAGAAGATGCAAGAAATGTTTAACAAATACCTAGAAGAATTAAAGAACAAACAAACAGAGATGAACAATACAATAACTGAAATGAAAACTACACAAGAAGGAATCAGTAGCAGAATAACTGAGGCAGAAGAACGGATAAGTGACCTGGAAGACAGAATGGTGGAATTCACTGCTGTGGAACAGAATAAAGAAACAAGAATGAAAAGAAATGAAGACAGCCTAAGAGACCTCTGGGGCAACATGAAACGCAACAACATTCACATTATAGGGGTCCCAGAAGGAGAAGAGAGAGAGAAAGGACCTGAGAAAATATTTGAAGAGATTATAGTTGAAAACTTCCTTAACATGGGAAAGGAAATGGCCACCCAAGTCCAGGAAGCACAGTGAGTCCCATACAGGATAAACCCAAGGAGAAACACGCCAAGACACAGTAATCAAATTGGCAAAAATTAAAGACAAAGAAAAATTATTGAAAGCAGCAAGGGAAAAATGAAAAATACAAGGGAACTCCCATAAGGTTGACAGTTGATGTCTCAGCAGAAACTCTACAAGCCAGAAGGGAGTGACACAATATACTTAAACTGATGAAGGTGAAGAACCTACAGCCAAGATTACTCTACCCATCAAAGATCTCATTCAGATTCTATGGAGAAATCAAAAGCTCTACAGAAAAGCAAAAGCTAAGAGAATACAGCACAACCAGACAAGCTTTGCAACAAATTCTAAAGGAACTTCTCTAGGTAGAAATGAAAATGCCACAACTAAAAACAAGAAAAGTCTGAATGGAAAAGCTTACCAGTAAAGGCAAATATAAAGTAAAAGTAGGATATCATCCACACACAAATATCATATCAACAAGCAATCATAAGAAGACAAGAGTAAAAATGCAGAATATTGGAAATGCATTTGAAATTAAAAGACCATCAAGTTCAAACAATCTTGTATATATACAGACTGCTATGTCAAAACCTCATGGTAACAGAAAACCAAAACCCTTCAACAGATACAAACACAAAAAAAGAATAAGGAATCCAAACACAACATTAAAGTTAGTCATCATATCACAAGAGAAGAGAAAAAAAGAGGAAGGTAAGAAAAAAAGACCTACAAAAACTAACCAAAAACAACAAAATTGCAATAAGAACATACATATCAGTAATTACCTTAAATGTAAATGGATTAAATGCTCCAACAAAAAGACATAGACTAGGTGAATGGATACAAAAACAAGACCCATATATATGCTGTCTACAAGAGACCAACTTCAGACCTAGGGACACATACAGATTGAAAGTGAGGGGATGGAAAAAGATATTCCATGCAAATGGAAATCAAAAGAAAGCTGGAGTAGCAATTCTCATATGAGACAAAATAGACTTTGAAATAAAGAAGGTAACAAGAGACAAGGAAGAACACTACATAATGATCAAGGGATCAATCCAAGAAGAAGATATAGCAATTATAAATATATATGCACCCAACATAGGAGCACCTCAATACATAAGGCAACTGCTAACAGCTATAAAAGAGGAAATCGACAGTAACACAATAATAGTGGGGGACTTCAATACCTCACTTATAAAAATGGACAGATCATACAAAATGAAAATAAATAAGGAAACAGAAGCTTTAAATGACAAAATAGACCAGATAGATTTAATTGATACTTATAGAACATTACATCCAAAAACAGATTACCCTTTCTTGTCAAGTGCACATGGAACATTCTCCAGGATAGACCACATCTTGGGTCACAAATCAAGCCTCAGTAAATTTAAGAAAATTGAAATCATATCAAGCATCTTTTCTGACCACAACGCTATGAGATTAGAAATGAATTACAGGGAAAAAAACATAAAAAACACAAACACATGGAGGCTAAATAATACATTACTAAATAACCAAGACATCACTGAAGAAATCTAAGACAAAATCAAAAAATATCTAGAGACAAATGACAATGAAAAAACGATGATCCAAAACCTATGGGATGCAGCAAAAGCAGTTCTAAGCGGGAAGTTTATAGCTATACAAGCCTACCTCAGGAAACAAGAAAAATCTCAAATAAACAACCTAACCTTATACCTGAAGGAACTAGAGAAAGAAGAACAAACAAAACCCAAAGTTAGCAGAAGAAAAGAAATCATAAAGATCAGAAATAAATGAAATAGAAACATAGAAAACAATAGCAAAGATCAATAAAACTAAAAGTTGGTTCTTTGAGAAGATAAACAAAATTGATAAACCATTAGCCAGATTCATCAAGGAAAAGAGGGAGAGGACTCAAATCAATAAAATTAGAAAAGAAAAAGGAGAAGTTACAACAGACACTGTAGAAATAGCACCTTAAGAGACTACTACAAGCAACTCTATGCCAATAAAATGGACAACCTGGAATAGACAAATTCGTAGAAAGGTATAACCTTCCAAGACTGAACCAGGAAGAAACAGAAAATATGAACAGACCAATCACAAGTAATGAAATTGAAACTGTGATTAAAAATCTTCCAACAGGGCTTCCCTAGTGGTGCAGTGGTTGAGAGTCTGCCTGCCGATGCAGGGCACGTGGGTTCATGCCCTGGTCCAGGAAGATCCCACATGCCGCGAAGCAGCTGGGCCCGTGAGCCATGGCCACTGAGCCTGCGCATCTGGAGCCTGTGCTCCACAACGGGAGAAGCCACAACAGTGAGAGGCCTGTGTACTACAAAAAAAAAAAAAAAATTCCAACAAACAAAAGTTCAGGACCAGATGGCTTCACAGGTGAATTCTATCAAACATTTAGAGAAGAGCTAACACCCATCCTTCTCAAACTCTTACAAAAATTGCAGAGGAAGGAACACTCCCAAACTCATTCTATGAGGCCACCATCACCTTGATACCAAAACCAGACAAAGATACTACAAAAAAAGAAAATTACAGACCAATATCACTGATGAATATAGATGCAAAAATCCTCAACAGAATGCTAACAAACAGAATCCAACTACACATTAAAAGGATCATACACCATGATCAAGTGGGATTTATCCCAGGGATGCAAGGATTCTTCAATATATGCAAATCAATCAATGTGATACACCACATTAACAAACTGAAGAATAAAAGCGATATGATCATCTCAATAGATGCAGAAAAAGCTTTTGACAAAATTCAACACACATTTATGATAAAAACTCTCTAGAAAGTGGGCATAGAGGGAACCTACCTCAACATAATAAAGGCCATATATGACAAACCCACAGCAAGCATCATTCTCAATGGTGAAAAACTGAAAGCATTTCCTCTAAGATCAGGAACAAGACATGGATGTCCACTCTCACCACTATTATTCAACATAGTTTTGTAAGTCCTAGCCTCGGCAATCAGAGAAGAAAAAGAAATAAAAGGAATACAAATCAGAAAAGAAGAAGTAAAACTGTTACTGTTTGCAGATGACATGATACTATACATAGAGAATCCTAAAGATGCCACCAGAAAACTACTAGAGCTAATCAATGAATTTGGTAAAGTTGCAGGATACAAAATTAATGCACAGAAATCTCTTGCATTCTTATACACTGATGATGAAAAATCTGAAAGAAAATTAAGGAAACACTCCCATTTACCATTGCAACAAAAAGAGTAAAATACCTAGGAATAAACCTACCTAGGGAGACAAAATACCTGTATGCAGAAAACTATAAGACACTGATGAAAGAAATTAAAGTTGATACCAACAGATGGAGAGATATACCATGTTCTTGGATTGGAAGCATCAATATTGTGAAAATGACTATACTACCCAAAGCAATCTACAGATTCAATGCAATCCCTGTCAAATTACCAATGGCATTTTTTACAGAACTAGAACTAAAAATCTTAAAATTTGTATGGAGACACAAAAGACCCCAAATAGCCAAAGCAGTCTTGAGAGAAAAAATGGAGCTGGAGGATTCAGACTCCCTGACTTCAGACTATACCAGAAAGCTACAGTAATCAAGACAATATGGTACTGACACAAAAACAGAAACATAGATCAATGGAACAAGATAGAAAGCCCAGAGATTAATTTACACATCCATGGTCAACTAATCTATAACAAAGGAGGCAAGGATATACAATGGAGAAAAGACAGTCCCTTCAATAAGTGGTGCTGGGATAACTGGACAGCTACATGTAAAAGAATGAAATTAGAAGACTCCCTAACACCAAACACAAAAATAAACTCAAAATGGCTTAGAGACCTAAATCTAAGATGGAACACTATAAAACTCATAGAGGAAAACATAGGAAGAACACTCTTTGACATAAATCACAGCAAGATCTTTTTTGATCCACCTCCTTTAGTAATGGAAATAAAAACAAAAATAAACAAATGGGACCTAATGAAACTTCAAAGCTTATGCACAGCAAAGGAAACCATAAATAAGACGAAAAGACAACCCTCAGAATGGGAGAAAATACTTGCAAACATATCAACGGACAAAGGATTAATCTCCAAAATATATAAACAGCTCATGCACCTCAATATTAAAGAAACAAACAACCCAATTAAAAAATGGGCAGAAGACCTAAATAGACATTTCTCCAAAGAAGACATACAAATGGCCAAGAAGTACATGAAAAGCTGCTCAATATCACTAATTATTAGAGAAATGCAAATCAAAGCTACAATGAGGTATCACCTCACACCAGTTATAACGGGCTTCATCAGAAAATCTACAAACGGAGAGGGTGTGGAGAAAAGGGAACCCTCTTGCACTGTTGGTGGGAATGTAAATTGATACAGCCACTTTGGAGAACAGTATGGAGGTTCCTTAATAAACTAAAAATAGAATTACCATAGGACCCAGCATTCCCACTACTGGGCATATACTCAGAGAAAACCATAATTCAAAAAGATACATGCACCTCAATGTTCATTGCAGCACTATTTACAATAGCCAGGTCATGGAAGCAACTTAAATCCCCATCAACATACGAATGGATAAAGAAGTGTGGTACATATATACAATGGAATATTACTCAGCCATAAAAAGGAACGAAATTGAGTCATTTCTTGAGATGTGGATGCATCTAGAGACTGTCATACAGAGTGAAGTAAGTCAGAAAGAGAAAAATAAATATCGTATATTAATGCATGTATGTGGAACCTAGAAAAATGGTACAGATGAACCTGTTTGCATGGTAGAAGTTGAGACACAAATGTAGAGAACAAACATATGGACACCAAGGGGGAAAAGCCGCAGGGGGTTGGGGATGGTGGTGTGATGAATTGGGCGATTGGGATTGACATGTATACACTGATGTGTATAAAATTTATGACTAATAAGAACCTACTGTATAAAAAAGTAAATAAATTAAAATTCAAAAATAAAAAAAACGTTTGGAGGAATGTGCATTGCTTGATCATTGCTATAGAGGCTGGGAGATAAAGTCAGTGCTTGAGCAGCAAGACTTTGTTGGAATATTTTCTTCAGGAGGGTAGATTTTTGTCTTGTTACCCAAATTCATGCCTGACTTCTTCATTTGTTTTCCATGAGCTCTTTTCCTACAAACACCATAATTCCACTAAAAAAAAAAATAATTGAGTCACACATTTGAATTTGCTTCTCCAAGAGTCCTACATCAGGATAAGGCTCAATTGATGATGAGTCAGTTGATCTATGTTTCTGTCTCATTCTCACCTCATATTCTCTTTTCTAGTCATTTATTAAGGCCTGCCAGTTTTCCCTCATGGAGTTTTACATAACTGTCCTTTACTCTCTTCCAGACCAACCCTCTTCTACTTTAATCAAAGCCACCATCAGATCATCCCAAGGCTATTGCAATTGTCTGCTAATTGAACTCCCTCCCTCTAGACTCTTGGTAATACAATCCATTGCATAATGCATTGCCTGATTAATCTTCCTAAAATGTATTTTGTTCATGTCAGACCCTGCTTGAAAAATCTGCACACATCTTTGTAAAACAAAAGTCTAATTCTTGAGCCCCAAGTTTAAAACACTCACAAGTTGGCTGCTACTTCCTTTCATTCAAAACCTATATACTGAGAGCCTGGTACATTAATTAAACCTGAGTACTTTCATTTCCTTCTTTTTTATTAATTTAAAAATTAAATTAATAGGTTATTGCAGTTCAGTCTATACCTTAAAAATGTGTCAGCTTTGGTCCTTAGGTTCATTCATAGAATCCCATAAAGGTGATTTTCTAAGTGAAAAGTGAATATGCAGAATTTAGGCCCCCTACATCATTAAGGCTCATTAGTACAACACAACTTCATAAAATTAATACTTTTAAAAATATTTATTGCATGTAATGGGAGAACGACCTATACCTTCAATTTCCTCATGTTTTCTGATTATGTGTTGATGAAAATACAATAAATAATGCTAAGTAAGAATCATTTATCTATACAATGTAACCATTGTTTTCTTTTGTTAACCAACAGAATCAGAATCTTTAGAAATATGAATATTCTCTCATTTTTCATTACTAAAAATTACCATAAACATTAAAAATACAACAGTCCTAGGAATCAATGGACACTTAGCCATGGGAAGAAATATGCAAAAAATAATGACAGCCAAATCTACGGTTTTTTAAATAAAAAATAATTTAGAGAAACAATATAGGAAAACTGTTGCAATATTAATTTGGAATTCATTCGGATATACTTTTAAAGTTTTTCTTTTGATTAGGCAAATTAAACATCCTGTGAGAATGCATTTCTTTGAGTTCACTAGCAGAAATTACTACTTGTATTAAACAAGATAGCATTGAAAGAGATTTTTCTACTCATTAGAGTGAGTTTTCTATTAAGACCATTTCAGTCTTTCTGCAAGTGACAAGAGAGGATGCTTTCACATGAGGCTGACTGCAATTTCCTGTATGCTGTGATCTCTCACCTCTAGACATGGCCAAGTCAGGAAAGGAGATGCTCAGCATGTTCAGAGTCATGCTGCTCTGAAGATATATGCCCGTAGCTTCTTGCACACACCATACATACATGTACATAGGCCAAGGGCATTTTGACAGCTGCTTTCCAAAGCTGGAGAGCAGGAATGCATGCTTCAGGTAATAGCCAACAGACTCCAACTTCATCTGGATTTCAGTCTATTTTCAGTGAATAATTGGGTTTGAGGGCAGAGTCCGTGCAGGATGTGTTCCTCCCTTTTGTGATCCAAAGGGCACACATGTCCACTAGTTCCACGCTTAAAGGCAGGGAAATAGGATAAATTTTAAAATTAAACTGAATTAAATGTAAGTGTTTTACATTTAAATAGGTACATGACTAGCATTCTAATTATTTGTCCTGGGCAGAAGTAGTATCTTATTTTATTATTTTATGGGTGTATATGAACAATTAAATAACGTTGATTAGAAAACAACATACAGGGATTTCCCTGATGGTCCACTCCCACTGAAGGGGGCACAGGTTCGATCCCTGGTTAGGGAACTAAGATCCCACAGGCTGCATGGTGCGGCCAAAATAATTAAAAAAAAAAAAAAGAAAAGAAAACAACATACGTTGATTAAAAGTAAAACCTTGAACAGAACTATAGTAATTGTAATCACTACTTTTGCATTGGTTTATAAATTATTTCTGGATACCCCTGGGCTCCTCTTAGAAAAATTGTAAGAGAGGTATCCTTCCTTGAGATGTTCTTCACCCCTGCTTTGATTACATGTGGAAATATAAATCTCTACTATTCACAACTCTTCCCTTTCCTTGTATCTCTTCTAAAGTCCTTATTCTCCTATATGTGATGCTATGTAATAGTTACATTACTAATTTTACTCCCTGGTACTAATAAATATCAAGAAACCCAGCTAGGAAACATCAAGTCATCTTTTACTTCTCCATTTCCTGTGTCCTGTGCCATCAGATCATTTTCCCATTTTCATAATGTACCAGTGAGGTGGCTCAAGTATCTATCAAATCACATTTTTTCCTGTTTCCCATTCCTAATGTTACTGCACTTATTTGGGCTGACATTACTTCTTACTTGTATGACTGTGATCACTTTCTAACCAGTTACTCAACCATAATCTCTCTTAAGCTTTGTTGCCAGAGCTGTCTCTCCAAAGTGCTGGTTTGGTGCTTGGTTATATTATTCTATGCTCAAAAACCTTTCCTTTGGCTAGAAAATTAAAAATACTAACAGTTAAGGCAGATAAAAATGCCCCCTCTCCTCATGGAACTGTCATTCATTTGATGAGAAAGTTTTACGAAAATAAGAGTCATAATAGACATATTCAAGATATCCTAAGAATTATTTTTGCCCAGAGAAGTTAAGAAATACTATTGATAGAAAATGTGATATTTGATCTTGGCCTTAAAGAATGAGTAGAAGTTCAGGCATAATTGGAACATCAGGAGAGCAAAAGAATATTCCAGGTGTGGAGAAATCATATGAGCAAAGGCAAAATTATTTCAAAGTATAGTATGTGTTTTGGGAATAATATTTACATTGGTATGCATAGAGCTATGTTTCCCAAAATATGTTTCAAGGAATATTAGTCCTTAAAACATCCCATGAGAATAAATGGGAGGCTGGTGACATCCATGGCTAACTTAGTCTATGAAATGCAGCAACTTACGTTTGTTTGTTTTGAAACTAATAGTGAGTTAACACATTAAAGGCTCTGAAAGGTATTTTTTCATTATTTTTATTGCAGTATAGTTGATTTACAGTGTTGTGTTAGTTTCAGGTGTACAGCAAAGTGAATCAGTTATACATACACGCATATCAACTCTTTTTTTAGATTCTTTTCCCATATAGGCCATTACAGAGTAATGAAAGGTTTTTACTTTAACATTTATCCAGAATTTTGCAAGTATTTTACAATGGAATCATGTCTCTCTATTTTAACAAGACAGCTTTTAGTGTTGCTTTGAATTAATGTTATATGTAAAAACTGCTTTGAGAAATTGGATTGGATAAATACAAATGATTCCTGGGGTTCTTGCACTAAGACAAATATATAACTGTCATGAAATAACAAAGACAATTATTACACAACCTGAAACACTTGAGAGTATATATAGAGTGTAACCTAATATAGAGTGTTCTATATTAAGGACATAGCATTTTCTATTTACTCTTATTTTAGTTTTTGTAGAGGAAATTTGGCAACATGAATTACAAACAATGATGTCATCTTCTCCAGCATACAAAAGGATGGGATTGGGGAAAGGGACAGTCGGAGGTAGAAGGCACTGGTCACTGTAATTGACATTAACTGACATTAACAGATTAACTTTTCTGATGAATTTTAAATAAAAAAGAGAATTGCCAGCATTCTTATGGCAGATAGCAGAGAGTAGTTCATAACTGCATTCTTTTAGTTGCCAAGTTCAGTACCATTGACTACAGAGGGGTCAGAATTAAGCAATGGTATAGCATCCTGCATTCACACTGGTTAAGGACCTACTTGGATTTCATCCCCTTCCACCACTTAGTTATTATCAAATAAATTTTTATATTATCCCAAATTCCTTTCTACCTTCCAGAGAGAGATACAACTCAGGATAATTTTGCTTAACTTACACATGCAGATATAAACTACGTTCTAATGCAACTTATCTAACACCTTCAGTAGTTCCTTAACTGGGAAACATGGGCAATCGCAGTAACTATCCCTGTAGAGTTTGGTGTAGATTAAATGAAATAATATATGGAAAGTGCTTGGCATGGCCTCTGGAACATAATCACTTAATACATATAAATCCCCATGCTGATCACAATCATGTTGTTGATGATGTTAGTCAGGTCCTGTCAAATGAACAGGATTTGTAAATATTTATATTCCTAATTGCTTGACTTGGGGTAAAGTTCACACATGAAGACACTTGGTTCGGCTAAAGCACTTAATTTTAATTTGTACAAGTATATATATTAACTATGTGAGAAAGCTTTTTAACATAATTATGTTAATTATAAATGTTACTTATGTAGCAATATTATTTGGTGTCATTTAACTTGTCTGGGTTATAGCTCCTAAGTATCTCTTGTATCAAAATCCTTAAATTATGGATTTATTTCCCCTGGATTTTGTTTGATGTATACCACCTGGACGAGGTAGACAGAAACAAAGACAAGATGAAGATGAAGCAGAAGAGAGGAAGAAGGTGATGAAAAATGCCCCCACTTTTACAAGCAACAAAGGTTGATTTTTTTTATTATTATTCTCTCCAATTCAAATACGTAACGGTCTTTGGTGATTTATAAAGATTTAGGTCAGGGGATGAGAGGAAAAAACGCTTAGCTTTGGGATTTATTTCCTGGCTGTCAATATCCTTCTTACAATGTTCTCCTAACAAGACACACCCAATTATTCGGCAAAGACACCAACTATTCATTTATTTTGAAATGTTTAAATTATAAGCCACCCCTAGGGCATGGTAAAAAAAACACCTATAGAAATGATCATGGAGGCAGGCACCATACTGCTGCAAAGCAAGGAGCACATCTTTCCTGGTAAGGGAAGGAAGTCTGCATGGAAGATACACAGGCTTTAATGAATATGAGATATGCAAGCAATATTCTTGTAAAACAGGAATTACTTAATTCAAAGAAGAACTCAGTGTTCAGTTTCCAGTTAAAGAATATACATATTGGTCTCAGGGCCATAGCTGTCCATCACATTACAATTCTAGGTGTCGTGGCCATTCCATCCTCGTTTCCATTCCTCAGTCTTTTTATAGTGGCTAAATGAGAATAGAGTACCATATTCAGGATGTTTCCTGAAGGGTTGTTCCTTCCTCAGAGAGGGAATTACTCTTTCTCTCTAGTTTGAAAATAGACTAAACTCTATTTGACCTCCACTGGGCCACCATCATGAACATGAGCCTTGTGCAGCCGATCAGGCTGGTCAGGGGCAAGAAGTTGCTGAGCAGAACAAGCTCCTAATAGATGTTTGGTAGGAGCTGGTCAAGTGCACATGGAATTCATGGATGACACAAGCAGCTCCATCATCCTAAACATGAAAGACCCCTTGCATGAGGGCCACGCGCTCACCCTGTTGGAGTTGGAATGAGAGGCTGGGACGCTGCACTGAACTTGTTGTGGTGGGTCCTGGAGGTGTGGGTGGACCACTTGCCCATGGGAATCATCTGTGATTAATAGTCTCTTTTGGCATTCTGGATCATGGTTCACTCATCCCTAGAGTCAGAATTATTCTCTCCCTCCTAGAAATTTGGTTAAGTTGAATCCATAACTCTCTCCTTTATGTTTAAAGTGGTTTAAATTGCCATGTAAAACATCTTGAATAATAGAATGACGGTAAAATGAGTAGCAATTTTATAGCATATATTGGAGCTCTTTGTCGCTTTTGTTTAGTTTATAATTGTTCCTTAATATCTTTATATATATAATTTGAGTATATTAAGGAAAACTACTTATACTCCTTATTGAAGGGAAGAGTCTTTCAACTGTCATCTGATTCATCTAGAATGTTACATTTTTAATCTCTTTTATTTTTGTTATACCAGGGTTTTCTTCATTGCTACTATTAAATATATTGCTTAAATAACAATAAGTTATTTATTGGGAAACAAACAAAATATACTGAATAGTTTTATGATATGGTACCTATAAAATATTTTCTCTTCTGAATGTAGTATTATACAGATTCAAATAAAGACTGAACATGATATTTCTCAAACAAGGAGTATTTTAGCTCTGAGATGGTGCATGTGATTCTCCAGTTGCCATGATAACTAGTTTTTATTTTACAAAAAGCACAGATGTACGAAGCAAAAAAAAATAGACAAGAAAACGGCAATTTTTCCAGAAATGGCACATTTTGTTTAATCCAAACATTGAATTTCTTTTCTTTGCAACTGATAACTTTTCAATCTCTCATAAATAAAGCATAAAAATGAGATTTTAAACTTTAGATTTTGTAATACATTTTTAAATAAAAATCTAGGAAGCTTGGATGATGTACTAAATGACCTTGGCTGATATCAGAATGTGCCTAGTTACCCGAGTAGTCATTTTCTACATTGTTAGGTTTCATTTTAGGCACTGATAAAATTTATGAAATGCTTCTCAAATCTATTGTGTTTATAGAGAAAGTTCATTCTGAAATGAAAGTGGAGATATATTTTGGCTTTACCTGTATTGCCTAAAATATTGTCCTGTTTAAATCTCTTTAACAAAGAGACACCAATACTCTTTATTCAGCAAGGAACACTGTACTTCTATCTCTCACCCTTGTAGATTCCCCAGTGCCTTCAGAATAATCATATTAAATATAAAATACTAAAATATGTTTAAATGTAGAACAGATGTAATCAAATTTACAGGTCAGTTCTAAAGAAGCATTGACTTTTGCTTGAAAAGCCAAGCCTCAAATTTTTTTTTTTTTACATCTTTATTGGAGTATAATTGGTTTACAATGGTGTGTTAGTTTCTGCTTTATAACAAAGTGAATCAGTTATACATATACATATGTTCCCATATCTCTTCTCTCTTGCATCTCCCTCCCTCCCATCCTCCCTATCCCACCCTTCTAGGTGGTCACAAAGCACCGAGCTGATCTCCCCATGCTATGTGGCTGCTTCCCACTAGCTATCTATTTTACGTTTGGTAGTGTATATATGTCCATGCCACTCTCTCGCTTCGTCAGAGCTTACCCTTCCCCCTCCCCATATCCTCAAGTCCATTCTCTAGTAGGTCTGTGTCTTTATTCCTGTCTTAACCTAGGTTCTTCATTACATTTTTTTCTTAAATTCCATATATATGTGTTAGCATACGGTATTTGTCTTTCTCTTTCTGACTTACTTCACTCTGTATGACAGACTCTAGGTCCATCCACCTCATTACAAACAGCTCAATTTCATTTCTTTTTATGGCTGAGTAATATTCCATTTATATATGTGCCACATCTTCTTTATCCATTCATCTGTCGATGGACGCTTAGGTTGCATGTCCGGGCTATTGTAAGTAGAGGTGCAATGAACATTGTGGTACATGACTCTTTTTGAATTATGGTTTTCTCAGGGTATATGCCCAGTAGTGGGATTGCTGGGTCATATGGTAGTTCTATTTGTAGTTTTTAAGGAACCACCATACTGTTCTCCATAGTCACTGTACCAAATCGCATTCCCACCAGCAGTGCAAGAGTGTTCCCTTTTCTCCACACCCTCTCCAGGATTTATTGTTTCTAGATGTTTTGATGATGACCATTCTGACTGGTGTGAGGTGATATCTCATTGCAGTTTTGATTGCATTTCTCTAATGATTAATGATGTTGAGCATTCTTTCATGTGTTTGTTGGCAGTCTGTGTATCTTCTTTGGAGAAATGTCTATTTAGGTCTTCTACCTATTTTTGGATTGGATTGGATTGTTTGTTTTTTTGTTATTGAGCTGCTTATAAATTTTGGAGATGAATCCTTTGTCATTTGCTTCATTTGCAAATATTTCTCCCATTCTCAGGGTTGTCTTTTGGTCTTGTTTATGGTTTCCTTTGCTGTGCAAAAGCTTTGAAGTTTCATTAGGTCCCATTTGTTTATTTTTGTTTTTGTTTCCATTTCTCTAGGAGGTGTGTCAAAAAGGATCTTGCTGTGATTTATGTCATAGAGTGTTCTGCTTATGTTTTCCTCTAAGAGTTTGATAGTTTCTGGCCTTATGTTTAGATCTTTAATCAATTTTGAGCTTATTTTTGTGTATGGTGTTAGGGAGTGATCTAATCTCATACTTTTACATGTACCTGTTCAGTTTTCCAAGCACCACTTATTAAAGAGGCTGTCCTTTCTCCACTGTACATTCCTGCCTCCTTTATCAAAGATAAGATGACCATATGTGCGTGGGTTTATCTCTGGGATTTCTATCCTGTTCCATTGATCTATATTTCTGTTTTTCTGCCAGTACCATACTGTCTTGATTACTGTAGCTTTGTAGTATAGTCTGAAGTCAGGGAGCCTGATTCCTCCAGCTCCGTTTTTCGTTCTCAAGATTGCTTTGGCTATTCAGGGTCTTTTGTGTTTCCATAGAAATTGTGAAATTGTTTGTTCTAGTTCTGTGATAAATGCCAGTAGTAGTTTGATAGGAATTGCATTGAATCTGTAGATTGCTTTGGGTAGTAGAGTCATTTTCACAATGTTGATTCTTCCAATTGAAGAACATGGTACATCTCTCCATCTATTTGTATCATCTTTAATTTCTTTCATCAGTGTCTTACAATTTTCTGCATACAGGTTTTTGTCTCCTTGGGCAGGTTTATTCCTAGATATTTTATTCTTTTTGTTGTAATGGTAAATGGGAGTGTTTCCTTTATTTCACTTTCAGATTTTTCATCATTAGTGTATAGGAATGCCAGAGATTTCTGTGCATTAATTTTGTATCCTGCTACTTTACCAAATTCATTGATTAGCTCTAGTAGTTTTCTGATAGCATCTTTAGGATTCTCTATGTATAGTATCATGTCATCTGCAAACAGTGACAGCTTTACTTCTTTTCTGATTTGGATTCCTTTTATTTCCTTTTCTTCTCTGATTGCTGTGGCTAAAACTTCCAAAACTATGTTGAATAAGAGTGGTGAGAGTGGGCAACCTTTTCTTGTTCCTGATCTTGGAGGAAATGGTTTCAGTTTTTCACCATTGAGGACAGTGTTGGCTGTGGGTTTGTCATACATGGCCTTTATTATGTTGAGGAAAATTCCCTCTATGTGTACTTTCTGCAGGGTTGTTATCATAAATGGGTGTTGAATTTTGTTGAAAGCTTTCTCTGCATCTATTGAGATGATCATATGGTTTTTCTCCTTCAATTTGTTAATATGGTGTATCACATTGATTGATTTGTGTATATTGAAGAATCCTTGCATTCCTGGAATAAACCCCACTTGATCATGGTGTATGATCCTTTTAATGTGCTGTTGGATTCTGTTTGCTAGTATTTTATTGAGGATTTTTGCATCTATGTTCATCAGTGATATTGGCCTGTATTTTTCTTTCTTTGTGACATCCTTGTCTGATTTTGGTATCAAGGTGATGGTGGCCTCATAGAATGAGTTTGGGAGTGTTCCTCCCTCTGCTATATTTTGGAAGAGTTTGAGAAGGATAGGTGTTAGCTCTTCTCTAAAAGTTTGATAGAATTCACCTGTGAAGACATCTGGTCCTGAGATTTTGTTTGTTGGGAGATTTTTAATCACAGTTTCAATTTAAGTGCTTGTGAATTGTCTGTTCATATTTTCTGTTTCTTCCTGATTCAGTCTTGGCAGGTTATGCATTTTTAAGAATTTGTCCATTTCTTCCAGGTTGTCCATTTTATTGTCATAGAGTTGCTTGTAGTAATCTTTCATGATCTTTTGTATTTCTGTAGTGTCAGTTGTTACTTCTCCTTTTCCCTTTCTAATTCTATTGATTTGAGTCTTCTCCCTGTTTTTCTTGATGAGTCTGGATAATGGTTTATCAATTTTGTTTATCTTCTCAAATAACCATTTTTAGTTTTACTGATCTTTGCTATTGTTTCCTTCATTTTTTTTCATTTATTTCTGATCTGATATTTATGATTTCTTTCCTTTGCTAACTTTGTGGGTTTTTTGTTCTTCTTTCTCTAATTGCTTTACGTGCAAGGTTAGGTTGTTTATTCAAGATGTATCCTGTTTTTTAAGGTAGGATTGTATTGCTATAAACTTCCCTCTTAGAAATGTTTTGCTGCGTCCCATAGGTTTTGCGTCGTCTTGTCTCCATTGTCATTTATTCTAGGTATTTTTTGATTTCCTCTTTGATTTCTTCAGTGATCACTTTGTTAATAAGTCGTGTATTGTTTAGCCTCAATGTGTTTGTATGTTTTACAGATCTTTTCCTGTAATTGATATCTAGTCTCACAGTGTTGTGGTCGGAAAAGATACTTGATACAATTTCAATTTTCTTAAATTTACCAAGGCTTGATTTGTAACCCAAGATATGATCTATCCTGGAGAATGTTCCATGAGCACTTGAGAAAAATGTTTATTCTCTTTGTTTTGGATGGAATGTCAGATAAATATCGATTAAGTCCATCTTGTTTAATGTATCATTTAAAGCTTGTGTTTCCTTATTTATTTTCATTTTGGATGATCTGTCCATTGTTGCAATTGGGATGTTAAAGTCCCCTACTATGAATGTGTTGCTGTCGATTTTCCCCTTTTTTGCTGTTAGTATTTGCCTTATGTATTGAGGTGCTCCTATGTTGGGTGCATAAATATTTACAATTGCTATATCTTCTTCTTGGATCTATCCCTTGATCATTATGTAGTGTCCTTCTTTGTCTAATAGTCTTTATTTTAAAGTCTATTTTGTCTGATATGAGAATTGTTACTCCAGCTTTCTTTTCATTTCCATTTGCATGCAATATCTTTTTCCATCCCCTTACTTCCAGTCTGTATGTGTCTCTTGGTCTGAAGTAGGTCTCTTGTAGACAGCATATATATGGGCCTTGTTTTTGTATCCATTCAGCCAATCTGTGTCTTTTGGTGGGAGCATTTAGTCCATTTACATTTAAGGTAATTATCAATACGTATGTTCCTATTTCCATTTTCTTAATTGTTTTGGGTTTGTTATTGTAGGTCTTTTCCTTTTCTTGTGTTTCTTGCCTAGAGAAGTTCCTTTAGCATTTGTTGTAAAGCTGGTTTGGTGGTGCTGAACTCTCTCAGCTTTTGCTTGTCTGTAAAGGTTTTAATTTCTCTGTCAAATCTGAATGAGATCCTTGCTGGGTAGAGTCATCTTGGTTGCCGGTTTTTCTCCTTCATCACTTTAAATATGTCCTACCAGTCCCTTCTGGCTTGCAGAGTTTCTGCTGAAAGATCAGCTGTTAACCTTATGGGGATTCCCTTGTGTGTTATTTGTTGTTTTTCCCTTGGTGCTTTTAATATGTTTTCTTTGTATTTAATTTTTGATAGTTTTATTAATATGTGTCTTGGCATGTTTCTCCTTGGATTTATCCTGTATGGGACTCTCTGTGCTTCCTGGACTTGATTATTTCCTTTCCCATATTAGGGAAGGTTTCAACTACAATCTCTTCAAATATCTTCTCAGTCCCTTTCTTTTTCTCTTCTTCTGGAACCCCCATAATTTGAATGTTGGTGTGTTTAATGTTGTGCCAGAGGTCTCTGGGACTGTCCTCAGTTCTTTTCATTCTTTTTTCTTTATTCTGCTCTGCAGTAGTTATTTCCACCATTTTATCTTCCAGGTTACTTATCCGTTCTTCTGCCTCAGTTATTCTGCTATTGATCCCATCTAGAGTATTTTTAATTTCATTTATTGTGTTGTTCTTCATTGCTTGTTTCATCTTTAGCTCTTCTAGGTCCTTGTTAAATGTTTCTTGCATTTTGGCTACTCTGTTTCCAAGATTTTGGATCATCTTTACTATCATTATTCTGAATTCTTTTTCAGGTAGACTGCCTATTTCCTCTTCATTTGTTTGTTCTCGTGGGTTTTTATCTTGCTCCTTCACGTGCTGTGTGTTTTTCTGTCTTCTCATTTTGTTTATCTTACTGTGTTTGGGGTCTCCGTTTTGCAGGCTGCAGGTTCATAGTTCCTGTTGTGTAGGCTTCCTGGTGGAGTGGACTAGTGCCTGTGTTCTGGTGGATGAGGCTGGATCTTGTCTTTCTGGTGGACAGGTCCACGTCTGGTGGTGTGTTTTGGGGTGTCTGTGGACTTATTATGATTTTTGGCAGCCTCTCTGCTAATGGGTGGTGTTGTGTTCCTGTCTTGCTAGTTGTTTGGCATAGGGTGTCCAGCACTGTAGCTTGCTGGTTGTTGAGTGAAGCTGGGTGCTGATGTTGAGATGGAGATCTCTGGGATATTTTTGCCGTTTGATATTATGTGGAGTAGGAAGCTCTCTTGTGGACCAGTGTCCTGAAGTTGGCTCTCCCACCTCAGAGGCACAGCACTGACTCCTGGCTGCAGTACCACGAATCTTTCATTCACACAGCTCAGAATAAAAGGGAGAAAAAGTAGAAAGAAAGAAAGAAAGAAGGAAGGAAGGAGAGAGGGAGGGAGGGAGGAAAGAAAGAAAGAAAGATAAAATAAAATAAAGTGAGATAGAATAAAATAAAGTTATTAAAATAAAAAAAATTATTAAGAAAAAAATTTTTTAAAACAAAACAAAACAAAAAACGGATGGATAGAACCCTAGGACAAATGGTGGAAGCAAAGCTATACCTACAAAATCTCACACAGAAGCATACACATACACACTCACAAAGAGAGGGAAAGGGGAAAAAATCATAAATCTTGCTCTCAAAGTCCACCTCCTCAATTTGGGATGATTCGTTGTCTGTTCATGTATTCCACAGATGCAGGGTACATCAAGTTGATTGTGCAGCTTTAATCCGCTGCTTCTGAAGCTGCTGGGAGTGATTTCCATTTCTCTTCTTTGTTCTCACAGCTCCCAGGCTCAGCTTTGGATTTGGCCCCGCCTCTGTGTGTAGGTCACCAGAGGGCGTCTGTTCTTTACTCAGATGGGACGGGGTTAAAGCAGCAGCTGCTTCGGGGACTCTGGCTCACTTAGGCCGGGGGGAGGGAGGGGTACAGAGTGTGGGGTGAGCCTGCGGCGGCAGAGGCCGGCATGACGTTGCACCAGCCTGAGGTGTGCCATGTGTTTTCCTGGGGTAGCTGTCCCTGGATCCCAGGACCCTGGCAGTGGCAGGCTGCACAGGCTCCCCGGAAAGGGGGTGTAGATAGTGACCTGTGCTCGCACACAGGCTTCTTGGGAGTGGCAGCAGCAGCCTTAGCATCTCATGCCCTTCTCTGGGGTCCACGCTTTTAGCTGCGGCTCACGCCCGTCTCTAAGCAGCGCTCCTAATCCCCTCTCCTCACGCACCAGGAAACAAAGAGGGAAGAAAAAGTCTCTTGCCTCTTCGGCAGATCCAGACTTTTCCTGGGACTCCCTCCCGGCTAGCCGTGGTGCACTAATCCCCTGCAGGCTGTGTTCACACCGCCTGCCCTCTCCCTGTGCTCCTACTGAAGCCCGAGCCTCAGCTCCCAGCCCCGCCCACCCTGGCGGGGGAGCAGACAAGCCTCTCGGGCTGGTGAGTGCCAGTCGGCACCGATCCTCTGTGTGGGAATCTCTCCACTTTGCCCTCTGCACCCCTGTTGCTGAGCTCTCCTCCGTGGCTCCGAAGATTCCCCCTCTGCCACCCGCAGTCTCTGCCCGTGAAGGGGCTTCTAGTGTGTGGAAACCTTTCCTCCTTCACAGCTCCCTCCCACTGGTGCAGGTCCTGTCCCTATCCTTGTGTCTCTGTTTATTCTTTTTTCTTTTCCCTACCCAGGTACTTGGGGGGTTTCTTGCCTTTTGGGAGGTCTGAGGTCTTCTGCCAGCGTTCAGTAGGTGTTCTGTAGGAGTTGTTCCACGTGTAGATGTATTTCTGGTGTATCTATGGGGAGGAAGGTGATCTCCGTGTCTTACTCTTCCGCCATCTTCCCTGATCTCCCAAGCCTCATTTTTGACTAATTTTGCTTCAGAATTTTATATATACATACATATATATATATATAATTATATATATATAGCTATAAAATATTTCTAACCTAGGTAAAAGAAAATGTTGAGTTATATCTAATCTCTGTGTTGCACAACTGAAAATGGTATATTTGTGAGCAAATACAATTTTGATATATCCTTAATCATTATAAGATATCTATCAACTCCCTAGAAAATTAAAAGAATACTCAGAATACTCACTAACCAAACTCCTCACAGGGCTCAATGGCAAGGTCCTTCTCTTTACAATGACCCTAGGTCAAATGTAATTGGAAGGCTTTTTTCTGTCCAGTTGCTGGCAAGGACATTTTTGTTCCTTCAGGAAATACCTACTGGGTCTTGCTACATGAAATTTCATGCTGCTGACCAAATCTATGAAAAAGTAGTAGAACACATTATTATCTCTTTTTCCAGTTTCGATCCCTAAATTTTTCTTTTTTTACATCTTCATTGGAGTACAATTGCTTTACAATTGTGTGTTAGTTTCTGCTTTACAGCAAAGTGAATCATTTATACATATACATATGTTCCCATATCTCTTCCCTCTTGTGTCTCCCTCCCTCCCACCCTCCCTATCCCACCCCTCTAGGTGGTCACAAAGTACCGAGCTGATCTCCCCATGCTATGCGGCTGCTTCCCACTAGCTATCTATTTTACGTTTGGTAGTGTATATATGTCCATGCCACTCTCTCACTTTGTCAGAGCTTACCCTTCCCCCTCCCCATATCCTCAAATCCATTCTCTACTAGGTCTTTGTCTTTATTCCCGTCTTACCCCTAGGTTCTCCGATCCTTAAATTTTTTCATCCTCAAACTTCACCTAATATCCCTTCCTTCTAGAGAAGCCAGTGTGCTGAGGGCCCCTTAGTGTGCGGTGATAGTGTACTTTGAAAAGTTTAATTTGAGAGAGTGATTAAAAAATAAACAGTGAATGTCTTCTCACTTACATCCTGAAATTAAATAGTCTGTAATGAAATCACAGAATTATTATATGTGCTATCTATATCTTTAAAGAAAAAAAGATGAAAATTTGTTATGGAAAATAGAATTTAATCTACAAAACGATTAATAGGAACATTTCAGCAGGTTAATTCTGTATCTCCTGCATTTGCTTTTTAAAATCTGCTTCTCCAACTTCTGGGAGCATGGACAAAATTGCAGGCATTTCTTAGAGCTTTGTAACCCAAAAGGTGGTTCATGGACCAGAAGCATCAACATCACCCAGTTTTTTAGAGATGCATAATCTTAGGCCCTATTCCAGACCTGCTCACTCTGAATCTGCATTTTAGCAAATCTGCATTTTACCAAAATACTCAGGTGATTTTTTTTTCTGCACATTAAAGTATGAGAAGTACTGCTCTAGAGGAGATGTAGGTATCTACCACTTGTCACCCTTTTCTTCCTGGATCCCCAAATAGAAACAAAACATCTAACAGCTCAAAAATTCACCTTCAAGTGTTCATGCACCTGGACCAGTGTGGATTGGAATGAAAGATGAGAGCAAGGACATTCAGCTCCTATATGGGCACAGCGCTCGCTGCTTTCACATATGTTTTCTAATCTAATTCTTTTATCAATCTTTGGCAGGTAATATGGCCCACAATTTCATTGTTATTGTTGTTACTAGTTAAAGTTACATAATACTAATACAAATACTAAACCTACACAATATTAATACTAATGAAGCAGAGGCTCACACAGGTCAATAAAGATCAAATAACTTGCCCAATATTGCATAACTAGTAAACACTGGACTATTTTCTTAGGATTACTGAATAGCTTCCTAATTGATCTCACTGGTTACAATCTCACTATCCTTCAACCTGCTGCCAGAATAATCCTTCTCCTATGCAAACCTAATTCTACCAGTTACCTTCTTAAAATTCTGTGATAGATTCCCATATAATTTAGGAGAAAGACTTTCTGACCTTTCCTTGCATAACTTTCTGTCCGTATAGGTGACTACTATAATTTTGGACTTTTCCAAACTAAATAATTTCTTGCTCTCACAACTTGCTTAAATGTGCTCTTCTTGCTACCAGAATATTCTTTCTTTTTATTCATATGTGCAACTTCAATTCTTTTTTTAAAACCTGTTTCATTACATCTTCTAAGAAGCCTTCCTGAACATCTCCATCTGATATAAATGAATCCTGCATCTGACTTTATCAGCACTTATCTCATGCTATTTGGATTCTTTCACTCCTATCAGCCTTACCCTTGGAACTACAAGTTTTTAAGAGCAAGAAACTTATTTTATTCCTTCCTTACCAGTTTTTAGCAAAGAACTTGGCCTACAAAAAGGCTTTAATGAATGTTTATTGTGTGAAATAAGGTAATGTAAAGATGTATCGAGAACTAGATGGATCTGAAAGATCAATATTTAGAGCAAGTAATAATACTTCAGAAAAACTGAATTTGGTCCTAATCCTAAGGCACTATGCTTCTGTGCTCTGCCTTCTGGTCACCTTTTTGATATCCATGAATGTGATCTCACTATCAGAGACAGAGGTAAACATAATCAGGTGGACCCTCCTCTTGATAATAGCTGGAATGGAGGTACTAGGAGATTCTAGTCAATGAAACAGTATTTGGTTTCCATCTTATATAAAACAATAATTCAGTTTTATTGAATTTTGTTATTTGATAAGCATGTTGTTGGTACTTTATAAATTATCTACTTTATGGTTGCTTTAAAACCTGTAAAGTTTATATTATCACCCCATTTTATAGGTTAGCAAATTGAATTGTACAGAGCTTAATGTGTTCGTCAAGTTCACACAGGCTGAAAATGACAAAACTCAGGATGCAAATCAGTTTTCTCTGATTCCAGTGTGACTTTGACAGAATACAGAAGCTCTCCGCTCTTCTGCATTATCCCTATAATCCAGATTAAGCCCTAGGAGGGTCAACAAGTTTCCTCTTAGGAATGTTGTTCCTGCAACCATGCTGTAGACAGGAGTGTGTCTACCCTACAGGCTTTCTGAGTTGATAATTCATAGTGACTCTGGCATGGGTGTCTGGGGAGGCAATCATGCTTTCCATAAGAAATGAAAAGAATATTCTTCACATGCTCTTCACTGACTTTTTCAAGCTGAACTTTTCTAGCTCATATATCCAGGCTCTATTTAAGTATTTTAGTACCTAGTCTCTAAATTTTCACTGATAATACACTGCTTATTCTTAGACTACTTTCGAGAGGATCTGGAATATATCCTTGTCTTTTGAATAGAGGCCTTTGAAGTACAGGCGATGCTTCCTTCCACCCCCAGTGTTTTTAACTGTCAGCATTTTTGCTCTTTCCAGCAAATAGTGTCAATGTTCCTGGAGATTATGACTGGTATACTTGGACAGCTTGTTATCACACCTAAGTTAGTCACAACCAGTTGTCCATGTGGCACAAACTTATTTTTATAATTTATATCTAACCATACTGCTAAGGTATTAAAGAACTATAAAATGTGGAAAACGTTTAATTAAAAATATTCAGTTACTTAATATTCCCTTAGATTTCACATGTTAAATTTCAATCTTCAAAGAATTTTTGGAGCCAAGTTTAAAAATCTCAAAATAGAATTTTAATGGAAATCCTAAGACATTCTCAAGTATAGCTACATAAAAGTTGCAGCTTTTTAAGAAAAAAAAAAGCAAAACATTTCCATCACGGTTTAAAACATATGGCAGTTCTTTTTGGGAAGTTTTCTGATGGTATGTAGAATTTGTAGTTACAAGTATTCTGCCATTTAAATTAACTCACTCAATTTCACCTTTCTGAATTAGCAGAACTTAACTATTCATTGTCAACTGATTCATGAATATAGAACCAAGCTCTATTTGGAACATATGGCCTAAAGATAGTAAATTTAAATGCCTGATGTAAAGTAAATTAGAATTGGGATTGCAATGCTGATAGCTTTTTCTACAAGACTCTTATAACATCTGTCCAGAAACTTTAATTTTTTTCAGATGTTTTTCACACATGCTGTTTCAAATCTCTATATAGGTATTATAACTTTCCTTCAAGGGAATAATTAGAAAAATTGGTTATTATTTAAGAATAAAATGGCATACATGACAAAATAAAATTGTATAATCTTACACTTTTGCAAGAGCCTTAAATTTTACCAGTAGACCAAGAAACAATATTAGGAGGAAAAACTAAATTGTGGGTTGAGGTTTGAGTAGGTAAAAGGCTTCTAAATGAATTTCTACATGAAATGTAACAACTTTTCTTTCTCACCTTTCACATGTATGATGGGAACTAGATTTTGGAAACTGCACTTCCCATTATCTCCTGCCAGTGTGGTTCTTTCCGCCAATGAGAGGTACTCTCAAAATATTTGGGAAATGAAAGAAAAGCAAAAGTAATTATTCTTTAGCCAGTAGCTATGAGCAGGCACCTGGCTTTGGCAGATATTGGCTATGAATTTTTGCCAGCAACTTCCACCTGTCCTCCTTAGAGTCATCCACTTTTTTGCTGAAAGCTGTTAAGAACATCAGTGGCAATTTTCTACGATCACTACCTTTCACAGTTTTGTGAAACCTACTTGGAGCTTCCTAATCTTCACTGCTCTAGCTCTTCCACTAATTATGCAAACCTATCATTTTCATTGCTAAGTCCTTTCCTGTTTGACATACCTCTAGTACCTTCCATATTCATAACTGACTGACTGAAACATTTATTATATGAACTTGTGATTTGCTTGAAGAAATTAGACTAGATTTCTGTCACTTGGAAATATTAGTATACATATACAAATGCAAACCAATTTTCCAACAACTCTAAGGCTTTTCATCCACAGTTTTTTATTGATATCTGATTTCAAGAAGGAAAATGTGTTAAAATCTCACTGACATTAATAATATCATCAGAAATTTCCACCAGTGTGTATGGATTCTTAGTCAGCAGCATTTACAATTAAAGCCCCTGTGTTGTAGAACTTCAGGGTGCATCATTCATATCCCAAAATGCCTAAATTGTACCTGTGAAGTTGCGTAGGGCAATCTATGTAGCTACACCTAATGCCCCCGTTACATCACTCTCTGTTGAAGAAAAAGTTATGCTTCCCAATGTAATAAATGTTTTCAGTTGGATACAATTATAGTAGTCTAATTTCTCAATTAAGTTTGAGCAATATTTATATGGTTGAGTATATATGTATGTGTATATTTATACATATATTATATATACGTGCATATATTTATATATATAGCCATGTGCA
Organism: Monodon monoceros; assembly: GCF_005190385.1. Classification (NCBI taxonomy): domain Eukaryota; kingdom Metazoa; phylum Chordata; class Mammalia; order Artiodactyla; family Monodontidae; genus Monodon; species Monodon monoceros. Next base: position 50,377,104 of record NW_021703767.1, read on the forward strand.
TAAAGTGCAAGTCCTATATTTATTTAGTTATTCAATAAATGTGTATTAAGTGCCTGTTCTAGGCCAAGCACTGTGCCTAACAGTTGAAAATATAATGAAGAACAAATCAAGTATTTTTCTGTCCCCAGATTTCTAGCAGCTTAGTTTTAGAGAGAGACATTAATAATATATAAAGGTATAGATGGATAGATCAGTAGAGAGCTATAATCCAAAAGGATCATAGATTTTGAAACAATGTACCAGGATACTGGAAGCTATAATAATACTTAGGAGAGCACCTAATCTAGTCTAGGGGATGTAAGCAGAGAGAACCACTGAGAAAACCTTTCCCTATGAAATTTCCCTTAAGGGAATGACATTTGAGCTGAAATCTAAAAGATAGTATATAAATTGGGGTTCATCCAGGGAAGCAGAGTCATTATAATGGTTATGGAATAAGGGATTTAGTGTAAGGTACTAAACCTTACAGAGTCATAAAAGGAGGTGAGGGAACTGAAGGTTGGAAGGATCAGGAAACAAATCACTAATTTCTGCCTGAAGTACTTTCTTGAGTGAATTAGTCAAAGTCTTCAGAGAAATCTGAGAAGCCAAGAAAACCCTGTCCTAAAATAGGGCTATGAAGGGAACTTCCTAAAAATTTGAGAGAAAACTATTGTTTCTGTACAACTTCTGCCTCTGTTTCTGTCTGGGCCGCTGTTAGCTATCAGGTTGTCAGCAATTGGGCAGAAGAGCTGGACACCAAGTTAAGGAGAGCAGGAACAAGCTGGAACCCACCAGGTACCTCTGCATCTCTATGCCATCTACATGACCACAAAAAAATGGTATTTAGTGGGTAAGACTATAACATTACCTTCATTTCTCAGGTTCCCCACAAGTTGCCCTTTGGGCCAGCTACAACCAGGAAAGGGAGTTAAGGTAATGTAGGCCCTTATTTAACCAAGTGGCCAATAGGAAAATGTCATATACATGAGTAGATGTTATAACTAGATGAGGATTTCAGGAATAGGGGAAACAGAAGCTAGAGGCAGAGAGATCAGTATGCTGTATTCAAATTTATATTAATTATTTCATACAAGGTGAACCCTTGTATGATCAAAACTGAATATCATAAGCATAGATAATAAAAGGAAAATATGCTTGTCATTTCTGATTTTTTTAATGGACACCTAGTATTAAGTAAAAGAACAACTCAAGGGTTAAGAAATGGTAACTGAGAAAGCTAGCAGTTCAGACCTGTATTGGGCATATTTCATAGATGTTAAAGTGATCCTGAATTCACACTCAGAATCTCTGACAGGCACACAGATTTGCCTTCCTCCAGACAATTTCCTTTCTGTTTGGGGCCATGAAACAATTTACAGATTCACATTCTTGCACAGAATTCTTATGGTGGGACAAATTCTTATGTTATGTGACTTATGCAGTTAGGATCTTCAGAAAGGGGAAAGTTCGAGATAAAATTGAATGATAAGTATTTATTTGATAGTAAGTTTAATTGATTAAATGGTCAACTTTTTTCATCTTTTAATTTTTTTCTTCTCTCTTCCCTTTCTCTGTCTCTGTCTGTCTGTCTCTCTAGATTACCATTTGACTACTGTTTCTAGGACCTACAATGACTTAAGCAATTTTTATTAAAATATATACTTGATTATTTATTATATATGAGGAGGTGAGACTGTAAAAACATCACTTTTGTACATTCATGACAAATATTAAGCAGGGAGTGACAGAAACCAGCCCTTGAAAGAAAACTAAATAAATAAACTACTATCCCATAAAATCAGGGCTTTTATGCAAGCCAGAAGGTACTGTATCATTTGGATTTTATCCAGTCTTGATGAAAATATCAGTGAGAAACCTCAATACCATATATTTTGTCTCATTTAATCACTGAAGTTGAACCAAAAGAAAATCAATAAAAATCATGAAAAAGTAGTTAGTATGCAATTTTACATTTAAATTGTTAACACGGCAGTATCAGTATAAGATCTCCTCTTGACTTTTTCTCTTTTCAGGAAGTATAAAAATGAGGTAATTGCATTTTATAGACCTCATGATTATTTCCCAAATCACAGGAGAGTTATTATTAGTAAAAGCAAGAAAAAACTATTTGCTCATATTTCTTATTTTTTGATGAAGTAAAATTATCCCTTTTTCTTGCTGCTTTTGTTCCACAGATCTGCAAACAACTACTATGAGCATCTATACCACATTTTTTCAGTAATGCGGTGAATGCTGAAAGGGTCTAATACAGTCAATGAGCTATTTTCTATTTAATAATAGTGAGAAGAGAAGGCTTCTATGCAACTCCTCAGACTCTTTTTGTTAATTGATGTCTATTTTCAGTTTATATCATGCTTCTTAAGGAAAAGACATATGACACAGATAATACCTAGCAGATATCAAAATATTTTGAAAACAGATGAATAGAAAAGTTACACCCACAACAGGCCACAATCTCCCAACAAAATATGACATAAACTCCTTCTTTTTCATGTAAACCTTTAGAGTGTTTTTCAGTATGGGTTCATGGTGAATTCAATCTCTGCTCAAATATTATTGATAATATTTAATAAGATAATCCAAGTAAATTTCAGGTATAAACCAGATTTGCAATAAATGTATACTATTAAAATAGTATTGCTATATTTTTATGTAGAACTTCTTTAATATTATTTTATTCTTCATGTAGTTAATGTACATAATTATCACCAGACACATAGTCTCTTGTCACCTTCAGTTAAGCCACATTTGCCTAAACATTTCAATTTAATTTAAGAAATATGTATTGAGTACTTACTTTGTGCCATGCACTTTTCTAAGTGCTTGGGAAAAATCAGTGAATGAAACAAAAAAAATCTCTGATCTTACATTCTGAATGTACTTTAATGTTTCCATCTAGATTTTTTTTACCCCAGATTCAACATAATTAAAATCATGTTAAGTAAAGGTGTCATCTTAAGTAAATGTGTTACTATTTTTGCAAACACTACAAGCATCTGAACTGAATTTCAAATCTATTCTATACCTTCTTTTGCAATTTCCAATTCTGTCAATTCATCATTTTTCCATTCCATCTTAGTAAATGGTGTTTCCTTTTCCACTTACCCATTTCTTTATTTCAGCCATTAATTTATTGAATGAACATGTATTAAATATTTATATTCATTAGATATCATGCCTGAATTACAACAATAGTTTCCTAATGCATTTCCTTATCTTCACAACCTTTTCTAACCTATGCTAGACATTATTGCAAGATAAGTTTTAAACTAGGTTCATTAACATCAATTTTCTTTCCATCAACTATCAATGACACCCATGTGCCAGCAGGATGAAGTTCATATTTGTTAATTGATAGCAATATCTTACATTTTCTTGTCCCAATGCCTGTTTTAACTTTATTTTCTTATTAATTTACAGGAGGCTTTATCTCAGTAGGATGGTCTCTTTTACCAGTCCTCAAGTGTGCCTTTCTACTTTTCTCCTGTGTATGTTCTTCTAACGTAAAGACACTTTCTCCCCTTCTCTTTGTATCCAAATCTGATCAGTCACTCAAAACCAAGCTTAAATCACACCTCCTCCATGAAGTCTTTTATTTTTTTGGATAAATTATACCCAGACATTTTTTTAACATCTTTATTGGAGTATAATTGCTTTACAATGGTGTGTTACTTTCTGCTATATAACAAAGTGAATCAGCTATACATATACATATCTCCCCAATTCTCATCCCACTTAACTCCCTCTCACCCTCCCTATCACACCTCTCTAGGTGGACTCAAAGAAACGAGCTGTTCTCCCAGGGCCATGTAGCTGCTTCCCACTAGCTATCTATTTTAAATCTGATAGTGTATATATGTCCATGCTACACTCTCACTTCATCCCACCTTACACTTCCTCCTCCCCATGTCCTCAAGTCCATTATCTACATCTGCGTATTTATTCCTGTCCTGCCCCTAGGTTCTTCAGAAGCATTTTTTTTTATTGATTCGATATATATGTATTAGCATACAGTATTTGTTTTTCTCTTTCTGCCTTACTTCACTCTGTATTACAGTCTCTAGGTCCATCCACCTCACTGCAAATAACTCAATTTCGTTTCTTTTTATGGCTGAGTAATATTCCATTGTATATATGTGCCACATCTTTTTTTTTTTTTAAACATCTTTATTGGGGTATAATTGCTTTACAATGGTGTGTTAGTTTCTGCTTTATAACAAAGTGAATCAGTTATACATATACATATGTTCCCATATGTCTTCCCTCTTGCGTCTCCCTCCCTCCCACTCTCCCTATCCCACCCCTCCAGGCTGTCACAAAGCACCGAGCTAATATCCCTGTGCCTTGCGGCTGCTTCCCCCTAGCTATCTACCTTACTACGTTTGTTAGTGTGTATATGTCCATGACTCTCTCTCGCCCTGTCAAAGCTCACCCTTCCCCCTCCCCATATCCTCAAGTCCGTTCTCCAGTAGGTCTGCGTCTTTATTCCTGTCTTACCCCTAGGTTCTTCATGACATTTTTTTTCCCCTTAAATTCCATATATATGTGTTAGCATACGGTATTTGTCTTTTTCTTTCTGACTTACTTCACTCTGTATGACAGACTCTAGGTCTATCCGTCTCATTACAAATAGTTCAATTTCATTTCTTCTTAAGGCTGAGTAATATTCCATTGTATATATGTGCCACATCTTCTTTATCCATTCATCCGATGATGGGCGCTTAGGTTGTTTCCATCTCCGGGCTATTGTAAATAGAGCTGCAATGAACATTTTGGTACATGACTCTTTTTGAATTTTGGTTTTCTCAGGGTATATGCCCAGTAGTGGGATTGCTGGGTCATATGGTAATTCTATTTGTAGTTTTTTAAGGAACCTCCATACTGTTCTCCATAGTGGCTGAACCAATTCACATTCCCACCAGCAGTGCAAGACTGTTCCCTTTTCTCCACACCCTCTCCAGCATTCATTGTTTCTAGATTTTTTGATGATGGCCATTCTGACTGGTGTGAGATGATATCTCATTGTAGTTTTGATTTGCATTTCTCTAATGATTAATGATGTTGAGCATTCTTTCATGTGTTTGTTGGCATTCTGTATATCTTCTTTGGAGAAATGTCTATTTAGGTCTTCTGCCCATTTTTGGATTGGGTTGATTGTTTTTTTGTTATTGAGCTGCATGAGCTGCTTGTAAATTTTGGAGATTAATCCTTTGTCATTTGCTTCATTTGCAAATATTTTCTCCCATTCTGAGGGTTGTCTTTTGGTCTTGATTATGGTTTCCTTTGCTGTGCAAAAGCTTTGAAGTTTCATTAGGTCCCATTTGTTTATTTTTGTTTTTATTTCCATTACTCTAGGAGGTGGGTCAGAAAGGATCTTGCTGTGATTTATGTCATAGAGTGTTCTGCCTATGTTTCCCTCTAAGAATTTGATATTTTCTGGCCTTACATTTAGGTCTTTAATCCATTTTGAGCTTATTTTTGTGTATGGTGTTAGGGAGTGATCTAATCTCATACTTTTACATGTACCTGTCCAGTTTTCCCAGCACCATTTATTGAAGAGGCTGTCCTTTCTCCACTGTACATTCCTGCCACCTTTATCAAAGATAAGGTGTCCATATGTGCGTGGGTTTATCTCTGGGCTTTCTATCCTGTTCCATTGATCTATCTTTCTGTTTTTGTGCCAGTACCATACTGTCTTGATTACTGTAGCTTTGTAGTATAGTCTGAAGTCAGGGAGCCTGATTCCTCCAGCTCCATTTTTCGTTCTCAAGATTGCTTTGGCTATTCGGGGTCTTTTGTGTTTCCATACAAATTGCGAAATTGTTTGTTCTAGTTCTGTGAAAAATGCCAGTGGTAGTTTGATAGGGATTGCATTGAATCTGTAGATTGCTTTGGGTAGTAGAGTCATTTTCACAATGTTGATTCTTCCCATCCAAGAACATGGTATATCTCTCCATCTGTTTGTATCATCTTTAATTTCTTTCATCAGTGTCTTATAATTTTCTGCATACAGGTCTTTCGTCTCCTTAGGTAGGTTTATTCCTAGATATTTTATTCTTTTTGTTGCAATGGTAAATGGGAGTGTTTTCTTGATTTCACTTTTAGATTTTTCATCATTAGTATATAGGAATGCCAGAGATTTCTGTGCATTAACTTTGTATCCTGCTACTTTACCAAATTCATTGATTAGCTCTAGTAGTTTTCTGGTAGCATCTTTAGGATTCTCTATGTATAGTATCATGTCATCTGCAAACAGTGACAGTTTTACTTCTTCTTTTCCGATTTGGATTCCTTTTATTTCCTTTTCTTCTCTGATTGCTGTGGCTAAAACTTCCAAAACTATGTTGAATAAGAGTGGTGAGAGTGGGCAACCTTGTCTTGTTCCTGATCTTAGTGGAAATGCTTTCAGTTTTTCAACATTGAGGATGATGTTTGCTGTGGGCTTGTCATATATGGCCTTTATTATGTTGAGGAAAGTTCCCTCTATGCCTACTTTCTGCAGGGTTTTTATCATAAATGGGTATTGAATATTGTCGAAAGCTTTCTCTGCATCTATTGAGATGATCATATGGTTTTTCTCCTTCAATTTGTTAATATGGTGTATCACATTGATAGATTTGCGTATATTGAAGAATCCTTGCATTCCTGGAATAAACCCCACTTGATCATGGTGTATGATCCTTTTAATGTGCTGTTGGATTCTGTTTGCTAGTATTTTGTTGAGGATTTTTGCATCTATGTTCATCAGTGATATTGACCTGTAGTTTTCTTTCTTTGTGACATCCTTGTCTGGTTTTGGTATCAAGGTGATGGTGGCCTCGTAGAAGGAATTTGGGAGTGTTCCTCCCTCTGCTATATTTTGGAAGAGTTTGAGAAGGATAGGTGTTAGCTCTTCTCTAAACGTTTGATAGAATTCACCTGTGAAGCCATCTGGTCCTTGGCTTTTGTTTGTTGGAAGATTTTTAATCACAGTTTCAATTTCAGTGCTTGTGATTGGTCTGTTCATATTTTCTATTTCTTCCTGATTCAGTCTTGGCAGGTTGTGCATTTCTAAGAATTTGTCCATTTCTTCCAGATTGTCCATTTTATTGGCATAGAGTTGCTTGTAGTAATCTCTCATGATTTTTTTTATTTCTGCAGTGTCAGTTGTTACTTCTCCTTTTTCATTTCTAATTCTATTGATTTGAGTCTTCTCCCTGTTTTTCTTGATGAGTCTGGCTAGTGGTTTATCTATTTTGTTTATCTTCTCAAAGAACCAGCTTTTAGTTTTATTGATCTTTGCTATCATTTCCTTCATTTCTTTTTCATTTATTTCTGATCTGATTTTTATGATTTCTTTCCTTCTGCTAGCTTTGGGGTTTTTTTGTTCTTCTTTCTCTAATTGCTTGAGGTGCAAGGTTAGGTTGTTTATTTGAGATGTTTCCTGCTTCTTAAGGTGGGCTTGTATTGCTATAAACTTCCCCCTTAGAACTGCTTTTGCTGCATCCCATAGGTTTTGGGTCCTGTCTCCATTGTCATTTGTTTCTAGGTATTTTTTTATTTCCTCTTTGATTTCTTCAGTGATCACTTCATTATTAAGTAGTGTATTGTTTAGCCTCCATGTGTTTGTATTTTTTACAGATCTTTTCCTGTAATTGATATCTAGTCTCATGGCGTTGTGGTCAGAAAAGATACTTGATACAATTTCAATTTTCTTAAATTTACCAAGGCTTGATTTGTGACCCAAGATATGATCTATCCTGGAGAATGTTCCATGAGCACTTGAGAAAAATGTGTATTCTGTTGTTTTTGGATGGAGTGTCCTATAAATATCAATTAAGTCCATCTTGTTTAATGTATCATTTAAAGCTTGTGTTTCCTTATTTATTTTCATTTTGGATGATCTGTCCATGGGTGAAAGTGGGGTGTTAAAGTCCCCTACTATGAATGTGTTACTGTCGATCTCCCCTTTTATGGCTGTTAGTATTGGCCTTATGTATTGAGGTGCTCCTTTGTTGGGTGCATAAATATTTACAATTGTTATATCTTCTTCTTGGATCGATCCCTTGATCATTATGTAGTGTCCTTCTTTGTCTCTTGTAATAGTCCTTATTTTAAAGTCTATTTTGTCTGATATGAGAATTGCTACCCCAGCTTTCTTTTGGTTTCCATTTGCATGGAATATCTTTTTCCATCCCCTTATTTTCAGTCTGTATGTGTCTCTAGGTCTGAAGTGGGTCTCTTGTAGACAGCATATATAAGGGTCTTGTTTTTGTATCCATTCAGCCAATCTGTGTCTTTTGGTGGGAGCATTTAGTCCATTTACATTTAAGGTAATTATCGATATGTATGTTCCTATTCCCATTTTCTATATTGTTTTGGGTTCGTTATTATAGGTCTTTTCCTTCTCTTGTGTTCCTTGTCTAGAGAAATTCCTTTAGCATTTGTTGTAAAGCTGGTTTGGTGGTGCTGAACTCTCTCAGCTTTTGCTTGTCTGTAAAGGTTTTAATTTCTCCATCAAATCTGAATGAGATCCTTGCTGGGTAGAGTAGTCTTGGTTGCAGGTTTTTCTCCTTCATCACTTTCAGTATGTCCTGCCACTCCCTTCTGGCTTGTAGGGTTTCTGCTGAGAGATCAGCTGTTAACCTTATGGGGATTCCCTTGTGTGTTATTTGTTGTTTTTCCCTTGGTGCTTTTAATATGCTTTCTTTGTATTTAATTTTTGACAGTTTGATTAATATGTGTCTTGGCGTATTTCTCCTTGTATTTATCCTGTATGGGACTCTCTGTGCTTCCTGGACTTGATTAACTATTTCCTTTCCCATATTAGGGAAGTTTTCAACTATAATCTCTTCAAATATTTTCTCAGTCCCTTTCTTTTTCTCTTCTTCTTCTGGAACCCCTATAATTCGAATGTTGGTGCATTTAATGTTGTCCCAGAGGTCTCTGAGACTGTCCTCAGTTCTTTTCATTCTTTTTTCTTTATTCTGCTCTGCAGTAGTTATTTCCACTATTTTATCTTCCAGGTCACTTATCCGTTCTTCTGCCTCAGTTATTCTGCAATTGATCCAATCTAGAGTACTTTTAATTTCATTTATTGCGTTGTTCATCGTTGCTTGTTTCATCTTTATTTCTTCTAGGTCCTTGTTAACTGTTTCTTGCATTTTGTCCATTCTACTTCCAAGATTTTGGATCATCCTTACTATCATTATTCTGAATTCTTTTTCAGGTAGACTGCCTATTTCCTCTTCATTTGTTAGGTCTGGTGCATTTTTATCTTGCTCCTTCATCTGCTGTGTGTTTTTCTGTCTTCTCATTTTGCTTATCTTACTGTGTTTGGGGTCTCCTTTTTGCAGGCTGCATGTTCGTAGTTCCCGTTGTTTTTGATGTCTGTCTCCAGTGGCTAAGGTTGTTTCAGTGGGTTGTGTAGGCTTCCTGGTGGAGGGGACTAGTGCCTGTGTTGCGGTGGATGAGGCTGGATCTTGTCTCTCTAGTGGGCAGGTTCACGTCTGGTGGTGTGTTCTGGGGTGTCTGTGGCCTTATTATGATTTTAGGCAGGCTCTCTGCTAATGGGTGGGGTTGTGTTCCTGTTTTGCTAGTTGTTTGGCATAGGTTGTTCAGCACTGTGGCTTGCTGGTCGTTGAGTGAAGCTGGGTGCTGGTGTTAAGATGGAGGTCTCTGGGAGATTTCCGCTGTTTAATATTATGTGGAGCTGGGAGGTCTCTTGTCGACCAGTGTCCTGAAGTTGGCTCTCCTACCTCAGAGGCAGAGCCCTGACTCCTGGCTGGAGCACCAAGAGCCTTTCATCCACACGGCTCAGAATAAAAGGGAGAAAAAGTAGAGAGAATTAGTAGAAGTATGAGGAAAGAAAGAAGGAAAGGAGGAAAGGAAGGAAGGAAGAAAGAAGCAATGAAGGAAAGAAAGGAGGGAGGGAGGGATGGAGGAAGGAAGGAAGGAAGGAGGGAAAGAAGGAAAAAAGACAGAAAGAAAGAAGATACAGTAAAAATAAAATAAAGTATAATATAGTTATTGAATTAAAAAATATTTAGGAAAAAAAAAAAAGGGACGGATAGAACCTTAGGACAAATGTTGGAAGCAAAGCTATACAGAGAAAATCTTACACAGAAGCATAAACATACACCTTCACAAAAAGAGGTAAAGGGGGAAAAATCATAAATCTTGCTCTCAGAGACCACCTTCTCAATTTGGGGTGATTCGTTGTCTAAAGGAGGGAAGGAAGGAAGGAAAGAAAGAAAGAAAGAAAGAACGAAGGTAAAGTATAATAGAGTTATTACAATAGAAATTAATTATTAAGAAAAAAAAATTTTTTTAAAAAACCATGGACGGATAGAGCCCTAGGACAAATGGTGGAAGCAAGAGTATACAGACAAGATCTCACACAGAAGCATACACGTCCACATTCACAAAAAGAGGAAAAGGGAAAAAGATCATAGATCTCGCTCCTAAATTCCACCTCTTCAATTTGGGATCATTCCTTGTCTATTCAGGTATTCCACAGATGCAGGGTATATCAAGTTGATTGTGGAGCTCTAATCCGCTGCTTCTGAGGCTGCTGGGAGAGATTTCCCTTTCTCTTCTTTGTTCTCACAGCTCACAGGAGCTCAGCTTTGGATTTGGCCCTGCCTCTGCGTGTAGGTCGCTGGAGGGCGTCTGTTTTTTGCTCAGACAGGACGGGGTTAAAGGAGCCGCTGATTCGGGGGCTCCGGCTCACTCAGGCCGGGGGTAGGGGGGGGGGAAGGAGGGGCACTGCGTGCGGGGCGGGCCTGCGGCGTCAGAGGCGGCGTGACGTTGCACCAGCCTGAGGCCCGCCGTGCGTTCTCCCAGGGAAGTTGTCTCTGGATCCCGGGAACCTGGCAGTGGAGGGCTGCACAGGCTCCGCGGAAGAGGGGTGTGGAGAGTGACCTGTGCTCGCACACAGGCCCCTTGGTGGCGGCAGCAGCAGCCTTAGCATCTCCCGCCCGTCTCTGGGGTCCGCGCTTTTAGCCGCGGCTCGCGCCCGTCTCCGGGGTTCGCGCTTTTAGCCGCGGCTCGCGCCCGTCTCTGGGGTTCGCACTTTTAGCCGCGGCTCGCGCCCGTCTCTGGAGTTCCTTTAAGCAGCGCTCTTAAACCCCTCTCCTCGCGCACCAGGAAACAAAGAGGGAAGAAAAAGTCTCTTGCCTCTTCGGCAGATGCAGGCTTTTCCCCGAACTCCCTCCCGGCTAGTCGTGGTGCACTAACCCCTTCAGGCTATGTTTAAGCCGCCAACCCCAGTCCTCTCCGTGCGCTCCGTCCAAAACCGAAACCCGAGCCTCAGCTCGGAGCCCCGCCCGCCCCGGCGGGTGAGCAGACAAGCCTCTCGGGCTGGTGCGTGCCGGTCGGCACCGATCCTCTGTGCGGGAATCTCCCCGCTTTGCCCTCCGCACCCGTCGCTGTGCACTCCTCCGAGGTTCCGAAACTCCCCCCTCCGCCTCCCGCAGTCTCCGCCCGCGGAGGGGCTTCCTAGTGTGTGGAAACTTTTCCTCCTTCACAGCTCCCTCCCACTGGTGCAGGTGTATATGCCCACTAGTGGGACTGCTGGTAGTTCTATTTTTAGTTTTTAAGGAACCTCCATACTGTTCTCCATAGTAGCTGTATCAATTTATATTCCCACTAACAGCGCAAGCGGGTGCCCTTTTCTCCACATCCCCTCCAGCATTTATTGTTTGTAGATTATTTGGGAATGGCCATTCTGACCGGTATGAGGCGATACCTCATTGTAGTCTTGATTTGCATTCCTCTAATGATTAGTGATGTTGAGCATCCTTTCAGGTGTTTCTTGCGACCTGTATATCTTCATTGGAGAAATGTCTATTTAGGTCTTCTGCCCATTTTTGGATTGGGTTGTTGTTTTTTTGATATTGAGCTGCATGAGCTGCTTGTATATTTTCGAGATTAATCTTTGTCAGTTGCTTCATTTGAAAATATTTTCTCCCATTCTGAGGGTTGTCTTTTTGTCTTGTTTATGGTTTCCTTTGCTGTGCAAAAGCTTTCAAGTTTCATTAGGTCCTATTTGTTTATTTTTGTTTTTATTTCCATTTCTCTAGGAGGTGGATCAAAAAGGATCTTGCTGTGATTTATGTCATAGAGTGTTCTGTCTATGCTTTCCTCTAAGAGTTTTATAGTGTCTGGCCTTACATTTAGGTGTTTAATCCATTTTGAGTTTTTTTTTGTGTTTGGTGTTAGGGAGTGTTCCAATTTCATTCTTTTACATGTAGCTGTCCATTTTTCTCAGCACCACTTACTGAAGAGGCTCTCTTTTCTCCATTGTATATTCTTGTCTCCTTTATCAAAGATAAGGTGACAATATGTGCATGGGTTTATCCCTGGGTTTCTATCCTGTTCCATTGATCTATATTTCTCTTTTTGTGTACCATACTGCCTTGATTACTGTAGCTTTGTTATATAGGCTAAAGTCAGGGAGCCTGATTCCTCCAGCTCTGCTTTTCTTTCTCAAGATTGCTTTAGCTATTTGAGGTCTTTGGTGTTTCCATACAAATTGTGAAATTTTTTGTTCTAGTTCTGTGAAAAATGTCATTGGTAATTTGATAGGGATTGCATTGAATCTGTAGATTGCTTTGGGTAGTATAGTCATTTTCACAATGTTAATACTTCCAACACAAGAACATGGTATATCTCTCCATCTGTTGTATCATCTTTAATTTCTTTCATCAGTGTCTTATCGTTTTCTGCATACAGGTCTTTTATATCCTTAGGTAGGTTTATTCCTAGGTATTTTATTATATTTGTTGCAATGGTAAATGGGAGTGTTTCGTTAATTACTCCTTCATATTTTTCATCATTAGTGTATAGGAATGCCAGAGATTTCTGTGAATTAATTTTGTATCCTGCTACTTCACCAAATTCATTCATTAACTCTAGTAGTTTTCAGGTAGCATCTTTAGTATTCTCCATGGATAGAATCATGTCATCTGCAAACAGTGACAGTTTTACTTCTCATTTTCTGATTTGGGTGCCTTTTATTTCTTTTTCTTCTCTGATTGCTGTGGCTAAAACTTCCATAATGATGTTGAATAATAGTGGTGAGAGTAGGCAACCTTGTCTTGTTCCTGATCTTAGTGGAAATGGTTTCAGTTTTTCACCATTGAGAACAATGTTGGCTCTGGGTTTGTCATATATGACCTATATTATGTGGAGGTAAGTTCCCTCTATGCCTACATTCTGGAGGGTTATTATCATAAATGGGTGTTGATTTTGTCAAAAGCTTTTTCTGCATCTACTGAGATGATCAGATGTTTTTTATTCTTCAATTTTTTATATGGTGTATCACATTAACTGATTTGCATATATTGAAGAATCCTTGCATTCCTGGCATAAACCCCACTTAATCATGTTGTATGATCCCTTTAATGTGCTGTTGGATTCTGTTTGCTAGAATTTTTTTTTTTTTCTGGTAGGCAGGCCTCTCACTGTTGTGGACTCTCCTGTTGCAGAGCACAGGCTCCGGACACGCAGGGAACCTGTGTCCCTTGTATCAGCAGGTGGACTCTCAACCACTGCGCCGCAAGGGAAGCCCTGTTTGCTAGTATTTTGTTGAGGATTTTTACATCTATGTTCATCAGTGATATTGGACTGTAGTGTTCTTTCTTTGAGACATCCTTGTCTGGTTTTGGTATCAGGGTGATGGCTACTTTGTAGAATGAGTTTGATAGTGTTCATCTCTCTGTTATATTTTGGAAGAGTTTGAAAAGGATAGGTGTTAGCTCTTCTGTAAATGTTTGATAGAATTTGCCTGTGAAGCCATCTAGTCCGGGGCTTTTGTTTGTTGGAAGATTTTTTTTTTTTTTTTTTTTTTTTGTGGTACATGGGCCTCTCACTGTTCTGGCCTCTCCCGTTGCAGAGCACAGCCTCCAGATTCACAGGCTCAGTGGCCATGGCTCATGGGCCTAGCTGCTCTATGGCATGTGGGATCTTCCCAGACCGGGGCACGAACCCGTGTCCCCTGCATTGGCAGACAGACTCTCAACCACTGTGCCACCAGGGAAGCCATGTTGGAAAATTTTTAATCACAGTTTCAAATTCAGTGCTTGTGGTTGGTCTGTTTACATTTTCTGTTTCTTCCTGGTTCAGTCTTGGAAGGTTGTACTTTTCTAAGAATTTGTCCATTTCTTCTAGGTTGCCATTTTATTGGCATATAGTTGCTTGTAGCAATCTCTCATGATCCTTTGTATTTCTGCAGTGTCAGTTGTTACTTCTCCTTTTTCATTTCTAATTCTATTGATTTGAGTACTCTCCCTTTTTTTCTTGATGAGTCTAGCTAATGGTTTGTCAATTTTATCTTCTCAAAGAACCAGCTTTTAGTTTTATTGATCTTTGCTATTGTTTCCTTCATTTCTTTTTCATTTATCTCTGATCAGATCTTTATGATTTATTTCCTTCTACTACTAACTTTGGGATTTTTTGTTCTTTTTCTAATTGCTTTATGGGTAAGGTTAGGTTGTTTATTTGAAATGTTTCTTGTTTCTTGAGGAAGGATTGTATTGCTATAAACTTCCCTCTTAGAACTGCTTTTGCTGTATCCCATAGGTTTTGGGTCATCGTGCTTTCATTGTCATTTGTTTCTAGGTATTTTGTGATTTCCTCTTTGATTTCTTCAGTGATCTCTTCGTTATTCATCAGTGTATTGTTTCACCTCCATGTGTTTGTATTTTTTGCAGATTTTTTTCCTCTAATTGATAGCTAGTCTCATAGCGTTGTGGTTGGAAAAGATACTTGATACGATTTCAATTTTCTTAAATTTCCCAAGGCTTGATATGTGACTGAAGGTATACTCTATTCTGGAGAATGTTCCATGAGCCCTTGAGAAAAATGTGTATTCTGTTGTTTTTGGATGGAATGTCCTATAAATATCAATTAAATCCATCTTGTGTAATGTATCATTTAAAGCTTGTGTTTCCTTGTTTATTTTCATTTTGGATGATCTGTCCATTGGTGAAAGTGGGGTGTTATGTTAATGTCCCCTACTATGGTTGTGTTACTATTGATTTCCCCTTTTATGACTGTTAGCATTTGCCTTATGTTTTGAGGTGCTCCTGTGTTGAGTGCTTAAATATTTACAATTTTTTTTTTTTTTTTGGCTGTACGCGGGCCTCTCACTGTTGTGGCCTCTCCCATTGTGGAGCACAGGCTCCGGATGCGCAGGCTCAGCGGCCATGGCTCATGGACCCAGCCGCTCCGCGGCATGTGGGATCTTCCCAGACCGGGGCACGAACCTATGTCCCCTGCATCGACAGGCAGACTCTCAACCACTGCTCCACCAGGGAAGCCCTATTTACAATTTTTTTATCTTCTTGGATTGATCCCTTGATCATTATGTAGTGTCCTTCTTTGTCTCTTGTAATGGTCTTTATTTTAAAGTCTATTTTGTCTGATATGAGAATTGCTACTCCAGCTTTCTTTTGATTTCCAATTGCATGGAATATCTTTTTCCATCATTTTCAGTCTTTATGCATCCCTAGGTCACAAGTGGGCCTCTTGTAGACAGCATATATACGGGTCTTGTTTTTTTATCCATTCAGCCATTCTATGTTTTTTGGTTGGAGCATTTAATCCATTTACATTTAAGTTGATTATCAATATGTGTGTTCCTATTACCATTTTCTTAATTGTTTTGGGTTTGTTATTGTAGCTTTTTTCCCTTCTTGTGTTTCCTGCTTAGAGAAGTTCCTTTAGCATTTGTTATAAACCTGGTTTGGTGGTGCTGAATTCTCTTATCTTTTGCTTGTCTGTAAGGGTTTTAACTTCTCCATCAAATCTGAATGAGATCCTTGCTGGGTAGAGTAATCTTGTTTGTAGGTTTTTGCCTTTCATCACTTTAAATATGCCCTGTCACTCCCTTCTGGCTTGCAGAGTTTCTGCTGAAAGATCAGCTTTTAACCTTATGGGGATTCCCTTGTATCGTATTTGTTGCTTTTCCCTTGCTATTTTTAATATTTTTTCTTTGTATTTAATTTTTGATAATTTGATTAATATGTGTCTTGGCATGTTTCTCCTTGTATTTATCCTGTATGGAACTCTCTGTGCTTCCTGGACTTGATTGACTATTTCCTTTCCCATATTAGAGAAGTTTTCAACTATAATCTCTTCAAATATTTTCTCAGTCCCTTTTTTTTCTCATCTTCTCTGGGAGCCCTGTAATTCAAATGTTGGTGCATTTATTGTTGTCCCAGAGGTCTCTGGGACTGTCCTCAATTCTTTTCATTCTTTATTCTTTATTCTGCTCCGCCATAGTTATTTCTGCTCTTTTATCTTCCAGCTCACTTATCTGTCCTTCTGCCTCAGTTATTCGGCTATTGATTCCTTCTAGAGAATATTTAATTTCATTTATTGTGTTGTTCATCACTGTTTGTTTGCTCTTTAGTTCTTCTATGTCCTTATTAAACGTTCTTGTATTTTCTTCATTCTATTTCCAAGATTTTGGATCATCTTTACTATCATTACTCTGAATTCTTTTTCAGGTAGACTGCCTATTTCCTCTTCATTTTTTGTTCTTGTGGGTTTTTACCTTGCTCCTTCAACTGCTGTGTATTTCTCTGTCTTTTCATTTTGCTTAACTTACTGTGTTTGGGGTCTCCTCTCACATGCTGCCAGTCATAGTTCCTGGAGTTTTTTGTGTCTGACCCCAGTGGGTAAGGTTGGTTCAATGGGTTGTGTAGGCTTCCTTGTGGAGGGGACTGGTGCCTGCGTTCTGGTGAATGAGTCTTGATCTTGTCTTTCCGGTGGGCAATACCATGTCCAGTGTTGTGTTTTTGGGTGTCTGTGAACTTATTATGATTTTAGGCATCTTATCTGCTAACAGGTGCATTTGTGTTCCTGTCTTGCTAACTTTTTGGCCTAGGGTTCCAGCAATGTAGCTTGCTGGTTGTTTAGTGGAGCTGGGTCATAGTGTTGAAAGGGAGACCTCTGGGAGAGCTTTTGCCATTTGATATTACATGGGACCAGCAGGTCTCTGGTGGACCAATGTCCTGAACTTGGCTCTCCCAACTCAGAGTCTCAGGCCTGACACCCAGGTGAAGCACCAAGACTCTGTCGTCCACTCAGCTCAGAAGAAAATGGAGGAAAAAAAAGAAAGAAAGAAAAAATAAAATAATTGATAAATATTATTAAAAATAAAAAAAATTAAATAAAGAAGAGAACAACCAAACCAAAAAAAGAAATCCACCAATGATAAGTGCTAAAAACTATACTAAGAAAAACAAAAAACAAAAAGAAAATGGACAGAGAGAAACCTGGGACAAATGGTAAAAGCAAAGCTGTACAGATAAAATCACACAAAGAAGCATACACATACACACTTACAAAAAGAGAATAAGGAAAAAATATATAGAGATTAGAAAAAGGAAGAGAGCAACCAAATTAATAAACAAGTCTGCCAATGATAATAAGCTCTAAATACTAAACTAAAATAAATATAAAACTAGAAACAAATTTGATGCAGAAAGCAAACCCCAAGTCTACAGTTGCTCCCAAAGTCCACTGCCTCAATTTTGGGGTGATTCATTGTCTATTCAGGTATTCCACAGAGGCAGGTTTCATCAAGTTTATTGTGGAGATTTAATCCACTGCTCCTGAGGCTGCTGGGAGAAATTTCCCTTTCTCTTTTTGTTCACATAGCTCCTGTGGTTTAGCTTTGGATTTGGCCCCGCCTCTGTGTGTAGGTTGCCTAAGGGCATCTGTTCTTCGCCCAGGCAGGACAGGGTTAAAATAGCAGTTGTTTAGGGGGCTCTGGCTCACTCAGGCTGTGGGGAGGGCGGCGTATGGAATGCGGGGCCAGCCTGCAGCGGCAGCAGAAGGCATGACATTGCAACAGCCTGAGGTGCACCGTTTGTTTTCCCGGGGAAGTTGTCCCTGGATCACGAGACCCTGGCAGTAGTGGGCTGCACCAGCTCCCGGGACGGGAGGTGTGGATAGTGACCTGTTCTTGCACAGAAGATTCTAGTGGCTGCAGCAGCAGCCTTAGCATCTCATACCTGTCCCTGTTGTCTGCTGTGGTAGCCATGGCTTGCACCCATCTCTGGAGCTTGTTTAGGCAGTGCTCTGAATCTCCTCTCCTCGTGCACCCCAAAACAATGGTCTCTTGCCTCGTAGGCAGTTCCAGACCTTTTCCTGGACCCTCTCCCAGCTAGCTGTGGTGCACTAGCTCCCTTCAGTCTGTGTTCATGCAGCCACCCCAGTCCTCTCCCTGGGATCTGACCTCTGCAGCCTGAGCCTCAGATCTCAGCCCCCACCCACCTGGCAGGTGAGCAGGCAAGCATCTCAAGCTGGTGAGTGCTGGTCAGCACTGATCTTCTGTGCGGGAGTCTCTCCACTTTGCCCTCTGCACCCCCATTTCTGTGCTCTCTTCCATGGCTCCAAAGCTTCTCCCCCTGCCCATCCCCCATCTCCACCTGTGAAGGGGCTTCCTAGTGTCTGGAAACTTTTCCTCCTTCACAGCTCCCTCCTGGAGGTGTGGGTCCTGTCTCTATTCTTTTGTCTCTGTTTTTCCTTTTTTCTTTTGTCCTACCCAGGTATGTGGGGAGTTTCTTGCCTTTTGGGAAGTCTGAGTTCTTCTGCCAGTGTTCAGTAGGTGTTCTGTGGGAGTTGTTCCACATTGTAGATGTATTTTGGATGTATATGTTGGGAGGAAGGTGATCTCCACGTCTTACTCCTCTGCCATCTTGAAGGTCCCCCCTCCATGAAGTCTTTCCTGACCATTTCAACACAGTCTAAGTGAACTTCTTACATTTCAATATCACTTAGCACCTTTGTTTTATACTTAAAACATGGATTTCTATCTAATTTCTATCTAATCATGCATGGATTTCTATCTAATTTTGTCTCTCACTGTTATGCACACCTAAAAGATGACCATTATTACTATTAATTCATACTGCACCTTATTCCTAAATGAGTTTGATTCACAAAGATTGTAGGTGAGATGACAATGAAGATGAATACAATTTTTAGATGAGAAATTTGGCATCTCATGTAAAATATATGTTGAAAAAAGGAGATAAAGATAAATATGTGTATTTGAACAGAACATGCCATAAATTTGACTACAAAATCCAAGTAGCCAAGAGAAAGAGACTTTTATGATAGGTTCTATGATTCACAGTGTGTTAATATAATAACTGAAATAATGCTCAGAATCACAACTCTATTATTGAAAGGAGAGAAAAAAATTATTCCTATGCATCTTTATAGAGAGTTCAGTATGTAATGACGTGAATAATATCCTTAGTCATTTAAAATACAGAAATTAGTTACTTAGAAGTTTTTCTTTTTTAAATTGCTTTTCTAACTAAAATAATGAGACCTGGTCAAAACATATCTCAGTAAATACTATTATATTGGGATAAAACTGAATCTGTTTCATATATGAAGCTCTTATACAGCATATGCAGTCCTAATAATAATTTTAGGATATGCACAGGTCATAGTGGAATATATACTGCTCATAATTCTATAATTTAAGGGATTTTCTATTTGAAATCAATTTACATCCTACATGCTGTTGGTAGAATTTAACCATGTGTACAATGTGACTGTACTTTAATCTAAAAAAGGAACTCTTAATTAGAGAGGAAACTCTGTGAGTGAAATGCTGTTGTGCAATGACTACATTTTAAAATTTCAATAAATAGAAATCTAAATTGAATTAAATTTTAAACTTTATTAAAGTTATAATTTTTGAAATAAAGTTTGAGTGATGTGATAAGAACAATACTTTATATCTAAAAGACTAAATAAATACTCTCATAGCATACTAACGCAGCTGAGAATTGGGAAAAAAAGAGATGAAAAATTTAAGCATAATATATATTTTTTTATTTGTAAAGTTGAGATATAGAGTAGATATAAGCACTTTCAGAGTTTAGATAGCTTAAAAAAAAAAAGGAAAACATGTAAAAGCAATTACTCTTCTCCAATTGCAGGTTTGGATGGGAAAAATGTGATAAAAGAAAATTGACCTGTAGGAAAATATAGGAAAAAAAGGAAACAGGAAACAAATCTAAAAAG
Source organism: Monodon monoceros (assembly GCF_005190385.1). Classification (NCBI taxonomy): domain Eukaryota; kingdom Metazoa; phylum Chordata; class Mammalia; order Artiodactyla; family Monodontidae; genus Monodon; species Monodon monoceros. The sequence continues at coordinate 50,397,144 of NW_021703767.1, forward strand.
AAAAATCAACAAAAAATTTAAAGCCAACTAGGAAATATAAGACAATAAATAAGTATCTTTGAAAAGGGAAAACATTTGGAATGTGTCTTAAAATATATGAAATTTTAAGAGATTTACCAAAACAAATTGTCTTCAGAAGGTTGAGTATAAATACCATTCAAAGATACAATAAGCTAATGAAAAAACTAAGATAAAATCGTAGATCAAGATATTAATATACAAATTTAGAATTCATGATAAATAGCATCAAATCATACAAAAGAAGTAGCTTTTTAATTAAAGGGAACAATTCAATAAAAATAATGAACTTCTGCAACAAAGAAGCAAAAGGTATATTAAGAAAACCTGATAAAATTATAAACAAAAAATTATAATGTCATCAAACCACTGACTTTTTTTACATCAAAGAGAGAAAATTAGACAATTTTAATGATCCACACACAAGCATATCTTGCAAAACAGAGTCAGGGATGGGATGCTTATTTAAGATAGGTGTTCCAAATATTGGGCAATTTAAAAATAATTAACTCTAAGTTAATTTTTTCTAAGTTAAATCAGAATGTCCCTCTATCAAAAGAGGAATGTGAAAAGGGCTATGTCAAATGGCCACATGGAAATCACCACATTGAAATGTCCCATACCTAGAAATGTTAAGCCCATCATATTAAAAGGTAATCTTCCTTGGTTTTTTATCCTGGTGTTGTATCAGTTTTTTCTTTACCCATGAAATCCAATTTTTTTTACCACAATATGGCTTGTAGGAGACTTTAAAATAATTTTTTATTAAAAATTTTGTTTAGATTTTCCTTTATTTTAATAAAGTATTCTTTCATATCTTCAAATGCATTCTCTGATTTACTTGTTAGTTCATTTATGCAGTCACATCTATTACCTATCTAATGGATCAGACTCATCTATCCTCTATGCAAATTATCTTATTTTTCATTAATTTATCTTTTTTGCAGTGTAACCACTGAAGCTATTTTTCCACTTGGTTTTCTGTATTGTTTATCATGAGTTTTGCTGCCAACAATGTTGATGTATTTGTCTTTTAAGTGAATTCTGAAACCTTTCCAAATCCCCTTTAATATCTTATTTTATAGAATTCATTAAGATTTCCTTGAGAATGCAGTTATAACAGATTTGTCTTCTTTTCTTAGGGTGTCTCCTTTTCTATCATTAGTGTGTTACAAATATTTGCATAGTCTCATATATTTTATTCTTTTCTTGCTCCTATTAACATCTGCAATTTTCACTAAAGCTTACTGTTTACGTAGATTCCTCATGGTTCCCCTCTCTGTTTACCTGGGCATAATTTGAGTCTTCTTTGTACCATAAGGGGGTACTTGAATGTCAATTTTTTCTCAAGGCCTGTTCAGCTAATCAATTGCTTGCAGCAAGGGTTAAAGGACTGTGTTCAGGGATAGCAGCTGTTGGGAAAATTTGTCTCTCTGCACATTTAAAAAATCTGTGTTAAAATCTCTGATTATGGGACACCTTTGTTAAATTGAATGTATGCCCATTGTTAGGGAAGTGGCTATCTTTCAGGTATACGTTTGTTCGTTGTTTTACAGTATGTTAGCCTTTTTAGTGGGAGGTTGAGTTTGGAAATGCTTCATATTTCATGGAATTTCCATTTGGTTTTCCACACTGAAATAAAAGTATACTGTATGCGAAATATACAGTAATAAGGTTGCAATATGATACCAACTCTGTTAAAGATAATTAAAGTTGGAAAGCAATCCATTAAAAACAATTAGCATTAATCACAAAAATGCAACATTCTAAAACAATGGTAATAGACTGAATTTACAATAGGATGTATCTGTAATAAATCAAAACATTTAAAAAAGATGAAGTTAGGCTGTGTTCATCACAGTGGGAGTTGGGGAGAATAAAAAGTGTTATTTTTAAGAGACCAGGCTTATCCAGTCTTTTTTCTTTTTTTTTTTTTTTTTCGCTGTATGCGGGCCTCTCACTGTTGTGGCCTCTCCCGTTGCGGAGCACAGGCTCCGGACGCGGAGGCTCAGCGGCCATGGCTCACGGGCCCAGCCGCTCCGCGGCATGTGGGATCTTCCCGAACCTGGGCACGAACCTGTGTCCCCTGCATAGGCAGGCGGATCTCAACCACTGCGCCACGAGGGAAGCCCCAGGCTAAACTTTTAACACGGTCCTGCCTTTTACAAGTCATAGTAGACTGTAGCAATCAAAGTACTGATGCTCTAGTATGATCCATGGCTATTTGCTCAATAATTCTATCGATCGTGGATTGTTTAATGTATATGCTGGCAATAACTGTCATCTGCATAGTGTCAGTTATTTTGGTCTGAAGTAGCTTAGTCATAACTTTATGATATGGCTGATGGTTATATAGGAGATTTTCTTTTCCTTGAAGATACTCCTATTATCAGTATGTTAAGGTGGCTAATTAGTACTGTCATTTCTGACAATATATGATAAAATATTGTCCCCTGAATATAAGTTGAATAACGTATAATGAGTGGATTAATTAATAACAATGGCTGTCTTTTCCTACTTACAATACAGTAAGTCCCCTACATACAAACCTTCAAGTTGCGAACTTTCAAAGATGTGAACGTGCATTCGCATGTCTAATCATGTAAGTTAGTTCACGTGTCTGATATATATTGTCATGTGCATGCATCCTCTACAAGTAGTTGTGCTTTTGTGTACTTTACAGTAGTATATAGAGTACAGTAGTATGGTATCTTTATTTCAAGCCCAGGATGTCCAGAAGCAAGCATGAATCAACGGTGATATAGCTGGTACTGCTGAGAAGCACCAAGCGATAACAATGGAAACAAAAGTGAAAATAACTGAGTGGAGCGAGGTGAAAAATTGGTAGATGTCGCTTGTTCTTATGACATTGAACTCCTTGTTGTGCAACACAAGGAGCTTACTAATGAAGACCTGATGGAATTGGAGGCCCAGAGAAAAGACGAAGAGAGACAAGAGGAAGAAAAAGTAACTGAAGAACTGAAGAAATGCACTATGCAGGAAATAGCAAGGGGATTTTCTTTATTTGAGGAGGCACTGTTAGGGTTTTGAGGCACAGGAGCTGAACATAGAACAGTGCATGAAGGTTGCAGCAGCCATTCAGAATGCAATCCAGTGCTACTGTGTCATCTATGATGAGAAAAAAAGAGCTACTACCCATACATCACTGGATCATTTTTTCAGGAGGGTAAATAGAATTGAATCCCGCAAGGAACCAGAACCTGTGCCTCAGTGTCAGGCATGAGTGAAATTGCAGCTTGCCCTCCATTTCCTATTGCTGACGATCCTTCAGCTCTACCATCTCCAACGCCCTCTCCCTCCTCCAGTCAGTAACTCTTCTTGCCTGTACACTCGGTGCCAGCCCCTGTATGTCAGCTGTTGTACTGTACTATAAGATTTAAAATGTTTTATTTTGTGTGTTTGTTTTTAATGTATTATTTGTGTGAAAAGTATTATAAACCTATTATAGTGCAGTACTTTATAGCCGACTGTGTTAGTTGGGTACCTAGGCTGACTTTGTTGGACTTTTGAACAAACTGGACTTACGAACATGTTCTTGGAACAGAGCTCTTTTGTATGTAGGGGACTTACTATATAAGGCTGTCCAATTAAACAACAGAAGCATAAATGCATAAAAACAATAAAAATTACTTTGAATTCATTTTTATAAAGTTTTATTAAAAGAAAAACAAACCTGTGTTTTATCTTATGGGATGAGACAATTCTACACCTGTGTGGATATTAGTTCTTCACTCACTTGTGAGTCGATGTCTTATGGGTATAGATCCAGGAAGCCTGCAAAATAGGATTCCTCCACCCCAGATGGGGAAATAGACACTTGGAGAGAGCAGTGCAGATCTAAAGAATAAAGCTAAAGGATCATAAGATAGGCAAACCTAATATTAATACATGTTTTTAACTCAAGCCTGCCAGGTGAAACAGACATCCAAAAATGACTCCAGAGGAGAAAACTTAAACAGACTAATAACAGTGGAAGAAATTGGAAAAGTTATGAAAGAAAGAAAGAGAAAGGAAGGAGGGAAGGGGAAGGGAAAGAGGAAGGAAAGGAAGGCCCAGATTGTTTCACAGTGGTTTTACAAGCAGCCTGATTCCAAGGCACTTGGCATCTCTCAGTAGAGCATGTAAGTACTTTCATAATGTAGCTGTCTTAGGAACTGCCAAACTTAGAAATGTTTCCCCTCTCTGGGTCAGGCCTAATATTAATCCTTACACTGTAGTGAGGTAAAAAGTTTCAGAATACCAGGGGACAAGTTTTAACGTCCTTTTATTCCTCATCCTATAGAGTGCTAAGCAGCATTTGGCTCAGTTGGTCAGTGGAAGATATGGACGATTTTGACCTCTGCCATAGCCAAGCTGTATGGGTACCACTGGGTGACTGTTTAGGTGGGGAGAAATGTGTTCTGACCCCTTTAATCATCTCCGTCAGGGAAAACTTGTAAGACTGCAATGGTATCTGATCATAAACGTTTTCAATCGAGGGCAAGTTTACCTTCTCTAACAGAATCATAGATAGCAAGTCAGCTTGATCTCCAAACAAGGAGACTTTGGGAAGAGATTCTACTGATTGTACATTTCCTGATTTCTTCTGGAATAGGGTCATGGATATCTTACTATAGTATCTTTAAGAAACAAGAGGCATTTTAAAACTTACCTCCTTCTCGAGAAAGAAGAAATATATAATGTCACAGTGTCAGAGGGCCTTGGGATTTTCCCAAGGGTCTCCCATAACACTGACCCTGGCCTCCTCCTCAATCCCTATTGCCTTCTCCATTTCCTCTCTATATTATGCTCCTGCAGAACATACACTCACCAATTCCTACAAATGTGGCATGGTTTTCTGTGTCTTAGTCTTTTTTTAAAAAATAAATTTATTTATTTATTTTTGACTGCGTTGGGTCTTTGTTGCTGCACGCGGGCTTTCTCTAGTTGTGAGCGGGGGCTACTCTTCGTTGTGGTGCACGGGCTTCACATTGCGGTGGCTTCTCTTGTTGCAGAGCATGGGCTCTAGGTGCACGGGCTTCAGTAGTTGTGGCACGTGGGCTCAGTAGTTGTGGCTTGCGGGCTCTAGAGCGCAGGCTCAGTAGTTGTGGTGCATAGTCTTTGTTGCTCCGTGGCATGTGGGATGTTCCCGGACCAGAGCTTGAACCCATGTCCCCTGCATTGGCAGGTGGATTCTTAACCACTGCGCCAACCAGGGAAGCTCACTGTTTCTTAGTCTTGAGCTAACAATTGCTGCCTCCTTATCCACATTGTCAATCTTCTAAACCCACCTCAGAGGTCATATCTTCTGGGAAGCCTGCTCTGCCATTCCTTCCAGACAGTTAGTTAAACAAGCCCCTCTCTGTGGTGCCATTGTGTCTTGTACTGTTTCTGTGATTGCACTTTTCACTGTATTATAATTATTTGCCTATCTTATATTGTTTCATGGGCAGGATCTTTGTAGTACTTATTTCTGTTATCTCTAACATCTAGCTGAATGTAGAATGAATTATGGGTATTCAATAATTTGGTTGAATTTAATTAAATATCTTAGCACCTGCTGGTACATAAGCAGGCAAGATAGAAAAGAATTCCCAAAACAGGTCAATGATAGTCTTGTTATTGTTGTAATATTTGAGCATGTCATACATTAATCTGAATGAAACTAATACAAAAGCATTTATTTTTATTAGGCAAGTATTACATAGGAAGGAAAAATAAAAGATGACTCTTTGTTAAGCCTACTCTGACTATAGTATTTACCATATTTCAGGTGTGGTATGAGGTACCTGACACGCTGATCCTATTGAATTTTCAGTATAATCTTGTCAGAGAAATGGTATGGGACTCAATTTATAAAGGTAGAAACAGCATCAGAGAAAGATGTGTTCAAGGTTACTTTGGAACTTTGTCAAACCTGTCATTATTTGCCTTTTATCCTCATGTTTAGGGCTTTGCTCTGTTCATGTCATAATTTTGAAAGCAAAAATTTGTATACATTAGGACAAGTTTAACTTGGAATATATACTTCAAAAGAATATATAACATGATTATGAATTTTAAAATTTTGGATAAGCTAATTTTAGCTTTTATCTATATGTGTATACTTGGATAAAATAGGATCATATAATGTATCCTGTGACATGTGCTTTTTACCTAACAGTATATTGTGAATATATATCCATGTCAATGAGATATATTCTACTGCTTCATTATTAAAATTTTTGGATTCCTTTATTCAGTGTATCCCCCACTACCAAACATTTAATTTTTATTTGTTATTAAAAACATTATTATAACAACCTTAATGGTTCATGCTTTGTGTACATATTGTGCAAATAATCACTTCTTTGTTTGGGCTACATTCCTAAAAGGAGAATTGTGGTTTTGGTGTACTCTAAACCTTTCATATTCTATATTACATATCTGTGGCTGCTATGGATCATAAATTCCTCAAGGAATGATGCTTTCTTAATCCTTTATCTCAGCTATGCATTTGTTTTTAAAATGATTACATTTCTCTCCAGTATCTTTTGTCCTAGATATTTAGCAGCTTATAGAAAAATGCATGGGTAGCAAAAAAATTAAGGAGCTTGGTTTTATTTCAGAAACGGTATTAAGTAGATATTTGTTTTTTTGTCATAGATCTGTTCATCTGGCCTAGCTTTGTTTTTCTTGTTTTTTTTTTTTTCCATTGAAGTCTTTAAATGTGATTTTTCCTGTTGAAAAATAAAATTCAGTTTAAAAGAAAACAAGCAAAGAGGAAAACAAAATAGAGTGAACACTTTTCACTCGCCAGAAGAGTTACATGTGTTCAGTGGATGGTTATGGAATGAATCAATTAGTAAACCAATTGATCACTGAATGAAACAGGAGAAAATCTGTCCCTATCTTTCCATTCTCTGGATGCTTTCCTGTTCTCCTCCTGCTTTAGAAGGCGTCAAAGACCAATCGGAGGGCTTCCCTGGTGGCGCAGTGGTTGAGAGTCCACCTGCCGATGTAGGGGACACAGGTTCGTGCCCCGGTCCGGGAAGATCCCACATGCCGCGGAGCGGCTAGGCCCGTGAGCCATGGCCGCTGAGCCTGTGCGTCTGGAGCCTGTGCTCCGCAACGGGAGAGGCCACAGCAGTGAGAGGCCCGCGTACCGCAAAAAAAAAAAAAAAAAAAGACCAATTGGAAGGTGGGAAGAATTCCAGGGGAAGAAGATCTCATAAGTTACCTCAGTCTAGTGTCTTGACACCAGTGAAATCTTTACTGTTGGAAGCCGCCTGGTTTTGTGATTTACCGAGTCTTGACAAAGTGGAGACTCCCTGAAGTTATCTTTATCAGCAACATCTTTTGAAAAATAATATTAAGTTTCAGCAGTTAAGTTCTAAAATGCTTGACTTCCTTCTCAGCTTGAACTTCTTGCTCCTCCTCCTTCATATCTTTTAAAACAAATTTCCTGTCAAGTTAGTGTTTACTTTATATTCACTTTTAACAAGTATATAGGCCTGTGACTAATCCAGAGAGAATTATAATGCCAATCCTATTGACAAAATCGAAATACTGAAATGGAAAAGCATACATTTCCACTCTCTTTCCCAATAATATTAACCTGTCATTTCAGTGCTGTATCAAAATTCCCTTGGCTTCTCTTCTGAAATCAAATTTGCCCAAAGCCCTGAGAAATCACATTTTCATAAGCAACTTAGTCAGGGTATATCCACAAGGCCCTGGAGTGAGATTACCACATTGCCCCCCATTAAAAACTTCTCTTATGTGATATTAAGAACTTTGAAAACTGACTTGTGCTTCCCTACTAAACTCATCCTCAGGATTTAGGGGGAATTCTTAATTAGCTTCTTATGCTCTAGTTAATGTGCTAACCGGTTGAGTTTCCATTTCAAAGGCAACTTGATGGAAATGTGCATGTTTCTCATTTAAGAAATATAACACTCATATCGGCACAATAATTTTGCATGAAACTCAGCATCATGGAAACATGATGCTGAGTTTCATGCAAATATCATCTCACAACAACTGTGAGAGCTATAAACATGAAGATTAATTTGCAGTAGAGGAAGAAAGCCATTTGTACCTTGTTACCTAATTTTAATTTTAATAGGCAGACAACTACAATAGTCACATGCTAGAAGGAAACATTGACTGAAAAGAGCCAAAGAAGATATTACCAGATAATTACCATATAACTTAAAATGCACGTTCCATTGTTTACATACAGTGCTTTTTTTTTAAAAATCAGTACATCATAGAACATTCAGAGGTTAGAGCAGAAATGCAATATCAAATGCAAAGTAAAATTATAAATCTCTGGATAATGAACTTTTTCTTTTCCATTATACAGCAGTTAGTCAAGGAAAACAGCCCTTGATGATCAAGACAAATGCAATGCCACTAAATATTACATCAAATGCAAAAATACATATGTTTTACATAATATCGTACCTTGCAGAGCTGTGTACCATGCATGAAAAAGCTATGAGATGGAGGGCCTGAGAAGCAGAAAGAATGAAGGCAGCACATCAGAGAGACAAGAGAGAGAGAAAGGCACAGTAAAAGCATTTTAGAACTTGTGATTAACAAGGGCATCAATAAATATCTGGAAGTCAATGTAAGACCATTTAAAAAGGTTTTAAATGCTCCTGGCAATTGATGGACCAATTACCAGCAAAAATCTTCTGAACACACAGGAAGAGTTCTGTTGCCTAAACAAACCTAAAAGCAAACTAAAAATGAATGTCCTTGGTTTCCTGTGGTGAGTTCTGCCTAATGCATCAGGAGAAACATGTAGCTACCTGCCACATTATATGAACAATACGTGCATACGTGCACACACCCTCCATATATCACATTTAATCATAATGGAATTCTAGATGCCTAAACCTGGATCTCCAAAGAAGCAGTGGATAAAAAAACAACTTTTGTTTTACCAGAAAGGCCTCTGCAGATAAATGATGTGAGAACTTTGACTAAAAATACCTGTTGATTGATTTGCATATATTGAAGAATCCTTGCATTCCTGGGATAAACCCCACTTGATCATGGTGTAAGATCCTTTTAATGTGCTGTGGATTTTGTTTGATAGTATTTTGTTGAGAATTTTTGCATCTATGTTCATCAGTGATACTGGCCTGTAGTTTTCTTTCTTTGTGACATCTTTGTTTGGTTCTGGTATCAGGATGATGGTGGCCTCATAGAATGAGTTTGGGAGTGTTCCTCCCTCTGCTATATTTTGGAAGAGTTTGAGAAGGATAGGTGTTAGCTCTTCTCTAAATGTTTGATAGAATTCGCCTGTGGAGAAAAGGGAAGCCTCTTGCACTGTTGGTGGGAATGTAAATTGATACAGCCACTTTGGAGAACAGTATGGAGGTTCCTTAAAAAACTAAAAATAGAACTACCATAGGACCCAGCATTCCCACTACTGGGCATATACCCAGAGAAAACCATAATTCAAAAAGATACATGCACCTCAATGTTCATTGCAGCACTATTTACAATAGCCAGGTCATGGAAGCAACCTAAATGTCCATCAACAGATGAATGGATAAATAAGATGTGGCACATATATACAATGGAATATTACTCTGCCATAAAAAGAAATGAAATTGAGTTATTTGTAGTGAGGTGGCTGGATCTAGAGTCTGTCATACAGAGTGAAGTAAGTCAGAAAGAGAAAAACAAATACCGTATGCTAACACATATATATGGAATCTAAAAAAAAAAATGGTTTTGATGAAACTAGGGGCAGGACAGGAATAAAGATGCAGACCTAGAGAATGGACTTGAGGACTTGAGGGGGAAGGGTAAGCTGGGATGAAGTGAGACAGTGGCATGGACATATATACACTACCAAATGTAAAATAGATAGCTAGTGGGAAGCAGCTGCATCGCATGGGGAGAACAGCTCGGTGCTTTGTGACCACCTAGAGGGGTGGGATAGGCAGGGTGGGAGGGAGATGCAAGAGGGAGGGGATATGGGGATATATGTGTGCATATAGCTGATCCACTCTGTTATACAGCAGAAACTAACACAACATTGTAAAGCAATTATACTCAAATAAAGATGTTAAAAAGAAAAGAAAAGCACCTGTTGAGGACAGAATTGATTTTTAACTTATTTTAGGAAGCGAGCAGCAGATAGCACATAAGGAGAGTATTTCAGTCTTAGCTTGAATGTTTCGCCTTATTTTAATATGTGTTTATATTAATTGTGTGCATATTATATAAATATATATAACTCCACTTACCATGGTATAGTAGGGTTTATATGTTATAATTGATATGTTAATTTAAATATTGTTATACAGTAATATATAGAAGAAAAATAGGCAACAACAGTTTTAAAATACTCTTTTATTCAACAACTCAACAAAAAATAGTTTTATAATTGGACAACAAAAAATAGATTGCCCAAATCACATGCATGTTTAGATACTTATGTGGGAAAAGAAGAAAGATTAAGGGTACACATATCAAATAACCTGTCAGGATTTGTATAATTTTCAGGGTCTATGTTAAACAAATTTATTTTTATCTCTACTTTTGGGGGATTTAATATGGGTTTTACTTTTTTGGTCAATAAATGGATGGTGTTTTATATAGTGTAAGTCATATTCTCTTGTCAGCTATAAGGAGGGTAAAGAAAAATGTACACTTCAAAACAATGCTTTGAATAAAAAGACAACTTTGAACATATGTAAACAGTAGGATTTTTTTTCACCACTGTGCTTTATGAAAGTTGTATTTTAAAGAGATGTTAGTTTTTTCATTTTTGCTTAGTTTTACTAAAAGTTTATCAAATATAAATTTGTTTTAAGTGCTGTCACTTTTTTTTTTTTTGCGGTACGCGGGCCTCTGTTGTGGCCTCTCCGGTTGTGGAGCACAGGCTCCGGAGGCGCAGGCTCAGCGGCCATGGCTCACGGGCCCAGCCGCTCCGCGGCATGTGGGATCTTCCCGGACTGGGGCACGAACCCGCGTCCCCTGCATCGGCAGGCGGACTCTCAACCACTGCGCCACCAGGGAAGCCCCAGTGCTGTCACTTTTTATGCAGACCTGTTTTTCTCAACCATCCTTCCCATAAGTACATACCATGTTTACACTGTCTTCAGTCACATGAAATCCATGTTGCTCCAGAGTTCCACACCATTCAAGAGTAACCCCTGAATAACCTGCATCTTTGAGTAGTGTGAACTGTACAATACACCTTTCTCTCTGAGTGGTTTTGAAAGCATCTGAAACAAGAGTGCTTGTATTTTCTACCCTGGGTTTGATTGTTGTGTCAGGCTGTGAATGATGTGTCTTCAAAGAGATCTTTTTTAAAAGCAGAATGCATACTTACTCACCAAGGGTGTGTTTAAACAGAAACAGTAGCTTTGGCCTAGCCCATGCCACATAGTATTGCAAATCTATTCCAGAATAAAGGTGAAAGTATCACTGAAAGGACTTAAAACTATTCTAGTGTATTATTTTACCATTAAGTGATGACTTCTTTAGACTCTACCCTCTCCTGCTGTTAAGATGAACTACCATCATGCTATCTATTTTACTTGTTTCTGTATTCTCTGTACAGGAATATTTAGTTATAATTATAATACTTTGCTTTATGCAATAAAATAAAAAATAGAAAATAAAAACAAACTAATATTCAGTCTCATAATCTTTTCCCAAAAGACTAAGAGGTAAAAGGTAAAATTTTGCAGAGGATTTTCAAAAAGACACGCATTTTGTTTAAATAGCATATTAATCCTACAGATGAAAACCGTGTGAGAGGAAAAAGGTAGAATCTATCATTTGTGGTCAGGGAAGTCTTCCTGAAACTGGTGGCCTTTGTTCTAGACCTTGCTTTCATAAAGTTTGAACAATAGCAAAGCTGTAAGTACACTTACACCTTACATAGGGTGTACTTACACAGGGTGTAGTTTTCTCTTTATTCATGCCCAACTCTTTTCCCTGAATCTCTAGAACCAAATAGGTAGCTATGATGGTTAATCTTATGTGTCAGCTTGACGGGGTCACAAGTGCCCAGATATTTGGTCAAACATTATTCTGGGTGTTTCTGTGAGGATGTTTTTGGGCGAGATTAACACTTAAATTGGTGGATTGAGTAAAGATTGCCTTCCCTAATGTGAGCAAGTCTCATCTAATCGGTTGAAGGCCTGAATAGAACGAAGAGGCTGCCCTCCTCTGACTAAGAGAGAGTCTTTTCTGCCTGCTGTCTTCAAACTGGGACACAGGCTTCTTCCTGCTTTCAAGCTAAACTGAAACATTGGCTCTTTCTGGGTACTGTGCCTGTGGCCTTTAGACTGGAACTATATCATCAGTTCTCCTGGTTCCCAGGCCTTTGAACTCAGATTGGAGCTACAGCATCAGCATTCTTGTGTTTCTAGATTACTGATTTACTCTGCAGATCTTGAGACTTGTCAGTCTCTTAATTATGTGAGCTAATTCCTTATAATAAATCACTTTATATATACATACATGCTATTGGTCCTATTTTCTCTAGAAAGACCTAATACAATAGCCAAGCAATTTCACTTCATCCTTATTATCTTCCATACCTGAGGACTTTGTATAGGCCAGTTAACCTCTGATATGCAGTGAGGAAGGTAATTACAGCAGGATGTCAAATTCCTTCTTTCCAAATCTCTGATTTGATCAGTCTTTTATCCTTTTTTCAAGGATCTATGTGTAGAAAGAGGAAATACTGTTCGCATTTTGCTATTCCTTTGTGTATGTGTAAAAGATTCTTAGTTCCATTATGAATCTATATAATAATCTTATGCATACATTCATTATACAATGTTTTGAACATCTGCTATGTTCTAGGCATCCAATACACAGGTAAATAAAACAAAACAATGTGGCAGTTTCTAGGGGTAACATGTTTATTGAGAACCGATATAAAAGATAAAAGCTTAGTGTGATTAATCAACAATTGAAAGCTAAAGATGAAACCCAGACGGCTTCTTTAGTATCAAGAACTGTGAGGAGTCTGAGGTTTTACCCTAATTGTTTGTTTTTTGTAAATTTTACTTTATATTGGAGTATAGTTGATTAAAAAGTTGTGTTAGTTTCAGGTGTTTTACAAAGTGACTCAGTTATACATATGCATGTATCTATTCTTTTTCAAATTCTTTTCCCATTTAGGTTATTATGGAATATTGAGCAGAGTTCCCTGTGCTATACAGTAAGTCCTTGTTGGTTATCTATTTTAAGTATAGTAGTCCATATATGTCAATCCCAAACTCCCAATTTATCTATTCCCCAACCTTTCCCCTTGGTAACCATAAGTTTGTTTGCTGTGAGTCTGTTTCTATTTTGTAAATAAGTGCATTTGTATCATTTTTCTTTTTAGATTCTGCATATAGGTGATATCATATGATGACTGTCTTTCTCTGTATGACTTCACTTAGTATGATAATCCCCAGGTCCATCCACGTTGCTGCAAATGGCATTATTTCATTTTCAATGGCTTAGTTATATTCCATTGTGTGTGTGTGTCTGTGTGTGTGTGTCTATATATATATATATATATACACCACATTTTCTTTACCCATTCATCTGTCGACAGACATTTAGGTTGCTTCTGTGTCATGGCTATTGTTAACAGTGCTGCAATGCACTTTGGGGTGCATGTATCCTTTCAAACCATGATTTTCACTGGATATATGAACAGGAGTGGGATTGCTGGATCATATGGTAGCTCTATTTTTTAGTTCTTTAAGGAAACTCCATAGTGTTCTCGATAGTGGCTGTACCAACTTACATTCCCACCAACAGTGTAAGAGGGTTCCATTTTCTCCACACCCTCTCCAGCATTTATTGTTTGTAGATTTTTTGATAACAAGCATGCTGACTGGTGTGAGGTGATATCTCATTGCAGTTTGATTTGCATTTCTCTAATAATTAGTGATGTTGAGCAGGTTTTCATGTGCCTTCTGGCCATCTGTATGTCTTCTTTGGAGAAATGTCTATTTAGGTCTTCTGCCCACTTCTTGATTGGGTTGTTTTTTTGATATTGAGCTGCATGAGCTGTTTGTATATTTTGGAGATTAATCCCTGGTTGGTCACATCATTTGCAAACGTTTTGTGCTATTCTGTGGGCTGTCTTTTCATTTTGTTTATGGTTTCCTTTGCTGTGCAAAAGCCTGTGAGTTTAATTAGGTCACATTTGTTTATTTTGTTTTTATTTCCATTACTCTAGAAGGCAAATCAAAAAAGATCTTGCTGTGATTTATGTCAAAGCGTGTTCTGCCTATGTTTTCCTCTAGGAGTTTTATAGTATCCAGTTTTACATTTAGGTGTTTAATTCATTGTGAGTTTATTTTTTTATGTGGTGTTAGGGAACGTTCTAATTTCATTCTTTTACATGTAGCTGTCCAGTTTTCCCAGCACCTTTTATTGAAGAGACTGTCTTTTCTCCTTTCTCATAAATTAATTGACCATAGGTGTGTGGGTTTATTTCTGGGCTTTCTATCCTGTTCCATTGATCTATATTTCTGTTTTTGTGCCAGTCCCACACTGTTTTTTTTTTTTGTTTGTTTGTTTGTTTGCTGTACGCAGGCCTCTCACTGTTGTGGCCTCTCCCGTTGTGGAGCACAGGCTTCAGATGCACAGGCTCAGCGGCCATGGTTCACGGGCCCAGCCGCTCCGTGGCATGTGGGATATTCCCGGACCGGGGCACGAACCCGTGTCCCCTGCATCGGCAGGTGGACTCTCAACCACTGCACCACCAGGGAAGCCCCCCCCACACTGTTTTGATGACTGTAGCTTTGAAGTACAGTCTGAAATCAGGAAGCCTGATTCCTCCAGCTTTCTTTTTCTTTCTCAGGATTGCTTTGGCTGTTCAGAGTCTTGTGTTTCCATACAAATTGTAAAATTTTCTGTTCTAGTTCTGTTAAAATTGCCATTGGTAATTTGATATGGATTGCATTGAATCTGTAGATTGCCTTAGGTGGTATAGTCATTTTGACAATATTGATTCTTCCAGTCCAAGAACATGGTATACTTTTCCATCTGTTTGTGGCATCTTCAATTTCTTTCATCAGTATTTTATGGTTTTCAGAGTACAGGTCTTTGCCTCCTTAGGTAGTTTTATTCCTAGGTATTTTATTCTTTTGATGCGATGGTAAATGGGATTGTTTATTTACTTTCTCTTTCAGATCTTTCCTTGTTAGTGTATGGAAATGCAACAGATTTCTGTGTATTAATTTTATGTCTTGCAACTTTAACTGAATTCATTGATGAGCTCTAGTAGTTTTCTGGTAGTGTTTTTAGGATTTTCTATGTATAACATCCTGTCATCTGTAAACAGGGACATTTTACTTCTTCTCTTCCAATTTGGATTCCCTTTATTAGTTTTTCTTCTTAGATTACCATGGCTAGGACTTCCAAAACTATGTTGAATAAAAAGTGGACATCCTTGTTTTGTTCCTTGTCTTAGAGGAAATGCTTTCAGCTTTTCAATTTTGAGTTTGATGCTAGTTGTAAGTTTGTCACTTATAGCCTTTATTGTGTTGAGGTATGTTTCCTCTGTGTCCACTTTCTGGAAAGTTTTTATCATAAATCAGTGTTTAATTTTATTGAAAGCTTTTTCTGCTTCTATTGAGATGATCATATGGTGTTTATTCTTCAGTTTGTTAATGTGGTGTATCACACTGATTGATTTGCATATATTGAAAAATCCTTGCATCCCTGGGATAAATCCCACTTGATCATGGATGTTTGAGCCTTTTACTATCTTGTTGTATTCAGTTTGCTAGTATTTTGTTGAGGATTTTTGTGTCTGTGTTCATCACTGATATTAGCCTGTAATTTTCTTTTTTTGTAGTATCTTTGTCTGGTTTTGGTATCAGGGTGATGGTGGCCTCATAGAATGAGTTAGGGAGTGTTCCATCCTCTGTAATTTTTTGGAATAGTTTGAGAAGGATAGGTGTTAACTCTTCTCTAAATGTTTGATTGACTTCACCTCTGAAGCCAGCTGATCCTGTACTTTTGTTTGTTGGGAGTTTTTAAATCACACTTTCAATTTCATTCCTTGTAATTGGTCTGTTCATATTTTCTATTTCTTCCTTATTCAGTCTCAGGAGATTGTACTTTTCTATGAATTTGTCCACTTCTTCTAGGCTGTCCCTTTTATTGGCATATAGTTGTTTGTAGTAGTCTCTTATGATCCTTTGAATCCTGTGTGGTGTCTGTTTTAACTTCTTTTTCATTTCTAATTTTATTGATTGTAGCCCTCTTGATGAGTCTGGTTAAAGGTTTATCAATTTTGTCCATATTTTCAAAAACCAGTTTTTAGTTTCATTGATTTTTGTTTCCTTCATCTCTATTTTATTTATTTTTGCTCTGATCTTTATGATTTTTTTCCTTCTACTAACTTCGGATTTTGTTTGTTCTTGTTTCTGTAGTTGCTTTAGGTGTAAGGTTAGGTTATTTATTTGAGATTTGTCTTGTTTCTTAGGGTACGATTGTATTGCTATAAACTTCCCTCTTAAGAATGTTTTTGCTGCATCCCATAGGTTTTGGATTACCATGTTTTCATTTTCATTTATCTCTAGGTATTTTTCAACTTCCTCTTTGATTTCTTCAGCAATCCATTTGCTGTTTGGTATCATATTGCCTAGCCTCCACGTTTTTGTGTTTTTTACACTTTTTTTCTTTCTAGTTGATTTCTAATCTCATATCATTGTGGTTGGAAAAGATGCTTGATATGATTTAAATGTTCTTAAATTTACTTTGTGGACCAGCATGTGATCAATCTGGGAGACTATTCCATGTGCACTTGAGAAGAATGTGTATTCTGCTGCTTTTGGATGGAATGCTCTATAAATATCAATTAAGTCCATCTGGTCTACTGTGTTAAGGCCTGTGTTTCCTTATTGATTTTCTGTCTGGATAATCTGTCCATTGATAAAAGTGGGGTGTTAAAGTTCCCCACTATTATTATGTTACTGTCAATTTCTCCTTTTATGGCTGTTGGTATTGGCCTCATATATTAATGTGCTCCTATGTTGGGTGCATATATATTTACAATTGTTATATCTCTTTGGATTGATCCCTTGATCATTATGTAGTGTCCTTCTTTGTCTTTTGTAACGGTCTTTAAAGTCTATTTTGTCTGATATGAGTAATGCTACCCCATCTGTCTTTTGATTTCCATTTGCATGGAATCCCTTTTTCCATCACCTTACTTTCAGTCTGTATGTGTCCCTAGATCTGAAGTGGGTCTCTTGTAGACAACATATATATGGCCTGTTTTTTTAATCCATTCAGCCAGTCTTTGTCTTTTGGTTGGAGCATTTAATCCATTTACATTAAGGTAATTATAGATATGTATATTTTTTATTGTCATTTGGATTTGTTTCTTTAGTTCTTTTTCTCCCTTTACTCTTTTGTTCTCTTCTCTTGTGATTTGATGACTAATTTTAGTGTTTTGTTTAGGTTCTTTTTTCTTTTGTGTATCTATTGTGGATTTTTGGTTTGTGTTTCCCATGAGGTTTTGATATAGCAGTCTATATATAAACAAAATTGTTTTAAATTGCTGGTCTTTTAATTTCAAATGCATTTCCAATATCCTGCATTTGTACTCTCTTCACAATTGCTGGTTTTGATATCATATTTGTGTATGGGTGATTTCCTACCTTTATGGTATGTTTGCCTTTACCAGTGAGCTTTTCCATTTGTCATGTTCTTGTTTCTAGTTGTGGCCTTTTATTTTCCACCTAGAGAAATTCCTTTACAACTTGTTGCAAAGCTTCTCTTGTTGTGCTAAATTCTCTTAGCTTTTCCTTGTCTGTTAAGCTTTTGATTTTCCCTCAAATCTGAATGAGAGCCTTGCTGGGTGGAGTATTCTTGGTTGTAGGTTTTTCCCTTTCATCACTTTAAATATTTCATGCTGCTCCATTATGGCTGGCAGTTTCTTCTGAATAATCAAGGGGTGTCAAGTGGTGTGTTTAGTGGGCAGCTGTGGGCTCAGGAAGACTTAGGCAGCCTGTCTGATGGTTGGGGCTGTGTTCCAACCCTATTTGTTGTTTGGCCTGAGGTGTCCCAGCACTGGAGTCTACAGGCTGTTGGGTGGGACAGGTCTTGATGAGAAAATAGCAGCCTCCAGGAGGGCTCACAATAATGAGTACTCCCCAGAACTACCACTTCCAGTGCCTTTGTCCTCACAGTGAGCCACAGCCCTTCCCCACCTCCACAGGAGACCCTCCAATACTAGCAGGTAGGTCTGGACTAAGTTCTTATGAGGTCACTGCTTTTTTCCCTGGGCCATGGTGCACATGAGACCTTGTATGCACCCTCCAAGAATGAAGTTTCTGTTTCCTCCATTCCTGTGGAATTCCTGCGATCAAATCCCACTGGCCTTCAATGCTGGATTCTCTTGGGGCTCTCCTCCCAATGCCAGACCCCCAGACTGGGGAGCCTGACATGGGGCTCAGAACTTTCACTCCTGTGGGAGAACTTTTGTGATATAATTCTTTTCCAGCTATACAAACATCACCATAGTCTGGAACAAAGTGTAGTCATTAATTTACTCTCAAAACATGCATGTGAGCGACCCATGGAGAATTGTTTGCCAACATTAGTAGCATATAAAGGGAATCAAATCTCTAAAGCCAAAGGGAAGAAACTGCTGAATATCAAGTCTAGGACTTACTTACAAGGGAGAAGTTTGTTTTCTCAAGTTGGATAAGCCTGTTATGTCAACATCAATAGCTTAATTGGGAAAGTGTTGGACCCTGAGATATAGGATTGGAATATTGATTGATATATTTGAAAATCTGAATCCTCTGGGCTCACAGACATGACCCACTCCTCTCTTTTAAAGACTGGTGTTCTCTCCTTTCTTAATAATGATGCAGAGCCTTCTAATTTGAAAAGTATCAATATATCCATTTCAAGATATATTCCCACTTCCCCTCCTGACCACTAGATCATTGGTTGGATTAGGTCACTCAATCTAGCCAGGCAAGTTTTTGTCTTGCTTAGAGAGGAAAAGGATTATACCTGAATGAGCCTCAGTATCTAGTCAACATTGTAAAAATCACACAGAGTTGAATAACTGGAAGGACTTGAGACACCACAAGATATATTCACATAATAATGGTAAAAGATACAGGATAGCAAGAGAAAGAAAACCCAGGCAAATAACAGAGATCTGAGACTTCCAGCTATAGCTGCCTGGGCCCTTCCTCAGTCATATAAGATTGGCATCACCTTCAGATTATGAACTTCCAAGATACACATGAGGTATTTTGGTTTCAGGGGTGCAAAGGCAGCTGATGAGCTCCCTGAGGAGTCATTTATACTCTGTGTATAGCTAAAAATAGGCCATATAAAATCTAGGTGGTACATTTTATTCCTCTCTTGACCAAGAGTTAGTATCATGGCTCCAGATACTCCTGAGGATAAGCATAGGACTACCATAGATTAACTGCAAGTTAAGTCTACCCTTACAGAGTTCACCTCTTCCTCGTGACCCCAGGTCAAATATTCTTAATTACAAAAGTTCATCATTTTTTAATTTTGCATCTTTTACAACATTCTTAAAATCACATGTAAGTATTAGTAAGATATATGACTTTAAAGCAGAGTTGTGTAAATTATGGACTACTGACCACATCTGATCCACAGGCATGTTTTTGCATAGCCCTGGATATGATATGTTTTTTAGTATTTTTAAAGGGTTGTAAAAACAAAAATGTTAAAATGAATGACCACAAAAGTCTAAAATATTTACTATGTGGCTTTATAAAGAAAAACTTTGCCAACCTTTGGTTTAATGTCACATTTCAGTCTACCAAATATTTCAACATACATTGTTAATAATCATTCAAAAGGTGGGAACCTCTATCTCCTTTTGCTAGTGAAATTTGAATTCTATGAAGGGCATCAACAAATTGTTTGAAAATTTTTAAGCTAGCATGATAGATAAGATTGATTTGATTGATTATAGCAAACATATACTAATTATCAAATGCATTCAGAAATTGAATTAAAACCCCTAAAGATCTTCTGTAGTTGATAAGCAAGAGAAAGAATCATATTTTATTAGTAATCAATTCATTGTTATGGTTCTTTTATAATTTAAGAATTGGCAGGGCAACTAGACCACCTAATTTCTATTAGTTATCCATTAAGTTTTTAGTAGCTCTACCTTCCACTTCATTTCCAAACCATTTTAAATTAACTATCTGTACATTTTTACTCAGTTGTTATGACATTTCCCCCATTTCTTTTATGGCCTTCTCTCTTTTGAATGATCCTAATATGTTTCTACTCTTCAATCTTATTTGAGGGAGATGAACTAACAGGTCTGCTATAGCCTTACTTATTACACCCTGCTCTTCTACCAATAGGAGAATCCTACTCTTGCACCTGTTGGAGCCCATCAAAGCACCAATCATCACTCAGGTCAATGGCATAAAATTAGAGGACACTTTATTATCACCAAATGTCCAATCCAAAGTTGATTGCATTCTCAACATTTCAGCAACCTCAGAAGTAATGTGTCATTGATTATCTAACAGTGAAGTTAGACAATTCTCCCTTTCAAGGTATGCCTTATGTACCCTCACTTTTATCCAGCTCAACATATTGGGAGTTTATCCACATTTTTGCAAAAGTTGCAACTAATGAGGATCATGAATAGGACAAACATGTCCTTCCATTTTGCAGCATCTAATGCAAGGAAAATAACTCCCTGTTGCCAAAATATAAAATCCATTTTCACATTGACTTCCCAGAAATCTATTCATATTAGTCTACAAAGTGACTTAAATCTTTAATTAAACAGATTTCAGTTTCATTTTTCTCTTGATTCCTCCCTTCAGCAATATATATAGACTTTTTTAGTGATTATTGGTCAGGATGAGGGGCATTCAGATCAAAACACAAATCTGTGCAACCCTTTTTTGCATCACATCTTTCCCCATTATAAAGAGTCATCAGCCAAAACTCAGAAGCCCTAGGGGCCTCAGCCTCTTTTTCAGTTATTTTCATTTTCATGAAAGAGGACAAAAGAATTCAAAGTATAAAAGTATTGCCTGAATTCCAATCAGTCTGAATGTCCTCTGTAGTCCATTGAATTCTTCCCCACACTGTGATTCTACCTACATTCTTATTTTTCCTTCCATCACTGGTCTTAGCAGTTTAGCAACCTCAAATCAAGGGTGGACTTAGAGCCAGCCTGACTCTTCATTACTGTTTTCCTCATATTTCATTCTCCCAAAGAAATCATTAGTTAATATTTAATCATAAAGTTGGGGTGGTTTGAATTATCACAGTATCACCTGTGAAAAATTGGATAATTGAAGGTATCATAAAACTCCACTGGGTATATTCAAATAAACCTTTACTAAAAAATACCATTAACCATGAGAAAGAATGCACAGATAAACAGGTTGAAAACTTACAGAGGCAATTTTCAGTGTTCTTTTCCTTTTTTTTTTTTTTGATTAAACTTTACTTTGAATAATTGTAGATTCATATGCATTTGTATTAAATTAAACAGAGAGATTCTGTATACTTTGTTTCTCTAAAGGAAACATCTTGAAAAATTATAGAAAACATCATAACCAGGAAGTTGACAAGGATACAATCTACCAATTGTATTGAGATGTTCCCAGTTTTACTTGTACTTATTTATGTATATGTTATTTACTTCTACACAGTTTTATCATGTATAGGTTCATGAATCCACCACCATAGTCAAGATACACTTTCATTAACAAGAGGCTTCCCCTGTGTTACCCTAAGATAATCGCAACCCCTTTTCTCCTGCCCCTTGACTTCCATAATCTTCTATCCATTTCTATGATATCATGTCAAATGTTACATAAATGAAATCACACAATATGCCATATTTTGGGTTTGCTTTTTTCACTCAGTATATATCCTTTGAAATCCATCCAAGTTGCTATGTGAGTCAATAGCTTGATCCTTCTATTGCTGAGTAATATTTCATGGTATGGTTTTTGAATACTGAACTAGCCTTGCACATGTGGAATATATCTCCTTTTGTTTTCAGATATTGTTGGATTTTATTTGCTAATATTTTGTTGAGGATTTCTGTGTCAAAGTTTATGACAGATACTGGTTTGCAGTTTTTTGTTTATTTTTGATCTGGTTTTGGTATCACAGTAATACTGGCCTCACAAAATTAGTTTGGTAGCATGCCTTCCTGTTCTATATTCTGGAGAAATTGTGTAAAATTGGTATTAAGTCTTCTTTAAGTATTTGATATAATTCTCCAGGGAAACTATCTGGGCCTAGCGATTTCTTACATGGGAACTTTTAAAAATTCAATAAATTTAATGGCAATAGGACTATTCAGATTATACATTTTTTTTTGGTTAAGTTTGGTAGCATAAGTATCTTGAGGAGTTGATTCATTACTTCTAAGTTGTTGAATTTATAAACATAAAGTTTAAGTGTTCCCTTATACTTTTAATGGATGCAGGATCTGTAGTGATATACTGTTTCATTCCTGATATTGATGATTTTTGCCTTCTTATTTTTTTGTCAGTCTTACTAGGGTTTTAATCATTTCATTGATTTGGGAGAAAAAAATAACTTTTGTTTCATTGATTTCCTCTGTTCTTATGTTCTGAATTACATTAATTTCCGTTCCTACTTTTATTAATAATTCTACTTGCTTTGAGTTTATTTTGCACTACTGTTTCAAGTTTCTTGAGGTAGAAATATATATTATTGATTTGAGACATTTCCTTATTTTTTAAATATAAACTATCTTGTAACAATGGTAGATGTTTGCAAAATTTTTGAGAAGATATTAGAGAGTTTCCATATATTTTACATCCAGTTTCCCCTATTATTAGCATCTCACATTAGTGTGCTACATTTCTTACGCTTAGTGAACCATTACCTAAGGTCCATACTTTATTAGATTTATTTTTGACTTAGTGTCATTTTTCTGTTCTAGGACCTCATTCAGGACACTACATTACATTTATTTATCATGCGGCATTACATTTAACTGGGCAATATCTCAAAAGTCCCATGTTTTTGATGACCTTGACAGTTTTGAGGAGTACTGGTCAGTTGTCTAATCAGAATGGCTCTCTCATCAGAATTTGCCTGATGACTATCTCATGATTAGAGTTTATGGATTTTTAGGAAGAAAAGCATAGAGGTAAAATGTCATTTTCATCACATCCTATCAAGGTTACATACTATCAACATACTTATAACTATTGATCTACCGTTAAAACCATCTGGACCTGGTGATTTTCAATTTCTTTAATAGACATGGGCCTATTTAGATTATCTATTTTTCCATGTCTGAGTTTTGGTAATTTATGTTTTTCAAAGAATTGGTGCATTTCATCTAATTTATCAAATTTGTGGGCTTAGAGTTGTTCCTATTATTCCTTTACTGTTTATTGTTTATTTATAATGTTCATGCACTCAGTAGTAACAACTTTTCTTCCATTTCTAATATTGGTAATCTGTGTCTTTCCTAGGTTTTTCTTAGTTAATATGGCGAGGTTCATTTATTTTATTGTTCTTTTCAAAGATTCTGCTTTTGACATTGATTTTTCCTATTTCCTCATTTTTCAATTGTATTTATTTTCTAATTTTTATTATTTCTTCTGCTTTATTTAAGTGGAAATTTTCTTCTTTCTCTTGTTTCCTAAGGTGGAAACTTTTAGATTACTGATTTTATATCTTCTTTTCTAATATATGCATTTAATACTATAATTTTCCATCTAAGTGCTGCTATCACCACATCACAAAATACTGATGTTTTGTTATCATTTTACTTAGTTTAAGATATTTTAAATGTTTTCTTAAGACTTTTTTGATCCATTATTTAGAAATATGTTGTTTAATCTCCAAATATTTGAGAGTTTTTAGCTAACTTTCAGGCACTGGCTTCTAATTTAATTCAATTATGTTCTGAAAAAGTACTTTCTATAATTTCTATTTGAAATTTGTTTAGGTGTATGGGGTTTTTTAATTTAATTTTTTTAATTGAAGTATAGTTGTTTAATAATGTATTAGTTGCAGGTGTACAGAAAAGTGTTTCATTTATACACATACATATATCTATTCCTTTTCAGATTCTTTTCCCATATAAGTTATTACAGAGTATTGAACAGAGTTCCCTGTGCTATACAGTGAGTCCTTGATAATTATCTATTTTATACAGAGTAGTACCTATATGTTAATCCCAAACTCCTAATTTATCCCTCCCTCCACATTTCCCCTTTGGTAGTAAT
The DNA here is from genome assembly GCF_005190385.1 of Monodon monoceros. Lineage (NCBI taxonomy): Eukaryota > Metazoa > Chordata > Mammalia > Artiodactyla > Monodontidae > Monodon > Monodon monoceros. The sequence continues at coordinate 50,421,410 of NW_021703767.1, forward strand.
AAGTTTGTTTTCTAACTCTGTGAGTCTGTTTCTGTTTGGTAAATAAATTCATTTATATCAATTTTTAGATTCCACATATGTGATATCATATGATATTTGTCTTTGTCTGGCTTACTTGACATAATATGATAATCTCTAGGTCTATCCATGTTGCTGCAAATGGCATTATTTCATTCCATTTTATGACTGAGTAATATTCCATTGTATAAATGTACCACATCTTCTTTATCTATTCATATGTCAATGGACATTTACATTGCTTCCATGTCTTGGCTATTGTAAATAGTGCTGCTATGAAAATTGGGGTACATGTATCTTTTTAAATTAGAGTTTCCTACAGATTTATGCCCAGGAGTCAGATTGCTGGATCAGGTGGTAACTCTATTTTTCGTTTTTTAAGTATCCTCCAGACTGTTTTCCATAGTGGCTGCATGAACTTACATCCCACCAACATTCTGAGTTCCCTTTCCTCCACACCCACTCCAGCATTTACTGTTTGTAGACTATTTGATGATGGCCATTCTGACCACTGTGAGGTCATAGCTCAACTGTAGTTTTGATTTGCATTTCTCTAATAGACATGTTGAACATCTTTTGATGTGCTTTTTAGCCATCTGTATGTCTTCTCTGGAGAAATGTCTATTTAGATCTTCTGCCCATTGGTTGATTGGGTTGTTTTTTTGATATTGAGCTGCAGGAGGTTTTTGTATATTTTGGAGATTAATCCCTTGTCAGTTACTTCTTTTGAAAATATTTTCTCCCATTCTGTGGGTTGGCTTTTCATTTTGTTTATGGTTTCCTTTGCTGAGCAAAAACTTTTGAGTTTAATTTGGTATCACTTGTTCATTTTTGGTTTTATTTGCATTATACTAGGAGGTGGATCAAAAAAGATGTTGCTTCAATTTATGTCAAAGAGTTTTCTGCCAGTGTTTTCATCTAAAAGATTTATACTATATGGTCTTACAGTTAGGTCTTTAATCCATTTTGAGTCTATTTTTGCATATCATGTTAGGGAACGTTCTAATTTCATTCTTTTACATGTAGCTGTCCAGTTTTCCCAGCACCACTTTTTGAAGAGATTGTCTTTTCTCCATTGTCTATTCTTGACCCCTTTGATGTAGATTAAGTGACCATTAATTAATGTGTGGGGGTTTATTTCTGGGCTTTCTATCCTGCTCCCTTTATCTATATTTCTATTTTGGGGCCAGTACCATACTGTTTTGATTACAGTAGCTGTATAGTATATTCTGAAGTCAGGGAGCCTGATTCTTCCAGGTACATTTTTATTTCTCAAGACTGCTTTGAGTATTCAGGGTCTCTTGTGTTTCCATGCAAATTTTATGATTTTTTGTTCCAGATCTGCAAAAAAAAAAAAAAAAAATACCATTGGTAATTTGATAGGGATTGCATTGAATCTGTATATTACCTTGAGTAGCACCAGCATTTTGACAAAGTTGATACTTCCAGTATAAGAACATGGTGTATCTTTTCATCTGTTTGTGTCACCTATTTCTTTCATCATCATCTTGTAGTTTTCAGAGTACAGGTACTTTGCATCCTTAAGTAGGTTTATTCTTAGGTATTTTATTCTTTTCAATGAGATGGTAAATAGGATTGTTTCCCTAATTTCTCCTTCTGATCTTTCATTGTTAGTGTATACAAATGCAACAGATTTCTTTGTATCAATTTTGTATCCTGCAATTTTACCAAATTCATTGATGAGCACTAGTAGTTTTCTGGTAGCATAATTATCATAGTACACACAGAAAATCCTGTCATCTGCAAAGAGTGACAGTGTTACTTGTTTTCTTATTTAATTTTTTTTTCTTCTCTGATTGCCATGGCTAGGACTTCCAAAACTGTTGAATAAAGTGGGAAGTGTAGACATCTTTGTCTTGTTCCTGATCTTAAAGGAAATGCTTTCAGCTTTTCACCATTGAGTATGATGTTTGCTGTGGGATTGTCATATATGGCCTTTACTATGTTGAGGTAGGATCCCTCTATCCCTACTTTCTGTAAAACTTTTTCATAAATTGCTGTTGGATTTTTGTCAAAAGCTTTTTCTGCATCTACTGAGATGATCATATGCTTTTTATTCTTTAATTTATTGATGTGGTATATCACAAAGATTGATTTTGGAAATTGAAATATCCTTGCATCTATGGGATAAATCCCACTTGATCATGGTGTATGATCCTTTTAATGTATTGTTGGAATCAGTTTACTAGTATTTTGAGGATTTTTGCACTTATATTCATCAGGGATATTGGCCTGTAGTTTTCCTTTTTAGTGGTATGTTTGTCTGGTTTTGGTATCAGGTTGATTGTGGTCTCAAGCATAAGTTTGGGAGTGTTCCTTCCTCTGCAATTTTTTGGAATAGTTTCAGAAGAATAGGTGTTAACCCATCTATAAATGTTGATTGAATTTGCCTGGGAAGCCATCTGGTCCTGGACTTTTGGTTGTTGGGAGTTTATAAATTTCAATTTCAGTACTTGTAATTAGTCTGCTCATATTTTCTATTTCTTCCTGGTTCAGTCTTCAGAGATTGTACCTTTCTAAGAATTTGTCGATTTATTCTAGATAGTCCATTTTATAGGCATAGGGTGTTCGTAGTAGTCTCTTATGATCCTTTGTATTTCTGTTGTTGTAACTTCTCCATTTTCAACTCTAATTTATTAAATTGAGCCCTCTTCCTTTTTTTCTTACTGATTCTGGCTGAAGGTTTACTGATTTTGTCTATCTTTTCAAAGAACCAGCTTTTAGTTTCATTGATCTTTTAATATTTTTTAACAGATTTATTGGAGTGTAATTGCTTTAAAATGGTGAGTTAATTTCTGCTGTATAATAAAGTGAATAAGCTATACATATACATATATCCATATATCCCAGTATCTCCTCCCTCTTGCATCTCCCTCTCACCCTTCCTATCCCACACCTCTACGTGGACACAAAGCACCAAGTAGATCACCCTGTGCTATGCAGCTCCTTCCCACTAGCTTTCTATTTTACATTTGGTGTTGTATATATGTCAATGCCACTCTCTCAATTCGGCCCAGCTTACCTTCACCATCCCTGTGTCCTCAAGTCCAAACTCTACATCAACATCTTTATTCCTGTCCTGCCCCTAGGTTATACAGAGCCTTTTTAAAAATTTTTTGATACCATATATATATGTTAGCATACAATATTTGTTTTTCTCTTTCTGACTTACTACACTTTGTATGGCAGTCTCTAGGTCCATCCACCTCACTACAAATAACTCAATTTGGTTTCTTTTTATGGCTGAGTAATATTCCACTGTATATATGTGCCACAACTTCTTTATCCATTCATCTGTCAATGGACACTTGGGTTCCTTCCATGTCCTGGCTATTATAAATAGTGCTGCAATGAACATGTTGGTACATGACACTTTTTGAATTATGGTTTTCTCAGGGTACATGCCCAGTAGTGGGATTGCTGGGTCATATGGTAGTTCTATTTTTAGTTTTTTAAGGAACATCCATACTGTTCTCCATAGTGTCTGTATCAATTTAGATTCAGACCAACAATGCAAGAGTGTTCCCTCTTTTCCACACCCTCTCCAGCATTTATTGTTTGTAAATTTTTGAGGATGGCCATTCTGACTGGTGTGATGTGATACCTCATTGTAGTTTTGATTTGCATTTCTCTAATGATTAGTGACATTGAGCATCCTTTCCTGTGTTTCTTGGCAATCTGTATATCTTCTTTGGAGAAATGTCCATTTAAGTTTTCTGCCCATTTTTGGATTGCGTTGTTTCTTTGATATTGAGCTGCATGAGCTGCTTGTAAATTTTGGAGATTAATCCTTTGTCAGTTGCTTCATTTGCAAATATTTCCTCCCATTCTGAGGGATGTTTTTTCATCTTGTTTATGGTTTCCTTTGCTGTGCAAAAGCTTTTAAGTTTCATTAGGTATCATTTTTTAATTTTTGTTTTTCCATTTCTCTAGGAGGTGGGTCAAAAAGGATATTCATGAGATTTACATCATGGAGTGTTCTGCCTATATTTTTCTTTAAGAGTTTTATAGTGTCTGGCCTTAAATTTAGGTGTTTAATCCATTTTGAGTTTTTGTATATGGTTTGAGGGAGTGTTCTAATTTCCTTCTTTTACATGTAAATGTCCAGTTTTCACAGTAACACTTATTGAAGAGGCTGACTTTTCTCCATTGTATATTCTTGCCTCCTGCATCAAAGATAAGGTGACGATATGTGCCTGGGCTTATATCTGGGCTTTCTATCCTGTTCCACTGAACTGTATTTCTGTTTTTGTGCCAGTACCATATTCTCTTGACTACTGTGGCTTTGTAGTATAGTCTGAAGTCTGGAGCCTGATTCCTCCAGCTCTGTTTTTCTTTCTCAAAATTACTTTGCTATTCAGGGTCCTTTGTGTTTCCAAACAAATTGTGAAAATTTTTGTTCTAGTTCTGTGAGAAATGCCATTGGTAGTTTGATAGGGATTGCATTGAATCTGTAGATTGCTTTGGGTAGTATAGTCATTTTCACAGTGTTGATTCTTCCAATGCAAGAACATGGTATATTTTTCCATTTGTTTGTATCATAGGTGTTTCTTCTTTCTTGAGGTAAGATAGTATTGCTATAAATTTCCATCTTAGAACTGCTTTTGCTGCATCCCATAGGTTTTGGGTCATTGTGTTTTCATTGTCATTTGTTTATAGGTATTTTTTATTTCCTCTTTGATTCTTCAGTGATATCTGGGTTATTTAGTAGTGTATTGTTTAGCCTCCATGTGTTGTTATTTTATAAATTTATTTCTGTAACTGGTATCTAGGCTCATAGCACTATGGTCAGAATAGATACTTGATATGCTTTCAATTTTCCTAAATTTACCAAGGCTTGATTTATGACCCAAGATATGATCTATCCTGGAGAATATTTCATGAGCACTTGAGAAGAAAGTGTATTCTGTTGTTTTTGGATGGAATGTCCTATCAATTAAGTCCATCTTGTTTAATGTGTCATTTAAAGCTTGTGTTTCCTTATTTATTTTCATTTTGGATGATCTGTCCATTGGTGAAAGTGGGGTATTAAATTCCCCTACTATTACTGTATTACTTTTGATTTCCCCTTTTATGGCTATTAGCATTTGCCTTGTGTATTGAGGTGCTCCTATGTTGGGTGCATAAATATTTACAACTGTTATATCTTCTTCTTGGATTGATCCCTTTATGATTATGTAGTGTCCTTTTTGTCTCTTATAATAGTCTCTATTTTAAAGTCTATTTTGTCTGATATGAGAATTGCTACTCCAGCTTTTTCTGATTTCCATTTGCATGGAATATCTTTTTCTGTCTCCTCACTTTCAGTCTGTATGTGTCCCTAGGTCTGAGGTGGGTCTCTTGTAGACAGCATATATATGGGTCTTGTTTTTGTATCCATTCAGCCAATCTATGTCTTTTGGTTGGAGCATTTAATCCATTTACAGTTAAGGTAGTTATCAATATGTGTGTTCCTATTGCCATTTTCTTAATTGTTTTGGCTTTGTTTTTGTAGGTCTTTTCCTTTGTGTTTCCTGCCTAGAGAAGTTCCTTTAGCATTTGTTGCAACCCTGGTTTGGCAGTGCTGGATTCTCTTATCTTTTGTTTGTCTGTAAATGTTTTAATTTCTCCATCAAATCTAATTAAGATCCTGGCTAGGTAGAGTAATCTTGGTTGTAGCTTTTTCCCTTTTATCACTTTAAATATGTCCTGCCAGTCCCTTCTGGCTTGCAGAGTTTCTGCTGAAAGGACAGGTGTAAACCTTATGGGGATTCCCTTGTGTGTTATTTGTTGCTTTTCCCTTGCTGCTTTTAATATTTTTTCTTTGTATTTAATTTTTGATAGTTTAATTAATATGTGTCTTGGTGTGTTTCGCCTTGGATTTATCCTGTATGGGACTCTCTATGCTTCCTGCACTTGATTGACTATTTCCTTTCCCATATTAGGGAAGTTTTCAAGTATAATCTCCAAATATTTTCTCAGTCCCTTTTTTTTTCTCTTCTTCTTCTGGGACCCCTATCATTTGAATGTTGGTGCATTTAATGCTGTCCCAGAGGTGTCTCAGACTGTCCTCAATTCTTTTCATTCTTTTTTCTTTATTCTGTTCTGCGATAGTTATTTCCATTATTTTATCTTCCAGATCACTTATCCTTTATTCTGCCTCAGTTATTCTGTTATTGATTCCTTCTAGAGAATTTTTAATTTCATTTATTGTGTTCATCATTGTTTGTTTTCTCTTTAGTTCTTCTAGGTGCTTCTTAAACATTTCTTGTATTTTCTCCATTCTAGTTCCAAGATTTTGGATTATCTTTACTATCATTACTATGAATTGTTTTTCAGGTAGACTGCCTCTTTCCTCTTCATTTGTTTGGTCTGGTGGTTTTTACCTTGCTCCTTCATCTGCTGTTATTTCTCTGTTTTCTCATTTTGTTTAACTTACTGTGTTTGGGGTCTCCTTTTCTCAGGGTGCAGGTTCATAGTTCCCATTGTTTTTGATGTCTGCCCCCAGTGGGTAAGTTTGTTCAGTGTGTTATATAGGCTTCCTGATGGAGGGGACTGGTGCCTGTGGTCTGGTGGATGAGGCTGGATCATGTTTTTCCAGTGGGCAGGACCACATCTGGTGGTGGGTTTTGGTGTGTCTGTGAACTTATTATTATTTTAGGCAACCTCTCTGCTAGTGGGTGGAATTGTGTTCTTGTCTTGCTGGTTGTTTGTCATAGGGAGTCCCTCACTGTGGCTTGATGGTCATTGAGTGGAGCTGGGTCTTAATGTTGAGATGGAGATCGCTGAGAGAGCTTTCGCTGTTTGATATTATATGGGACTGGAAGTTCTCTGGTGGACAAATGTCCTTAACTCGGCTCTCACACCTCAGAGGCTCAGGCCTGACACCTACCTGGGGCACCAAGACATCGTCAGCCACATGGCTCAGGAGAAAAGGGAGAAAAAAATAGTTATTAAAATAAAAAACAAAAAGAAATAAAAAAAGAAAAAGAACAACCAAACTGAAAAACAAATCCACCAATGATAAGTGGTAAAAATTATACTAAAAAATAAAAAAATTAAAAAAAAGACAGACAAAACCCTAGGACAAATGGTGAAAGTAAAGCTATATAGACAACATCACACAAAGTAACATACTCATACACACTCACAAGAAGAGAAAAAGTAAATATATATATATATATATTAAAAAAAAGGAAGAGAGCAACCAAATCAATAAACAAATCCACCAATGATAATAAGCTCTAAATACTAAACTAGGATAAACATAAAAGCAGAAACAAATTAGATGCAGAAAGCAAACCCCAAGTCTACAGTTCCTCCCAAAGTCCACTGCCTCAATTTTCAGATGATTCATTGTCTATTCGGTATTCCACAGATGTAGGGTACACCAAGTTGATTGTGGAGATTTAGTCTTCTGCTTCTGAAGCTTCTGGGAGGAATTTCCCTTTCTCTTCTTTGTTCACACAGCTCCTGGGTTTCAGCTTAGGATTTAGCCCCATGTCTGTGTGTAGGTCATCTGAGGGCGTCTGTTCCCTGCCCAGACAAGATGGGGTTAAAGTAGCAGCTGATTAGGGGGCTCTGGCTCACTCAGGTCGGCGGAAGGAGATAAAGAATGTGGGGTGAGCATGTCATTGCAACAGGCTGAGGTATGCCGTGTGTTCTCCCGGGGAAGCTGTCCCTGGATCACGGGACCCTGGCAGTGGATGGCTGCACAGGCTCCCGGAAGGGGAGGTGTTGATAGTGATCTGTACTTGCACACAGGCTTCTTGGTGGCTGCAGCAGCAGCCTTACTGTTTCATGCCCATCTCTGGTGTCCGTGCTGATAGCTGTGGCTCGCACCAGTCTCTGGAGCTTGTTTAGGCAGTGCTCTGACGTCCTTGGGCAGAGAGTGAGGAATCCCCTCTCCTCATGCACCTCGAAATAATGGTCTCTTCCCTTCTCTTCATGTCCAGACTTTTTCCCAGACTCCCTCCCAACTAGCTGTGGCACAGTAATTCCCTCCAGGCTGTATTCATGCAGCCAACCCCAGTCCTCTCCCTGGGATCTGACCTCTGAAGCCTGAGCCTCAGCTCCCAGCCCCCACCTGTCCCGGCGGGTGAGCAGACAAGCCTCTCAGGCTGCTGAGTGTTGGTCGGCACCGATCCTCTGTGTGGGAATCTCTCCGCTTTGCCCTCTGCACCCCTGTTGCTGTGCTTTCCTCCATGGCTCCAAACCTTCCACCCCACCCACCCCCCATCTTCACCAGTGAAGGGGATTCCTAGGGTGTGAAAACTTTTCCTCCTTCCCAGCTCCCTCCCAGAGGTGCAGGTCCCTTCCCTATTCTTTTGTCTCTATTTTTTGTTTTTTCTCTTGCCCTACCCAGGTATATTGGGGGTTTCTTGACTTTTGGGAAGTCTGATGTATTCTGTCAGCTTTCAGGAGGTGTTCTGTAGGTGTTGCTCCACATTTAGATGTATTTTTGATATATTTGTGTGGAGGAAGGTGATCTTCACATCTTACTCCTCAGCCATCTCCTCAGCCATCTTCTCTCACTGATCTTTTGAATTGTTTTCTTCATCTCTATTTCATTTATTTCTGCTCTGATCTTTATGATTTCTTTCCTTTAGCTAACTTTGTGTTTTGTTCTTCTTTCTGCAATTGTTTTAGGAGTAGGTTAGGTTGTTTATTTTTTATTTTCTTGCTTCCTGTGGTAAGATTGTATTGCTATAAACTTCCCTCTTAGAACTGCTTTTGTTGCATCCCATAGGTTTTCGATGGGCTTGGTTTCATTTCCCTTTGTCTTGAGGTATTTTTGGATTTCCTCTTTGATTTCTTCAGTGATCCATGGTTCTTTACTGGCATATTGTTTATCCTCCATGTGTTTGTGTTTTTTTTTACAGTTTTTTTTTCTGGTAGTTGATTTCTAACCTAAATAGTGTTGTGGTCAGAAAAGGTGCTTGAGATGCTTTCAGTTTTGTTTTTTTTGTTTTTTTTTTTAGTTTATTGAGGCTCACTTTATGGCCAAGCATATGATCCATCCTGGAAAATGTTCCATGTGCACTTGAGGATAATGTGCATTTTGCTGCTTTTGGATGGAATGATCTTTAAATATCAATTAAGTCCATCTGGTCTACTGTGTCATTTAAGGCCACTGTTTCCTGATTGATTTTCTGTCTGGATGATCCTGTCCATTGATGAAAGTGGGGTGTCAAAGTTCCCCACTATTATTGTGTTACTGTCAATTTCTTGTTCTATGGCAGTTAGTATTGACCTCAAATATTGAGGTGTTCCTATGTTGGGTGCATATATATTTACAATTGTTATATCTTCTACTTGAATTGATCCCTTGATCTTTATGTAGTGTCCTTCCTTGTCTCTTGTAACACTCATTATTCTAGTCTATTTTGTCTGATAAGGTTATTGCTACTCCAGCTTTATTCTGACTTCAATTTTCATGGAATATCTTTTATAGTCCCTCAATTTCAGTCTATATATGTCCCTAGGTCTGAAGGGGTCTCTTATAGACAACATATATATGGGTTTTGTTTTTGTATCCAAAAGTCTATGTCTTTTGGTTGGAGCATTTAATCCACTTACATTTAAGGTAATTACCAATAGGTATATTCTTTTTTTTTTTTTAGATCTATATCACTTTATTTACTTAGTTATTTTATTAATTTATTTATTTTTGGCTGTGTTGGGCCTTAGTTGCTGCACAGGGGCTACTCTTCATTATGGTGTGTGGGCTTCTCATTGTGGTGGCTTCTCTTGTGGAACACAGGCTCTAGGAGCACAGGCTTCAGTAGTTGTGGCTCACGGGGTTATTTGCTCTGTGGCATGTGGGACCTTCCCAGACCAGGGCTCAAACACATGTCCCCTGCATTGGCAGGCAGATTCTTAACCACTGTGCCACCAGGGAAGCCCCCAATAGGTATATTCTTATTGCCATTCTTATAGGTTCATTGTTTTTGATTTGTTTTTGTAGGCCTTTTCTCTTCCCTTCCATTCCTAACTCTTGTGATTTGATGACTGACATTAGTGTTGTGTTTGGCTGACTTTTTCTTTTTTGTGTGTATATCTATGGTAGATTTTTGGTTTGTTTTTACCATGAGGTTTTGATATAGTAGCCTATGTATATTAAATGTTTTCTCAGGACGTTTCCTTGTCTCTTCTCCTTCTGGGGTTCCTGTAATGCGAGTGTTGGTGCATTTAATGTTGTCCCAGAGGTCCATTAAACTACGCTCATTTCTTTACATTCTTGTTTCTTTATTCTGTTCCACAGCAGTGATTTCCATCATTCTGTCTTCCTGCTCACTTATCCGTTCTTCTGCCTGTTATTCTGCTACTGATTCCTTCCTGTGTATTCTTTTTGTTTGTTTTTTGTTTGTTTGTTTGTTTTGCAGTATGCTGGCCTCTCACTGCTGTGGCCTCTCCCGTTGCAGAGCACAGGCTCCGGATGCGCAGGCTCAGCGGCCATGGCTCACAGGCCTAGCCACTCCATGGCATGTGGGATCTTCCTGGACCAGGACAGTCCCCTGCATCGGCAGGCAGACTCTCAACCACTGTGCCACCAGGGAAGCCCCTTCCTGTGTATTTTTGATTTCAGTTATTGTATTATCCATCTCTGTTCTTTAAATTTTCTAGCTCTTTGTTAAACATGTCTTGTATCTTTCTTATGCCTCCCTTCTTTTTGTGAGATCTTGGATCATCTTTACCTAAAAGAGAATTTAGAGTAATGATAGTAGATGGCCTATCTCAATGTAGTTGTTTTTCTGGGGTTTCATCTTGTTCCTTTGTCTGGAATATATTCCTTTGCTGTCTCATTTTGTCCAACTTCTTTGCTTGCCATCCCACAGGCTGCTAGATTATATTTCCTCTTGCTGTTGTCTGTCCCCTGGTGGAAGAGCCTGCTCTAAGAGTGTTGTGCCAGCTTCCTGGTGAAATGGACTGGTCCTTGCCTAGTGGTGGGTGGAGCTGTGTCTCGTCCCTCTTGTGGGCAGGCCATGTCAAGGTTTTTTTTTTTTTAATTGGAGTATAGTTGCTTTACAATGTTGTGTTAGTTTCTACTCTACAGCAAAGTGAATCAGCTAAATGTGTACCTATATCCCCTCTTTTTTGGATTTCCTTCCCATTTAGGTCACCACAAAGCATTGAATAGAGTTCCCTGTGCTAAACAGTAGGTTCTCATTAGTTACCTATTTTATACATAATATCAATAGTGTATATTTGTCAATCCCAATCTCCCAACTCATTCCACCCTCCTCTTTCTCCCTGGGTATCTATACATTTGTCCTCTATGTCTGTGTCTCTATTTCTGCTTTGTAAATAAGATGGTCTATACCAATTTTTTCAGATTCCACATATATGCATTAATATACAATATTTGTTGTTCTGTTTCTGACTTACTTCACTCTGTATGACACTCTCTTGGTCCATCCATGGCTCTACAAATGAACCAAATTCATTCCTTTTTGTGGCTGAGTAATATTCCATTGTATATATGTACCACATCTTCTTTATCCATTCCTCTGTTGATGGATATTTAGCTAATTTCCATGTCCTACCTATTGTAACTAGTGTGTCAGTGAACACTGGAGTGCATGTGTCTTTTTGAATTATGGTTTTCTCTGAGTACATGTCCAGTAATTGGATTGCTGGGTCACATAGTAGTTCTATTTTTAGTTTTTTAAGGAACCTCCCTACTGTTCTCCATAGTGGCTGTACCAATTTACATTCCCACGAACTGTATAGGCGGGTTCCTTTTTCTCCACACCCTCTCCAGCATTTATTGTTTGTAGATTTTTTGATCATGGCCATTTTGACCGGTGTAAGGTGATACCTCATTGTAGTTTTGATTTGCATTTCTCTAATAACTAGTGATTTGAGCATTTTTTCATGTGTTTGTTGGCCATCTGTATGTCTTCTTTGGAGAAAAGTCCATTTAGGTCTTCCACCCATTTTTTGATTGTGTTGGTTTTTTTTTTTTGATATTGAGCTGCATGAGTTGTTTTTTTGGAGATTAATCCTTTGTCAGTTGCTTCATGTGCAAATATTTTCTCCCATTCTGAGGGTTGTTTTTTGTTTATGGTTTCCTTTGCTGTGAAAAAGCTTTAAGTTTAATTAGGTCTCATTTGTTAATTTTTGTTTTTATTCTCATTACTCTAGGAGACAAATAAAAAAAGATCTTGCTGTGATTTTTGTTGAGTGTTCTGGGTATGTTTTCCTAAAAGAATTTTATAGTGTCTGGCCTTACATATAGGTCTTTAATTCATTTTGAGTTTATTTTTGTGTATGGTGTTAGGGAGTGCTGTAATTTCATTCTTTTACATGCAGCTCTCAAGTTTTCTCAGCACCACTTATTGAAGAGACTATGTTCCATTGTATATTCTGGTCTCCTTTTTCATAGATTAGGTGACCATAGGTGCTTGGTTTTATCTCTAGGCTTTCTATCCTGTTCCATTGATCTATATTTCTGTTTTTGTGCAGTACCATACTCTCTTGATTACTGTAGCTTTGTATTATAGTCTGAAGTCAGAGAGCCTGATTCCTTCAGCTCCATTTTTTCCCTCAAGGTTGCCTTTACTAGTCAAGGTCTTTTTTGTTTCTACACAAATTGTAAAATTTTTTTGTTCTAAGGAATCCAAATTGGCAAAGAAGAAGTAATAAAATTGAAACTATAAAAATCTTTCAACAAACAAAAGCCCATGACCAGATGGCTTCACAGGTGAATTCTATCAACATTTAGAGAAGACTTAACACCTATTCTTCCAAAAAATTGCAGAGGAAAGAACACTCTCAAACTCATGATATGAGGCTACCATCACCCTGATATCGAAACCAAAGATATCACAAACAAAGAAAATTACAGGCCAATATCACTAATGAATATAGACACAAAAATCCTCAACAAAATACTAACAAGCCAAATCCAACAACACATTAAAGGGACCATACACCAGGATCAAGTGGAATTTATCTCAGGGATGCAAGGATCCTTCAATATACACAAATCAATCAATGTGATATACTACATTAACAAACTGAAGAATAAAAACAATATGATCATCAATAGATGCAGAAAAACTTTTGACAAATTTCAACACCCATTATGATAAAAACTCCAGAAAGTGGGCATAGAGGGAACATACCTCAATATAATAAAGGCCATATATCACAAACCTACAGCAACCATCATTATCAATGGGGAAAAACTGAAAGCATTTCCTCTAAGATCAGGAACAAGACAAGGATGTCCACTCTTGCCACTCTTATTCAACATAGTTTTGGAAGTCCTAGCCATGGCAATCAGAGAAGAAAAAGAAATAAAAAGAATCCAAATTGGAAAAGAGGTAAAACTGTCACTGCAGATGATATGATACTATACATAGAAAATCCTAAAGATGCCACCAGAAAATTACTAGAGCTAATTAATGAATTTGGTAAAGAAGTCACAGGATACAAAATTAATGCACAGAAATCTCTTGCCCTCCTATACACTAACAATGAAAAATCAGAAAGAAATTAAGGAAACAATCCTATTTTACATCACAGCAAAAGGAATAAAATACCTAGGAATAAACATACCTAAGGAGGCAAAAGTTCTGTATGCAGAAAACTGATGAAAGAAATCAAAGATGACACAAACAGATGGAGAGATATACCATGTTCTTATATACCATGTTCTTGGATTGGAAGCATCAATTTTGTGAAAATAACTATACTACCTCAATGCAATCTCTATCAATTACCAATAACATTTTTCACAGAAGTAGAAGGGATGTGTTTGTGTAGAGGTGGCTGTGGGCTCAGGAAGACTTTAAGCAGCCTGTTTGGTGGTGAGTGGGGCTGTGTTCCTGCCCTCTTGGTCATTTGGCCTGAGGCGTCCCAGGACTGGAGCGTTTGTGCTGATGGGTGGAGCCAGGTCTTGGTGTCAAAATGGCAGGCTCTGGGACAGCTTATGCAATAAGTAACCAGTAACTTTGCCACCAGTGTCTTTATCCCCAGAGTGAGCCACAACCACCCCCCACACCTCCCCAGGAGACCCTCCAATACCAGCAAGTAGGTCTGACCCAGAGTCCTATGAAGTCATTGCTTTTTCCCCTGAGTCCTGGGGTGCATGGGATCTTGTGTGCACCCTCCAAGAGTGGTGTTTCTGTTTCACCCAGACCTATAGAGTCCCTGCAGTCAAGCCCATTGATCTTCAAAGCCAAGTGCTCTGGGGCCTCCTTCAGATGCCAGACTCCCAGAATAGGGAGCTTGCCATGGGTCTCAGAATTCTCACTCCTGTGGGAGAACTTCTGTGATACAATTATTTTCCAGTTTGTGGGTCACCCACCTGGTGGGGTGGGTATGGGATTTGACTATCTAGTGAATGAGCCCCTCCTACCTTTTCATTGTGGTTTCTTCTTTGTCTTTGGAAGTAGAATATCTTTTTTGGTATGTCCCACTCCATTATTTTTTGGATGGTTATTCAGAAGTTAGGTATAATTTTGGTGTTTTTGTGAGAGGAAGCCACAACTAGAAACAAGAAATAGGAAAGCTCACCAGTAAAGGCAAACATACAATAAAGGTAGCAAATCATCCACACACAAATATGAAATCTAAACTAGTAATCATGAGAGGAGGGGAGTACAAATGCAGGGTATTTAAAACACATTTAAATATAAGTGTTCATGTGTGTTTCTAGACCAGAATTTGGTATACTTTGGATGCTCCATGTAAACTTAAAAAAAAAAAGTATGTTCTACTGTTGTTGCTGGAGTATTCTGTACATTTCAATCAGATCATGATGACTGATAATGTTCTTCAGGTTAGCTATATACTTACTAATTTTCTGCCTCTGCAACATTAATTACAGAAAGAGACGCATTGAATCATCAAAGTATAATAACGGATTTGTCTTAAATGTTTTCCTCAGGTGCTTAGCATTCTTACATGCTTTTGTAAGTAGCTTTTGGAAGGAAAGAACTATTTGAGAGAAAGAGCTCTCTCCAAGAGACCATTTTTGTCACTTTAGCAAAGCTATATTACAACTAACCTTAAACCAGTGCCCCATGCTCTACTCCTCTCTGGCCCAAGCACACTTTTCAAATCTTTTGATCATACAGTGATCAGGCAGGTTAGACCTTGCCTAACCTATTATTCATTTTTACTTCTTTGATCTTTGTAAAGGACTAAGTAGATAACAGATGACCAGCTCTTTTCCCAAGTTCCCTCTTTAGTACTCTTGTAAACAAATTGTGAACAAGATAACCTATAGAGTAAGATCACAAGGAGTCAATAAGAATGCATACAATGGGGGATGGCAATGACTTTGACCCTCTATCTCAATGATTAACGGATTAATGGAGATAATTTACCCTTTTCCCTTTAGAAACGTTCATAGTTGAGCAAAATCTTCAGAGTTGGTTTTTGGATACATGATTCTGTCTTCTCCCCAGATTGCTGGCTTGTCTGAATAAAGCAACCTTCCTTTCTACCAACACTGGCTTCAGAAGTATTGTTTTCTGAGTGGCAAGCAGCTGAACTCGAGTTTGGTAACACTTTCCAAAAGTCACTTCCTTAACATAAACCCAGTTGAGGTGGAAAGGAATTTGTTATGAGTAAGAGGTTGCTCATTCACATTTTTGACTCTGCAGCGTTAACAGAATTGAGGACAAGAGGCCAAATATTAGAATAAAAATTCTCCCATGGAAAGGACTCAAATCAATAAAATTAGAACCAAAAAAGGAGAAGTTACTACTGACACCACAGAAATATAAAGGATCATAAGAGACTATAAGCAGTTATACACCAATAAAATGGACAACCTAGGAGAAATGGACAAGTTCTTAGAAAGGTGCAATTTCCTCAGATTGAACCAGGAATAAATAGAAAATATGAACAGACCAATCACAAGTACTGAAATGGAAACTGTGACTAAAAAGCTCCCAACAAACAAAAGTCCAGGTCCAGATGGCTTCACAAGCAAATTCTATCAACTATTTAGAGAAGATTTAACACCTCTCCTTCACAAACTATTCCAAAAAATTGCAGAGGAATGAGCATTTCCAAGCACATTCTGTGAGTCCACAATTACCCTGACACCAAAACCAGACAAAGATACCACACAGAAAGAAAATTACAGGCCAATATCACTGATGAACATAGACGCAAAAATCCTGAACAAAACACTAGCAAACAGAATCCAACAGCACATTAAAAGGATCATACACCATGATCAATTGGGATTTATCCCAAGGGTGCAAGGATTCTTCAATATACTCAAATAAATGTGGTATACCATATTAACAAACTGAAGAATAAAAACCATATAATCATTTCAATAGATGTAGAAAAAGCTTTTGATAAAATCCAACACCTATTTATGATAAAAACTCTCCAGAAAGTAGGCATAGAGGGAACGTACCTATACATACCTACCTCTACCTTTTACATAATAAAAGCCATATACAACAAACCCACAACAAATATCATTCTCAACAGTGAAAAACTGAAAGCATTTCAGTTTTCTGATCTTAGGATAGGAACAACATGAGGATGTCCACTCTTGCCACTATTATTCAACATAGTTTTGGAAGTCTTAGCTACAGCAATCAGAGAAGAAAAATAAATAAAAGGAATCCAAATTGGAAAAGAAGAAATAAAACTGTCACCATTTGCAGATGACATGATACTATATATAGAAAATCATGTAGATGCTACCAGAAAACTACTAGAGCTCATCAATAAACTTGGTAGTCACAGGATACAAAAGTAACACACATTAATAAAAAAGTGTGTTGCATTTCTATACACTAACAAAGAAAGACAACAAAGAAAAATTAAAGAAACAATCCCATTTCCCATCACATCAAAAAGAATAAAATACCTAGGACCTAAGGGCAAAGGACCTGTACTCCAAAAACTACAAGACAATGATGAAAGAAATAGAAGATGACACAAGCAGATGGAAGGAGATACTGTGTTCTTAGGTTGGAAGAATCAATATTGTCAAAATGACTATACTACCCAAGGCAATCTACAGACTCAATGAAATGCCAATCGCATTACCAATGACGTTTTTCAGAGAGCTAGAACAAAAATCTTAAAATTTGTATGTAAACACAAGAGACCCTGAATAGACAAAGCAATCTTGAGAAGAAAGAACGGAGCTGGAGGAATCAGATTCCTTGACTTCAGATTATACTACAAAGCTACAATCATTGAGACATTATGGTACTAACACAAAAACAGAAATATAGATCAATGGAACAGGACAGAGTGTCCAGAGATAAAACCAAGCACCTATGGTCACCTAATCTATGACCAAGAAGGCCAGAATATACAACAGAGAAAAGACAGTCTTTTCATTAAGTAGTGCTGGGAAAACTGGACAGCTACATGTAAAAGAATGCAATTACAACACTCCCTAACACCATATGCAAAAATAAACTCAAAATGGATTAAAGACCTATATGTAAGACTGGACACAATAAAACTCATGGAGGAAAACATAGGCAGAACAATGCCTGTCATAAATCACAGCAAGATCTTCTTTGATCCACCTCCTAGTGTAATGAAAATAAAAACAAAAGTTAAAAAAATGGGACCTAATGAAACTTAGAAGCTTTTGCACAGGAAAGGAAACCATAAACAAAATGAAAAGACAACATTCAGAATGGGAGAAAATATTTGCAAAAGAAGTGACTGATAAGGGATTAATCTCCAAAATATACAAATAGCTCATGCAGCTCAATATCAAAAAAACAAACAACCTAATAAAAAAATGGGCAGAAGATCTACATAGATGTCATACAATGAAGACACAGTGATGGCCAAAAATCACATGAAAAGATATTCAACATGACTAATTATTAGAGAAAGGAAAATCAAAACTTCAATGAGGTATCTCCTCACACCAGTCAGAATGGCCATCATCAAAATTCTACATAAGATGGATAACTAATGAGAAAATGCAAATGAAGAAACAACATTGTAAAGCAACTATACTCCAATAAAAATTAATTTTAAAAAGAATAAAAGTAAGCTAAGTTTGAAAAAAAATCTACAAACTATAAGTGCTGGAGAGGGTGTGGAGAAAAGGGAAACCTTGTACACTGTCATTGGGAATGTAAATTGGTATAGCCACTATGGAGAACAGTATGGATTTTCCTTAAAGAACTAAAAATAGAGCTACCATATGATCCTGTAACCCCATTCCTGGACATATAGCCAGAGAAAACCATAATTTGAAACAATACGTGCACCCCAGTTTTCATTGGAGCACTATTAACAATACTCAGAAGGTGGTAGCAATCTAAATATACATCAACAGAGGAATGGTTAAAGAAGATGCTGTACATATATACAATGGAATATTACCCAGCCATAAAAAATGAAAAAAAATGCCATTTATAGTGCATGGATGGACCTAGAAATTGGCATACTGACGGAAATAAGTCAGACACAGAAAGACAAATATCGTATGATATCACTTATTGTGAAATTTAAAAAAATGGTACAAATGAATTTATTTACAAAACATAAATTAAGTCACAGATGTAGAAAACAAACTTATGGTTATCAGGTGGGAAAGCATGGGTGTGGGGAGGGATAAATTGGGAGTTTGAGATTGACATATACATACTACTATATATAAAATGGATAACTAATAAGGACCTGCTGGATAGCCCAGGAAACTCTTTTCAAAACTCTGTAATAACCTATATGGGAAAAGAATCTAAAAAAGAGTGGATGTATGTATATGTATAACTGATGCACTTTACTGTACACCACAAACTAACACAACATTGTAAATCAACTATACTCCCATAAAAATAAAATAAAATGCTCCCATTGCTCAGGAAATTCCAAGGGCTTGGGAGCTATGAGCCAATATGATCTGAATAAACAAATATATACTTCTGGTAAATCACAATACTACACACACACACACAGAGAAATCTCCTATAGACAGATTAAAGGAGAAGCATTTTTTACTTGAATAATCCAGCAGTTTCACTAGGAGTCTGACAATGTTAAAGAGACTAAGCAAGTACCATTTCTGGTAAAGAATATATTTTTGTAGACATTTTAGAAACAAAATAGTATAAGGTAATTTCTACAAGATATCAAATTGTAACAAATGGTTATAATTCTCTAGGCCACTCCTTTGTCCAAGTTGATTTTTAACAGCAAGTGCCCATAGTGTTGAATTATTAAGATAATAGGAATGAATACATATTAAATAACAACACCAAATATAGGGGATTGGTTCAAGATGGTGGAGTAAAAGGACATGCTCTCACTCCCTCTTTCGAGAACACTGGAATCACAACTAACTGCTAAACAATCATCGACAGGAAGACACTGGAACTCACCAAAAAATATACCCCACATGCAAAGACAAAGGAGAAGCTGACATGACATAGTAGGAGGGGTGCTATCACAATAAAATCAAATCCTGGGTGGGTGACTCACAAACTGGAGAACACTTATAGCACAGAAGTCCACCCACTGGAGTGAAGGTTCTGAGCCCCATGTCAGGTTTCCCAACCTGGAGATCTGGTAATGGGAGGAGAAATTCCTAGAGAATCAGACTTTGAAGGTGAGTGAGATTTGATTGCAGGACTTCAGCAGGACTGGGGGAAACAGAGACTCCACTCTTGGAGGGCACACACAAAGTAGTGTGCACATTGGGACCCAGGAGAAGGAGCAGTGACCCCCTAGGAGACGGAATAAGACCTACATGCTAGTGTTGGAGGGTCTCTTGCAGAGGTGGGGGCAGCTGTGGCTCACCAAGGGACAAGGACACAGGCAGCAGAAGTTCTGGGAAGTACTCCTTGGTGAGAGACCTCCTGGAGTCTGTCATTAGCCCCACCAAAGAGCCCAGGTAGGCCCCAGTGTTGGGTCACCTCAGGACAAACAACCAACAGGTAGGGAACCCAGACCCACACCTCAGCAGAAAAACTGATTAAAGTTTTACTGAGCTCTGCCCACCAGAGCCACAGCCAGGTCTACCCACCACCAGGCCCACCCACCACCAGGCCCTCTAATCATGAAACTTCCACAACCCTCTTAGAAAGCCTCATCCACCAGAGGGCAGACAGCAGAAGCAAGAAGAACTACAATACTGAAGCCTGTGGAACAAAAATCAAATTCACAGTAAGAGACAAGATGAAAAGGCAGAAGGCTATGTCCCAGGTGAAGGAACAAGATAAAACCCCAGATAAACAACTACATGAAATGGAGATAGACAATCTTCCAGAAAATGAATTCAGAATAATGATAGTGAAGATGATCCAGGACCTTGGAAAAAGAATGGAGGCAAACATTGAGAAGACGCAAAAAATGTTTAACAAAGATCTAGAAGAATTAAAGAACAAACAAATGGAGAGGAACAATACAATAACTGAAATGAAAAATACACTAGAAGAAATCAATAGCAGAATAACTGAGGCAGAAGAATGGATAACTGACCCAGAAGACAGAATGGTGGAATTCACTGCTGTGGAACAGAATAAACGAAAAAGAATGAAAAGAAATGAAGACAGCTTGAGGCCTCGGGGACAACATTAAACACAAGAATATTCACATTATATGGGTCCCAGAAGGAGAAGAGAGAGAGAAAGGACCCAAGAAAATATTTGAAGAGATTATAGTCAAAAACTTCCCTAACATGGGAAAGGAAATAGCCACCCGAGTCCAGGAAGCACAGAGAGTCCCATACAGGATAAACCCAAGGAAAAACATGCCGAGACACACATTAATCAAACTGGAAAAAATTAAAGACAAAGAAAAATTATTGAAAGTAGCAAGGGAAAAATGACAAACAACATGCAAGGGAACTCCCATAAGGTTAAGAGCTGATTTATCAGCAGAAACTCTACAAGCCAGAAGGGAGTGTCATGGTATACTTAAAGTGATGAAAGGGAAGAACCTACAACCAAGGTTACTCTACCCAGCAAGGAGCTCATTCAGATTTGATGGAGAAATTAAAAGTTTTAAGACAAGCAAAAGCTAAGAGAATTCATAACACGAAACCAACTCTACAACAAATGCTAAAGGAACTTCTCTAAGGTGGAAACACAAGAGAAGAAAAGGACCTACAAAAACAAATCCAAAACAATTAAGAAAATGGTCATAGGAACATACCTATCGATAACTACCTTAAATGTGAATGGATTAAGTGCTCCAACCAAAAGACACAGACTTGCTGAATGGATACCAAAAAAAGACCCATATATATGCTGTCTCCAAGAGACCCACTTCAGACCTAGAGACACATACAGACTGAAAGTGAGGGGATGGAAAAAGATATTCCATGCAAATGGAAATCAAAAGAAAGCTGGAGTAGCTATACTCATATCAGATAAAATAGACTTTAAAATAAAGAATGTTACAAGAGACAAGGAAGGACAATACGTAATGATCAAGGGATCAATCCAAGAAGAATATATAACAATTATACATATATATGCACCCAAAATAGGAGCACCTCAATACCTAAGGCAACTGCTAACAGCTATAAAAGAGGAAATTGACAGTAACACAATAATAGTGGGGGACTTAACAACGCACTTACACCAATGGACAGATTATCCAAATAGACAATTAATAAGGAAACACAAGCATTATATGACACAATAGAGCAGATAGATTTAATTGATATTTATAGGCTGTTCCATCCAAAAACAGCAGATTAAACTCTCTTCTCAAGTGCACACGGAACATTCTCCAGGATAGATCACACATTGAGTCACAAATCAAGCCTCAGTAAATTTAAGAAAATTGAAATCATATCAAGCATCTTTTCTGACCACAACACTATGAGATTAGAAATCAATTACAGGGAAAGAAATGTAAAAAACACAAACATATGGAGTCTAAACAATACGGTATTAAATAACCAAGAGATCACTGAAGAAATCAAAGAGGACATCAAAAAATACCTAGAGACATATGACAATGAAAACAATGAAAACCTATGGGATGCAGCAAAAGCAGTTCTAAGAGGGAAGTTTATAGCAATACATGCCCACCTTAAGAAACAGGAAATATCTCGAATAAACAACCTAACCTTGCACCTAAAGCAATTAGAGAAAGAAGAACAAAAAAACCCAAAGTTAGCAGAAGGAAAGAAATCATAAAAATCAGATCAGAAATAAATGAAAAAGAAATGAAGGAAATGATAACAAAGATCAATAAAACTAAAAGCTGGTTCTTTGAGAAGATAAACAAAATAGATAAACCATTAGCCAGACTCATCAAGAAAAAAGGGAGAAGACTCAAATCAATAGAATTAGAAATGAAAAAGGAGAAGTAACAACTGACTGAAGAAATACAAAAGGTCATGAGAGATTACTACAAGCAACTCTATGCCAATAAAATGGACAACTTGCAAGAAATGGACAAATTCTTAGAAATGCACAAGCTGCCAAGACTGAATCCAGAAGAAATAGAAAATATGAACAGACCAATCACAAGCACTGAAATTGAAACTGTGATTAAAAATCTCCCAACAAACAGAAGTCCAGGACCAGATGGCTTTACAGGTAAATTCTATCAAACATTAAGAGAACAGCTAACACCCTCCTTCTCAAACTCTTCCAAAAAATTGCAGAGGAAGGAACACACCCAAACTCATTCTATGAGGCCACCATCACCCTGATACCAAAACCAGGCAAAGGTACTACAAAAAAAGAAAATTACAGACCAATATCACTGATGAATATAGATGCAAAAATCCTCAACCAAATACTAGTAAACAGAATCCAACAGCACATTAAAAGGATCAAGTGGGATTTATCCCAGAGATATAGGGATTCTTCAATATACACAAATCAATCAATGTGCTACACCATATTAACAAACTGAAGAATAAAAACCATATGATCATCTCAGTAGATGCAGAAAATGCTTCTGACAAAATTCAACACTGATTTATGATAAAAACTCTCCAGAAAGTGGGCATACAGGGAATGCACTTCAATATAATAAAGGCCATATATGACAAACCCACAACAAACATCAGTCTCAATGGTGAAAAACTGAAAGCATTTCCTCTAAGATCAGGAACAGGACAAGGATGTCCACTCCCACCACTATTATTCAACATAGTTTTGGAAGTCCTAGCCATGGCAATCAGAGAAGAAAAAGAAATAAAAGGAATACAAATTGGAAAAGAAGTAAAATGGTCACTGTTGGCAAGTGACATGACACTATACATATAGAATCCTAAAGATACCACCAGAAAACTACTAGAGCTAATCAGTGAATTGGGTGAAGTTGCAGGATACAATATTAATGCAGAGAAATATCTTGCATTCCTATACACTGATGATGAAAAATCTGAAAGAGAAATTAAGGAAACACTCCCATTTACCATTGCAACAAAAAGAATTAAATACTTAAGGATAAACCTCCCTAAGGAGACAAAAGACCTGTATGCAGAAAACTATAAGACACTGATCAAATAAATTAAAGATGGTACAAACAGATGGAAAGACATACCATATTCTTGGATTGGGAGAATCAATATTGTGAAAATGACTATACTACCCAAAGCAATCTACAGATTCAATGCAATCCCTATCAAATTACAAATGGCATATTTTTTTTTTTTACAGACTTAGAACAAAAAATCTTAAAATTTGTATGGTGACACAAAAGATCCTGAATAGCCAAAGCACTCTTGAGGGGAAAAAACGGAACTGGAGGAATCAGACTCCCTGACTTCAGAGTATACTACAAAGCTACAGTAATCAAGACAATATGGCACTGGCACAAAAACAGAAATATAGGTCAATGGAACAGGATAGAAAGCCCAGAGATAAACTCACGCACCTATGGACAGCTAATCTATGACAAAGGAGGCAAGGATATACAGTGGAGAAAAGACAGTCTCTTCAATAAGTGGTGCTGGGAAAACTGGACAGCTACATGTAAAAGAATGAAATTAGAACACTCCCTAACACCATACACAAAAATAAACTCAAAAGGATTAGAGACCTAAATGTAAGACCAGGCACTATAAAACTCTTAGAGGAAAACATAGGAAGAACATTCTTTGACATAAATCACAGGAAGATTTTTTTTGATCCACCTCCTAGAATAATGGAAATAAAAATAAAAATGAGCAAATGGAACCTAATGAAACTTAAAAGCTTTTGCACAGCAAAGGAAACCATAAACAAGACCAAAAGACAGCACTCAGAATGGGAGAAAATATTTGCAAATGAATCATCGGACAAAAGATTAATCTGCAAAATATAAAAACAGCTCACACAGCTAAATCTTAAAAAAAACCAAATAACCCAATCCAAAAATGGGCAGAAGACCTAAATAGACATTTCTCCAAAGAAGACATACAGATGGCCAAGAAGCACATGAAAAGCTGCTCAACATCACTAATTATTAGAGAAATGCAAATCAAAACTACAATGAGATATCACCTCACACCAGTTACAATGGGCATCATCAGAAAATCTACAAACAACAAATGCCAGAGAGGGTGTGGAGAAAAGGAAACCCTCTTGCACTGTTGGTGGGAATGTAAATTGATACAGCCACTATGGAGAGCAGTATGGCATTTCCTTAAAGAACTAAAAATAGAATTACCATATGATCCAGCAATCCCACTGCTGGGCATATACCCAGAGAAAAACATAATTCAAAAACGTCATGTAGGGCTTCCCTGGTGGTGCAGTGGTTGAGAGTCCACCTGCTGATGCAAGGGACACGGGTTCGTGCCCCGGTCTGGGAAGATCCCACATACTGTGGAGTGGCTAGGCTTGTAATCCATGGCCGCTGAGCCTCTGCTTTGCAACAGGAGAGGCCACAACAGTGAGAGGCCCACGTACCACAAAAAAAAATAAAGTCATGTACCAAAATGTTCATTGCAGCCCTATTTACAATAGCCAGGTCATGGAAGCAACCTAAATGCCCATTAACAGGCGAATGGATAAAGATGTAGTGGTACATATACACAATGGAATATCACGCAGCCATAAAAAGGAACAAAATTGGATCATTTGTAGAGACATGGATGCATCTATAGACTGTCATATAGAGTGAAGTAAGTCAGAAAGAGAAAATCAACTATATTAATGTATATATGTGGAACCTAGAAAATGATACAGATGAACCGGTTTTCAGAGCAGAAATTGAGACACAGAAGTAGAGAAAAAAGTTATGGACATCAAAGGTGGAAAGTGGCAGGAGGTGGGGGTTGTGGTGTGATGAATTGGGAGATTGGGATTGGCATGTATACACTGATGTGTATAAAATGGATGATTAATAAGAAAAAATAAATAAATAAATGAAATTTTTAAAAAAAGACTTGAAATAAAATGTCTACCAGTCCAATGAGTCTTTTACCTACTTTCTATTTTCTCAGTCTTATCATCTGATAAGCAGGCCTCCCAGCCTCTTCATCCCCACTAACATTTTGTATTAACCATGGTCACTAACACAGAAGTGCCATACATTTGAGATAAATTCTTTCCAGGTGGTATTTCTAAAATACTGTCAGTGACTTGTGAGACTCTGAGAGGTGTAAGAATTCACAGTTTAAACCCTGAAAAACCTTTGAAAATCATCTTTTTAAAAGGGTATGCTGAAAAAATGCATTGAAAACAATAAAGGGCTAGAGAATTTCATTGAATAGAATAAAGGGATCTATCACTGGATTCTTGTTATTCTTTCCTATTAATAGCTTACTTCATTTTCATGGTTTTCCGTGAGAGGTGAAAAAAACAGATATTTGAATATAGAAATATATCAATATTTAAAATTAAAATTTGGGGTTGGCCAAAAACTTCATTTGGGATTTTTCCTTAAGATGTTATGGAAAAACCCAAACGAACTTTTTGGCCAACCCAATGTTTGTTGGGGTCTTTGAAACCTCACCACCTTCATAGCGTTCCATGTCTCTTTCATGCTTACATATTATACCACTGTTGTCACAGAGGGCAGAGAAAAATATGCCAGATTTCTGTGCTATGCAACTGAAGTTCAATATTAAACTATATTAATGCCATGCTGTATATTTTATGAAAAATTATCTTTGTGTACAATTTCATATAGAAATTTGATAAATATAAATTCCTCTGCTTTCTGTGTAATCTTACCAAATTACTCCCACTTCAATGTGAAGTACAGAAGTTTATGACTTACATGAATTTGTTGATATTATACAGAATCCAGAAGAATTTACATTTCTTAAATCAATGAAGAATATATGTGTAGATGCAACCTAACAGAGAAATAAAAATTTCCCTTGATTGCAAGGGACCAAACAGACACAGAATAGAGAACACTCAATATTTAGTAGTGTTTCTCAAATTACTGAGAATGTTCAACTGTATCAGAATCATCTTAGGCTTCTATTATACCAGCATTTTATGAGTGCAACCACGGAGAGGTAGTGTGACCATATCTAAGAGAAACACTGAAATAGAGAAAGTCAGGGAAGCTGTAACACATCAAGGTTCCTAGATTCAAATGCAAATATGTATAACCATCATCTTATAGAGCCTATTGAAGTTAGCCAACCTCAAAAATTATTAAGATGAAACTTAATAAGCTACACTTGAAATAAGTTTTAACCACTTATGAGACTGGACATATTCTATAACCAGTAATTAATACCACAACAAAATATGATATTTAGGTATAGATCATTATCACAGATTATAACAAGGACACACAAATGAGAATCAGATCTTAAAAGAAAATAAAGGAGGAGGTGGAGACAAGATGGCAGAGTAGAAGGACGTGAGATCACCCCCTCTCATGAAAACTCCAAAATCACAACTAATGGTTGAACAACCATTGACAAAAAATTGCTGGAACCTTCAGAAAAGATATGCTACATTCAAAGAGAAAGAAGCCACAATGAGGTGGCAGAAGCAGTACAACTGTGATAAAATCAAATCTCATAATATTGCAGAGGTTCTCCCACAGGACTGAAAGTTCTGAAGTCCCACATCCCCAGCCTAAGGGTCTGCAAATGGGAGGATGAGCCTCCAGAGAATCTAGCTTTGAAGGCCAGAAGAATTTGATCCCAGGAATTCCACAGACTGAGGGAACCAGAAACAGTACTCTTAGAGGGCACACACAAGGTCTCGTGTGTACCAGGACACAGGGAAAAAAGCAATGACCTCATAAGGGCCAGGGCCAGACTTACCTGCTAGTATTAGAGGATCTCAGCAGGAGGCGGAGGGTGGTAGTGGCTCATTACAGGGACAACACTCACATTGTAGGGGTACCAGAAGGAGAAGAGAGAGAGAGAAGATACCTGAGAAAATATTTGAAAAGGTAATAGCTAAAAACTTCCCTAACATGGGAAAGGAAACAGTAACCCAAGTCCAGTAAACACAGAGTCCTGGGCAGGATAAACCCAAAGAGGAATATGTCAAGACACGTATACTGAAACTAACAAAAATTAAAGAAAAAGGAAAAAATTTTAAAGCGATAAGGGAAAAGCAACAAATAACATACAAGGGAATTCCCATGAGGTTATCAGCTGATTTTTCATTAGAACCTCTACAGGCCAGAAGGCCACAGTATATTTAAAGTGATAAAAGGTAAGAATCTATAACCAAGAATACTCTACCCAGCAAGTTTCTCATTCAAATTCAATGGAGAAATCAAAAGCTCTACAGACATGCAAAGGCTAAGAGAATACAGCACAACCAGACAAACTTTGCAACAAATTCTAAAGGAACTTTTCTAGGTAGAAATGAAAATGCCACAACTAAAAACAAGAAAAGTCTGAATGGAAAAGCTTACCAGTAAAGGCAAACATAAAGTAAAAGTAGGATATCATCGATACACAATATCATATCAACAAGCAATCATAAGAAGACAAGAGTAAAAATGCAGAATATTGGAAATGCATTTGAAATTAAAAGACCATCAAGTTAAAACAGTCTTGTATATATATAGACTGCTATGTCAAAACCTCATGGTAACAGAAAACCAAAACACTTCAACAGATACAAACACAAAAAAAGAATAAGGAATCCAAACACAACATTAAAATTAGTCATCAAATCACAAGAGAAGAGAAAAAAAGAGGAAGGTAAGAAAAAAGACCTACAAAACTAATCAAAAACAACAAAATTGCAATAAGAACATATATATCAGTAATTACCTTAAATGTAAATGTAAATGGATTAAAACAAAAGACATAGACCGGCTGAATGGATACAAAAACAAGATCCATATATATGCTGTCTACAAGAGACCCCCTTCACATCTAGGAACACATACAAACTAAAACTGAGGGAATGGAAAAAGATATTGCATGCAAATGGAAATCAAAAGAAACACGGGGCAGCATTACTCATATCAGAAAAAATAGACTTTAAAATAAAGACTGTTAACAAAAGACAATGAAGGACACTACATAATGATCAAGGGATCAATCCAAGAAGAAGATATAACAACTGTAAATATTTATGCACCCAACATAGGAGCACCTCAATATATGAGGCCAATACTAGCAGCCATAAAAGGAGAAACTGACAGTAACTCTATAATAGTGGGTGACTTTAACTCCCCACTTACACCAGTGGACAGATCATCCAGACATAAAAGCGATAAGGAAACCAGGGCTTAAATGACACATTAGACCAAATGGATTTAATTGATATTTATAGAGCATTCCATCCAAAAGCAGCACACATTCTTCTCAAGTGCAAATGGAACATTGTCCAAGATTGATCACATGCTGGGCCATGAAGTGAGCCTCAATAAATTTAAGAAAATTGAAATCATATCAAGCATCTTTCTGAGCACAATACTATGAAATTAGAAATAAGCTACAAGAAAAAAACTTAAAAAAAAAAAAAGCAAACACACAGAGGTTAAACAATATGCTACTAAACAACCAATGGATCAGTGAAAAAATCAAAGTGGAAATTAAAAAAAAAATACCTAGAGACAAATGAAAATGAAAGCACAACTATCCAAAACTTATGGGATGCAGCAAAAGCAGTTCTAAGAGGGAAGTTTATAGCAATACAATCTTACCTCAGCAAACAAGAAAAACCCCAAGTAAACAACCTGACCTTACACCAAAGCAACTAGAGAAAGAAGAACAAACAAAACCCAAAGTTAATAGGAGGAAGGAAATCATAAAGATCAGAGCAGATAAATGAAATAGAGATGAAGAAAACAATAGAAAAGATCAATGTTTATCTTCTCTGACATATAAACAAAACTGATAAACTTTTAGACAGAATCATCAAGAAAAAAAGTGAGAGGGCTCAAATCAATAAAATTAGAAATGAAAAAGAAGTTACGGTGGACACCACAGAAATACAAAGGATCATAAGAGACTACTACAAACAACTATATGCAAATAAAATGGACAACATAGAAGAAATGGACAAATTCTTAGAAAGGCACAATCTCCCAAGATTGAACCAGGAAGTAATAGAAAATATGAACAGACCAATAACAAGTACTGAAATTGAAAGTGTGATTAAAAAACTCCCAACAAAAAAAAGTCCAGGACCTGATGGCTTCACAGGAAAATTCTATCAAACATTTAGAAAAGGGTTAACACCTATCCTTTACAATATATTCCCAAAAATTGCAGAGGAAGGAAAACTCCCTAAGTCAACATTGGAGGCAACCATCACCCTGATACCAAAACCAGACAAAGATACCACTAAAAAGGAAAATTACAGGCCAATATCACTGATGAACATACACGCAAAAATCCTCAACAAAATACTAGCAAACCAAATCCAACAACACATGAAAAGGACCATACACGATGATCAAGTGGGATTGATCCCAGGGTTGCAAGTATTCTTCAATATCCACAAATCAAACAGTGTGATACACCACATTAACAAACTGAAAAATAAAATCTATATGATCATCTTAATAGATGCAGAAAAAGCTTTTGCCAAAATTCAACACCTATTTATGATAAAAGCTGTCCCTAAAGTGGGCATAGAGGGAACATACCTCAACATAATAAAGACCGTATTTGACAGACCCACAGTTAACATCATACTCGATGAAAAGCTAAAAGCATTTCCTCTAAGATTGGGAACAAGACAAGGATGTCCACTCTTGCCACTTTTATTCAATATAGTTGTGGAAGTCCTAGCCATGACAATCAGAGAAGAGAAAGGAATAAAACGAATCCAGATTGGAAAAGAAGTAAAGCTGTCAATGTTTGCAGATGACATGATACTCTACATAGAAAATCCTAAAGATGCTACCAGAATGCTACTAGAGCTCATCAATGAATTTGGTAAATTTGCTGGAAACAAAATTAATACACACAAATCTCTTGCATTTCTATACACTAACAATGAACAATCACACAAAAAGAAATTAAACAAGCAACCCCATTTACCATCACATCAAAAAGAATAAAATATGTAGGAATAAACCTACCTAAGGAGGCAAAACACCTGTATTCAGAAAACTATAAGACATGGATGAAAGAAATCAAAGATTCCACAAACAGATGGAAAGATATACCATGATCTTGGACTGGAAAAATCAATATCATCAAAATGACTGTACTACCCAAAGCAATCTACAGATTCAGTGCAATCCCTATCAAATTACCAATGACATTTTTTACAGAATTAGAACAAAAAAATTTTACAATTTGTATGGAAACACAAAAGACCCAGAATAGCCAAAGCAATCTTAAGAAAGACAAAGCTGGAGGAGTCAGGTTCCCTGACTTCAGACTACACTACAAAGCTACAGTCATCAAAACAGTACAGTACTGGCACAAAAAAACAGAAATATAGATCAATAGACAGGATAGAAAGCCCAGAAATGAGCCCACACACTTATGGTCAATTAAGCTATGGCAAAGGAGCATGAATATACAATGGAGAAAAGATAGTCTCCTCAATAAACAATGTTGGGAAAACTGGACAGCTACATGTAGAACAATGAAATGAGAACATTCTCTACCACCATATACAAAAATAAACTTGAAATGGATTAAAGACCTAAATGTAAGACCAGATACTATAAAACCCTCAGAGGAAAATATCAACAGAGCACTCTTTCACATAAATCACAGTAATATATTTTTCAATCCATCTCCTAGAGTAAAGGGAAATAAAAACAAGAATAAACAAATGGGATGTAATGAAACTTAAAAGCTTTTTGCACAGCAGAGGAAACCCATAGAGTGGGAGAAAATATTTGCAAACAATGTGACCAACAACTGATTAATCTCCAAAATATATAGTCAGCTCATGTAGCTCAATATCAAAAAAAAAAAAAGACCAACAATCCAATAAAAAAATGGGCAGAAGGCCTAACTAGATATATCTCCAAAGAAGATATACAGATGGCCAAAAAGCACATGAAAAGATGCTCATCATCACTAATTATCAGAGAAATGCAAATAAAAACTACAATAAGATATCACCTTGCACCAGTCAGAATGGCCATCATCAAAAAGTCTACAAACAATAAGTGCTGGAGATGGTGTAGAGAAAAGGGAACCATCCTACACTGTTGTTGAGTATGTAAATTTGTACAGCCACTCTGGAGAACAGTATGGAGGTTCCTTAAAGAACTAAAAATAGAGCTACCATATGGTCCAGCAATCCCATTCCTGTGCATATATCCAGAGAAAACCATGGTTTAAAAGGATATGTGCACCCAGTGTTCACTGCAGTGCTGTTTATAATAGCTTAGACATGGGAGCAACCTAATGTCCATCAACAGATGAATGAATAAAGATGTAGTACATATATACAATGGAAAACTATTCAGCCATTAAAAAGAATAAAATAATGCCATTTGCAGCAACATGGATGGACCTGGAGATTATACTAACTGAAGTAAGTCAGTCAGAGAAAACAGTTATCAGAGGTTATTGCTTATATGCAGAACCTAAAAAAAATGATACAAATGAACTTATTTACAAAACAGAAACAGACAGACATAGAAAACAAACTTATGGTTACCAAAGGCAAAAGGTGGGGGGGAGAGATAAACTGGGACTTTGGGATTGACATATGCACACTACTATATTTAAAAAAGATAATCAACAAGGACCTACTGTATGATACAGGGAATTCCACTAATATTCTATAATCATTTGGGAAAAGAATTTGAAAAAGAATAAATATACTTATGTGTATAATTGAATCACTTTGCTATACCCTGATACTAACACAATATTGTAGATCAACTATAGTCCAATATAAAATAAAAATTAAAAAAAATAAAAAGGATCATAGTCTACCCTAAGGCAAATAGTATCTCTTATGTGTATTAAAAAGTTATTAGTATAATATACTTTGCCACCCCCTTTATTTTGCTTGTAATCATTTAAACCCCCTTTTGTGCTCCAGGTGTTCCTGAGTTTATGAGGCTTGGTACATGACAGAGTTCATTACCTGTTTTAGGTGCTGAATATACCAGGTAGTTTTTCATCCTTTGCTGCAGTTAAGGTTCAGGCAGCTAGAATCCCCTAACCAGATAGATCAACACCGGACAGCGAATTAGGAACTAATGAAAATATCAGCAGAGACCAAAGAGAAGCTTTTAGTTTTGATCTTGTAGTTACAGAAAATTTAAGTTCTTGGAGCAGCAAGGACAGCCTAGGTGACAGTGGTACTGGCTGAAGCAGTACAGTGCTCTGCAGTGTAGAACGACCACACGGGTTCTGTAGCCTGAGTCTGGGCTTGGTATCCTATAGCCTTAGGGAACCTCTCAGTGGTTCTGGGACCCAACAAATATCCATTTAATAAACTCACTCTCTGCTTAAAGCAGTCAGAGGCTGTTCTGGCTGCTAATAATTAAGATCCCTGACAGATGGATTTAATAAGAATTTTTATGTAAATATTTTCTTATTTACATGAAATTTAAAATATTAAACTTTTATACATGTTTTAGTTACTGCTTACATTTTTTTTGTTAAATGCATATTACTTATAAATTGTTATTATTTTGTAGTGCAGTGTTAAATGTTTTTTAATGTAGAGAATGCTGTCTATAATGGCTATATTACTCATTAAAATTGACTTCACATAATTTTATTTAAATCTTGTAAGTTTTGATACTTCATTTAGAGAAAAGGAAAAGAAAATACAAATAGATAATTGGAATAGTTTATCCAAGGTCACAAAACCAGGAAGTGGTGGTAGAACCTATATCTTTTGTCAGAAATCCCAGGAGTTTCAACCTATGTTATGTTGCCTTTAAAATGAGGTTCAAGGAAGAAAGAAATAAACACCTATCTAAAGGGAACTCTAATTCTTGACCATAGGTAATGAGATTAGGCAAAGTAGAGTTTACATTTAAAATTATATATCTACATATCTATATGTATATCTTTATATCTTCAAAGTCTTACAGACTCTTAACAGACTGTATATTTTCTTTGGTGTCACCTTGAATACCTGTGCCCCACCTTCTCTTAGAGAAGGCTTAGAAAAATTCTGTCTACCTAAGCTTAAAAAGTAAACAAAAGCCTCATTACTGTGGATTTTCAATAAAATTCTAAGAGGAAAAGAGAAGAAGAGAGAATGAGAAAAAAAAGTACTTCTGAGTTTGCTTCATTGTAGCCTAATATATTTTTAGGGGTTGATGTATGAAAGAATAAATAAACATTAATCATCAAAAGATTTTCAGGGCTTGCCTGGTGGCGCAGTGGTTGAGAGTCCGCATGTCAATGCAGGGGACGCGGGTTTGTGCCCCGGTCCGGGAAGATCCCACATGCCGCGGAGGGGCTGGGCCCGTGAGCCATGGCCGCTGAGCCTGCGCGTCCGGGGCCTGTGCTCCGCAGCGGGAGGGGCCACAGCAATGAGAGGCCCGCATACCGCAAAAAAAAAAAACAAAAAAACACACCAGATTTTCAAAGTTTCCTTCAGCATGTAGTCTGAGGCAGCGCTAAGAGTTGAGAGGCTGTGAATGCGTAGCAGTGTTTCCTAGAGGCAAAGAGACACCACTCTTTTCTAAACTTTTCTTTCCTTCCCTGAGTACACCTCCTTAGACTCCCATTCTTGTATCACTCCAGAGCAGTTACTCTAGTACTCTAGTACTGACTGCAGAGTTTGCATTTCAATCCCATCAACAATAATTCACTTCACCTGATTTCTGAGTCTCAAATTAACAGCATTTAATGCTTATAATGTTTGGCTAGACTTGCAACAACCAATGTCATGGAGCTCTATCTCAGTACTGTGCCCTGAGCATCTGTTCTTATGCCTCTTATGAAAACCTCCTGGAGGACAGAGAGGAAGCCACTTCTGCTTTCTAATTCAAAACCACCAAATATCTGAGTGTATTTACACACTCACTTGTTCGAATTTTCCAGAGTATCAATTTGTATCAATACTCTTGTGTTACAGCTGCTGTCTGTCCTTACTTCACTCTTAGTTGTTTGAGCCAACACACAAACACACACACACACACACACACACATGTACAGACACATAAATACATCTGCATTATCCCAGCTTCCAAATAAGCTCTCATTTTATTCCTTCTTTGAAAATATAAAACCCTACTTGGTCATATCTTAATCATTAAAAGGGACTGGCCTCAGGCTTCGCCTTTGAATTGCAAACTGTTTCCAGTCCGTAACATCACCAAACAGGATGCTTTTGGCTAGAACCCATAGCCTTTCACTGCACTAAAAGGACCCTCTTGAGACCCAAAGACTGTAAACCATCTCTTCCTGATACACTTCAGCTCTCAGAGGTTCTCCTGGCACAGTTACTACTTTGACACTTGACCCCACTTCTTTGAGAGTTTGTCAGAGGCACTGGATGATTGTCGCAGGCAACTGTTAAAACAGAGAAAAGAAATTAACTGAGAGGGGTCATAATTCTACCTATTTCACTTCTTGTTCTCTCAGCCTAAAGGAAAAAAAATACAAAATCATCTTTAACCTTTATAATTCATTTAGCTTATCTTGCTAGCTGATAAGGAGAGATGTAGTGTTCTGAGAAGTGGAAATGTACCTAGAGTTGAAAGTTTTAGCAAACATGATATAAAAAGCATAAGGTTCTTAGAAGAGTGGGCATGTTCAGAGAAATTGTAGATTACAGTAATTTATTAAAATGTCTGTTAGTAAGTCGTATCCTCTTTAATTGCATAAGATCTAGTTAAGAATCTAAAGGAAAGGAAGCATTTGCCCTCTTTCAGCTCCATCCCATCAGTACTTTTCACTTTTATAGATTAGAATTACAAATCTTTATTGGCCAAATACCTGGCTAATTTAAGGCACCATAATCATAGGGCTTTGAGCTCTCAAAGGAATTAATGATCACAACGAAGAGTATGAATCAAAGCTTGGAAAGGTATGGGTATGGACCTGTTCTTTTTCTTTAGAGGTGTACAATTCATTTTCCTTCCTTCACTTTTCCCCTTTTGGATTCTTTTAAATCCTAAATGCTGGTGTTTAGACAAGCCTGAGGACAGTACTTGGTTGCCTAGCCCGGGAAACTTGCTTTCAGTGATTGGAGTTTTACAAGGAGCTAAAGGTATAAAAGCATGTGCATAAACTCTTCTCACTTCAAAAACTTTCTCTGAGTTTGTTATCCCAGCCAATGTGCCCAAGGAAGAAAGCTCAGGTCAGCTCTGTTCTAAGCACTGGGATTAGCTTTCCTTTTCTGCTTAATCTTCTCATTCACATATTTGCTCAGGATAGGTAATAAGAATTGAATTCAGGTTTGGTTTTTTTGTTTAAGTCTAGGCAAAGGAGGCCTGTTTTATATCTAAGCACTCAAAGCCTGTGTTGTTTAGGGAGTAAGATCCAATTTCTCCTGCTTAGTTTACTAGCACTTTATATTAGAGAATGGAGTTTCACCTAGTAATAAAGTGGTAATCTACCCTGATTTTTTCTTCAGGGATATTGAGAACTTGTTCATCAAGAAAAGGATATGGAAATTCCTGTATGCCATGATTTCCTTGAATACTTGAACTCCATTTGTATTCATAGGTACCAAATATATAAATGATATTTTACAGAGATAACAGCTGGAGGAAGCCACGTTATTCATTCCAACTCCTTAACAAAAGGCTCTAAATGTGAGCTCTTTCGAGCTGCAGAGAGCCCCTTTGCCCCATATCATGCCTTTCCTTGGGCAGCCTACATCCAGTCACTGAGAAAGGTGAGGATCGAGAGGTATGGGCATTTCCACCTGACATGGGGCACTCCAACTGGCAGTTATTCCCTCTAGAGCTGCCCTCCAGGTTCATTGGGGCTTTATTGGTCCTGCATCACAGTTCACCTTTTTCCTCCACCCAATCCTGCTTCCTCTCGCTTCCTTTTAAAGGCTTTTATTTGTAATAAACATCTTGAACCTCAAACTCTATGTTAGTCTTCATTCTGAGTAACCCAATCTGTGATATAAATAAATAAGCAAATAAATATAGTGTGTGTATATATTTGTGTGTGTGTGTAAGGAGCTCTTTTGCCCATTTTTACTCCCCTCAAAGCTTACAGAAATGAGATCACTAGGTAACAGTTAACCTAACTCCTGACTTATGTTCTACTGCATGCACACAGTGCCTTGCCTAACCTGTTGATTCCTTTCCTAGATTAAAAAAAGTAGAAATGAAGAATTAAGTCGTTAAAGAATGATTAGTTCTCTACCCCCAGAAAACCCCTTAGCAATCCTGTAGACAGACGACGTGGTCAAGATAACATCTGAAGAAAGATCATGAGGAGTCAGCCAGCCTGCACGCAATGGAAAATGATGCAGATCCTAACCTCCTGCCTCAATGATTAACTGAGATTACATCCCCTTTTTTTCCCTTTAAAACTCTCACAGCTGAGCAGAATCTTTGGAGTTGGTTTTGGGACATGAGTCCACCTTTTCCCCAGATTGTCGGATTTTCTGATTAAAGCAACTTTCTTATCAACCAACACTTGCTCCTCTCATGTATTGGTTTTTGAGCAGCAAGCAGAGAACCTGAGTTCAGTAATATATGTGTGTGGTTTTAGTTGAAAGCAGAAGAAACTGACTTCCTGCCCTTGGTTTTCTTGGTTGGGGTTTTAGTTAAGGCACTGTAGGACAATAGACAATAAACCCAATGAAGCGTTTCTGTTTCCTCAAGTTTTAAATTACTTTCTCTGCATTATTTAAAGGGAATTTAAAGATTGCCTCATACACTGGTGTTGGATCTTTGCTTACATTAGCCAGCCCAGCCAATGGTCAGAGCAACAAAAGGCTTAAGAGCTACCATATTCAATACAGATTTAGCTTTTTTTGAGACAACTCCTGTTGTGAGAAGTTTTAATAGCCTGAAGCCACTTGGGGAAGGGAAATTAGTTAAAGGGGATGATCTCATGGTCATCTAATTAATAAGAATTGGGAACGGAAAATTTGCATGGTCAGTACCTGTCCACTTATGAAAATATCTATTCTACTGGATCTGGTTTAAAAGCTGGTAATTTTTTTTAATATGCTGCTGACAATAGCTATTTATAGATACTCCTGAATGTAAGTCAGCAAGAGGGAAGGGGCTGGAGGAAGAGAGAGAGACAGTGAGAAAGAGAGAGCAAAAGGAAGGGAGATGGGAGATGGATATTGAGGCTTTCAGAGTTGATTAGTCTGTAAGGATCACCAGGACCATTAATGATAGATCACTATTACCCACAAATTCCTAGAATAGCTATGTCAGTGCTCATTTATGAACATTTAGAAACAACTATAGAACCTGATTATATTTCACGTACACCAACCATATAATTACCACAAAACATTAGCTAAATTTTAAAAATTGCTCCAGTTCTTTGTTTTGATATTTCTCTCTTTGAAGCATATAGTCTCCTCTCTATTCCCTGTGATGTCTCAATACACTCACAGGGTTAAGTTTATAATATGTGACCCTGTTGCTCTAGCCATAACTGAATAAAGTAGTACCAATCTGCTGATCTCTGATTAACTGGACTTAGAGGTTCTTATGATGATTAATTAAATCTGTGCAATAAGCAGCACAGTACATATTAGACCCTCAGTAATCGGTAGCTGTTGATATACTGATGTTATATTATTGGTACAGTTATCCCTTTTTACTCTCTTACCTGTCTGATTGCCTCTATTCTGCCACCTTCTGAAATTCTTTCACTTTCTAAAACAACATGATTAATTATATGGGATATCCAATGTTGTATTCTTTTCCTGGTTTTCTCCTCTACTCTTCCCTCCACTCCTCTTATCCCCTCCCTTCTTTTTCTTTTTTCCTCTTCTCTCCTCTCCTAACTCTCTGTTTCATGGTGTAAGCTACTTTTTCTAAGCAACTATTTTCCAACCTTTGCTTCTAACTTGTTCTCCTGTTCTTCATTCTCATTCCCATAAAATATCTCTAAAGGCTGAAATTTATTTTCTGATGGCTAGTAAAATAGAATATGGAAATGTTAAGTGCTGAGGTGCTGAACTGATTGGTTCTTCTCTCACTTTTTTTATTTAAAAATAAGAATTTCATTGAGGGGGGAGGCAGAGGAAAAACTGTAGTTTTCCTTGTAGAGAGATTAATAGATAAAAATGCAGCATTGTCCTCTAAAATTACAGTAATTAACATTAGAATGATAATTTTCAGTTTGCAGTGGACTTTTCAAATGCCATATGGCTTTACTGACCCCCATGTTAATGATGAAGAAGCTCATATTCAGAGAGGCTGAGCACCTTAGTCTACAGATGGAGCAGGATCTGATGTTCATTCTACTTAACACCAAAACAGATCTGCATGGAGAAATAAAACATGACATCACTTAGAGCTGCCTCTGTTTCTGCTAGCTGTAAATCAGGGTCTATGGCTACTATTATCATCATCCTTAGGTAATTACTAAGCTATAGTGTAAAGAACACCCATTTTGGGGTTAAACTGATGTGGGTTCAAATACCTCTCCTACCAATTACCCATTGTATGAAATTGGGTAGATTAATTACCTTTCACTGAGCCACATACTCTCTGTGTATTGGGTATATTACTACTGTATGGATCTTAGCAAAAAGTATTTTTGTTTATGCTGTCCATCAGCCATGTAAGGGTAAAAAAAGAGTGCTGTCAATTTTCTTTGTGTGTGTGTGTGTTAGTTTCTGCTTTATAACAAAGTGAATCAGTTATACATATACACATGTTCCCATATCTCTTCCCTCTTGCGTCTCCCTCCCTCCCACCCTCCCTATCCCACCTCTCTAGGTGGTCACAAAGCACTGAGCTGATCTCCCTGTGCTATGCAGCTGCTTCCCACTAGCTATCTATTCTACATTTGGTAGTGTATATATGTCCATGCCACTCTCTCACTTTGTCACATATATACAATGGAATATTACTCAGCCATAAAAAGAAATGAAATTGAGTTATTTGTAGTGAGGTGGATGGACTTAGAGTCTGTCATACAGAGTGAAGTAAGTCAGAAAGAGAAAAACAAATACCGTATGCTAACACATATATATGGAATCTAAGAAAAAAAAAAGGTCATGAAGAACCTAGAGGTAAGACAGGAATGGAGACGCAGACCTACTAGAGAATGGACTGTCAATTTTGATAATACTACTACCTTGCCTTGCTTAACATTTTCCTAAGCACTTTGTTTGTATATACCTATATATTCCTATTCCCACTCTTTTCACTTGTTTCTTCCATCTTTATATATTTATTTTTAAATAAAATACACAAAATTATAGAAAAACAAATCATAGATATGTACACAACACAAAGATTAAAGAAATTAACATTTTTGTATTTTTCAGGTATCTTCCTCTTTTTAAGAAATAAAACATTGAGACATAAAGCTTTATTCTCCGTATGTTTGTACTTCTTTCCTTCCCAGAGGTAATGACACCTAAGTATATTAATGCCATTCATATTTGTATACTTTATATCTATTCATCAAATATGTGAATATTTGGTGTGTTTCTTGAAGGTTTGATAGAATTCATGTGAAAAACAACTATGTCTTTGTGGTTAGACTTTTACTTACCAATTTTCTTTAATATTTAGAAGTCAATTTTATTTATATTTTTAAAAAATATTTTAAGATACATTTTTCTAATAAATGTTTGCTTAACTTTTTACTACAATGGGCATAAAGTTGTTTATATGATTTTTTCCCACTCTATCTGTAGTTATACTCTTCCTTTCAATCCCACAGTTTCTTTTCTATACTTTTTCTTAGTTACTTAGCCAAAATTATAGACTATTTTATTATTCTTCTTAAACTTGTAGATTATGGTCTTGATAATGCTGTCTTTGATTTGTTTTCTATTGATATTTTATGAGTTCCCTTATTTTTCTTACAATGATCACTTTTTAAAATTTGTTATTTAAATTTGCTGATTTTTCTTTTTTTCTGATTGTGTCGGCTAAACGCTTAAATCACTCTTTATATAATCTTTTATTTTCTAATATGTAGATGTGCTGTGACAACATATCTTTTCCTCAGAGTTAAGTTTCATTTGGTCTCCTCTATAGTAATGTATAATATTTTCACTTTCTTTCAATTCTGTTTATTTTACTTCAATTAAATTTTAATTTAATGTCCATTACCAATTAGTTATTTAAAAACATGTTTTGATATTTCCAAGTGAAAGGGTTTGGGTGTAATATAATATTTTTGCCCTTGCATTGGAATCACAGAATATACTCTCTGTAATATTAATTAATTTGCATTTTTTAAGCCTTCCATTTTGGATTAATACATTGGCCAGGTTTTGTAAATGTTCATCATGTGCTTGAAATGGGTGTTGTTCATTTTCTAACTATTGTGTGCAATGTTCTATTGTTCCCATTAGAGCAAGATTGATGGTCATACTTTTTATATGTTGACTATTCCTGTGGTGTGCTTGAACTGTCACTAAGAAATGTATATATTCAGCTTCAATTGAGTTGGATTTGTCCATTTTCTATTGTAATTTTGTAGTATCTTGCTTTATATAATTTGAGAG
This sequence comes from Monodon monoceros, assembly GCF_005190385.1. NCBI lineage: Eukaryota > Metazoa > Chordata > Mammalia > Artiodactyla > Monodontidae > Monodon > Monodon monoceros. Next base: position 50,462,305 of record NW_021703767.1, read on the forward strand.
TATGCAATTCATGGTGTATTGCTTGATAAATGATAGAATCCCCAATGCATTTTTCTTGTTATCTAATTACATTTTTATCCTGAAAAATTATTTTTGTTTTAAATTCGTTTCATGTGTTATTGTTTCTTTGGACTAGTTTTTAACATATTTCTTTTTTCATTTCTTTACTTTCTACCTTTCTGTTTTATTTTGCTTTATTTCTTTTAAAGTGCATATGGCTGTTTTGTTTTCTATTTAATCTGTCTTTTACATGGTGAATTAAAATTAGTTTATTTATTTCTGTGTGTGTGATGATTGCTGATGTATTTGAATTAATTTATACAATCTTATTTAATTTTTTAATTATCCATTTTCCATGATTATAGTTTTTCTTTTCAGTCTTACATTTTATTAACTTATCTACTTATCTTTCTTAAATCTAATGACTTGAAAATGTTTTATTCAATGTTTATTCTTTTAAGGACTATTCCAAATATTTTAAATGACTAAAATAAAAAGCATTAATATTATTTTAAGATAATTAATCTCTCTTTCCCTTTCCTTCATAACAGCGACAAAAAATTTAGAATGTTTTAAGCCTAAATTCTCCATCAGTTCTTACATTGTAATTTTTTCTTGCCTTTTAGTTATGTATTATGCTGCCCTCCTCCAAATTTAGTATTATTCCTGTTGTTTTATACAGCCAATGCTTAAGATTTTGTTATATATTTATAAATTGTTTTATTTCTCACTTATTCACTCTGAATGATATATTTTTTTAATTGTGAAGGATGTAATTTTATAGTTTGAGTTGAAATATTTCATGTTTAGCTAGAAATGTTTTTATTTTACTCACTTGAGTAATAGTTTAACTGCTTGTAGAATTTAGGTTGCCAATTAACTACTCTTTGAATTTAATTATACTATTAACTGACCTTTAACCTTTATTGTTGATCTTAAGAATTTTCCTTTCCTTATAAGTGTTGCTCTTTCATGTATATCCTGTATTTTCTTTAATTGCTTTCAAGATTTTTCTTTTGATGTTTTACATTTTTACTCTGAGTGTCTAAAATTTTACTGTGCTAGATACTTTTAATGTTATTGAATCTGAGTATTTGTATTTTTCACCTATTCTGCAAATTTTTCAGTTATTTTTCCTTTGATTCTTGCTTCTCCACTATTTCTAACATACTATGCATCCAGAATTTCATTTTGAATCTCTACTGGACCCTCCCATTCTATTCTCCATGTGTCTTAACCAATCTTTAATGTTTTATGTATTTTTCTTTCTCTGAGATGCATTCTCTATTATTTCATCCAATACTGTTCCAATTCACATTCTCTTTTGACTTGTGTGTACTTCAACATATTTATTGTGATTTTATTCTAACTCCCCTTACTATATTTTTACAGGTTTCCTTAGATCATTTTATTATTTATCTGTTGCTCCCCAAAATTTTTAGTTTTCTTTCATTCTTTTTCTATAATTAAAACATTGTGTTTCATTTTACTATTATCTTAATGGCTTGTGACACTAATATTTTGGTTTGAGTTTACTCATGAGTTTTATTTATTTGAATTGTTTCTGTGTGTGTATATGTGTGTGTGTGTGACATCATTTTTAGAGGAGCTTTTCTGTTTAGTAGGTACTGAGCCCTGGCTAGACATGGGAAATTCACTTAATTTGAGTCTGCTTGATCTTCTGGATGTCTATAGTTCATAAATAAATTTTACCTTACTTTCTTGGCTTAGGGTTTCTTAAACCAATTAGAGAAAGTAAATTTATTCCTCAAACCTATAAGAAGTGTAGGTCAAGGTTTTTTATTTCCCATGGGATTGTACTTTCTATAGCCAGAACTTCCTTGCCATCTCCCCTGGCCAGGGGAAGAACATTTTGTAATCACATTTGCACTAAATGCATTGATCTTGGGGATCAGTGTACCAAGACGTACAGCTTGGTCTTTTGCTTTCAGGTAAGCACTAAAACCAAGATCTTGGGCTACTGTAGTCACTGACTACCAGAACATGCTCAGTTGTTTAAATGCTAATCATTCTGGTTTTTAGTTTCTTTCTTTTTTGTGGCAAATGGTGATTATCTTTTTTATTATTGATCAGCTCAGTGATGCATTTATGGTTGTTTTATTTTTCTTATATTTTATACAGTACTTATAGGTGCTTGGAACAAAGGACTTACTCATAATGTTAGTTCACCATCTTGCCTATAATTGGAAATCTATTCTTGTTGACTTTTATAAGGAAGCTAAAACCTATGGGTGTTTGAAGCTCCCACTTTCTAACATACTTGGATTCCTTTCAAAGAAAATTAGAGACACATGTTTAGTCATTTGAGTACTACCTTCAGGATTTGTGGCATAGCCATATGTGACCATTACTATTATTTATTTCATAGTTTATTTAAACATACTAAAACACAAAAACAAAGATAAAGCAAAAACAAAATCAAAATGTCAAATGAATTATTTATCCTGGACATAAAAAATAAAGTCTGGTAAATCATGATTGTTTTGAGAAACTATAATTTTTAGTTAAGCACAAAATTAGATATGTAACTGGGTTTTTTTTGGTTTTTTTTTTCTGTTTTTTTTTTTGTGGTATGTGGGCCTCTCACTGTTGTGGCCTCTACTATTGCAGAGCACAGGTGCTGGACGTGCAGGCTCAGTGGCCATGGCTCACGGGCCTAGCCGCTCTGCGGCATGTGGGATCTTCCCAGACCAGGGCATGAACCCGTGTCCCCTGCATCAGCAGGTGGACTCTCAACCACTGCGCCACCAGGGAAGCCCTATGTAACTGTTTTTATTAACTTTGTACTACCACTTAGGTCCACATATCATGACACTAAAGATTCATAGGACATTATGAATATTTTTCATTTAGGAAATTGAAATAGTAAAAATATTTATCACCTATGATCATAAAAACTAGGTGATTACAGTTACTAATGAATTTATGCTGCATATTTGAATATTTATCAATGAAATGCATGTATGTGTTTGAATTTTAATTGTTTACTGGATGAATATAATATTCCTTATGTTACATTAATATATAATATTAATATAATTATAATATTATGGATACTTTATATTTATATTATTAACCTTTAACCTCCTAACACTTACTTACAGTTACTAGTTTTAATAATTCTTGTCTTACTCCATCTTTTAAGATATCGTTTGAATTGTTGAAATATCACCTATTGATACTTGCTTTTGAAATTTCTTGTACTCAGATTATAAGCATGCTGAGGACTAAAAATATCCCTTACTAATCTTTGAGTTGTCTACGGTGTCCAGTAAAATACTTTGGATGAAAATGAAACTCAATGTTAAATTGAATTAAATTGGTCAAAATAAACCCAGTTGTTATGTACATGACCTTGACAATTATGAGCAATTGTTTCTAATGGAATAGATTCTGATTAACAGCATCATATGAGAAGCAGTATGTCTATAGTCATTCTCTGCTATGAGAAAAATACTAGTGCTTTTAGTTTCACCTGAGTTGATTTACATTTTCTAATGCTTCTGATATTTTCATTGTGTGACTAAATCTTCTATATAATTTAAAAAGAAATTGATGTATCATGCTAGCATTTTCTTCCACCAGAATTGCATTTTTGCTTTCAAAATATATATTGTTGTTAGGAAAATGTAGTGAAGAACTATAATAAATCTATTTCAGTTGTGTTGTTACAGGTCATTGTTACAGGTCCCAATAAAATTGTAATTTTTTCCAAATGAAAACATTATTGAAAGCTATGACTCAATCTTATTGTTTTGCCCACAGAGGCATGAAAAACAATATTAAAAAAAATTATTTTTCTGCTTTGCTTGTATATATTTTCAAAACCCAATTACAAAAAATTGGACTGTGACAAAGTAAAAACACATATTAATTTATCAGTAACAGTTTGTGCAACTCTGTAGTGATAAAGTTTTCCTTCCTGAAAGAGGAAGCTCTCACTGTAGAAAATTATAAGGCTGTAGAAATTGAATTTTAGTTTAATAAATATTTATCTGGTGCTTAATCCAACTTAGGTATTAAATTAAGATACTAGGGAGGCAAAGCAATCAGACATTGCTCCTGTTCTCAAAAAGTTTAATAGTATAATTATTGTAATGATAGAAGTATGTATAGATTGTCAAGGTTGTACAAAGGAGTAGGCTTTAATTCTATTGTAGGAGAAACATATCTATATAGAATCATGAAAAAGGAATTTGCCTCTTAGAACTGGGTTGTAAAGGTATTTCCTGGAGAAAAATATAAAAATGCACAGAGACATGTAACAGTATGACATAGCAGGTGATATAAAGTCATGTGGTATTGCTTGATATATGGATGAATGGGAAGCTCTAAAAGATGAGTTTGGAACGAGGGTATGTGGCCATACCTTGTAAATGATAATTTGAGGGCATGGAAAGTCATAAAGAGCCTGTTTCTCCAGGTTAAAACACAGTTTTAAAATTGGCCATTTATCAGTAGATACTGATATCTAGTCATAAGCATTTTCTTCAAATCAAGACACTGAGAAAAAAAACAGAAAATAAATTATGCTGAGAAGAAATGTTGGCAGTAATTTGGAGTAAATTTAACAAAAATTTGGAGGATCTGATAGTTGTACAGATGACTGCAGTGGCTGATAAAATATTTTCCAGGACTGATCTTATAACATTTGACCAAAAGGCATTTCATAGAATGTCTGCTAACAACTGACAAGGTGAAGAATGGAGAAGTCTACATTTTTGTTACCTTGATTAGAGATAAAAAATACTAGTAAAGGGCTTCCCTGGTGGCGCAGTGGTTGAGAGTGTGCCTGCCGATGCAGGGGACATGGGTTCGTGCCCCGGTCTGGGAAGATCCCACATGCCGTGGAGCAGCTGGGCCCGTGAGCCATGGCCTCTGAGCCTGAGCATCCAGAGCCTGTGCTCCGCAATGGGAGAGGCCACAACAGTGAGAGGCCTGCATACCGCAAAAAAAAAAAAAAAAAAAACTAGTAAAATGATGTCAGCTTATTTTAGATATACTCAACTATTAGAAGAATGTGTCTGCCATCAGAAAATCACCTTTTTAATAATTTATTTTCTTCATTTAATAACTTACTGAGTACTTACATTCCATGAATATGTATGCACGTATATTAATATGGATGGATTTAGTCTTTACTAGTATTAATTTTGTAAGATATAACTGTTTAAAAGCATGGGCTTTGTACACAGGATACCCAGAATTTTAATTTTGGCTTTGCTATTTACTAGGTATATGAATTTGAACAAGTACTTTCATTTCCCTTATTTTCAATTTTCACATCTTTACAATAGGAATTGCATGTACAATAGGGATGCATGTAAAATGTCAGTACCTTGCCCCAGACATAGCAAATGCTGATTGTTGCTGTTGTCATTAGAATAGTACCATGGTTATCATTAAGGTTTTGTACAGAAAGCCCATTTACAAGTCCTGCTGATGACCTACTACTAAAAACTATCAGTATAAGTCAATATTTTGTTAGTTGTCCACACCATAGGTAAAAAGAAAATAACTTTATGCATATTCTATTATCTATCTGCCCATATATTTACCCATTTATCTCTCTTCTTATTTAAATTTTCTATATGTACTCCTACAATGAAATCAAAAAGAACAGTATAGGACATAATATTCTGTTAAAGATGCTATGTATAGGGGGCTTCCGGGAAGATGGCGGAAGAGTAAGACGTGGAGATCACCTTCCTCCCCACAGATACACCAGAAATACATCTATACGTGGAACAACTCCTACAGAACACCTTCTGAACGCTGGCAGAAGACCTCAGACCTCCCAAAAGGCAAGAAACCAGCCATGTACCTGGGTAGGGCAAAAGAAAAAAGAATAAACAGAGACAAAAGGATAGGGATGGGACCTGCACGAATGGGAGGGAGCCATGAAGGAGGAAAGGTTTCCACACACTAGGAAGCCCCTTCGCAGGCGGAGACTGCGGGTGGCGGAGGGGGAAGCTTCGGAGCGGCGGAGGAGAGCACAGCAACGGGGGTGCAGAGGGCAAAGCGGAGAGATTCCCACACAGAGGATCAGGGCTGACTGGCACTCACCAGCCCGAGAGGATTGTCTGCTCACCTGCCGGAGCGGGAGGGGCTGGGAGTTGAGGCTCGGGCTTCAGTCGGAGTGCCGGGAGAGGACTGGGGTTGGCGGCATGAACACAGCCTGCAGGGGGTTAGTGCACACCGGCTAGCCGGGAGGGAGTCCAGGGAAAAGCCTGGACCTGCCGAAGAGGCAAGAGACTTTTTCTTCCCTCTTTGTTTCCTGGTGCGCAAGGAGAGGGGATTAAGAGCGCTGCTTAAAGGAGCTCCAGAGACGGTCGCAAGCCACAGCTAAAAGCGTGGACCCCAGAGATGGGCAGGAGACGCTAAGGCTGCTGCTGCTGCCACCAAGAAGCCTGTGTGCGAGCACAGGTTACTATCCACACCCCACTTCCGGGGAGCCTGTGCAGCCCACTACTGCCAGGGTCCCGGGATCCAGGGACAACTTCCCCAGGAGAACACACGGTGTGCCTCAGGCTGGTGCAACATCACACCGGCCTCTTCCGCCACAGGCTCGCCCCGCATCGTGCCCCTCCCTCCCTCTGGCCTGAGTGAGGCAGAGCCCCCGAATCAGCTGCTCCTTTAACCCCGTCCTGTCTAAGAACAGACGACCTCCGGCGACCTACATGCAGAGGCGAGGCCAAATCCAAAGCTGAGCCCCTGGGAGTTGTGAGAACAAACAAGAGTAAGGGAAATCTCTCCCAGCAGCCTCAGAAGCAGCAGATTAAAGCTCCACAATCAAGGTGATGTACCCTGCATCTGTGGAATACATAATAGACAACGAATCTTCCCAAATTGAGGAGGTGGACTTTGAGAGCAAGATTTATTATTTTTTCACCTTTCTCTCATTTTGTGAGTGTGTATGTGTATGTTGCTGTGTGAGATTTTGTCTGTATAGCTTTGCTTCCACCATTTGTCCTAGTGTCCTATCCTACCTTTTTTTTCTTAATAATTATTTTTTATTTTAATAACTTTATTTTATTTTACTTTATCTTCTTTCTTTCTTTCTTTCTTTCCTTCCTTCCCTCCTTTAGACAACAAATCATCCCAAATTCAGGAGGTGGACTTTGAGAGCAAGATTTATGATTTTTTCCCCTTTTCCTCCTTTTGTGAGTGTGTATGTATATGCTTCTGTGTGAGATTTTGTCTGTATAGCTTTGCTTCCACCATTTGTCCTAGGGTTTTATCCATCTGTTTTTTTTAATTTATTTTTCTTAATAATTTTTTTTTATTTTAATAACTTTATTATATTTTATCTTACTTTATTTTACTTTATCTTCTTTCTTTCTTCCTTCATTCCCTCCTTCATTCCCTCCCTCCCTCCTTTCTTTCTTTTTCTTTCTTTCTTTCTCTCCTTCTTTCTCTCTTTCTACTTCTACTAATTCTTTCTTTCTACATTTTTTCCCTTTTATTCTGAGCTGTGTGAATGAAAGGCTCTTGGTGTTGCAGCCAGGAGTCAGCGCTGTGCCTCTGAGGTGGGAGAGCCAACTTCCAGACACTGGTCCACAAGAGACCTCCCATCTCCACATAATATCAAATAGCAAAAATATCCCAGAGCTCTCCATCTCAACACCAGCACCCAGCTTCACTCAACTACCAGCAAGCTACAGTGCTGGACATCCTATGGCAAACAACGAGAAAGACAGGAACACAGCCCCACCCATTAGCAGAGATGCTGCCTAAAATCATAATAAGTCCACAGACACCCCAAAACATACCACCAGATGTGGACCATCCCACCAGAAAGAAAAGATTCAGCCACCAGAACACAGGCACTAGTCCCCTCTACTAGGAAACCTACACAACCCACTGAACCACCCTTAGCCACCGGGGACAGACACCAAACACAACGGGAAATACAAACCTGCAGCCTGCGAAAAGGAGACCCCAAACACAGTAAGATAAGCAAAATGAGAAGACAGAAAAACACACAGCAGATGAAGAAGCAAGATAAAAATGCACCAGACCTAACAAATGAAGAGGAAATAGGCAGTCTACCTGAAAATGAATTCAGAATAATGATAGTAAAGGTGATCCAAAATTTTGGAAATAGAATGGACAAAATGCAAGGACCATTTAACAAGGACCTAGAAGAACTAAAAATGAAACAAAAAACAATGAAAAACACAATAAATGAAATTGAAAATACTCTAGATGGGATCAATAGCAGAATAACTGAGGCAGAAGAATGGATAAATGACCTGGAAGATAAAATAGTGGAAATAACTACTGCAGAGCAGAATAAAGAAAAAAGAATTAAAAGAACTGAGGACAGTCTCAGAGACCTCTGGGACAACATTAAATGTACCAACATTCGAATTATAGGGGTTCCAGAAGAAGAAGAGAAAAAGAAAGGGACTGAGAAAATATTTGAAGAGATTATAGTTGAAAACTTCCCTAATATGGGAAAGGAAATAGTTAATCAAGTCCAGGAAGCAAAGAGAGTCCCATACAGGATGAATCCAAGGAGAAATATGCCAAGACACATATTAATCAAACTGTCAAAAACTAAATACAAAGAAAACATATTAAAAGCAGCAAGGGAAAAACAACAAATAACACACAAGGGAATCCCCATAAAGTTAACAGCTGATCTTTCAGCAGAAACTCTGCAAGCCAGAAGGGACTGGCAGGACATATTTAAAGTGATGAAGGAGAAAATTTTTCAACCAAGATTACTCTACTCAGCAAGGATCTCATTCAGATTTGATGGAGAAATTAAAACCTTTACAGACAAGCAAAAGCTGAGAGAGTTCAGCACCACCAAACCAGCTTTACAACAACTGCTAAAGGAACTTCTCTAGGCAAGAAACACAAGAGAAGGAAAAGTCCTACAATAACAAACCCAAAACAGTTAAGAAAATGGGAATAGGAACATACATATCGATAATTACCTTAAATGTAAATGGACTAAATGCTCCCACCAAAAGACACAGATTGGCTGAATGGATACCAAAACAAGACCCATATATATGCTGTCTACAAGAGACCCACTTTAGACCTAGAGACACATACAGACTGAAAGTAAGGGGATGGAAAAAGATATTTCATGCAGATGGAAACCAAAAGAAAGCTGGATTAGCAATTCTCATATCTGACAAAATTGTCTTTAAAATAAAGACTATTACAAGAGACAAAGAAGGACACTACATAATGATCAAAGGATCGATCCAAGAAGAAGATAAAACAATCATAAATATTTATGTACCCAACATAGGAGCACCTCAATACATAAGGCAAATACTAACAGCCATAAAAGGGGAAATTGAAAGTAACACATTCATAGTAGGGGACTTTAACACCCCACTTCCACCAATGGACAGATCATCCAAAATGAAAATAAATAAGGAAACACAAGCTTTAAATGACATATTAAACAAGATGGACTTAATTGATATTTATAGGACATTCCATCCAAAAACAACAGAATACACATTTTTCACAAGTGCTCATGATACATTCTCCAGGATAGATCATATTTTTGGTCACAAGTGAAGCCTTGGTAAATTTAAGAAAATTGAAATTGTTTCAAGTATCTTTTCAGTCCACAATGCTATGAGACCAGATAAGAGTTACAGGAAAAGATCTGTAAAAATACAAACACATGGAGGCTAAACAATACACTACTTAATAGTGAAGTGATCACTGAAGAAATCAAAGAGGAAATAAAAAATATATACCTAGAAACAAATGACAATGGAGACACGACCACCAAAAATCTATGGGATGCAGCAAAAGCAGTTCTAACTGGGAAGTTTATAGCAATACAATCCTATATTAAGAAACAGGAAACATCTCAAATAAACAACCTAACCTTGCACCTAAAGCAATTAGAGAAAGAAGAACAAAAAATCCCCAAAGTTAGCAGAAGGAAAGAAATCATAAAAATCAGATCAGAAATAAATGAAAAAGAAATGAAGGAAATGACAGCAAAGATCAATAAAACTAAAAGCTGGTTCTTTGAGAAGATAAACGAAGTTGATAAACCATTAGCCAGACTCATCAAGAAAAAAAGGGAGAAGACTAAAATCAATAGAATTAGAAATGAAAAAGGATAAGTAACAACTGATACTGCAGAAATAGAAAAGATCATGAGAGATTACTACAAGTAACTCTATGCCAATAAAATGGACAACCTGGAAGAAATGGACAAATTCTTAGAAACGCACAGCCTGCCAAGACTGATTCAGGAATAAATAGAAAATATGAACAGACAAATCACAAGCACTGAAATTGAAACTGTGATTAAAATCTTCCAACAAACAAAAGCCCAGGCTTCACAGGCGAATTCTGTCAAACATTTAGAGAAGAGCTAACACCTATCCTTCTCAAACACTTCCAAAATATAGGAGAGGGGGGAACACTCCCAAACTCATTCTACAAGGCCACCATCACCTTGATACAAAAACCAGACAAGGATGTCACAAAGAAAGAAAACTACAGGCCAATATCACTGATGAACATAGATGCAAAAATCCTCAACAAAATGCTAGCAAACAGAATCCAACAGCACATTAAAAGGATCATACACCATGATCAAGTGGGGTTTATTCCAGGAATGCAAGGATTCTTCAATATACGCAAATCTATCAATGTGATAAACCATATTAACAAATTGAAGGAGAAAAACCATATGATCATCTCAATAGATGCAGATAAAGCTTTTGACAAAATTCAGTACCCATTTTTGATAACAACCCTGCAGAAAGTAGGCATAGAGGGAACTTTCCTCAACATAATAAAGGCCATGTATGACAAACCCACAGCCAACATAATCCTCAATGGTGAAAAACTGAAAGCATTTCCACTAAGATCAGGAACAAGAAAAGGTTGCCCACTCTCAACACTCTTATTCAATATAGTTTTGGAAGTTTTAGCCACAGCAATCAGAGAAGAAAAGGAAATGAAAGGAATCCAAATTGGAAAAGAAGAAGTAAAGCTGTCACTGTTTGCAGATGACAAGATACTATACATAGAGAATCCTAAAGATGCTACCAGAAAACTACTAGAGTTAATCAATGAATCTGGTAAAGTTGCAGGATACAGAATTAATGCACAGAAATCTCTGGCATTCCTATACACTAATGATGAAAAATCTGAAAGTGAAATGAAGAAAACACTCCCATTTACCATTGCAACAAAAAGAATAAAATATCTAGGAATAAACCTACCTAAGGAGACAAAAGACCTGTATGCAGAAAATTATAAGACACTGATGAAAGAAATTAAAGATGATACAAATAGATGGAGAGGTATACCATGTTGTTGGATGGGAAGAATCAACATTGTCAAAATGACTCTACTACCCAAAGCAATCTACAGATTCAATGCAACTCCTATCAAACTACTACTGGCATTTTTCACAGAACTAGAACAAAAAAATTCACAATTTGTATGGAAATGCAAAAGACCCTGAATAGCCAAAGCAATCTTGAAAACGAAAAACGGAGCTGGAGGAATCAGACTCCCTGACTTCAGACTATACTACAAAGCTACAGTAATCAAGACAGTATGGTACTGGCACAAAAACAGAAATATAGATCAATGGAACAGGATAGAAAGCCCAGAGATAAACCCATGCACATATGGTCACCTTACCTTTGATAAAGGAAGCAGGAATGTACAGTGGAGAAAGGACAGCCTCTTCAATAAATGGTGCTGGGAAAACTAGACAGGTACATGTAAAAGTATGAGTTTAGATCACTCCCTAACACCGTACAGAAAAATAAGCTCAAAATGGATTAAAGACCTAAACATAAGGCCAGAAACTATCAAACTCTTAGAGGAAAACAGGCAGAACACTCTATGACATAAATCACAGCAAGATCCTTTTTGACCCACCTCCTAGAGAAATGGAAATAAAAACAAAAATAAACAAATAGGACCTAATGAAACTTCAAATCTTTTGCCCAGCAAAGGAAACCATAATCAAGACCAAAAGACAACCCTCAGAATGGGAGAAAATCTTTGCCAGTGAATCAACTGACAAAGGATCATTTTCCAAAATTTACATGCAGCTCATGCAGCTCAATAACAAAAAAACAATCAACCCAATCCAAAACTGGGCAGAAGACCTAAATAGACATTTCTCCAAAGAAGATATACAGACTGCTAACAAACACATGAAAGAATGCTCAACATCATTAATCATTAGAGAAATGCAAATCAAAACTACAATGAGATATCACTTCACACCAGTCAGAATGGCCATCATCAAAATATCTAGAAACAGTAAATGCTGGAGAGGGTGTGGAGTAAAGGGAACCCTCTTGCACTGTTGGTGCGAATCTAAATTGATACAGCCACTATGGAGAACTGTATGGAGGTTCTTTAAAAAACTACAAATAGAACTACCATATGACCCACCAATCCCACTACTGGGCATATAACCTGAGAAAACCAAAATTCAAAAAGAGTCATGTACCAAAATGTTCATTGCAGCTCTATTTACAATAGCCCAGAGATGGAAACAACCTAAGTGCCCATCATCAGATGAATGGATAAAGAAGATGTGGCACATGTATACAATGGAATATTACTCAGCCATAAAGAGAAACGAAATTGAGCTATTTGTAATGAGGTGGATAGACCTAGAGTCTGTCATACAGAGTGAAGTAAGTCAGAAAGAGAAAGACAAATACCATATGCTAACCCATATATATGGAATTTAAGAAAAAAATAAATGTCATGAAGTACCTATGGGTAAGACAGGAATAAAGACACAGACCTACTGGAGAACAGACTTGAGGATATGGGGAGGGAGAAGGGTGAGCTGTGACAAAGCAAGAGAGAGGCATGGACATATATACACTAACAAACGTAAGGTAGATAGCTAGTGGGAAGCAGCCGCATAGCACAGGGAGATCAGCTCGGTGCTTTGTGACCGCCTGGAGCGGTGGGATAGGGAGGGTGGGAGGGAGGGAGATGCAAGAGGGAAGAGATATGGGAACATATGTATATGTATAACTGATTCACTTTGTTATGAAACATAAACTAACACACCATTGTAAAGCAATTATACCCCAATAAAGACGTTAAAAAAAAAAAAAGACACTGATGAAAGAAATTAAAGATGTTACAAATAGATGGAAAGATATACCATGTTGTTGGATTGGAAGAATCAACATTGTCAAAATGACTCTACTACCCAAAGCAATCTACAGAGTCAATGCAATCCGTATCAAACTACCACTGGCATTTTTGACAGAAGTAGAACAAAAAATTTCACAATTTGTATGGACAGACAAAAGACGCCGAATAGCCAAAGCAATCTTGAAAACGAAAAACGGAGCTGGAAGAATCAGGCTCCCTGACTTCAGACTATACTACAAAGCTACAGTAATCAAGACAGTATGGTACTGGCACAAAAACAGAAAGATAGATCAATGGAACAGGATAGAAAGCCCACAGATAAACCCATGCACATATGGTCACCTTATCTTTGATAAAGGAGGCAGGAATGTACAGTGGAGAAAGGACAGCCTCTTCAATAAATGGTGCTGGGAAAACTGGACAGGTACATGTAAAAGTATGAGATTAGATCACTCCCTAACACCATACACAAAAATAAGCTCAAAATGGATTAAAGACCTAAATGTAAGGCCAGAAACTATCAAATGCTTAGAGGAAAACATAGGCAGAACACTCTATGACATAAATCATAGCAAGATCCTTTTTGACCCACCTCCTAGAGAAATGGAAATAAAAATGAAAATAAACCAATGGGACCTAATGAAACTTCAAAGCTTTTGCACAACAAAGGAAACTATAAACAAGACCAAAAGACAACCCTCAGAATGGGAGAAAATATTTGCCAGTGAATCAACTGACAAAGGATTAATCTCCAAATTTTATAAGCAGCTCATGCAGCTCAATAACAAAAAAACAAACAACCCAATCCAAAACTGGGCAGAAGACCTAAACAGATATTTCTCCAAAGATGATATATAGACTGCCAACAAGCACATGAAAGAATGCTCAACTTCATTAATCATTAGAGAAATGCAAATCAAAACTACAATGAGATATCATCTCACACCAGTCAGAATGGCCATCATCAAAAAATCTAGAAACAGTAAATGCTGGAGAGGGTGTGGAGTAAAGGGAACCCTCTTGCACTGTTGGTGCAAATCTAAATTGATACAGCCACTATGGAGAACTGTATGGAAGTTCCTTAGAAAACTAAAAATAGAATGATCATATGACCCAGAAATCCCAGTACTGCACATATACCCTGAGAAAACAAAATTCAAAAAGAGTCATATACCAAAATATTCATTGCAGCTCTATTTACAATAGCCTGGAGATGGAAACAACCTAAGTGTCCATCATCGAATGAATGGATTAAGAAGATGTGGCACATATATACAATGAAATATTACTTAGCCATAAAAAGAAACGAAATTGAGCTATTTGTAATGAGGTGGATAGGCCTAGAGTCTGTCATACAGAGTGAAGTAAGTCAGAAAGAGAAAGGCAAATACCGTATGCTAACACATATATATGGAATTTAAGGGGGAAAAAAATGTCATGAAGAACCTAGGGGTAAGACAGGGATAAAGACACAGACCTACTAGAGAATGGACTTGAGGATATGGGGAAGGTGAAGGGTAAGCTGTGACAAAGCGAGAGAGTGGCATGGACATATATACACTACCAAATGTAAAATAGATAGCTAGTGGGAAGCAGCCGCATAGCACAGGGAGATCAGCTCGGTGCTTTGTTGACCGCCTGGAGGGGTGGGATAGGGAGGCTGGGAGGGAGGGTGATGCAAGAGGGAAGAGATATGGGAACATACGTATATGTATAACTGATTCATTTTGTTTTAAAGCAGAAACTAACACACCATTGTAAAGCAATTATCCATTAAAGATGTAAAAAAAAAAAGATGCTATGTATATATTTTGTGTTAATTAGTCATTTTGATAATCTTGGGGAGCTACCATTTTATCGGATTTTATTGAATTATTTTTGATATTACCTTAATATGGCTAATAAAATTCCTACCCTTGAGGTAAGAGAAATTCAAATCTTTTTTTTTGGTTTATGTTTCCAATATTAGCACTATCTTTAATCTTCAGTTTCTTTTAAGAGACCTTTCTAAATCTACTTGGTATGGGTAAACGTAGGTAAAATTAAATAGCATACTATGCATATCCAATTAATTAGCACTCATGTAAAAAGGAATATATAACCACATGCTGAATGTTAATAAATGAATATGTTATTCTTGATTCCTCTTTGAGCATTCATTCAGAAGTATTTATTGGGTGCCTATTAGATGTCCAGAACACATTTACACAGTAGCATTGAAACAACATGAACTCGATTGGGCAGAATCAGATCATTGGAAACTAAATATAAAATCTCTAATATGTTAGAAGGACTTAAGTGCTATGGAGAAAAGTAAAACCAGGGGAAAGAGATAGGGAAGGTGTACCTGGTGGTTTTGGCAGGAATGAGAGATGGTGAGTAGCAGGATTGAATAAGGAGATCAGGGAAGACCTCCCTGAGAAAATAACAGTTAAGTAAAGATCTGAAAGAGGTAAGGGAGTGACCCTTATGAATAGCTGAGAAAAGAAGGATCAGAAGATGCCTCAGTGAGAGATATGTTGTGAATGTTTCTGAAACACAAGAAGGTCAGTGTGGTTGCAGCTAGAGAAGCAGGAAGCAAGATCAAAGGGCCATGGTGAGAGATAAAAGGCCTTATAGGCTACTATAATGACTTTGGCTTCACAATGTTGCTAGGGAACTTTCTCAAAAGATCCTTATATACCATATGGGCTGCATGACCATATGGCATTTGAACCTATTGACATTGGCAGTATAAAAACAGTAAACAGTAGAAAATGCAATTACTGTGTAGATAAAAATTAAATATAAATAAAAAGTTGTATTTTCTAGCTTATTATGTAATTGCTGTACCCAGTGGAGTGAGCAGTGTTATATATCATCCTGCAGCAGCTACATAGCAATAGAAAACACAAAAGTACTTTGCTGTGAGAAATACCAAACTCTCTGAATGCCAAAAATGAAGGGGATAAACAGAGGAAAAAAGAATAGAAGATTTTTTAGAGATCATTAAAAAGTCAGAATTAAATCTGTAGACAACACTAACTCATAGTTTTACCGTCCTGCAAACATTTCTTCAACAAATAATTATTTTGTCTTATTTTATAAGAGTAAGGATAAGAAAGAAACTCTTGCCTACATACCATCAGATAAAGGCATAAAGTAACACAAGCAAAGGCTGAATCATCAGAGAAATCACTCAAAAAAAAATGAAGACCTTAGATAAGCATACCTACTTAATCTCAAAGAAATCACAAGCAACATGTGCTCTCTAAGGAAAGTCTAAAAGTTCATAAAAGAACTTGTAAGACAAGAAGGGTCTTAAAAGCAAACTAGCTATTTGGGAATAAAAGAAAAGAAAAATGTTTTAGTGATGAAAGTCATTAAAGCAACAAAAATAGAAAAGAGAGAGTGAGAACACAGTAAATGGCATGAGGAGGGGCTTGAATAAATCAGAGAATGAAATGGGAAATAACAGTGATTATAAAATGATTATAAAGAAGATGATATGTATGGAAGACAATTGTGACATAGCCACCCATGGTGATTCTGAATAAGTAAACAAAGAGAATAGGGAAAAAATCCAAAATGTAATAAAATTTTTCTGATTAAAAAAAGAGTGAATTTGTGTACAGAAAAGGCATAGAGTATGCCAGAAAAAAATAATGCAGAATGATTAACCTAAGCACATATCAAGACAGATTTACTGTGTTTTTAGGATGAATAAAAAGTTATGACTTGAAGCAGAGAAGTGAGCCATACAGAAGAAGGAAAACTCAAGATGACCTCAGGCTTCTCCACATCTATCCAGAAGAAGGTAGAGTGCCCTCTACCAAAGTCTGAGGAAGGATGTGCTTCAAGCATTGTATTCCAAGTAGAGTAGTTTTCCAAGTATAAAGCAAAAAGTATTTTCATACATTCACAAAATCCAGAGAATAGAGTACTCATGATTCCCTCCTGGAAAGCTGCTAGAAAATAGTAACAGAGTGAATAGACAAATCAAAATAAGCAATTTAGTAATAGAGATATTGTGATAAAATGACTGATGATAATCACTAAATGTATTTAAATACCCAACTAAAACTGATCAATCATGCCATTCATGGTAGATTTTGAAATGAGTGTATTTTAGATACCAAGAGACTATTTGACATCCTGAAAATTCACTTTCTGTTAGGTAGTCTGACTTTCGACACACCTTAATTATCAGAGTCTCCAGCACCATTATTCCCATTGATAGAAAAGGGTGGAAGCCACTACTACTACTAGTGAGGCTGTTAAATAATTAAACAAAGAGGCCATTATATTGAGGTGGCTCTAATCCCTTGGTAGCCTACATAAGCAAACCAAAACCTAAGCCAGAGTCAATTCCTATGAATGCACTCATATCCCAGAAAGTGAAATTTAATAACCACCAATACAGACAGACAACTAGGCCTTCCCAAATGAGGCAACCACTTAAGCTATAGCCAATCAAATACTTTCCTTGCTTATGTCTGCTTTATAAATGTCTCTCCCCTATCCTGTCAATGGAGTGCTCCTAACCATTTCCAGTTTAGCACTGCCCAGATTTTTTTTTTTTTTTGGCTGCATCAGTTCTTAGCTGAGGCATGTGGGATCTTTGTTGAGGCATGCGGGATCTTTCGTTGTGGCGCGCACAGGCTTCTGTCTAGTTGTGCACAGGCTCCAGGGCTTGTGGCCTCTGTAATTGTGGCGTGTGTGTTCCAGAGTGCATGGGCTCTGTAGTTTGTGGCACACAGTCTCTCTAGTTGAGGCGTGTGAGCTCAGTAGTTGTGGTGTGCAGGCTTAGTTGCCCCGTGGCATGTGGGATCTTAGTTCCCTGACCAGGGATTGTACCTGAATCCCCTGCATTGTAAGGCAGATTCTTTACCATTGGACCGCCAGGGAAGACCCCTGGCACTGCCCAATTTGAATTGATGTTCGCCTAACTAAACTCTTGAAAATTTAAATGTGCCTCAGTTTATGTTATAACAGAGGTAATGGGGCTTCATCCCAGAAAGCTACATAAAACTCAATATGTCAGTACTTTTTGGGCCCTAGAGTTACAAGAAAACAACTTTATCTTGGCTCTTTCTTTGGCTTTAGTAAGTGGTTTAGCTGACTGTTATGGCCACTGTCATCTTACTGATTGAGGTTTTTAATTGAACCTGCAATTTTCATTGAATCCACAATTCAGTTGTCTGACATACCTAAAAAAATCAAAAGTTTTATTCCCATATGAATGGCCACTAATAGCTGGCAAGCAATTCAGTTTGGAAAAAATAATGCAAGTTCACAGACATGAGAGACATTCTAGAGGCAGGTAACCAGGAATAAGAACAGAGTAGCCAGAAATAAAGTCATTCTATCTTTATATGAGAATAGGCCCAAGATATCCCCTTGGTCATTTCCATACTACTGGATCCCTCGTGATGTATGACATCACAACACACTGGCTCTTATCCTTTGGTGAGCTATAATATCCAGAGGTACTGACCCTATTTATCACTGAAAGGTAGACTGCATTTGGACTTCTCTCTGCCTGCAATGGCAAAAGATATGCCCTAACACAACTGATTCCCATTCAGCTTGAAGCTTGATTTCCTGGACATTCATGCCATTGACTTATCCATCATTAGAAGTTTTACTTGGTATGCAAATTATCATGAAGCACATTTAAAATCTAATTCAGTCCCAAAAAGGTACATATTTTGAATATAAATGTAACCTACTACTTTGCCCATTAGCTGCAATCAGAACAAAGGAAGACTTCTTAAATCTGAGATCCAGAGACTCACCAACTCCTAAATTATAATAGTACGTTTCAAATATCAGAATTATCCTATAACAAACATATTCCCTAAACCATCATTAACTTCATCAGTGTTCTCCTTGGTTTTTTATACTGAGAATTGGAATTAAGGAGCAGGTCCCAGGATACTTTAATATTAGACATTCCTGCACTTAGAACCATTAGGATTATTACTACACAAAGCCGGTAAGTTGATGACTGGAGTAATATAAGTATCTTATTTATATTTCAGTGAAAATGATGAAGGACTCTAGGAAATCTAACCAGTTATGATAATACAATGGATGGGGAAACAAAAATTCTTTCAAAACTAAAGAAAAATATAAATTCAAACCCTGTTCTTTACACCTATTATTAAAGTCATGAAAGTTCATCTAAATATCTTTGTAAGGATGTAAAAAGAGAAGCCAAAATGGAAAATGTTATAAAACCAAAGGATAGAAATCACAAACCAGAAAAAAAAAAATCACCATACAATATGGTCTGAAGTTTTCCAATAAAATTGGTTTGGAGCAGCTACATAAACCAATTTGGTTTATTGACTTTTCGATGGTGTACATTTTGTCCTTTCAGATCTTATATTGAACATAATATATCACTATATATGGAGTGGATATAGTTTTTATTAGAGAGAGAGAGAAAACCTGGGTTTCATTAGATCCTATCAAGCTGAAAAACTGAGCTACAGAAAAAAATATTGGGTCTCCATGCCAGAGAAAAGAAATATTCTGTTGAAATGTTGACTTGCAGAGTGTTTATCAGAGCACATATTTAATAAATAAGTGTCCCTGTATGAAATTTTTGTAAAATCATCACTTTTGTCAGCTATAAATTGATTGAACTTAGATTTGCGCTGTTGTGGAAAACACAATTACATGTTGTATATCAGGTGTTTGAATGCTTGCTCTTTAGTAAATTTACTTCATTATTTGAAATTTTTTAAAAGAAAAATCTCCTTGAAAATCAAAACTCAGTCTTAAGTATATTTTTGAAACAAGGTTTACCTTAAACTTCACATTTTACATAATTAGTCACTTGAAATAATAAAGGACATGAACATGTTATAACACACTCATCATAATAAGCCCTTTCTTAATCAAATCCTTTGTATTCAATAGTTAATTTTCAACAGAAAGCAGGATTATCCTTGAAAGATGTGAGATATTGAAAATGGATAAGACTGTCTTATGCTTTAAGCAAATCGCAGATTCTGTCATCATTTCTCCTTACTGAAGCCAAACAGCGAATGCTCTTAACAAGAAGGAATAACACTCTGCAATTTCAAACAATCAAATCACTAAATAGATGGAATGATTAGTTTTAAATCTCATGTAAGTCACATAGCTAAAAAACATGGGAATACGGAGCCAGCTGGCAGGTAATGTTTAAACACTCCAAGAAAGAGAACAATTGTATTAGTTTACAATTAACTTAAATTTCTGTGCATTACACAGATGTATACAGATGCCCTATTTTTTTAACCATTTCTATTTCATGTCTCTAACTATATAATAATTTTACATTAAATAGATATATAGTTGTTGCTACTGTCCAACTGGAACATGAACAGGAAATTAAGTTTACATATGTATGAAATGAATGTGATAAAACAATTTCTGCTTTATTTTTGATACTTATGATATCCCCTCTCTGGAAAGAATGTCTGGTTTTCCTTGGACAAATAAATACTCCACCAAATATTTAATCAACTTCGAAACACAATTATTGATTTAAAAAAAAAATGTATGAGGGCTTCCCTGGTGGTGCAGTGGTTGATAGTCTGCCTGCCGATGCAGGGGACGTGGGTTCGTGCCCCGGTCCGGGAAGATCCCACATGCCGTGGAGTGGCTGGGCCCGTGAGCCATGGCCACTGGGCCTGCGCATCTGGAGCCTGTGCTCTGCAATGGGGGAGGCCGCAGCAGTGACAGGCCCGCGTACCACACACACACACAAAAAAAAAGTATGAGAAGAAAACTAAGGAAATAGAAATAGGTCAGAACAGTGTTAAAAATTACAAAAGGGAGAAATAAAGGAAAAGTCTACTCTTTCCAGGTAACATAGTCTATATTGTTTTAAGTACAGTAACTAAAACATCAGGTTAATAATAATGCTAGCCTAGAGAAGTGAACAAAAGAAGAGTTAGTACAAAAATCATCCCAATTATAGGCTCCATCCCAATTATTAGAGAAAGAAATGCCACACACTGCTATGCCAAAAAACACATCAAACACAAAAGTGCAAATGGGTAAAGAACTCACACAGTATATTTCTAAAGAGAAAATACCAATAGGTAGGATATGAGTTTATTAGAAATGTCATAACAGGAGGAACAGAGACAAGATGGCAAAGTAGAAGGACATGAACTCACCATTTCTTACAAAAACACATAAATCACAACCAACTACTGAACAGCCATTGACAAAAAACACTGGAACTTACCAAAAAATATACCCTATATCCAAAGACAAAGAAGTCACAATGAGGTAGGAGGGGCGTAATTGTGATAAGATTATATCCAGTGCCCACCGGGTGGGTGATCCACAAACTGGAAAATAATTATACCATAGAAGTTCCTCTACAGGAGTGAAATTTCTGAGTGCCATATCAGGCTCCCCAGCCTGGGGTTCTGGCAATGGGAGGTGGAGCCCCCAGAGAATCAGGCTTTGAAGGCCAATGGGGTTTCTTGGAGGGTGCATGCAAGGTCTTGTGCACACCAGAACCCAGGGGAAAAAGCAGTGACCTGATAAAAGATTGGGCCAGACCTACGTGGTCCTATTGGAGGGTATCCTGTGGAGACAGAGGGTGGCTTTGGCTCATTGCAGAGACAAAGCCACTGGCAGTGGCAGTTCTGTGGATACTCATTGGTATGAGCCCTCCTGGAGTCTGACATTTTCTTACCAAGACCTGGCTCCATGCAACAGCCTGCTGGCTCCAGTGCTGAAACACCTCAGGCCAAACAACCAACAGAGTGGGAAAACAGCCCCATCAATCAGCAGACAGACTGCTTAAAGTCTTCCTGAATAAACAACTGCCTGATAAGCACACCCCTTGACATGGCTCTGCCCACCAGAGGGACAAGACCGAGCTCCACACACCAGTGGACAGGTACAAGTCCCTCCCACCAGGAAGCCTGCACAAGCTTCTTAGACAGCCTCACCCACCAGGGGGAAGACAACAAAAGAACTAAAACCTTGCAGCCTGTGGAACAGAAAACACAATCACACAAATTTAGACAAAATGAGATGGCAGAGGAATATGTCCCAGAGGAAGGAACAAGATAAAACCCCAGAGAAACAACTAAATGAAGTGGAGATAGGAAATCTTCCAGAAAAAGAATTCAGAATAATGATAATAAAGATGATCCAAGATCTCCAAAAAAGAATGGAGCCACATATTGAGAAGATACAAGAAATGTTTAACAAAGACTTAGAAGAACTAAAAAACAAACAAACAGAGATTAACAATACAATAACTGAAATGAAAAATGCACTAGAAGGGATCAATAGCAGAATAACTGAGGCAGAAGAATGGATAAGTTAGCTGGAAGAGAGAATGGTGGAAAACACTGCCACAGAACATAATAAAGAAAAAAATATGACAAGAAATGAAGACAGTCTAACTGGGACAACATTAAATGCACCAATTTTCACATTATAGGGGTCCTAGAAGGAGAAGAGAGAGAGGAAGGAACTGAGAAAATATCGGAAGAGAAAATAGCTGAAAACTTCCCTAACATGGGAAAGGAAATAGTCACCCAAGTCCATGAAGCACAGGCAGTTCCAGGAAGGATAAACCTAAGGAGGAACAGGCCAAGACATATAGTAAACAAATCGACAAAAATTAAAGACAAAGAAAAAATATTAAAAGCAACAAGGGAAAAGAAACAAATAACATGCAAGGGAATTCCCATAAGGTTATCAACTGATTTCTCAGCATATGCACTGCAGGTCTGAAGGGAGTGGCTTGATATATTTAAAGTGATGAAATGAAAGAACCTACAACCAAGAAAACTCTACCAAGAGAGGCATCTCTTTTTTTTTTTTTAATACGGTACACAGGCCTCTCACAGCTGTGGCCTCTCCCGTTGCGGAGCACAGGCTCCGGATGCACAGACTCAGTGGTCATGGCTCATGGGCCTAGCCACTCTGCGGCATGTGGGATCTTCCTGGACCAGGGCATGAACCTGTGTCTGCTGCATTAGCAGGTGGACTCTCAACCACTGCGCCACCAGGGAAGCCCAAGGCATCTCTTTTGATGGAGAAATCAAAAGCTTTACAGACAGGCAAAAGCTAAGAGAATTCAGCATCACCAGACCAGCTTTTCAACAAATTCTAAAAGAATTTCTCTAAGCAGAAAAGGCCACTACTAAAAACAAGAAAATTACTAATAGAAAAGTCTACAAGTAAAGGCAAACATACAGTACAGGTAGAAAATCATCTGTACACAAATGTTATCAAAACCAGCAATTGTGAGAAGAGGAGAGTACAAATGCAGGATATTGGAAATGCATTTGAAATTAAAAGACCAGCAACTTAAAACAATCTTGCTTATATATAGACTGATGTATCAAAATCTCATAGTAATCAAACACCAAAAATCTACAATAGATACACACACAAAAAACTAAAAACAATTCAAGTACAACACTAAATTTAGTCATTAAATCACAAGAGAAGAGAACAAAAGAGGAGGGAATAAAAAAGACCTACAAAAACAAATTCAAAACATTTAACAAAATGACAATAAGAGCACACATATCAATAATTACCTCAAACATTAACAGATTAAATGCTCCAACCAAAAAACATAGACTAGCTGAATGGATACAAAAATAAGACCCATATATATGCTGTCTGCAAGAGACCCACTTCAGATCTAGGGACACATACAGTCTGAGAGTGAGGGGAAGGGAAAAGGGATTCCATGCAAATGGAAACCAAAAGAAAACTGGGGTAGCAATACTCACATCAGACAAAATAGACATCAAAATAAAGACTGTTACAAGAGACAAAGCAGGACACTACATAATGATCAAGGGATAAATTCAAGTAGAAGATATAACAATTGTAAATATACATGCACCCAACATAGGAACACCTCAATATGTAAGGCAAATAGTAACAGCCATAAAAAGAGAAATTGACAGTAACACAGTAAGAGTGGGGAACTTTAACACCCACCTTTCATAATGTAGAGGTCATCCAGACAGAAAATCAATAAGGAAACACAGGGCTTAAATGACACAATGACCACATGGACTTATTCATTTTGTATAGAGTATTCCACCCAGAAGCAGCAGAATACACATTCTTCACAAATGCACATGGCACATTCTCCAGGATTGATCCCATCTCAGATCACAAAGTGAGCCTTGATAAAGTTGAGAAAATTGAAATTATATCAAGCATCTTTTCCAAACACAATGCTATGAGATTAGAAATCAACTACAAAAAAAAAAATGTAAAAAACACAAACAGGTGGAGGGTAAACAATGTGCTACTAAACAACCAATGGATCACTGAAGAAATCAAAGAGGAAATCAACAAATACCTCAAGACAAATGAAAATGAAAGCATGATGATCCAAAACCTATGGGACAGAGCAAAAGCAGTTCTAAGTGGGAACTTTACAGCAATACAATCTTACCTCAGGAAAGAATAAAAATCTCAAATACACAACCTAACATTACAGTTAAAGCAACTAGAGAAAGAAGAACAAACAAAATCCAAAGTTAGTAGAAGGAAAGAAATCATAAAGATCAGAACAAAAATAAATGAAATAGAAATGAAGAAAACAGTAGAAAAGATCAAACTAAAAACTAGTTATTTAAAAATATAGAAAAAATTAATAAACCTTTAGCCAGACTCATCAAAAAAAAAATGGGAGAGAACTCAAATCAATAAAATTAGAAATAAAAAAGGAGACATTACAACAGATACCACAGAAATCCAAATGATCATAAGAGACTACTACAAGCAACTATATGCCAATAAAATAGACAACCTAGAAGAAATGGACAAATTCTTAGAAAGGTACAGTTTTCCAAGACTGAACCAAGGAGAAGTAGAAAATATGAACAGACCAATCACAAGTACTGAAATTGAAACTGTGATTTAAAAACCCCCAACAACCAAAAGTACAGGACCAGATGGTTCATAGGGGAATTCTATCAAACTTTTAGATAAGGGTTAACACCTATTTGGAAACTATTCCAAAAATTGTAGAGGAAGGAACAAGCTCATTATATGAGGCCACCATCACCCTGATACCAAAAGCAGACAAATATATCACAATAAAAAGTAAATTACAGGCCAATATGATTGATGAACATGGGTGCAAATATTCTCAACAAAATACTAGCAAACCAAACTCAACAGTACATAAAAGGATCATACACTATGATCAAGTGGGATTTATCCCAGGGATGCAAGGATTTTTCAATATCCACAAATCAATCATTGTGATACACCACATCAACAAACTGAAGAATGAAAACCATAAGATCATTTCCATAGATGCAGGAAAATATTCTGACAAAATTCAACACACATTTATGATAAAAAAAAAATCTCCAGAAAGTGGGCTGGAGTGAACATACCTCAACATAGTAGAGGCCATATATGATAAACCTACAGCCAATATCATGCTCAATGTTGAAAACCTGAAAGCATTTCCACTAAGATTAGGAACAAGACAAGGATGTCTACTCTGTCCACTTTTATTCAACATAGTTTTGGAAGTCCTAGCCACAGTAATCAGAGAAGAAAAAGAAATAAAAGGAATCCAAATTGGAAAAGAAGAAGTAAAACTATCACTGTTTGCAGATGACATGATACTATACATAGAACATCCTAAAGATGTTACCAGAAAACTACTAGGTCTCAACAAAAACTCGAGTAAAGTCCCAGGATACAAAATTAGTACACAAAAATGTGTTGCATTTCTATACACTAACAATGAAAGATCAGAAAGAGAAATTAAAGAAGCAATCACATTTGTCATCTCACTGAAAAGACTAAAATACCTAGGGATAAACCTACCTAAGGAGGCAAAAGACCTTTATTCTGAAAAACATAAGACACTGATGAAAGCAATAGAAGATGCCACAATGAGATGGAAAGCTATACCATTTTCGTAGATTAGAAGAATCAATACTGTCAAAATGACTAGACTACCCAAGGCAGTCTACAGATTCAATGCAATCCCTATCAAATTACCAAAGGCATTTTTTTCACAGAACTAGAACCAAGAAATCTTAATTTGTATAGATGCACAAAAGAACCCAAATATACCAAACAATCTTGAGAAAGAAAAACAGACCTGGAGGAATCCAGCTCCCTGACCTCCAACTATACTACAAAGGTATAGTCATTAAAAGATTATGGTACTGGCACAAATACAGAAATATAGATCAATGGAACAGGATAGAAAGTCCAGAAATAAGCTGACACACCTATGGTCAGTTAATTTATGACAAAGGAGGCAATACTCTACAATGGAGAAAGAATAGTCTCTTCAATAAATGGTGCTGGGAAAACTGGACCGCTACATGTACAGGAATGAAATTAGAGCATTCTTTAACACCATACACAAAAATAAACCCAAATGGATTAAATATCTAAATTTAAGACTGGATAGTATAAAACTCTTAGAGTAAAACATAGGCAGAACACGCTTTGACATAAATTGCGGCAATGTCTTTTTGGATTCGTCTCCTGAAGTAATAGAAATAAAAACAAATGGAACCTAATTAAACTTACAAGCTTTTGCAGAGCAAAGGAAAACATCAACCAAATGAAAAGATAAGCTACAGAATGGGAGAAAATATTTGGAAATGATGCGACTGACAAGGGCTTAATCTCCAATATATACAAATAGCTCATACAACTCAATATCAAAAAGAAACAACCCGGGCTTCCCTGGTGGTGCAGTGGTTGAGAGTCCACCTGCCGGTGCAGGGGACACGGGTTCGTGCCCTAGTCTGGGAAGACCCCATATGCCACGGAGCGGCTAGGCCCATGAGCCATGGCTGCTGAGCCTGCGCGTCTGGAGCCTGTGCTCCACAACGGGAGAGGCCACAACAGTGAGAGGCCCACGTATCACAAAAAAAAAAAAAAAAAAGTAACAACCCAATTAAAAAATGGGCAGATCTAAATAGGCATTTCTTCAAAGAAAACATATGAAAACACATGAAAACATGCTGAAAAGCACTAATTATTAGAGAAATGCAAATCAGAACTACAATGAGTAATCACCTCATACCAGTCAGAATGGCCACCATCAAAAAGTCTACAAATGGTAAATGTTGCAGAAGGCATGGAGAAAAGGGAACCCTCCTACACTGTTGGTGAGAATGTAAATTGGTACAGTCACTATGAGAACAGTACAGAGATTCCTTAAAAAACTAAAAATAGAGCTTCTATATGATCTAGAAATCCCACTAGTGAGCATGTATCTGGAGAAAACCATGATTCAAAAGAATACATGCACCCCAATGTTCATCGCAGTGCTGCTTACAATAGCCAAGACATAGAAGCATTCTAAATGTCCATTGACAGAAGAATGGATAAAGAAGATGTGGTACATATATACAATGGAATATTACTCAGCCATTAAAAGAATGAAATAATACCATTTGCAGCAACGTGGGTGGACTTGAAGATTATCGTACTAAGTGCAGTTAAGTCGGAGAAAGGTAAATATATGATATTGCTTATATAAGGACTATTAAAAAAATGATACAAACGAACTTATTTACAAAACAGAAAAAGACAGACTTAGAGAATGAACCTATGATTACCGGGGAGAAGGTGTGGGGAGAGATATATTGGGAGTTTGGGATTGACATGTACACACTGCTATAAATAAAACAGATGACCAACAAGGACCTACTGTATAGCACAGGCAACTCTGCTCAATATTCTGTAATAACCTAAATGGGAAAAGAATTTGAAAAAAATAGATGCTTGTATAAATGAATCATTTTGCTGTACACCTGAAATTAACACATTGTTATCAACTATACTCCAATATAAAACAAAAATTAAAAAAAAAGAAAGGCCATAACAAAGTACCACAAAATGGGTAGTTTAGAGCAATAGAAAATTAATGTCTCACAGTTCTGGAGGCCAGCAGTCCTGAAGTCTGAGGGACAAATCTGTTCTCTGCCTCTCTCCTGGCTTTCAGTAGTTTGATGGCAAACTTTGGTGTTCCTTGGCTTCTGCTTCATCACTCTGATCTTTGCCTTCATCTGCACCTTGAGTTCTCTCTGTGTGCCTGTCTGTATCCAAATCCCCCCTTTTTATAAGGAAACCAGTTGTACTAGATTAGGGAGGGGTTTCCTATACCAGTAAGGCCTCATCCTGACCTAAGTACATATTCATGACCCTATTTCCAAATAAGGTCATGTTAGGAGGTTTGGGGGGTTAGAATTTCACCATATGAGTTGTGGGGAAACACAATTCAACCCACAACAAGTTTAAAGTACAAAATTATTTAAAAATAAATAAATTAATTAATTAAAATTAACAATATGTTATTTTTAAAAATTAAATATTTATATTATTCAATGATGATAAATCACTCTCAAAAAGACCTGCTGACTTTGCATATTTGTGGTGTCTTCCTTGGTTGGTGGAGGGGGTGATGGAGGAAACCTATTAATATGTACCAAATGTTTTCAAATTCTGAAATCAGACGAATTATTTAATGTGTAAATATCCTCAAAGAAAATTATTTTAAATTAATTTTAAAAATATTTTAAAACATTTAAAAATAATCTCTCTATATGTTTTATAGAGAGATGTTCCTCAAAACATTTTCTATTTATAAAATATTGGAAAAATAACAACTTCAGGAACTAATAAAATAAATTGGTTGATATGCATAAAATATAATATCCAGACATTAAATAATTGTAGCTAACTTTTGTGTAGTACTAAATACCACACGTTAATCTAAACATCTTATATATATAAACATAGAGAATCCTCACAAGGACCCTATGAGGCACATGCTACTATTATATCAGCTTTAATTTTGGTAAACTTTGGATGTATTAAAGAAAAATTTAAATAACTTGTCTAAGGTCATCCAGTTTTGTAAGTAGCAGAGCTGGGCTTAAAACCCAGGTGGTTTGGTCCCACAATCCATTTTATTACCCACTTTTCTATATTTTTATACATTGATATTAAAATATGCATGATTTCAGGCTGTTTAAATGAAACAAAATACAAAATAGTAGACATAATTTTCAGTTATTTGTGTTGAAAAATAAGTCAAGGAGATATGCCAAGATATTAACAATTGTTGGAGTTGTGTGATTATCAGTGTTTTTACTGTTACTTATCCTTTCGTATTCTTTCTAATATATTTAAAATTTTTAAATGAAAAAATACAAATATGTAAGAGGTTTCCACCAGGTGAGGACAGAGCAAGAAGGGGCCAACTATGAATCTGGAAGAGGGCTCTCACGAAAACATAACCATACTGGTGCCTTGATCTTGGACTTCCCAGCTTCTGGAATTCCATGTGGTTGAAAGGGTCTTTGTGCTCCAGCCGGGTGTCAGGCTTGAGCATATGAGGTGGAAGAGCTGAGTTCAGGACATTGGAGATCCATTGGAGATCTCCATCTCAATGCTAAGACCCAGCTCAACTCAGTGAACAGCAAGCTCCAGTGCTAGAGACACTCCATGCCAAACAATTAGAAGACAAGAGCACAACACCACCCATTAGCAGAGAGGCTGCCTAAAATGATAATAAGCTAACAGAGCCCAAAACGCATCACTGGATGTGGTGTTGCCCCAAACAAAGACTAGATCCAGCCTCATCCACCAGAACACAGGCACCAGTCCCTCCAGCAGTAAGCCTGCACAACCCACTGAACCAAACTTACCCACTGGGGGCGGACACAAAAACAGTGGGAACTAGGAACCTGCAACCTGCAGAAAGGAGACCACAAACAGTAAGTTAAGCAAAATGAGAAGACAGAGAAATATGCATAAGATGAAAGAGCTACATAAAAACCCACCAGACCAAACAAATGAAGAGAAAATAGGCAGTCTACCTGAAAAATAATTCAGAGTAATGATAGTAAACTTGATCCAAAATATGGGAAATAGAATGGAGAAAATACAAGAAACGTTTAAAAGGACCTAGAATAAATGAACAGCACAAAAACAACAGTGAACAACCCAATAATTGAAATTAAAAATTCTCTAGAAGGAATCACTAGCAGAATAATTGAGGCAGAAGAAATGATAAGTGACTTGGAAGGTAAAATAATACAAATAACTACTACAGAGCAGAATAAAGAAAAAAGAATGAAAAGAATTGAGGACAGTCTCAGAGACCTCTGGGACAATATTAAACACACCAACATTTGAATTATAGGGGTCACAGAAGAAGAAGAGAAAAGA
This sequence comes from Monodon monoceros, assembly GCF_005190385.1. Lineage (NCBI taxonomy): Eukaryota > Metazoa > Chordata > Mammalia > Artiodactyla > Monodontidae > Monodon > Monodon monoceros. Next base: position 50,492,680 of record NW_021703767.1, read on the forward strand.
AAGAGAGAAAATATTTGAAGTGATTATAGTTGAAAACTTCCCCAATATGGGAAAAGAAACAATCAATCAAATCCATGAGGCCCAGAGAGTCCCATACAGGATAAATCCAAGGAGAAACACATCAAGACACATATTAAACAAAGTATCAAAATTTAAATACAGAAAAAAATATTAAAAGCAGCAAGGGAAAAGCAACAAATAACATACAAGGGAATCCCCATAAGGTTAACAGGAGAACTTCCAGCAGAAATTCTGCAACCAGAAGGGAGGGGCCGGACATATTTAAAGTGATGAACGGGAAAAAGCTACAACCAAGATGACTCTACCCAGCAAGGATCTGATTCAGATTTGATTGAGAAATGAAAACCTTTACAGAAAAGCAAAGTGAAGAGAATTCATCACCACCAAACCAGATTTACAACAAATGCTAAATGAACTTCTCTAGGCAAGAAACACAAGAGGAGGAAAAGACCTACAATAACAAACCCAAAACAATTAAGAAAATGGTAGTAGGAACATACATATTGATAATTACCTTAAATGTAAATGGATTAAATGCTGCAACCAAAATAATAGACTGGCTGAATGGATACAAAAACAAGAGCTATATATAGCTTTCTACAAGAGACCCACTTCAGACCTAGGGACACATACAGACTGAAAGTGATGGGATGGAAGAAGATATTCCATGCAAAAGGAAATCAAAAGAAGCTGGAGTAGCAATTCTCATATAAGACAAAATAGACTTTAAAATAAAGACTATTACAAGGGACAAAGAAGGACACTACATAATGATCAAGGGATCAATCCAAGAAGAAGCTATAACAATTGTAAATATTTATGCACCCTACATAGGAGCACCTCAATACATAAGGCAAATGCTAACAGCCATAAAAAAAGAAATCAACAGTAACACAAAAATAGTAGGGGACTTTAACACCCCACTTTCAACAATGGACAGATCATCCAAAGGGAAAATAAATAAGGAAACACAAGCTTTAAATGACATATTAAACAAGATGGACTTAATTGATATTTATAGGACATTCCATCCAAAAACAACAGAATACACTTTCTTCTCCAGTGCTCATGGAACATTCTCCAGGATAGATCATATCTTGGGTCACAAATTAAGCCTTGGTAAATTTAAGAAAACTGAAATCATATCAACTATGTTTTCTGACCACAATGCTATGAGACTAGATATCAATTACAGGAAAAAATCTGTAAAAAATACAAACACATGGACGCTAAACCATACACTACTTAATAACCAAGGGATCACTGAAGAAATCAAACAGGAAATCAAAAAATACCTAGAAACAAATGACAATAAAAGCATGACAACCAAAAACCTATGGGATACAGCAAAAGCAGTTCTAAGAAGGATGTTTATAGCAATACAATCCTACCTCAAGTAACAATAAAAATCTCAAATAAACAACCTAACATTACATCTAAAGCAAATAAAGAAGAACAACAAAAAAAAAAACCAAAGTTAGCAGAAGGAAAGAAATCATAAAGATTAGATCAGAAATAAAGAAAAAGAAATGAAGGAAACAATAGCAAAGATCAATAAGACTAAAAGCTGGTTCTTTGAGAAGATAAACAAAATTGATAAACCATTAGCCAGGCTCATCAAGGAAAAGAGGGAGAGGACTCAAATCAATAAAATTAGAAAAGAAAAAGGAGAAGATACAACAGACACTGTAGAAATAGAAAGCATCCTAAGAGACTACTACAAGCAACCATATGCCAATAAAATGGACAACCTGGAAGAAATGGACAAATCCTTAGAAAAGTACAACCTTCCAAGACTGAATCAGGAAGAAATAGAAAATATAAACAGACCAATCACAAGCACTGAATTTGAAACTGTGTTTAAAAATCTTCCAACAAACAAAAGCCTAGGACCAGATGGATTCACAGGTGAATTCTATCAAACTCTGACATAAGAGCTAACACCTATCCTTCTCAAACTCTTCCAAAGCATAGCAGAGGGAGAAACACTCCCAAACTCATTCTATGAGGCCACCATCACCCTGATACCAAAACCAGACAAAGATGTCACAAGAAAAAAAACTACAGGCCAATATCACTGATGAACATAGATGCAAAAGTCCTCCACAAAATACTAGCAGGCACCAACAGCACATTAAAAGGATCATACACCATGATCCAGTGGGGTTTATGCCAGGAATGCAAGGGTTCTTCAATGTATGTAAATCAATCAATGTGATAAACCATATTAACAAATTTTAGATTAAAAACCATATGATCATCTCAATAGATGAAGAATAAGCTTTTGACAAAATTCAACACTTATTTATGATAAAAAAAAAAACCTCCAGAAACTAGGCATAGAGGGAACTTACCTCAACATAATAAAGGCCATATATGACAAACCCACAGACAGCATTGATAAATGGTGAAAAACTGAAACCATTTCCACAAAGATCAGGAACAAGACAAGGTTGGCCAGTCTCACCACTATTATTCAACATAGTTATGGAAGTTTTAGCCACAGCAATCAGAGAAGAAAAGAGAAATAAAAGGAATCCGAATAGAAAAAGTAGTAATACTGTCACTCTTTGCAGATGACATGATACTATACATAGAGAATCCTAAACATGCTACCAGAAAACTGCTGGAGCTAATCAATGAATTTGGTAAAGTAGTAGGATATGAAATTAATGCACAGAAATCTCTTGCATTCTTATACACTAATGATGAAAAATCTGAAAGAGAAATTAAGGAAACACTCCCATTTCCCTTTGCAACAAAAAGAATAAAATACTTAGGAATATACCTACCTAAGGAGAAAAAAGACATGTATGCAGACTACTATAAGACACTGATGAAATAAATTAAAGATGATACAAACAGATGGAGAGATATATCATGTTCTTGTCTTGGAAGAATCAACATTGTGAAAATGACTATACTACCCAAAGCAATCTGCAGATTCAATGCAATCCCTATCAAACTACAAATGTCATTTTTCACAGAAGCAGAACAAAAAGTTTCACAGTGTGTATGGAAACATAAAAGACCCCAAATAGCCAAAGCAATCTTGAGAAAGAAAAACGGAGCTGGAGGAATCAGGCTCCCTGACTTCCAACTATACTACAAAGCTACAGTAATCAAGACAGTATGGTACTGGCATAAAAATAGAAATATAAACCTATGGAACACAATAGAAAGCCCAGAGATAAACTCACGCACATATGGTCACCTTATCTCTAATAAAGGAGACAAGAATATACAATGGTGAAAAGACAGCCTCTTTAATAAGCGGTGCTGAGAAAACTGGACAGCTACATGTAAAAGAATGAAATTAGAACACTCCCTAACACCATACACAGAAATAAACTCAAAATGGATTAAAGAGCTAAATGTAAGGCCAGACACTTTAAAACTCTTAGAGGAAAACAGGCAGAACACTCTATGACATAAATCACAGCAAGATCCTTTTTGACTCACCTCCTAGGGAAATAGAAAAACTAAAATAGAATGATAACTAATGAAACTTAAAAGCTTTTTCACACCAAAGGAAACCATAAAAATTATGAAAAGACAACCCTCAGAATGGTAGAAAATATTTGCAAATGAAGCAACTGATAAGGGATTAATTTCCAAAATATACAAGCAGCTCATGCAGCTCAATATCAAAAAAAAACAAACAACCCAATCCAAAAATGGGCAGAAGACCTAAATAGACATTTCTCCAAAGAAGATATGCAAATTGCTAACAAACACATAAAAAGATGGTCAACATCACTAACCATTAGAGACATGCAAATCAAAACTACAATGAGGTATTGCCTCACACCGGTCAGAATGGCCATCATCAAAAAATCTACAAACAATAAATGCTGGAGAAGGTGTGGAGAAAAGGGAACCCTCTTGCACTGTTGGTGAGAATGTGAATTGATACAGCCACTATGGAGAACAGTATGGAGATTCCTTAAAAAACTAAAAATAGAACTACCATATGACCCAACAATCCCACTACTGGGCATATACCCTGAGAAAACCATAATACAAAGAGTCATGTACCACAATGTTCATTGCAGCACTATTTACAACAGCCAGGACATGGAAGCAACCTAAGTGTCCATCAACAGATAAATGGATAAAGAAGATGTAGCACATATATAGAATGGAATATTACTCAACCATAAAAAGAAACAAAACTGAGTTATTTGTAATGAGGTGGTTGGACCTAGAGTATGTCATACAGAGGTAAATAAGTCAGAAAGAGAAAAACAAATACAGTATGCTGACACATATATATGGGATGTAAAAAAAAAAGTTTCTGAATAACCTAGGGGCAGGATCGGAATAAAGACATAGATGTAGAGAATGGATTTCAGGACACGGGGAGGGGGAATGGTAAGTTGGGTTGAAGTGAGAGTGTGGCATTGACATATATACACTATCAAATGTAAAATAGATAATTAGTTGGAAGCTGCCACATAGCCCAAGGAGATCAGTTCTGTGCTTTGTGACCACTTAGTAGGGTGGGATAGGGAGGGTGGCTGGAGACTCAAGAGAGGGAATATGGGGATATATGTATACGTATAGCTGATTCACTTTGTTATAAAGCAGAAACTAACATAACATTGTTAAGCAATTATACTCCAATAAAGATGTTTAAAAAAAAACTTATTAGGTGTTCATATGCATTTTTGACATTTATTTACTGGATCGAATGGAACAGTATGTTATATGGTAATTTGAATTTTTATTTCTTTCTAGGTAAGCTCTTGTTTTTTGTTTTTTTTTTTTTGCGGTATGCAGGCCTCTCACTGCTGTGGCCTCTCCCACTGCGGAGCGCAGGCTCAGCGGCCATGGCTCACGGGCCCAGCCTCTCCGCAGCATGTGGGATCTTCCCAGACCGGGGCATGAACCCGTGTCCCCTGCATCAGCAGGCAGACTCTCAACCACTGTGCCACTAGGGAAGCCCATAAGCTCTTGTTTAATTCAAGCTTTGGGTGGCTAGATATACTGACAAAATATAAATAGATTATGTATTTTATGTAACTAACCTGGGGTCACTCTCAGAGTTTAGTTTGCATATCTGTCTTGCACAAATATGGAATACTCCAGGTGCATCATGATCTATTTGCATATATGGTCCTGTGTTCTTGATAGAGGGGCATATGCCAAAGGAATTTTAGCATTTTTCAAGGTTGTCTGGATACTTAATTTTGGTTACTACCACATTGAATCATATTCACTAAAACATTAGGGAGTGGTGGATTGGAGACTTGTAGCATATATCAATAAGGAATCAGCTTAAGCACACTTAGTCCAGCTACATTAAGAAACAATCCAAGGAAAAGTAGAATAACATGAAATGTAGAAGAAACATGTCTGCACCCTTTTCCCCGAATTTCACATTTTGCTTCCCAGCATAAGTGCATATTACACTTATTGCCTGACTATTAAAAAGTGTTGGGGGGAGGAATTAGTTAAATTTATTGTTGAATGGTCATGTTTGTTTCTGGCCTTATCATGACTACAAAGACAAAATATGACACTATCTCACTATCTGGTCCCAATATGCACTGTTACATTTCCAGTTGTATCCCTCAAAGCCAATCCCTCAAATTTTAAGAAATTATTCATTCAACATTTCTTGTTTGAATTATTTCTTATTGAATTATTCATCAACATTCAACATTTCTTGGTAGGAATGTAATAAGCTGCAGTTTAATGAGGCTTACATCTCTAAAATAATTTAGGAGGACTTCAGAGAAGTCCCTAAACCTTGAAAAAAATTCCAAGAAAAGGCCTGTCAGCAACACTTCTGAGAACACAAAATCAGTGTTACATCACTGACAAAAGTGATAATTTGAGTGCTAAGATTTTGCCCAGATTTCACTTTCTGAATCACTTATGGCAAAAGTCAAAATTTGCCCTACAAACTAGAACAAAGCTAAAAGAATTTTGTTGATGAGAGAGAACATGTAAAGGTATTGTTTTCCACACTGTAGAAGACAAAATGTGAGTGAACAGAACTTTGTCATTTCTTCTAAAGATTGGACCCTTAAGATAACCTTCCTGCAAAATGTTCAGGGCTAATTTTACTGGAAATTGTGAGCTTGATTAAGTTTGTCTTTATTCCACTAGGCCTTTCAATTATGGGTCTTTTACCCTTTTTCATGTTGTTTAATTATAGCTCTACACAACTGAAAATCTGAAACATACAATACCAACCATTCACACTACTATGTGGGTTTAAAGATGTTGCTTTTTATTTTCTTCTATAGAATATTTATGTTTTATATTAAAATTGAAGAGTTTTCTAAAGAAATTTCAGGCACAGGTGAGAAGAGATGGTGAGATGATAGATTTTGGCATGAATCTCTTCATGGTACTAAAATCATCTCAAACAACGGTTGTGCCCTCTACCTACACATAAAACTAGCCTTGAGTTGGATAATTCAAGCTAGATCAATTTTATCAGTATTATCTGTGCTCACATTATTAGAATAATGGGTTGACCAGGTCAGCTCTCATTTTAATATGGAAAAATTAACTAACATTATAATCTAAGGCACATAATTTTAATTTAGTATACCAAAGATGTTAGTAAGGCCAAAGGTATTAGGAAATTACCCTGATTCATATAATATATAGGTAGAGTGTCAATACATTATTTGTAATGCATGGATCAGAGAATTTTTTCCTATGCTTACATTCAGTTACTTTAATTTAGCATCAATATTTCCGTCATTAAAATATCAACATTTAGCCATATGTGGCATATGTTACAACTAGCTGTTACCTGTGAAAACTTATTGTTCACTACGGCTTAGACATGAGTGGCAAACAACCAACGTTCCAGTGTAATGTCACACTTCAGATGTCAAATTTTGGGGCCAATTAACCTAGGAACAATGTGTAAAAGAAGAAAGAAACTGCATGGATCTGATTCTAAGAAGTTAAAAAAAATAATACACATAAATAGGAGAATGTGGACTGTGCCGGATTCTGACTGATGCCCTATTTCTCTCCTCTCCCAGACTTATTAGCCATCTTGTGACCATTTGACTTTGCCCTCAAGTCTCAGTTCTAATCATTGATTTTTTGCTCTCTTTTTCCATGCTAAAATCTTCCCTTGGTTACTTGATGATATAACCAGCTTCATTTGTCCAAGTTTCTGGGGTTCATGTTCATCCTCCCTCCTCCCAAAAAGTTTCTAAATAGACCTATTGTTGTGCTGACAATGAGGAAAATTCTTGTTCCTCTGTTAATATTTATTAATGCCTATTTTATGGCACAGATTGTTGTTGTATATAATAGGGATGCAAAGATAGAACACAATCACTCCCCTCAAGGAGTTCTGTCTAAAATAGAAAGTTGTACTGTCTCTAGGTCTACCCCTGATTTGAGGGAGGAAACCTAGGGAACCATGAGGAAGAGGTAGTGGCATCCAGGTTAGATTGGCTAGGGGTATGGGTGGCCTTAGAAGTGAAGCATTGTTAAGGAAGTGTTTCTAGAAAAAGTGATGTTTGAGCTGATCATGTAAGAATTGCTCTCTTGCTCAGTGTTATGACTTGAGTTTGTTAAATCAACATTTGTTAAGTGGATCACAGGGTGTAGGATAGTGGGTCAGGGTTCAAGAGAAATTGAAACAGAAGTTTTTTACTCACAGATCCTGCAGGAAGTACATAGCATGCTGTGAGGAACCATACAGGAAGGTCAAGGCAGGGTGCATGTACAGAGAGTGATGGGAGCTGGTTACCTGCCTTTGTTATGGTCCATGTATGGAGTGCTTTGGGGTTCCCCTAGCTATGGCTAGATTGGTGAATTCAAAGCAAAAAGAACAGGGCTTCAGAAAACTCCTTATCTAAGGGATATGCAAGGGGGAAGGCCCTGGGAGGTGGGGGAGACTGTTGATCACAGGCGCTATTGAGGAAGGCATATCAGGAACCTACTTTTGCTTGAGACTCTGTGGGCTCTTATCTAGGTCAAGTGCTTGCATGAGGAGGCTAATGTCAGTTTACAGTTCACACAGACCACTTGGCTCAAGAAAATAGATGTTAAGGTAGCAATACCATGGAGTAGTTTAGCTAAACTCTTAACACCCAGATGCAGTTTTTCTCCTTATCAGTATGTTAGAAAAGCTACATCTCTACTTTTTATTTAAAAATCATCAATAAACTTACAAAGAAAGTGAGGGATTCATATACGTGTGGTAGATTAGAGGAGCAATGAACAAGGTACTATGTATCAAGATCTTTTAATTCAAATTCCAGTCTTCCTTTTGATAAGCTTTTTGACCAAGGGTAAATTCATTCATATTTTCATGTTTAAGTTTCATATAGGTAATGCCAGAGATTTGGATGTTCTCTGAAATCTCTTATTTCCTGAGCTACCTCTCAGAGTTCTTCCTGGAAGGCTGATAACCCTTCTGTTAGTAGCATTATGAGGGAAATCTCATGAATAAGCTTTGGGTCTTGGTGCCGCCTAACTTACTTTCCCTTTAGCCTAACAAGAAAAGATAAATATAACATCAACCAGCCAGCCTTTTCACTGCTCTTGACCGATAAGAAACACACTGACAAGAGATCTTTTTCACTATCAACAGGGTTTTACAGGGGAATATGTCAGGAGACTTTAAAAAAATTGTATTTATGTGAAAAAATTAACTGTGTGATTCTCTTTATCTGTCATTCATTTTCAGAATCTTGTACAACATGGATATTATCTTGCAATACTATTTTAGCAGAATTATAGAGAATATAGCAGAAATAAAAACTTAATCAAAAGCCAAGAGCAGAAATGAAACCATGGAATCTGTGGATTTGATATTGAAAACTGTAATTTCATCCATGTGGTCATAGAAAGAGCCTCAGCTCTAATAGCACAATTTTAGAGATATTTCAGAACACCAAGTATAAAAGCTGAGCAAACAGAGAGTAAGGCTACTTCAGACATATTCTTTCAAATCTTTGGAAGCTTAAAAGTCAACTATAAAGTTATTATTGTGTGTTACAAAAGTTTCAGTGTCAGTGCTGCATTCTAGGTGATGATAGGTGTCCAAAACTGGTTGATTCAACACCCAGAATTCTTACTTTAGGTAATGCTTATTCACTTAACTAATTTGATACAGAAGGAAGGGTCAGAAATGAGGAGATTCATAGAGGTTTGTCATGGGGTGGGGGCTATTGTAGAATATTTGTAAGTTTCATTTCTACTGGCCCATCAATGAACTGGGCCATGGTATGAAAATTTTATCAGAAAACAAAGATTGAATAATTGAAAAAAAAATGTTTCCAGCACTATGTGCTCTGGTGACAGTAAAAATCAACTTCTATTTACAACCTGGGAGCTTTAAAGATTGGAAAATCGGACCCAATTATTGACATAAAAAGCAAGCTAAGAGACTGCTGCCTTAAGAACTGTGAAGGATCTGAGATTTTACTCTTTTGGACGTTAACAATTTAGTCTGCTACACTTTTATGGATGATGACAGAGGACATGAGAATCCTGGGACAGAGAAAAGTACTTTGTCATGACACAGCATGAGCTTAACATTCATATCAGTTTTTCTCATTCCCCAAGCCTCACAAGGGCAACCCAGAACATCTCAGGTGGATGCTGTTCACCCAGTGGTTTGCCTCATGGATGAGGAATCCTGAGTTTAGTTAACTCCAATATTTTATATTGGGCTGCAAGCAATCCTGTCCAATCTTTGCTCACTCAAGAAAGGCACTATATCTTCCAAGACCATTTGCAATACAAGCATCCTTGAAAAGATAGTCCAAAACAAAAGCTATCAGTGCCTCTGCTCATAGCATTGCAGGAAGGTGGGAGACCTATGGAGAATTCTCTCCCAAAGTGCTCATGCCTTGGAAAATTTTAGTGTAGCAGGTGTGCAATTGGTTAGTTTGTTTATCAAGTCGTGGGCTTATTTCAAAATTTTGAAAGCTTATTCTTCAATTTTCCTAAATATCCTTTTTCTCATTGGCTTGGCTTGGTGTTTCATATAATTATCTTGCACACATGGCCATTACTCCGGTGATAAGCATTTTATGATTATATTCTTGATGATCTGGGTGACATTCTGGGTTATTTGATGTGTACTCAGTAACATCACTAATTGCTATAAGACTGCTACTTCTGAATATTTTACTATTACTCTGAATATCTTAATAGTTCTAGTTTAAGTTGAGAGTTGCTAATGCCTTTATAAAGTTATTACGTGTGTTTACCTTTCTTTAAGAAAAATAATGCAAATCAGGATGAAATCTGTATCCACATTTTCTGGAGAAATTTGTCATCTTTCTTTTCTTCTTTTTTCTTTTTATTTTTTTAACATCTTTATTGGAGTATAATTGCTTTACAATGGTGTGTTGGTTTCTGCTTTATAGCAAAGTGAATCAGTTATACATATATGTATGTTCCCATATCTCTTCCCTCTTGCATCGCCCTCCCTCCCACCCTCCCTATCCCACCCCTCTAGGTGGTCACAAAGCACCGAGTTGATCTCCCTGTGCTATGCGGCTGCTCCTCACTAGCTATCTATTTTACGTTTGGTAGTGTATATATGTCCATGCCACTCTCTCACTTTTGTCACAGCTTACCCTTCCCCCTCCCCATATCCTCAAGTCCATTCTCTGGTAGGTCTGTGTCTTACCCCTAGGTTCTTCATGACCTTTTTTTTTTTTCTTAGATTCCATATATATGTGTTAGCGTACGGTATTTGTTTTTCTCTTTCTGACTTACTTCACTCTGTATGACAGACTCTAGGTCCATCCATCTCACTACAAATAACTCAATTTTGTTTCTTTTTATGGCTGAGTAATATTCCATTGTATATATGTGCCACATCTTCTTTATCCATTCATCTGTTGATGGACACTTAGGTTGCTTCCATGTCCTGGCTATTGTAAACAGAACTGCAATGAACATTGTGGTACATGACTCTTTTTGAATTGTGGTTTTCTCAGGGTATATGCCCAGTAGTGGGATTGCTGGATCATATGGTAGTTCTATTTTTAGTTTTTTAAGGAAACTCCATACTTTTCTCCATAGTGGCTGTATCAATTTGCATTCCCACCAACAGTGCAAGAGTGTTCCCTTTTCTCCACACCCTCTCCAGCATATATTGTTTCTAGAATTTTTGATGATGGCCATTCTTACTGGTGTGAGACATCTCATTGTAGTTTTGGTTTGCATTTCTCTAATGATTAAAGAAGTTGAGCATTCTTTCATGTGTTTGTTGGCAATCTGTATATCTTTTTTGGAGAAATGTCTATTTAGGTCTTCTGCCCATTTTTGGATTGGGTTGTCTGTTTTTTTGATATTAAGCTCCATGAGCTGCTTGTAAAGCTTGGAGATTAATCCATTGTCAGTTGCTTCATTTGCAAATATTTTTGCCCATTCTGAGGGTTTCTTTTGGTTTTGTTTATGGTTTCCTTTGCTGTGCAAAAGCTTTTAAGTTTCATTAGGTCCTATTTGTTTATTTTTGTTTTTATTTCCATTTCTCTAGGAGGTGGGTCAAAAAGGATCTTGCTATGATTTATGTCATAAATGTTCCATGAGAATGGAGAATGTTCCATGAGCACTTGAGAAAAATTTGTATTCTGCTGTTTTTGGATGGAATGTCCTATAAATATCAATTAAGTCCATCTTGTTTAATGTATCATTTAAAGCTTGTGTTTCCTTATTTATTTTCACTTTGGATGATCTGTCCATTGGTGAAAGTGTGGTGTTAAAGTCCCCTACTATGATTGTGCTACTGTTATTTTCCCCTTTTATGGCTGTTAGTATTTGCCTTATGTATTGAGGTGCTCCTATATTGGGTGCATAAATATTTACAATTGTTATATCTTCTTCTTGGATCTATCCCTTGATCATTATGTAGTGTCTTTCTTTGTCTCTTGTAACAGTCTTTATTTTGAAGTCTATTTTGTCTGATATGATAATTGCTACCCCAGCTTTCTTTTGGTTTCCATTTGCATGGAATATCTTTTTCCATCCCCTTACTTTCAGTCTGTATGTGTCTCTAGGTCTGAAGTGGGTCTCTTGTAGACAGCATATATATGGGTCCTGTTTTTGTATCCATTCAGCCAGTCTGTGTCTTTTGGTGGGAGCATTTAGTCCATTTACATTTAAGGTAATTATCGATATGTATGTTGCTATTCCCATATTCTTAATTGTTTTGGGTTTGTTATTGTAGGTCTTTTCCTTCTCTTGTGTTTCTTGCCTAGAGAAGGTCCTTTAGCATTTGTTGTAAAGCTGGTTTGGTGGTGCTGAACTCTCTCAGCTTTTGCTTTTCTGTAAAGGTTTTAATTTCTCCATTAAATCTGAATGAGATCCTTGCTTGATCGAGTAATCTTGGTTGTAGATTTTTCTCCTTCATCACTTTAAATATGTCCTGCCAGTCCCTTCTGGCTTGCAGAGTTTCTGCTGAAAGATCAGCTGTTAACCTTATGGGGATTCCCTTGTGTGTTATTTGTTGTTTTTCCCTTGCTGCTTTTAATATGTTTTCTTTGTATTTAATTTTTGATAGTTTGATTAATATGTGTTTTGGCATCTTTATCCTTGGATTTATCCTGTATGGAACTCTCTGTGCTTCCTCGACTTGATTAACTATTTCCTTTCCCATATTAGGGAAGTTTTCAACTCTAATGTCTTCAAATATTTTCTCAGTCCCTTTCTTTTTCTCCTCTTCTTCTGGGACCCCTATAATTCGAATGTTGGTGTGTTTAATGTTGGTCCCAGAGGTCTCTGAGACTGTCCTCAGTTCTTTTCATTCTCTTTTCTTTCTTCTGCTCTGCAGTAGTTATTTCCACTATTTTATCTCCCAGGTCACTTATCCGTTCTTCTGCCTCAGTTATTCTGCTATTGAACCATTCTAGAGTATTTTTAATTTCATTTATTGTGTTGTTCATCATTGCTTGTTTCTTCTTTAGTTCTTTTAGGTCTTCTAGGTGTAGGACATGGAAAGTGCACACTCTCACTAAAGAAGAGCATCTATTATCCAGACTCAGTTATGAGAATGTGGCATGTTGACAGCTTTCCAACATTTAAGAGAATTCAAAATTTTATATAAACTTCCATTTTTTTAGTTTAGCTTGTGAGCTGCCAGTTTGGGGGTCCTTGTTTTTGATAGAAAATGGTACTTGGAAATAGGTGCTATGAAATCCTTTCATTTACTAATGAGCTATGAAATTAACTGTCTTGGCCTAAAGAGAGTTCAGGCTATTTCTGAGAATATAGAATGCATCATGCCTCCAGGGCTGGTTTATCATGCACAGCTTTGATCTTGTGAAGAAGGCCTAAATTATTAGTCTTTCTCATGTGTGGTTTTTGGAATCAAAGTTCTCCAACTGACAGTAGAAATAAATGGAGATGCTATTTAAAAGCAAAAATTAATTAGTTTATTGAACTAATATCCTCAATGTCATTGAACAAAGTTAGATCCCCAAAATGCAAAACAAGCACCTTCTTGCATAGATCCTTGCAAATTTGCACTTGGGAACGGATGCAAAGAAAATCTATGCATGGCTTTGAATCAATTCAGTTGATTTACTGACCTCTAAAAAGAGCCCACTTTCAGCTTAAATGTTAAAATACAGAACCCAACTAATGGTACACTAAAGATTATATGGCCCATTCCCCCAAAAGGATAACTAAATTTAGGTGTTATAGTTAAACTTCACCTTGGACTCAGAAAGTTTATTTTTTTTCGGTATTAAACAGGTAACTACCTTTTAAAATTTTTCTTAACTATCATATAATATTTTGGAAGTACTTGTAATAACTTCCACAATCAACCCTGACTCTTAATAGTGGGGAAATTAATCCTTCTAGGTATTAATTATGTAAAAACCTCTCTGGGTTTTGAGGAGGTGTTTGCTATAGTACTGAATTAATGATTAAATAATTATAGAATATAGTGAGTAAGATGAATATTGCAATCACAGGTACTTGCAGAACATTCTCATGTGAAATATTCTGACAGTCTCCCCTGTAGTTGGCTCTAAGATAATAGGAACTCATAGCAAAAAGGGAGGAAGCCAATATATTAAAAAAAGAACTTTAGAAAAGTCAATTGTATCTGTCTTCAAAATGCTAAATCTAGGATCAGTAATATGCTGGAAGGTACAGAAGGGAATGCATGAAAGTAAGGTTTAAGGGATGTCACCCCAATGTCTTCAACCATTATACTTGACTTGAGTGTCATTCTTTTGGGCATCAGAGGTGTGCTTGAATGTCTTAGGGGGTCTAACATAATTTTAAATATATTACTCCAACAGGGTGATATTTTTAGGACATTAGTTAGCTGACATTCAGGAGATATAATATCTTCTGATATCAAATACCCTAAAGATACAACATGATATGATTAAACGGATATAGATCTAGAATACTAAGTCACTTGCCAGGAAGTCTAATCCCTCCACTCTACTTTGAAAAATCAGAAAACTCTGCTTCTCTGAAAACTTACCCTTATACTCTCAGTATACCTTCTTTAATCTCTGTATTCATATTTAACTTCTCTCTCGTGGTTTATATTCAAATATGATTACATTTTCCATATCTTAAAAAACAAAAACACCTTTGACTCCCCCACTCCACAACCTCAGGAATCTCTTTTCTACCTCACATCAAACTGCTTAAAAGGATTTTTTGTATTTTCTACCTACTCTGTATAGCCTTTTTTCCCCTATTCAGACTATTTCAATACAGTTTAAGTTCCCATTATTTTACATACATAGGTCTACTAGATCCCAAATAACTTTCTTGTTTATGCTTCCTAATCATATCTATTCTTTAAAAAGTAAGCATAGGGCTTCCCTGGTGGCGCAGTGGTTGGGAGTCCGCCTGCCGATGCGGGGGACGCGGGTTCGTGCCCTGGTGCAGGAGGATCCTACATGCCGCGGGGCGGCTAGGCCCGTGGGCCATGGCCGCTGGGCCTGTGCGTCCGTACTCAAGGTTTCCAGGAAAATATTTTCAAAGAGTTCTTCTTTCCAGGGAGGAAACAATGGATGTTGTTGCATGTGTTGCTTGGCTGAGAGGGGTTATCTTACTTGACTTCGCTGCTACATATATACATTCTTCTATGTGTACTAAGTTTTTAAAATCCAGAGCGTATCTTACACTTGATATGTATTTCAATTTGGACTAGCATTTTAAGTACTCAATAGATACATGTGGCTAGTAGCTACTGTAATATTAGACAGCATAGCCCTACACCCTTGCCTAGTTAATTCATAGCAAGTTTTGTCATCTAATGCACTATTTCTCAAAAATGCCTTCTGTGATAGTCTAGTTAGTCTATGTTTGATATATGATGTCATAATATCGTTTCTTCTCATCACTCATTTCATTTTAAAATTATACATTTATATAGAGCAAAAATTTGTTTCACATCCAAAGCAGAAAATATGTCTTCTTTTCATCATTGCTTTCTCAGACCTTAGATTGATATCTGAGACCTAATAGGGATCCAAACTATACATTACATTAATGGGTGCACAATGACTAAATAATTGAATGTGTAGGAGGGAAAGGGAAATACTGGAATGGAGATGCGGCGACAATGAAGACAAACTCTATAATATGAAACAAATGGCACACACTCACTGCTATATTTAAAATAGGTAACCAACAAGAACCTACTATAAAACTAAAAATAAATAAACTAAATTAAAAAAATGGTATGGGTTTGTACTGAGATGGGCTTAGATTTATACTCTGATTCTCATCCTTTAACTGGGTGATTTGAGCATGTTTCTTAGCATTACAATAGTCATTAGTGTTGGATCTAATTAGGTATGTAAAAACATAAAATTTATCAAAACAATGACATAACAGTTGATAAGGACACTTTTCTATGCTGCTATTTATCTGGGCACTACTGATGGTTGAACATTTGCCAGGAGGATAGCTTGGGACTCTGTTAAAACTTATTATGCATGAAAAGGCTGATGTAAGAATTCATTATATTTTGAGTCCTTCTTTGTCCTTATCTATGGGTATTTGTCTGCCAAAGTACCAAAAATATATTTTTTGAAAAAACACTGCAAATAATTAGAAGAAAATCCTACCATCTGCAACAATGTGAAAGGACCTGAAAGACTTTATGCTAAGTGAAATAAGTCAGTCCCAGAGGACAATATTCTAGTATTCTTCTTATATGAGGTATCTAAAGTCAAACTCACAGAAGCAGAGAATAGGATGGTGATTGCCAAGGGATGTAGGGAGGGAGAAATGGGAAAATGTTTTTCGGAGGGTATAAAGCTACAGTTATGCAAGATGAATAATTTCTAGAGATCTACTGTACAACATAATACTATAGTTAACAACACAGTGTTGAGCACTTATACATTTGTTAAGAGGAGAGATCTCATGCCAAGTGTTCTTTCTACATTCACACTCAAAAGCAAGGGGACACAGAAATCTTTCAGACATGATGGATTTATTACCTTGTATGTTGTGATGATATCACAGGTATATGCATGTGTCCAGACTCATCAAAATGAACACATTAAGTATGTGCAACTTCTGTATATTAAGTATACCTCAGTAAAGTTGACAAATATCCATTTGACTTTACGTCAGTGATAATATCAATAAAATGTGCTTACTTCTTAAACCTACATGGTCTAGGATTAGGAAAACAAACGTTTTGAAGAGAAAATTTGTAAAGTTGTATTTGTTACAGCACTGATTTTATTCCAAGGCTGATTTACCTAGTGAACTCAAGGGGGCTACAGCAGTGTCAGACATCATTTCTGTGTCAGGGATCCACAAGGCAACCCTCAGGTGCAATGATTCACAAGAGTGACTCCCAGCACTCAAAAGCTATTATACAATGGTTACAGTTTATTGCAAGTAAAGGATACAGGTTAAAATCAGCAAAAGGAAAAGGCATATAGTGCAACATCTGGTAGAAACCAAGAAGAAGCTTCCGGGTGTTCCTTCTCAGTTGGGTGCACAAGCCTGCTTAATCTTCCCAATAAGAATGTGTGAAAATATGCACTAAGCACGGCCAAGGAGAGATGTTCACCTGAGGCTTTGTGTCCAGGTTTTTATTGGGGATCAGTCATGTAGGTTTACTCAAGACTCCAGACCCCCACAGCAGAACTGGGTGTTCATCATAAATCATGTTGTTACCACAAACTATCTGGTCAAACTGGTCCAGCATGGCCCTAAACCTCAGGCTTACAAGGAAACTCTTATCAGGCAGAACCTTTCAAGGGCTCAGAGCTCAGCAACAGAAAGCTGGCCAAGAGCCAGTCCTGAAAACAGGGCTTTTGGAAATGTACAGGATTTGACCAACATAGGCCTGCTGAATTAACCCTTTCCTGTACAATATCTAAATACAGCAATATCTGAACCAAAAAAGAAAGGACTTTTCAACTCTGGTATGTCTTTCTCAACAGCCTGGAACCCATTCTCAGAACCTTTCTTAGGTTTCCTATCTAAAAATTAATCCCAACCAAGAGAAATGGGCTATCATGATTGGCTTTAATTTTTAATTAGTATATATCTTACCTGAGGGGAATACTAAGCACAATTGGTGTTCTGTTAGGGTGGGGTAAGGGGAGAAATGAATACTGAATTAGCCAAACGTGTTTCCCACAGTGTGCTTTTTAATATTGTTAATTCTGACAGAATATTAAAAGCATAAGCAATGAGACTATGCTTGGACTGTTTTTATACAAACACACACACATATACACATATATACACATAGACATATGTGTCTATATCAATATATACATGTATATTACCTATGTATATCTACATACACATCTCTCTCTCTCTCTCTCTCTATATATATATATGTAATTCTCTATGTTAGAAGATAATGGAAATAACCTGAAATTATATAATAGGTTACTTTTATTTAAATATACTTACTGTCAAACTTTGAGATCCTTTGCATTACCATCTTTTTTTTTTTTTTCTTCTGAATAAACTAACTTCTCATTTTTCCTATCCTTGCCTCTAAGCTTCTTTTCAATTCCCTGGGAAATGATTGTTAAAAACTCATGAAATATTAATGCCCCTCTAGATCCAGCTTAATTCATTCCCAGTAGCTGATGTTCCTTTATCCAAGCCTTTAGAGAAAAATTGATGTACATAAAAATTGTCCTGAATACCTTTTATTTATCTTTTAATGCTTCCTACTCCCCTTTGTCCTGGTGACTAAATCTAAAGAAATTAATTCATTTTATATATTTCTTTATCTTCAAAATGTCTTTATTCCCTGCTCACAATTAATATTTTGCCTGGGTATACAATTCTAGTTTGAAAATCAGAATCTCTCAGAATTTTGAAGTTATGACTTCATTTTTAAAATGTGTTTGCAGAAAGCTCTCAGGTGACTGTGGTACACAGCTAGGTTGTGGTATTTTTCATCTTGGTATTTTTCTAATCTAACTTTATAGATAATTGAAATTTTTGACTTCAGAAAATGATCAATGTTTGACACAAAGTAATAGTAAACTCTTTTTAAACTCTAGACAGAACATTTTAAGAAGGAAGATCCTCAAATTGTATAGTTATATACTAACTATACACAAAATTTTTCATATATTCCTTGCCAAGCTGGTTATCTCATCTATTGTTTCCTTGCCCGTGACCCTTTAGAAAGAACTCAGCTATAAGCTTTAAAAACCTGAGGAAATTGAAAATGATAGAATCTTCTTGAGGAGATAGTATATTTAATTACAAACCAGAATATGACTGAGGCATTTGAGGATTTTCATAATTGACCTCAACATGCTCATCTAACCCATGAGACTGACCGTTTCTGCCTTTATTCCTCTCACATCCACAATGCACACAGGCCCATATTCCAAATTCCTCAACTCTCTATGGAGTTTTTTCAGTCCTTTATTTCTTTTCAATTGCCATTTCCTCTGACTGGCTGGTCCCTATCTATATTATCTTGTCTGCTTTGATACCTTCTATTCTCCTTTATTTAGTTAGCTCAGACATAACATTTTGCCAGGGACCTTTCTGATTTCCCTAGACAGAATTGATTATTCCCTCTTCTAAGGTTACACAAGATAAAGTACAAGTCTCTACTAGCTTGTATCATATTATATACATATTTGTACCCCTTCAATTTCTAGCACAATATAAGGCTCATAGTAGATAATCAGTAAATCTATGGACTGAGAAAATTTTAAAGAAATTCTCTACAGAATACAAAGGGCTGTTATAAGTTAGATAAGAGGGTGATTTATATGGGAGTGGAGAGGAGAGAAGTGGAGGTGTCTTCACAGAAGTAACATGCTATAGTGGTCCTTACAAGATAAATACAATTCCACCATTTGGAGAACTACAGAAGAGTATTACAAACAGAAGGAGTTAATAGAATAATTTATTATATTTTTTCTCTTCCAGTAATTGAAACTCATAGAGACAGCTTAAATAAAAAGATAAACTGTTAAGAAGGTACATATATATAAATATATATTTCTCATAGAACCAAAAGCAGGCCTTACTAGTGTCCTAACTCAGGGAAGAAAACTCTGCTGAGGCTCACTCTTTCTCTTGATCACCAACTTTCTCTGTTATTCTAGTCTAACCCTGGGTAGGGTAGGTACAGGGGACAAGAATACCATGGTTTTAAGTCAGTCAGCTCCAAAACTATCACCCTGGCGTGGATCAAATAGGAAGCCTCAGAGAGCCCATAGGTATCCAAGAGCACTTTTATCAATAAATGAGATCCCATATTCTCCATACTTATCCTCAGAATTAACCCTTTATCTGGCTGAGGCCTACTTTCATTCCCCTTGGAAATATACATATTTTTCTAACACTGATCTTGTATATAGCCACCTATTATGAACTTACTAGGTTTAAGTTCCTCCAAACCTTTCTTAACCTATTTCTAATAGTATATCAGGAAGCTTCTGTGAACTTATCAACTGAGCCTCACTAGCCAGACTGTCAAACTGGTCAACACTACATTAAAGTCAAAGAAGGCTATCAGAACCCTCTTCCTTATCAGCCTCTAGTAATTGACCTAAGTTATATGTCTCTGCATTAATCATGGTATTTTGTCTAAGAATTCCTTTGATTCTTGGAGATATCTTAGTATCCATCATATTATATGGTAGCCACTAGCTACATGTTTTCTTTTTTTCAGTTTAAAAATTAATGAAAACTAAATAAAATTATAACGTCAGTCCTTCAATTTTGTTGGCCATATTTCAAATACTCAATAGCCAGAAAATTCTATTGGTATTGTTGCCCTCAAGGATAGAATTTTTGGCCTCACCCACACCTTCAGTCTTTCAAAGAGGCCTATATGGATTGACTTCTACTACTGATCTTATTTTTAAGTGAATTTTCCATATCTTTCACAGAGATGTTACTAGGCACTAAATAATTTGTATTTGTAAAAATAATATGAAATTGGGCTTCCCTGGTGACGCAGTGGTTGGGAGTCCGCCTGCCGATGCAGGGGACACGGGTTCGTGCCCCGGTCTGGGAAGATCCCACATGCCGTGGAGCGGCTGGGCCCGTGAACCCTGGCCGCTGAGCCTGCGCGTCCGGAGCCTGTGCTCCACAGCGAGAGAGGCCATAACAGTGAGAGGCCCATGTACCGCAAAAAAAAAAAAAAAAGAAATTATTACATAATCACAAAATGTTAATATAGGATGATTTATTGAATGCTTTTGCCCTACTTGTGATGTTTTCCTCTATATGAGTAGATCTTTAACAGTATAAAAATCCTGGCCTTACGCAGCTCCATTATTTCTATTCAGGAAAGAAGAGTTACCTGATTTACTGATTTGCTTGGGATGAGGAAATGAACAAACCTAGCCATGGTTTTTTCTCTGGGAAATCACCTGCCTTCATGGAGCTGTCAATTGTTTTTAGTCAACTGATGTCCCCCCCTTGGTGGGGGCGCCTACTGTGGTCCATGGCCACTGGTTACTAAGTCTGCCAGCATCAGTAAGCCCACTAGACTAGAGATTTCCAATATCTACCTAATCACTAATTACTAATAAAAGTGGTGGTTTTCATTTGTTCTATTTCTTATCTTTTAATTTCTTGAAAGTTTATGTAAGCAAGATGCTTCCTATTAATGAAACACCACCAAACCCTGACACATGAGATGAGATAGGAATTTCTCTGAAAGAAAAGCAGATGCTATTATTAAAAGTAATATTGCCTCTACATGTTGTTTCCATCTATTTGAAGAATGTTCTTCTATTATCCAAACTACAAAGTATATTTACTTTTGAAGAGAATTAAGGAAATTACCTCTTTATACAGAATTTTAAATATTTATAAACTCATATTCAGCTCTTTAGGAAAAAATGAAATTATTCAACTTCTGGTCTTCCTTTCAGGCTTATAAAATATGTAAACCTCCTTTGTCCAAACTAAAATCAGACTGATTATTTGCAAACAACATAGTTTCTTAGATGCATTCTGTATTGTCAAAACTTTTATTTTTTTTTATTTGACCTTCTCCAGAACTGGAAGAAGTATTTCTCTAGGTTGAAATCAGGAATCAAAAAGACCTGTCAGTTTCTTAATAGCAGAAGTCTGAAAATACCAGAAAATACTGCAAGACCCTTTTGAAATTTAATTCTCAAAACATTTTAAAATTAAAGTGTAGATTTAAATATTTTTTTGCTAAAATAACATGAATGCCACATTGAAAAACTTATACACACATACATTATCTAACCTCTTTCATTTGAAAAGAAAAGAAATAATCTAACATGAACCTGACTCAGCCTTGGCAGAAAATCAAGAATTCCTTGACACAAGCTAACCCTTGCTTGGCAACAGGAGCTATAGGAATTCTGATTTGATGTGCTTCTATGAACCTCTGTGAATCAGATTATCAACTTTTATTATCATCAAAATGAAAAGTTAAAAAGATCAATTGCAGATTAAAGTGACATGAGTTTTGCCATGTCAGAGTCAAATCCAAAATATCAACGTCTTATTCAAGCCAAATATAGCAACTTATTCATTTAAATATACTTTTAAGCAGAATTAACTTTCTTCTTTTAGGTTTTACTTGTCCAAGTTGCATTTATGTCTTTTTGTTTCTTTGTTTGTTTTAAGGAAGCCATTATTTTCATTTCAAACTTGGAGTATGACAATATTTTTAAAAAACTGACCTTGTATTTTTTGCAAAGGAAATCTATTTCCAATACAAACCAAAGCAAATAGCATGAAAATATTGTGTGTTTATGTACACTGTATTTGGAAAGGGGGAAATATTAAGCAAGTCCATAATTTAGCAGGCTCTATAAAATTGTATATAAAACAAAAAATTAAAAAGCAAAAGCTGAGAGTTTTTCTTATTTGATTAATTAAAAATTATTGTTGAAAAATATTTTACTCGGCTTATGAGATTTTGGACATGTAATGTTTGAAGTTAGTATACATTAAACTGATCCGAACATTCATGGTTATTAATAGAGAAGCTGGCCTCGCTGAAGAGCGCTGGGCAGAGGACCGTCAAGTGAGACTGAGTGGGAACTAAGGGATAAGGAATTTTAAAGAGGGACAACCAAGTGAAAGTGAGGTTTTGAAAATATCCACCTGGAAGTAGTCTGAAAATAGCAATGGTTTGGTGGCAGCAAATATAATAACTAGAAGCCTACTGCAGTTATATAAATACAAAGTTATCAAATTTTGACTAAGATATTATTAAAATGTAAAGGAAGAAACACAAGAGAGACTATAAGAGAACCTATTAGGTAATTTATTGCATATAGGAAGTAAAACTACCTTCCCACTAGTATCATTAATTTTGAGCACTGCTATATTATATGAATAATTACTTTTGTCTTCCTTTTCACTTGGTCTTTCAATTCAAAATCAGTTGCATGATATGTAAGGAACATAGAATACAGATATGAAAGCATTAGTTTTTCCTTTTAACTTATTTCTCCATACCCAGACTATTCATATCAAAATCCGAAACATTTTAAAAATAGAAAATATCTCTTACAATATATATACTTATCAAGTTTAAGGTTTTTATTATGTTTTTCCTGAAAAACTGATTCCTGAATTATTCCAAACCTGATTTGTTCAAATTGTTTTATTAATTCCTATGTAAGAGAAAAATTAATGTGACACCTTTAGTTTTGCAATAATTTGCCAGTGAAATGAATACTCTTATGTAACATTGAATTCAGTGGGAAAAAATTCTGTGTAGAACAAAACAAACTTAGTTGCTGCAAAGACTGAGGCAAAGCAAGAAAAGACGGTCTAATTTTACCAATTAAAATACTTTACTTAAAATGAAATCCTTGACTTACATGCTGTAACCTATTTCCTCATGACATTCAGAAAGAGTTGCTACAGCTGATGGATAGAAAAGTGTTAAAGAAACAGGACAATGTCTCTGACAGGTAATTGGTTTGCTTCAGCAGCAAAACACTACCATTGACTTTACTAAAGTTTCAAATTGCTTTTCATCCATTGCAATTTTAAATAATTAATTTTCCAATAGGTTTTAGAAAGCACAACTCAGACCAAGAAAGAGAAATACCTAAAAATCAACCTTTAACAAGAATTTTGCTTTATTTTCACATACACATCTGGAAGCATATATCATCCCGTGGAAGAGTCCTTTCTGTTTCTGATTTAGGAGACCAGCTTTATGATTTGAAAAGCCTCAAGCCATATAGAAATAATTCTAATGAAAATAGGACTTGAAACTATAAGGAAAAAAATTACATACACTTCTGTTTGAGGGTTATGATTATAGCCATAATCAAAAGTAGTTACCCTGAAGCATCAATAAATGTAACCACTAAGCCATGTGTTAAGGTTCCGAAAGAAATCAAGTACCTCATGATGGCCTTGCATAGACATATGATTATCCTTTTTTTCTGTAAGTAGACAGTGCTGTTTATGTATTAAAATTGAGAACTTCAAGAGGAGTTAAATCTGTGAATGTATTGAAAATGTGGGCCATGAGGCATTTATAAATTGATATATTTAGTGTCTAGCATTAAGTGTATAAGATGGTAATTAAAAATTTGTAGTCAGCTTGGTTTCTCTGAGGCTCCACAATTTATTGCATAAATTTAGGCAAGTTATATTACCTGTGCTTCATTTTTTCTCTGTCTATAGGGATAACAATAATAATAAAATATAGTGTTGTTAATGAGGATTGAATGTGAATATTTCTAAAGCTCCCAGAATAGGACTTACTTCCTGGTATTTACTGATGACAGCAGTACTAATTATAAGTATTATTATTTACTTATGAATATCTGGCACAGCCAGGACAAGATATACTAAAGAAAGTTTAGATGTGAAAATAGACCTGCCCATCAAAGTAGAAAAGAACTGAGGCAATGGACCCAGGACAAATGGATTAAATTCCAGTCTTGCAGGTAGAACTTGGCATCTGGGGGGCAAAGTCACAGGTAAGTGAGGGCTTGCTAGCTCCACAGTACTACTCACTGAGAAAGTGGAGGATCCAAATAGACAAACAGAGGTAAACTAAGTAGGAATCCAGGTTTTGCAGTAGTTTCAAAGCTGGTCTTACACTGGGGTTTAAACCTAAAGTCATTGGAAAACCTTAAATTCCCTAAAGTACTTCATATTCTCATAGCAAAGCACTACTTTGTAGAACTGCATTATCATCTGCCAATATAACCACTTCAATGCAGTCATTTTCTCCTCTTCATTTGAGCATATGATGAAGTAATTCATTGGAATTTAAGGCCCATGCTACGACAGATATAGAAAATTAAAATCAAACTCAGTGTAGTTAAGAGTGTAAGAAACACATGGGAATTGAAACCTACCCAGGAAGTAACAAATTCTTGTCTCTCCTCTTACAATATGTATATACTTAAATTGATAACTTTTGAAATTTTCTCTCTATACATACACATATATATGAGACTAAGTCTTTTATACTTTCATACTCTGAAATTTGCAAAGAAAATTAAGGAATTGAGGATGTTAACCTTACTAAAGACACTTCAGCTTCTTGTTTGCATGGGTAGAATTATAGCTCCCTCAGGCACTCATGTCCATAACCAGCTTAGATTCTGCTTCCTCTTTTCAACTGCTTAGTTATGCTTCAATTTGCTTATTCCTCTTTTCTTTCATATTACTGCTCCGGAAATTATCAAATCTACTTAAATATAACATTCTACTTCCTTCCTCAAATACATCAAAGCAGCTAACCACAGCTGGAGGAAAACACAACCAAATCCAATGTGTCAGCCATGGACATGCACATGCAGCTCAGCTCTCCCTTCAGGAGAACCTACTGCCGTGAACACACTGACTGAGAGCCTCCGCCTGCAGCACCCACAGGTTCTCTCTCAGGCTCACACCAAAGCTGGGCTTCCCTTAGGCTTCTCCTGGCCAATAACTGGATATGATGAGACTACTATAGCTGGGCTATTTCTGCCCAACATGGGACCCTCCCCGTAGTCAACCTTTGCTGGGGACCTCACATTGGCCTGGCCAAGACATTCTCAGATCTGCACTGCAGTTTGAAGCTCTCTTACCTAGTTTTCCTGTCTTTCCTCTCATTTCACAGAGTCAGACCTGCATCTCAGCCTGAAGACTCCCCTCATCTATGCTTAACCCTCCCCTTTACTCTTCGTAGGTATTTTCCCCAATAACTATCTTACATGTTTAATTCCACCTTGGCATCTGCTTCTTGAAAGACCTGAACTGACTCACTAACTCTAAATCCCTGATCACGTATCTCAGAATCTGTCCTTAATTTCAATCCCATTGTATTTCCTTAGTCAATTCAGACACCCAACCTTCCTTTCTCCTCAAATTAACAAAACCTTTTCCACCACCCTTTCCCCAGGGAATTCTTTATTTTCAGATGTTCACCTTGTAAACATTTCACTGACAAAATAGAAGTGTTCAGAAACACCCAACACCACATCCACCATCCCACCTACTGTGGTTCTCATATACTCAACCTTCTCTCCTGCTGTTGCTGTTAATCAGTATTCCTGTCCAAGATGAATCCCCCCAATTATGCATTGGATTCCATCCTATGTCACTTATTTATGATATCATTTACTTTCTGATTTATCAGGTTTTTCTCTCTTGAACAGTTTGTCATAATCAACATGCTATATCAGTACCTATAAAAAATCCTCCTGACCTCACAAATCTTCTGAAGCTACCATCTGTATTTATAGTCCATCTTTACATTCCTATTTTCTTGAATCCATACTAATTTATATCATTAATATAATATATATTATTTGCTCTTGCATATATCAGAATCATCTACCTTAAATCTGTCAGTTAATTCTCAAACTTCACCTAATAGAAACAATCAACAACATTTGAAAATGTTGATCACCTCTTCTTGAAAGACTTTCTTCACACTGATTCTCAACACAAGTTTTTCTTCATTCTCTTTATTGACTGCTTCTTTCAGCCTCCGCTGCAGGTAGTTCTCATCCTCCACTCCTGTACCAATTAGAATGCCCCATGGTTTTGTCCTTGTAACTTTTTCTAACTACATGTTGTGATGTCTTCCATTCCCGTAGCTTTAAATGTGATCTTTAATTTGATGACTCCCAAGTTTTGATCTCCAAGCCTTCACCTCCACCCATCTTCAGACTCCTATATCCCACTGTTAATGAAACATCTCCACTTGGTCATCAAATATGTATCCAAATATAAATTCTTGATCATTCCAAAGCATGCTTCTTCTTAGTTTTCCTCATTTCAATTAATATCAACATCTTTCTTCCAGTTACTTCAACCAAAAACTTTAAAGTACCTTAAAAATATCATCCAAAGAGATTATCTTTGTTCTTTTCTTTTCCTATTGGCTCTGAAGTCAAAATATACCCAATCCAAATCTCCTTACCACTTCCACTTACTGCTACCATTATGATCCTCAACACCATCAGCACCATCTTTTCCTCTGGATTATTGCAATATATTCCAATTATTGTCTTTGTATATTCTCTCCTAATATTCCATTCTCATCTTAAACCTATTATTTGCTCTGACTTCTAAAATGTGCATAACATCATATCACTCTTTTTTTTTTTCAAAAAAGTCTCCAGGATTCTTATCATTCAGAGGAAAATTTAAAGATGTTAACAAGAACTACAAATCCCTACAAAATGTTTTCCATTCTCCCCTTATGCCTCTGATGTCACCTGTTGGCTAACTCTCTACCTTGTTTATGCTACATCAGCCATGTTGACCTCCTGGCTTTTCTTCCATCAGTTTTTGCCTCTGGAACATGGAATGTTTGGAGGGAACTTCCTCTAGATATCTGTATAATTTACTCATGTACTTCTTTCACTTCTCTGTTCAAATGTCCAGAGAAGCCTTCCTTGAAAACAACATATAAACTAACTCAAAAAGAACTCTGTCACTGTCTCTTCCCCTTAGATATTTTTCATAGTATTAAGCACAAGTTGAAAATCCCTATATTCCAATAAGCACAGCCTCACCACACAAAAGTGTAAGTTCCTTTATAGAAGGTATTTTGTGGTACTCTCTGTTGTATGTTTTGAATTATGTTGATGGCATATAGAGCAGTGAATGTTTATGGAAGGAGTACATGTATAAAATTAATAATGGGACAAGCACAGTGAAGGAGCAGGGAGATCTAGTCACCAGAACTGGAGTAGAAAGTGGAAAGATAACCTGATTAATAAGATCTGGGAGTCAGAGGAATCAGCCTCCCTGACTTCAAACTATATCACAAAGCTACAGTAATCAAGACAGTATGGTATGAGAACAAAAACAGAAATACAGATCAATGGTACAGGATAGAATGCCCAGAGATAAACCCACACACATACGGGCACCTAATTTATGACAAAGGAGGCAATAACATACAATGGAGAAAATACAGCCTCTTCAATAAGTAGTGCTGGGAAAACTGGACAGCTACATGTAAAAGAATGATGTTAGGTAGTGTTCTAATTTCATATACAAAAATAAACTCCAAATGGATTAAAGACTTAAATGTAATACCAGACACTATAAAACTCTTAGAGGAAAACATAGGAAAACACTCTGACATAAATCTCAGCAAGATCTTTTTTGATCCATCACCTAGAGTAATGGAAATAAAAACAAAAATAAACAAATGGGACCTTAATTAAACTTAAAAACTTTTGCACAGCAAAGGAAACCATGCACAAGATGAAAACACAGCCCTCAGAATGAGAGAAAATATTTGCAAATGAAACAACAGACAAAGGATTAATCTCCAAAATATACAAACAGCTCATGGAGCTCAATATCAAAAAACAAACAATCCAGGTAAAAAATGGGTGGAAGACCTAAATAGACATTTCACCAAGGAAGACATACAGATGGCCAAGAGGCACATGAATAGATGCTCAACATCACTAATTATTAGAGAATTGCAAATCAAAACTACAATGAGGTATCACCTCACGCTGGTTAGAATGGCCATTATCAAAAAATCTAGAAACAACAAATGCTGGAAAGGTTGTGGTGAAAAGGGAACCCTCCTGTACTGTTGGTGGGAATGTAAATTGATACAGCCACTATGGAAAACAGTATGGAGTTTACTTAAAAAACTAAAAATAGAACTACAATATGAGCCAGCAATCCCACTACTGGACATATACTCTGAGAATACCATAATTCAAAAAGAGTCATGTACCAAAATGTTCATTACAGCTCTATTTACAATAGCCAGGACAGGGAAGCATCCTAAATGTCCATCGACAGATGAATGGATAAAGAAGATGTGGCACATATATACAATGGAATATTAGCCATAAAAAGAAACAAAATTGAGTTATTCGTAGTGAGGTGGATTGACTTAGAGTCTGTGATACAGAATGAAGTAAGTCAGAAAGAGAAAAGCAAATACCGTACGCTAACACACATATATAGAATCTAAAGAAAAAAAAAGTTACTGATGAACCTAGTTGCAGGGCAGGAATAAAGAGGTAGACATAGAAAATGGACTTGAGGACTTGGGGTGGGAGGGCGAAGCTGGGGCAAAGTGAGAGTAGCATCAACATATATATACTACCTAATGTAAAATAGTTGGCTGGTGGGAAGCAGCAGCTTAGCATAGGGAGATTGGCTCAGTGCTTTGCAATGACCTAGAGAGGTGGGATAGGGAGGATGGGAGGGAGGCTCAAGAAGGAGGGAATATGGGGATATGTGTATGCATATGGCTGGTTCTCTTTGTTGTACAACAGAAACTAACACAGTATTGTGAAGCAATTATACTCCAATAAAGATCTATTAAAAAACTAAGCTCTGATTAATAATTCTAACCTGATTATTCTAATTAAGGTACATCAATAGTTATAAATTTGGTTATTATTACTAGCTTTTTTTTTTTTTTTTTTTTTTTACAACTAGGCTACTAGAAACAAAGTTAATTGTGCAGAAAACAGTTAACATAGGTGGCCCAAGACTGCTGTCCTTAGAAGGTCTACTTTCAAGACTGGCCGTTGGCTGGTGTCTGGGAACTTGGATTTTGAGGATACTCCTACCATTCCCCAAAATGACAAGGTTCGCATATCATGTCTGAAGTATTTGAGCAAGCAATGTGCTTTAAACTACATCTACTTTCCTGGGAGTCTGTAAGATTGGTATGTGGTATGCAGCAAGTGACCAGCTCCCAATAAAAATCTAGGAAATGAGTCTCTAGTCAGCTTCCCTCTGCAAAAACAGCAAGCATGTTGCTACATTTTCATTGTTAGGAAAGAGTGCTCCATGTGACACTTAATAAGAGGAAGAGAGCATAAGGAAGACTGCAGATAGATTCCTCCACACTCTACTTATGCTTCTTTCCCTGAACCAGCTGTTTACCCTAACTACATCTGTGTGATAAAATATAGTTTTACTCCTAAAGATTTAAGTCCCATGAATCATTCTAGGGACTTTTAATGTGGGCATGGTGTTGGGGACTCCATCACCATCAATAAAAACCTCCAAAACACAACAATAAAATGTATACACAGTAACAAAATACTTCAGTGTGTCAGATTTTAAGCCACCAACTATTATACACTCAGGTCTCAAAACTCTGGAAAATTTAAAATTTGGCTCTCACAAAACTAGTAAGATCTGCCTTCAGCACACCCCAGGAAAACCAAAAACCAACACAATGTAATGTAACCTTGAATCTAGACCTGATAAAGAGACCTGTTCGTCATATTGCTGAGACTGTCAAAAACCTAGTATTGTCTCATGCACACAAAAGTGCTAAGAAGAGCCACACAAATATGTCAAACCAAAAGGGGTAAATCAATAAATGAAACTTT
This sequence comes from Monodon monoceros, assembly GCF_005190385.1. Classification (NCBI taxonomy): domain Eukaryota; kingdom Metazoa; phylum Chordata; class Mammalia; order Artiodactyla; family Monodontidae; genus Monodon; species Monodon monoceros. The sequence continues at coordinate 50,522,940 of NW_021703767.1, forward strand.
GCATACGACTTTGCTTAAAGTTGAATCAATTATTTTATGTTTTATTTTAGTTCCTCAATTTTATAGACAACCTTAGAGAAGAAAGTAAATATACAATCCTATAAACTGGTCAAATACAAAGAAGTATATTTATATATGCTAGAGAAATGATATAGCATTTGAATCTGCAGTCAGCTGCTAAAAATTATAAATGACAAAGCTATCCCACTTGATATCTCATCAGCAAAATTAATATAAAAGTGAAGTACTTTTAATTTTTGTTGAATAAATGGAGAGCTATACATAAAGCAGAGCTTGTTCTCGGTTACTGCTGACTCCACAGTTCCTTCAACAGCATGTGTCATAAAAGCCACTCAATATATACACTGAATTAATGAACACCTAGCTCACTAATAAGTATCACATGGTTAAACTGACTTTACTCATTTCTTCATCCAATTCTTGAAAATGACAACATAAAAATATAATGTGAGACCATAACACATTCATTATATATGGTTGTTATATTTTTTAAGTGTCACTCTGCTTCTAGTGTTTTGACCCAACTGGGTAAATATAGAATACTTCTATTATTCATAATAACTTTGGGAAAAAACATTTTTCTGAGTGCATTAGACTGTTACTCTATTCATCAGAAGTCAAGAGTGCATTAGTATCTTATATATAAGCTGAACTTTCAAGTAGTTTTGACACTGATCAAGTTAAATGTGATAATGGCCAGAGTGATAAAATGAAATATAGTGGCAGTGATGCAATACATTAGAAGAATTCTGATGTGCTAAAATTAATTGATTGTCTAAGGAAGCACTGTGCTCACATTCAGAAACGTCCTAAAGATAAATAAAATTTCCAAAATTTAAATGAACAGGTAATAAAATCAGCTTTCCAGCTGTGAGACTGTTAAAATAGCTATTTTTATAATTTCTGATTTTTTATACATAAGAACATCCATTTAATGTGTCACTCTACCAATAAAAAATAAAATGCAACTTAAAGCCTTCAGTTTAATAATGATATGCCAAAGGCATCACGTTTACAAAATGGCATCACATACATATTTTGGTCGTAGAAAAATTGTGTTCTGCTCTTTTAAAGACCTAAATTTTCAAAGGGTGATGCCAATACAACTGCTAATGAAAGTAATGGTCTCAAGAGCCCAACACAATTGTGAGTAACTTTCTCATTATATGAAGCAGGCACAAGTTTTAATGGATTCCAGCTGAACAAAAACTTCTCTAGAAAGGACTGGCTTCCCATTAAGATATAGAAATGTAGAAAGAGCGTTGCTTCCACTCAGACAACAGGAAAAAGCCAAATAATCTACAAAATTATAATTTGTTCTTAGCTAATAAGGTAGCTGAGGTCACAGAGGAACAAGTAGGCTGAAATCTGAGGAAAGACAGGCACCTTCAAGGAAATACAAGTGGTTCTGCCTTATCTGGGGAAGAACATAGTAGGAAACCTGGTCTGACATATAAGTCAGTAAAAAGATTTCAGCTAAAAATTTTAACAAATTCTTAAAAACCAAGTGTGGGATATCCTGAGAATATAGAACTCCCAAGAGCCCAAAATACCAGGGATTTTACACTCAGAGTTTTCCATGGATGTCGCCACAAGGCAACAAAAACAATTTTGAGCAGAGTGAGACACTACAAAAAGGCCCCCTTTGTGGTTCAAGCCTGAACAAGAAAAGCAGCTGCCACTGCAGGAAAGCACAAAGTTCTGTTTGGGAACTTCTCTCCTACAGGGAAAAAAAAAATCCTTGAGCTGTGAGTTGGGGAAAGAGGAGGGGAAAGAGCAAACAGCTGCACCTGGGGCACCAAAAAGAAAAAAATTTCTACCCTTGGAAGGAGGGTTAGAGATTCTCCAGACTCTGGCTCTTAGAGGCATTTAGCAAAAGGAACCAGAGCAAGATCCTAGAGAAAGCCCATCCCCAAGAACCATGAACACCAAGCCAATCTAAGCCTGAAACTGGACCAGGACAACAGAGAAGGCCCCCCCTGCCCCTACCACCAGGCTACTCTGTGCTGACTTATGCAGCAGTCAGGCCCTGGGGTAAGAGATATGGAGAGAGACATATTCTGATGTGGAAGCACACAGGGAAAGTCTAAACATAATAGGAGAACAGGAGCATTGAGGAAAAAAAGAATCCTCTGACAATCAAACTTGCACCCTATGCACAAGGTAACCCTGAAAAAATATGAAGCAAAATAAGCAGTAAGGGTAACTACAGCTACAACCAAACCAACACTCAATTTTTATGCAAGCCAAAAGACAACTGACCAGCATCTTTCAAGTTCCAAAGAAAAACATCAACCCAAGAACTTTGTAACAAATGAAAATATTTTTCAAAAGGGAAAGCTACATAACAACTTTCAGAGACAAACAAAAACAGAGAATTCAATACCATTTACTAGAACGCATATTAAAGTACATGCTTGAGGTAAAATAAATACAACACAAAACTTACCTGCGTCTCAGATTATCTGTAAAATGACTCTGTGGCTTTTCACATCAGGGGATCCCCACAATTTTGTGTCTTACCTCCAGGAGGTGGACCAAGTTCTGAGAGGGAATAGCAGAGAAAAATCCCCTTGTGCTTCTGGCAGGAGGAGAGGAAAAGGAACAATTTTGAAATACGCCGGAGCACCCTGTTTGTCTTTAAAATATCTGCCCTCAGGTGAAATTATTTACCTAGAGCCTAACCTGCTGGGGCTAATCAGAACTTAATTGACCTGGAGGAAGGAAAAACCCAATTCCAGGCCCCTCTAGCCTTCCATGGGGAAGAAAGGATATATCCAAACACAGCCCACTCTAGCCATCAGGGGCCAATGAAGAGGGTCAAAAATTGAGAAGCCTGTGTGAAGTTCACAGTTCAGTGGTACAAGCTCACTCAGAGAGAGGTGAAAAAAAACTGTAAGAGAAAAGAGAAATGAAGAATGCGTTTCATGACATTATTGGTAGACTGGAGACAGCTGAGGAAAGATTCTCTGAGCTTGAGGATATCTTAATAGAAACCACTGAAACTGAAAAGCACTGAGAAAAAGGACTAAAGAAAAAAACCAAAAGATCCAAAACTGTAGGACAACTGAAAAAGGTATAACACATGCCTAATGAGAATTCCAGAAGGAGAAGAAAGAGAGAAAGGAACAGAATAAGTGTTTGAAACAATAATGACAGTAGAATGCCTTGCAGGAAATGTTACAAAAAAATCTTTAGAGGGAAGGAAAATGATAAAGGTCAGAAACTCAGATCTATATAGAGAAAGGAAGAGCATCTGAGAAGGAATAAGTAAAGGTAAAATTAAAACGTCTATTTTTCCTATTCTTAAATAATCTATTAGTTAACAGTATGTTCAAAATAATAATGGTAACAGTGTATTCAATCATGTGTACTTATATATATATTTGCTTATATATAAGTGAAATGAATGATAGCAATGATAAAAGGGACAGAAGGAAGGAATAGGGATTATTTTATTATTATAAGGTAATCATTACTTGTGCATCAGTATAGTGTTATTTAAAAGTGGACTTGAATTAGCTGTAAATGTTATTGAAACCACTAAAAAAAGTAAAAACAGAAGTAAAACGAACTTGCTAAGAAAAAAATGAAATATAAAAATGCTCAATTAGAAGCACAAAAGACACAAAAAAAGTGGAAGACAAAAATAGGAATAAAGATCAAAGGTGACAAACAGAAAAATACTAAAAAATATGGTAGATTTTAATCCAACTCTATCAATAATCACTTTGACTATCAATGATTTAAACGCACAAATTAAAAGACAAATTGTCAGTGTATCAAGAAACAAGACCCAACTATATGCTGTCTAAAAAATCCACTTTAACATAAAGACACATCAGGATTAAAAGTAAATGAATGAAGTAAAATGTACCATGCTAACACTAATCCAAAAGTAATATTAATTTCAGACAAAGCACACTTCCAAGCAGGGAAAGTTATCAGGGTTAAAGAAGGGCATTACAAAAGGATAAAGAGGTCAATTCTCCAAGACATAACAATTTTTAATGTGTATGCACCCAACAACAGAGTGTCAAAATACATGAAGTAAAAAGTAATAGAACCTCAAGGAGAAATAGATGAATACACTGTTATAGTCAAAGACTTCAACACCCCTCTATCAGAAATGGACAGATTCAGCAGACAAAAATATCATTAAGGATATAGTTGAACTCAACAATCAACTAGAAATAATGGACACCTATGGACTACTTCATACAACAACAGCATAATATATAGTTTTTGTCAAGCTCATATGGAATATTTACCAAGACAGGCCACAATACAGATACATAAAACACACCTTAGCAAATTTAAAAGTATAGAAATCATACAGACCACAATGGAATTAAATTAGAGATCAGTAATGGAAAGATAACTAGATCTTTATCTAAGTTATCTACACAAATTCCAAGATATGCATAGATTAAACAACAAATTTCTTTGATGTTGCTCAAAGTATAAATCTCAAGAGAAATTAAACACTATTTTGAACTAAATGGAAATGAAAACAACTTACCAAAATCCATGGGATGCAGTGAAAGCAGTACTTAGAGGGAAATTTATAGCACCAAATGCATATATTAGAAGAGAAGAAAGATCTAATTTTTCCCCTTAGAAAATTGGAAAAGGAGCAAATTAAATCCAAAGTAAGTAGAAGAAAAGAAATAATAATAAGCATAGGCAGATCTCAGAAGAACTGGGTTTTGAGACTCCTTCTGTTGCCTGGTAGGCTTCTTTCCCATCTGCTCTGTCCCACATAACCCCTCGAGCCCCTTGGAGGAGTCCCGGGTGCCTGGATAAATTCACTTATCAGAAAATGTATTGAAGGTCTCTAATGTGTAAAGAGTTACCCTAGGAGCTATGGATTTACAGCCCACAGTTTATTACTGTTTTAATTCATCTGCCCCTATTATTTTTCTCTTCCAGGACTAAATTCTTTTCTACTCTCCAACTAGTTATTATAAGTATATGATATCACCTAAGGTTATGTACAATAAAGTTTATTTCCTCTTCTTCCATTCAGCAAGCATTCCCTATCTTCTAAATACCATATTGAATTTTTCTTCAATAAATTCCTATACTATAGTAGCCTGTGTTACCTAATATTGATATTTCAAGTATTCTCTTTTTTTTTGTGTGTGTGTGGTATGTGGGCCTCTCACTGCCGTGGACTCTCCCGCCACAGAGCACAGGCTCTGGATGCACAGGCCCAGAGGCCACGGCCCACGGACCCAGCCACTCCATGGCACATGGGATCCTCCCAGACCGGGGCACGAACCTGCATCCCCCGCATTGGCAGACAGACTCTCAACCACTGCGCCACCGGGGAAGCCCCTCAAGTATTCTTCACCAGAGTATAAAATATTGAGTGAAGGAATCATGTGTAGCAAATATGTTTTTTACTATTATATCATATTCCTTATACAGAATCATACATAACATCTTCTTATCTTAAAACTCTCCAAAGCCCACCCATTACTCTCAGAGTACTGACTAGATTTCTTTACATGGCTAAAAGGACACATCCATATATTACCTACTTATCTCTAAGTGTGTTTGCAATATTTTACAACTATATTCAAGATTACAAGAAGATTGTCTTGTAATTTTCTTTTATGGCAATATATTTGGTCAGGTTTTTGTATCATTGTTATGTTGGTCTCACAACACCAATAGAATACAATTATCTCTTTTTCTATTCTCTGGAAAGTTTTGAGTAATATTATCTTGATGCAGAAGTATGTGGATAAGAAATTTCTTTGAAGAAAAGCTTTTAATTATGGATTAAGTTTCCTTCAAAGAATAGGATTTTAAAATTATCTCTTCATTATGATATAAATCTTCTAAATTGTATTTCTCCAGGAATTATTGATTCCATCTAAAATTTTCAATTTATCCATGTAAAATGGCTCATAATATTCTTGCATTGTATGTGCATTGACTGTCTGACAGTATAACTATCTTATTTTGCATTCCTTACACTGATCTTTTGTATTTCTGCTATATTTTATTGAGTCTTACCATGGGGTAATTTTTTTAAAGAACCAATTTTTGGCTTTCTTTACTTTCTCTATTAAATAATTGTTTTCTGATTCATTAATTTTTCCTCATATTTATCATTTTCTTTCTTTCACCACCTCAGACTTAATTTTTTATTGTTTATTTTTCTTTTTAGCTAGACATTATTTTTAGAGCAGTTTTAGGTCCACGGCAAGATTGAACATCAACTACAAAGAGCCCCACACATCCACTACCTCCACCACTATCAATATGCCCCACCAGAGTGGTACACATGTTACAGTTGATGAACATAATTGATTAACCTACATTGACAAATTATTATCACCCAAAGACCATAGTTTACATTTGGTGTTGTACATTCTATGGCTTTGTATATATGTATAATGACATGTATCCACCATTATAGTATCATATAAAATATATTTACTGCCCTAATAATCCTCTGTGATTTTCTTTTTCATCACACCCTCCTTCTTAACCCACTGCAACCACTGATCTTTTTATCTTCTCCATTGTTTTGCCTTTTCCAGGTAGTCAAATAGTTGGAATCATATAGTATGTACCCTGTTCAAACTGACTTCTTACATTTAGTAATTTACATTTAAGTTTCCTCCATTTCTTCTTATGACTTGATAGCTCATTTCTCTTTAGCACTGAATTATATTCCATTGTCTGTATGTATCACAGTTTATTTATCCATTCACTTTCTGAAGGTTATCTTGGTTGCTTCCAAGTTTTGGTAATGATGAAAAAAGCTGCTATAAATAACGATGTGCAGGTTTTTGTGTGGACATAAGTTTTCAACACTTTTAGGTAAATACCAAGGAACAAGACTGCTGGATAATATAGTAAGAATATGATTACTTTTGTAAGAAACTGTCAAACCATCCTCCTAAGTGGCTGTACCATTTGTATTCACACCAGCAATGAAGGAGAGCTCCTGTTCCACATCTTCACCAGTATATGGGGTTTTCAGTGTTCTAGTTTATGGCCACTCTAATAGGTGTGTAGTGCTATCTCACTGTTGTTGTAATTTACATTTTCCGATGACATATGATGTGGAACACCTTTTCATATGCATCTTTAGTATCTGTATACCTTTTTCAGTGAGATGTCTGGTGAGGTCTTTGCCCTAATTTTTAACTGAGTTGATTGTTTTCTTATTGTTGAGTTTTAACAGTTCTTTATATATTTTGAATAACAGTCTTTCATGAGATATGTCTTTTGTAAATATTTTCTCCCAGTCTGTGATGAGTCTTTTCATTCTCTTCACAATGTCTTTCACAGAGCAGAAAATTTTAATTTTAATGAAGTCCAGTTTATCAATTCCTCCCTCATGGATCTTGCTTTTGGTATTTTTTAAGACCATTTAAAAAAAATAAAGTATAGTTGATTTAAAATGTTGTGTTAGTTTCAGGTGTAAAGCAAATTCATTCTATACATACATCTATATCTACCTTTTCAGATTCTTTTCCAATATAGGTTATTACAAAATATTGGGTAGATTTCCCTTTTCTATACAGTAGGTCCTCATTGATTATCTATTTTATACATAGTAGTGTGTGCCTTCAGTATTGTAACTCAAAAATTATCACCAAACCCAAGGTCATCTAGGCTTTCTTCTATACTCTCTTCTAGTTTTATAGAATTGCATTTTACATTTAGGTATGTGAATCACTTTGAGTTCTCTTTTGTGAATGGTATAAGGTCTGTGTCTAGATTCTTTTTTTTTTCATGTGGATATCTAGTTGTTCCAGAACCTTCTATTGAAAAGACTTCTTTTTCTCCATTGAATTAGTTGTGTTCCTTTATCAAATGCTAGTTGACTATATCTAAGGGGGGCTATTTATGAACTCTATTCTGTTCCATTGATCTATGCATGTATTCTTTTGCTAATACCAGACTGTGTTGTTTTCTATAAATTTGTAGAATGTCTTGAAGTCAAATAGTGTCAGTGCTCCAACTTTGTTCTTCTCTTTCAGTATTGAGTTGGTTATTCTGGGTCCTCTACCTCTCCTAATAAACTTTAGAATCAGTTTGTCAATAACAAAAAAAAAACTGGCTGGAATTTTGATTGAGATTACAATGAATATATATATCAAGGTGGAAGAATGGACTGCGTAATATATAGAGTCTTCCTGTTTATGAACATAAAATACCTCTCCACTCATTTAGTTCTTCTTCTATTTCAATACATTTTTAATGAATGAATTAAAGAATATAAGCCTAAAAGAATCAGCATATGTATATAAATTCAGTGGAAAATAAGACTAAATAATATACAAAGGGACAAATTTTAGAGAACTCAAAAAGCAGGCAAATGCATGGTGAATTTGAACTTGACTTAGGCTTCTTAAGCCACTGACCTCTTATTTCCTAAAGTTACCTCACTGCCAAGTGGTACATACTTGTAGTTTTCTATTACTTATAAATTCACAAAAAGTTACTTCATCAGGTATACATTATAAAGAACAGATTTTTTTTCTCTGAACTTGGGTAATACTCTGCACACAAAAACTGCTCCTTGAAGCTTAGACTATTTTGTTATCATTTCTTCTGTCTTCTAAGAGCTTATTGTTTTCCACACAGTATGTATACAACAAATGTCTCCTAAAACTAAATATAAATCTCTCCAGAAGAGAACAGTTTATGAGTACCCTAACTGGCTTATCATGTGTGAGACTTCACAGAGTTGTTGTTGGGACTGATAGGAACTGCACTTTATTTATTTCTGTATTTGCCTTCCTTGAAACTTACATAGGCTTAAAATTCAGTGCTGTATGCTCAGCCTACCCAGTGTCAAAATTAATCAGAAATTGAATGAAATCCACTGGACTTAATCACACTTAATACTAAAATACAGAACATCCTATGTTTAGAATGTTAAATTATGGGTCAAAGATGAAATCATTTGCTGGTATGAAAAGTAAGAAACATTTAATCTCTGAGCAATTTCTCAAAGATGCTCACAGTTGTCCTACTTAACATAGTGTCTCAGCCACAGTGCAGCAAGCTCTACTTTCAGGGATGGAAATAGGACATTATTAAAATGATATCTGTTTGATTCAATGGTAGAGTAGGAAGTAGTACCTTATCTTTTTTTCATCTCCATTTACCATTAAAGCATCATATAAATGTAATCAAGAGAAGAGCTCTAGAACCCTCTTTAGATTCTAGGAACCACGATGGAAAGAAATAATAATTATAACATAGATTGGACCAAATTAAGAAGCAATGTCCATAGGTGATGCCCAACTAACCTTTTAAATCAAAATGGGACATGTAGAAAGAGCTGTATTGGAACACAGGTTCTGCTTGCTCCTCACAAAAGAAGAACTGCTCCATCCTGGTCCTTAAATGAAAAACCCTTTACTATTAAAAAAAATCTTTCTATAGCAGTAGAAATCTTCTTTTGGACAACCATTTTTCTTCAATAATTTGTAGTTTCAAAATCTAGGATATCGATGTTATTCATATACATATATGCACACACAGAAGAATGAGGTGACTTAGAAAATGTATTCAATTAATATGAATAAATATTAAAATAAAAAGAAAGGTGATAATTAATGGAGGAAAGAGAGTGTGTATACGATATTCTCAGAGTCCTTTCCTATATTAAAGTTAAGCCACAATTTTGACTCTAATTATGTAGTCTCCAAAGCTAAAAGGGATTGAATATTTTTTATCATGACTTGTGGAGAATTTGAGAATAAACAACAGTTTATCAGTGGAGGCAAACATCTTTTGGCATTTCAGTCTGGAAGGCTATTTCTGTTTTTGTAGTGTGTGTGTGTGTGTGTGTGTGTGTGTGTGTGTGAAGTAAAGAGTTATATGGGTAACAATAAATGATGTAGTGGATAACGTCCTCGCCAATGCCCCTACCATAAATTTAGTGGTGAATTTTAATGCCAAGTGGTGAATTTTAATGCCAATGACACCAATGCCCATGTTTTTATATGCAACTTTATCTTTGCTTCACCAAAAATTCTGTAGAATAAAGAGAGCAAGCGGGCAAGAGAATTTCAGTAAAAGATTTCTGCTATTCTGGCTTCATCTACTAATAGAACTAGAAATCTTAAAATATTGGAATAGATGAATGTTTTTCAAATGATCGTCCATGAACCTCTGGACTTATTTTGTTGATCTCCTCATAGTTGGTGTTTTCATTTCTCCTTTATATTTCCTCAGTCATTCACTTCTATGATCAAGCACTCAATCTTGATATCTCAAGAAAATGAACATCCCATCAACCCTCAACAGCAAACATACACTTAAAAGAGCATTTCATACTCTTCTTCTCACTTGGTCAAATACCCTCACAATACTATACCCATCAATGTCATAAATATATTTGAAGTTATCACTTTGTAACTATCCATCAGTACCACCTGTCCTTATTTGACATAAATTGAATTGTCTATCATGACAATCATTTTATTGCTTATGCCCACATTTTTCTTGTCCCCTTCTAGCGTTATTTTCTGATAAATCTCAAACCTTCTTGAAAAAAACAGGCTAAACACTCCCTTTTGGTTTATGTGGCTTAAAACAAAGTAAAAATTATTTATTTTTAATATGACAGTCCATACAGTTCTTCATGATTGGTAGGGGGCCTACCCCTACCCCCTACCTATCTTGTGGGGCCTCACTTCAAGAAGTTATACAAGCATGCCAAGGAATTCCACCTTGAGATGCTACCACCTTAAGAATCTGGTCTCCACAGTCACCACAGAAGAGAAAGAAGGGAGACAGAAAGAAAGAAAAATATTGTTGTTATTCCTAAAACCCACCCCATATTTGTATGTGTGTATCCCATTTACATGATATCTATTCGGAGAAGACTTCCCTGCAATCATATCAAAGTTAATGGACCTATTCTTCTTTTTTTTTTTTTTAACATCTTTATTGGAATATAATTGTTTTACAAAGGTGTGTTAGTGTCTCTTGTATAACAAACTGAATCAGCTATACAAAAACATATATCCCCATATCCCCTCCCTCTTGAGTCTGCCTCCCACCCTCCCTATCTGACCCCTCTAGGTGGTCACAAAACACCAAGCTAATCTTCCTGTTCTATGTGGCTGCTTCCCACGAGCAATCTATTTTACTTCTGGTAGTGTATATAAGTCCATGCCATTCTTTCACTTCGTCTCAGCTTACCCTTCCCCCTCCCTGTGTCCTCAAGTCCATTCTCTACCTCTGCGTCTTTATTTCTATCTTGTCCTTAGGTTCTTCAGAACGTTTGTTTTTTTTTTTTTAGATTCCATATATATATATGTTAGCATATGGTATTTGTTTTTCTCTTTCGGCCTTACTTCACTTTGTATGACAGTCTCTAGGTCCATCCACCTCATTAAAAATAACTCAATTTCGTTTCTTTTTATGGCTGAGTAATATTCCATTGTATGTATGTGCCACATCTTCTTTATCCATTCATCTACTGATGGACACTTAGGTTGCTTCCCTGTCCTGGCTATTGTAAGTAGAGCTGCAATGAATATTGTGGTACATGACCCTTTTTGAATTATGGTTTTCTCATGGTATATGCCTAGTAGTGGGATTGCTGGATCATATGGTAGTCCTACTTTTAGTTTTATAAGGAACCTCCATACTGTTATCCATATTGGCTGTATCAATTTACAGTCCCACCCACAGTACAAGAAGGTACCTTTTTCTCCACACCCACTCCAGCATTTACTGTTTGTAGACTTTTTGATGATGGCCATTCTTACTGGTGTGAGGTAATACCTCATTGCAGTTTTGATTTGCATTTCTCTAATGATTAGTGATGTTGAGCATCCTTTCATGTGTTTGTTGGCAATCTGTATATCTTCTTTGGAGAAATGTCTATTTAGGTCTTCTGCCCATTTTTGGATTGGGTTGTTTGTTTTTTTAAATATTGAGCTGCATGAGCTGCCTGTATATTTCGGAGTTTAATCCTTTGTCAGTTGCTACATTTGCAAATATTTTCTCCAATTCTGAGGGCTGTATTTTCGTCTTGTGTATGGTTTCCTTTGTTGTACAAAAGCTTTTAAATTTCATTAGGTTCCATATGTTTATTTCTGGTTTTATTTCCATTTCTCTAGGAGGTGGGACAAAAAGAGTCTTGCTGTGATTTATGTCATAGAGTGTACTACCTATGTTTTCCTCTAAGAGTTTTATAGTGTCTGGCCTCACATTTAGGTCTATAATCCATTTTGAGTTTATTTTTATGTATGGTGTTAGGGAGAGTTCTAATTTCATTCTTTTACATGTAGCTGTCCAGTTTTCCCAGCACTACTTATTGAAGAGGCTGTCTTTTCTTCATTGTATATTCTTGCCTCCTTTATAAAATATAACATGACCATATGTGCATGCGTTTATCTCTGGGCTTTCTATCCTGTTCCATTGATCTATATTTCTGGTTTCTTGCCAGTACCATACTGTCTTGATACTGGAGCTTTGTAGTATATTCTGAAGTCAGGGAGCCTGATTCCTCCAGCTCTGTTTTTCTTTCTCAAGATTGCTTTAGGTATTCGGGGTCTTTTGTGTTTCCATACAACTTGTGAAAACATTTTTTCTAGTTCTGTGAAAAATGCCATTGGCAGTTTGATAGGGATTGCATTGAATCTGTAGATTGCTATGGGTAATACAATCATTTTCACAGTGTTGATTCTTCCAATCCAAGAACATGGTACTTCTTTCCATCTGTTTGTATAATTTTTAATTTCTTTCATCAGTGTCTTATAGTTTTGTGCATACAGGTCTTTTGTCTTCTCAGGTAGGTTTATTCCTAGGTATTTTATTCATTTTGTTGCAGTGGTAAATAGGAGTGTTTCCTTAATTTCTGTTTCAGATTTTTCATCATTAGTGTACAGGAATGCAAGAGATTTCTGTGCATTAATTTCATATCCTGCTACTTTACCAAATTCATTGATTAGCTCTGTAGTTTTCTGGTGGAATCTTTGGGATTCTCTATGTATAGTGTCATGTCATCTGCAAACAGTGACAGTTTTACTTCTTCTTTACAGATTTGGATTCCTTTTATTTCTCTTTTCTTCTCTGATTGCTGTGGTTAAAACTTCCATAACTATGTTGAATAATAGTGGTGAGAGTGGGCAACATTGTTCCTGATCTTAGTGGAAATGGTTTCAGTTTTTCATCATTTAACAATGTTGGCTGTGGGTTTGACATATATGGCCTTTATTATGTTGAGGTAAGTTCCCTCTATGCCTACTTTCTGGAGGGTTTTTATCATAAATGAGTGTTGAATTTTGTTGAAAGCTTTTCTGCATCCATTGAGATGATCATATGGTTTTTATCCTTCAATTTGTTAATATGGTTTATCACATTGATTGATTTGCATATATTGAAGAATCCTTGCATTCCTGGGATAAACCCCACTGGATCATGGTGTATGATCCTTTTAATATGCTGTTGGACTCTGTTTGCTAGTATTTTGTTGAGGATTTTTGCATCTATGTTCATCAGTGATATTGGTCTGTAGTTTTCTTTTTTTGTGACATCTTTGTCTGGTTTTGGTATCAGGGTGATGGTGACCACATAGAATGAGATTGGGAGTGTTCCTCCCTCTGCTATATTTTGGAAGAGTTTAAGAAGGAGGTGTTAGCTCTTCTCTAAATGTTTGATAGATTTTGCCTGTGAAGCCATCTGGTCCTGGGCTTTTGTTTGTTAGAATATTTTTTAATCTCAATTTCAGTGCTTGTGATTATTCTGCTTATATTTTCTATTTCTTCCTGATTCAGTTTTGGAAGGTTATGATTTTCTAAAAATTTGTCCATTTTTCCAGGTTATCCATTTTATCAGCATATAGTTGTTTATAGTAATCTTTCATGATCCTTTGTATTTCTGTGTTGTCAGTTGTTACTTGTCCTTTTTCATTTCCAATTCTATTGATTTGAGTCTTCTCTCTTTTTTTCTTGTTGAGTCTGGCTAGTGGATTATCAATTTTGTTTATCTTCTCAAAGAACCAGGTTTTAGTTTTATTGATCTTAGCTATTGTTTCCTTCATTTCTATTTCATTTATTTCTGATCTAATCTTTATGATTTTTTCCTTCTGCTAACTTTGGGAGGTTTTTGTTCTTCTTTCCCTAATTGCTTTAGGCATAAAGTTAGGTTGTTTATTTGAGAAGTTTCTTGTTTCTTGAGGTAGGTTTGTATTGCTATATACTTCCCTCTTAGAAATGTTTTTGCTGCATCCCATAGTTTTGGGTCGTTGTGTTTTCATGGTCATTTGTTTCTAGGTATTTTTTGATTTCCTCTTTGATTTCTTCAGTGATCTCTTTCTTATTTAGTAGTGTACTGTTTCGTCTCTATGTGTTTGTATTTTTTACATATTTTTTCCTGTAACTGATATCTAGTCTCATACCTTTGTGGTCAGAAAAGATACTTGATACAATTTCAAATTTCTTAAATTAACCAAGGCTTGATTTGTGACCCAAGATATGATCTGTCTTGGAGAATGTTCCATGAGCTCTTGAGAAGAAAGTGTATTCTATTGTTTATGGATGGAATGTCCTATAAATATCAATTAAGTCCATTTTGTTTAATGTATCATTTAAAGCTTATATTTCCTTATTTATTTTCATTTTGGATGATCTGTCCAATGTTGAAAGTGGAGTGTTAAAGTCCCCTACTCTGATTGTTTTACTGTCGATCTCCCCTTTTATGGCTGTTAGCATTTGCCTTAATATTGAGGTGCTCCTATATTGGATGCATAAATATGTACAATTGTTATATCTTTTTCTTGGTTTTATCCCTTGTTAATTATGTAGTTTCCTTCTTTGTCTCCTGTAATGGTCATTATTTTAAAGTCTATTTTGTCTTATATGGGAATTGCTACTCCAGCTTTCTTTTGGTTTCCATTTGCATGGAATATCTTTTTCCATCCCCTCACTTTCAGTCTGTATGTGACCCTATGTCTGAAGTGAGTCGCTTTTAGACAGCATATATACCGGTCTTGTTTATGTATCTATTCAGCCATTCTATGTCTTTTGGTTGGAACATTTAATCCATTTACATTTAAGGTAGTTATCAGTATGTGTGTTCTTATTACTATTTTCTTAATTGTTTTGGTTTGTTATTGTAGGTGTTTTACTTCTGTTGTGTTTCCTGCCTAGAGAAGTTCCTTTAGGATTTGTTGTAAAACTGGTTTGGCGGTGATGAATTCTCTCAGTTTTGCTTTTATGTAAAAGTTTTAATTTCTCTGTTGAATTTGAATGAGATCATTGCTGGGTAGAGTAATCTTGGTTGTATTTTTTTCTCTTTCATCACTTTAAATACATCCTGCCATTCCCTTTTGGCTTGCAGAGTTTCTGTTGAATGATCAGCTGTTAACCTTATGGGGATTCCCTTGAATGTTATTTGTTGCTTTTCTCTTGCTGCTTTTAATATTTTTTCTTTGTGTTTAATTTTTGATAGTTTTATTATTGTTTGCTCTTTAGTTCTTCTAGGTGCTTGTTAAATATTTCCTTTATTTTCTCCATTCTATTTCCAAGATTTTGGATCTTTACTGTCATTACTCTGAATTGTTTTTCAGGTAGCCTGCCTATTTCCTCTTCATTTGTTTGTTTTGGTGGGTTTTTACCTTACTCCTTTATCTGCTGTGTATTTCCCTGTCTTCTCATTTTGCTTAACTTACTGTGTTTGGGGGTCTCCATTCTGCAGGTTGCAGGTTTGTAGCTCCTATTATTTTTGGTGTCTGCCCCCAGTGGGTTAGGTTGGTTCAGTGGGTTGTGTCATCTTCCTCTTTGAGAGGACTGGTGCCTGTGTTCTGGTGGATGAAGCTGGATCTTGTCTTTCTGGTAAGCAGGACAGTGTCCAAGCGTGTGTTTTGGGGTGTCTGTGAATTTATTATGATTTTAGTCAGACTCTCTGCTAATGTGTGGTGTTGTGTTCCTGTCATGCTAGTTTTATGGCATAGGGTGTCCAGCTCTGTATCTTCCTCATCACGGAATGGAGCTGGATCTTAGCATTGAGATGGAGATCTCTGAAAGAACTTTCACCATTTGATGTTACATGTGGCCAGGAGGTCTCTGGTGGACCAATGTCCTGAATTCAGCTCTCCCATCTCAGAGGCTCAGGCCTGTCACCCAGCTGGGGCACCAAGACTGTCTGCCACCCAGCTCAGAAGAAAAGAAAGAAAAAGAAGAAAGAAAAAGAAAGAAAGAAAGAAAGAAAGAAAGAAAAAAAATAAGGTAAAATAAATTTATTAAATTAAAATATTTTTTAAAATTATTTAAAATAAAAAAATAATTTAAAAAAAGAAAGAAAGAGAGAGCAACCAAACCAAAAAAAAGCAAATCTATGAATGAAAACAAGCACTAAAGAGTATAATTAAAAAAAAAAAAATGGACAGACAGAACCCTAGGACAAATGGTAAAAGCAAAGCTATACAGACAACATCACACAAAGATGCATACACATACACACTCACAAAAGGAGGAAAAGGAAACATGTATTTCATACATATATATATATATATATATAGAGAGAGAGAGAGAGAGAGAGAGGAAGAGAGCAACCAAATCAATAAACAAATCTACCAATGATACTAAACTCTAAATACTAAACTAAGATAAACATAAAACCAGAAACAAATTAGATGCAGAAAGCAAACCCCAAGCCTACAGTTGATCCCAAAGTCCACCGCCTCAGTCTTGGCATGATTTGTTGTCTATTCAGGTATTCCACAGATGCAGGGTCCATCAATTTGATTGTGGAAATTTAATAGGCTGCTCCTGAGGCTGCTGAGAGATAGTTTCCTTTTTCTTCTTTGTTCACACAGCTCCTGGAGTTCAGGTTTGGTTTTGGCCTCGCCTCTAACTGTAGGTCACCTGAGGGCATCTCTTCCTTGCCTAGACAGGATGGTGTTAAAATAGCAGCTGATTCGTGGGCCCTGGCTCACTCAGGCTAGGGGGAGGGAGGGGTAAAAAATGTGGGGCGAGGCTGCAGAGGCAGCAGCCAGCATGACATTGCAACTGCCTGAGGTATGCCATGTGTTCTCCCAGGGAATTTGTCCCTGGATCATGGGACCCTGGAAGTTGCATGCTACACAGTCTTCTGTGAGGGGAGGTGTGGATAGTGGCCTCTGCTTGCACACAGTCTTCTTGTGGGCTGCAGCAGCAACATTAGTGTTTCATGCCCATTGCTGGTGTCCACGCTGAGAGCCATGGCTTGTGCCCATCTCTGGAGCTCATTTAGGTGGTGCTCTTAATCCCCTCTCCTTGCGCACCACAAAACAAAAAGGCAAGAAAAAGTCTCTTTCCTCTTCTGCAGTTCCAGACTTTTTCCCAGACTCCCCCCTGGCTAGCTGTGGCGCACTAGGCCCCTTCAGGCTGTGTTCACACTGTCAGCCCCAGTCTTCTCCCTGGGATCTTACCTCCAAAGCCAGAGCCTCAGCTCCCAGTCCCCTGAGCAGACAAGCCTCTCAGGTTGGTGAGAATTGGTCAGCACCGATCTTCTGTGTGGGAATCTCTCCACTTTGCTCTCTGCACCCCTGTTGCTGCACTCTCCTCTGTGGCTCTGAAGCTCCCCCACCCCCCACCCACCTGCAATCTCTGCCAGTGAAGGAGATTTCTAGTGTGTGGAAGCTTTTCCTCCTTCACAGCTCCCTCCCAGAGGTGCAAGTCCTGTCCCTATTCTTTTGTCTTTGTTTTTTTCTTTTTCTTTTGCCCTACCCAGCTACGTGAGGAGTTTCTTGCCTTTTGGGTAGTCTGAGGTCTTCAGCCAGTGCTTGGTAGGTGTTCTGTAGGAGCTGTTCCATGTGTAGATGTATTTTTGATATATTTGTGGGGAGGAAGGTGATCTCCATGTCTTATTCCTCTGCCATCTTGCAGCTATCCTCCTTGGATATATTCTTTTGTCCCCATTTTATTATTCACTTCATCCAGAAAAGGATCCTTAGAAATAACAGGCAATGTAGGGTGAAAACAGAAACATGGTTACATGGAAAGCAAGAGCAGAAAGTGCTTTAAGAAAGACAAAAATCAACTATGTCAAGTGACGCTGAGATGATTGAGTAAAACAGATCCTTCCCATGCTCCATCCTGTATTGCAAGGGCTAAGAGTCCTTTCCTCAGATTCCTTTCTGGCTAAGGTACTAGACACAATTTAGTTTCTGCCATCGAGATGCATTCATGCAAGATTTGAAAGGTAGGGATAGAACAGAAGTTATCCTTCCACAGCTCTTAAACAAGTTCTAAAAGACATGAGTGGGTGTGGGAGGTAGACTTCATGTTCCAGTATGTAGTTTCAGTGTCATAAATGAGGTAGCAACACTGATAGCAGCAATGGCAGCTTCCTGACTTCTATATTAAATGATTTGGTCTTTAAATGAAAGTAATTTGGTTTTTAAATCATAGGTTTAGTGTTTTTTAAACTGTTCTTTACCAAACAATTCTAATGACATTTGATCACCAAGTTCTCTGAATTAAACCCCTCTCTGTTTAAAATACCTAGAACTTTGCCTGAGAGAGTATTTGGTAACCAGAGAGGTTGTAGGAAACTGACTCACAGAATTGGCTTATCTCACTCCATTGTTTTAGAAGTTTGAAAATAGGATACTATTAGTCCATAGATGTGTGCCAAAATATTTACAAACATTATTATCCTGTAATTCCCTGGAATTATATGATCATTGAAGGTAACCTCTGGCAGACCAACTGGCTATTGTGACTGTTATGACAAGACTGAACAATACAAATGATGTGTTAGTTATTCTGATGGAAGTAGAAATTTTTAATTAAAAAAGTAAGTTTAGAGTTTTAAATTCTCAGCTTAAGTAACAATGAAAAACAAGAAAGCTCCCATGTTTATCTTAAAAGAATCTCATATCTCTTGCAGATGCAAGGTTGGGTTGCCAAACCTGAAAAGCAGAGCAGAAATTTCTCGTTCAATTTGCTAATTATAACATATACAGATTTATCAGCCCCTGAGATCTCATAAAATTTAAAGGATTGACTAGGTCTCTGAAAAGTGGAATGATAATAATTCTATTTGGATGAATTATGATGAATCTAAGGACTTTAACCCACAAAAAACAAAAAAATTATCCTAAAGAGCAGAAAAATGTCTCTTCTCCTGCCTAGTGACAGAAGTCCTGCCTTGCCTGGTGATTTGAAATGACCTCACCTGAGGTAACGTGCAATTACCTTGCACGTAGATAGAAGTTGTCCTATTCTCCACCCCTGTCATCCCACTTGTCTTTGGGATTGTAAGTGAATTAAGATCCAACATCTTCAAAGTAGCAAGTATAAATTCTGATCTGGGAGAATCTGGGAGAAAATAGTTTATACCATAAGAGTTAAATGATATTGCTGATTTATATAGACAAATACCTGGGTATTATATGAAGCAATAGATTCAATGAGTTTCATTACTTGAGATAATATGACTATAAAAAAATGAAATCCTTCTCCAAATATTGGTTCATAAGCAATTCATCTGTGACTTATATTGTAGCACATCAATCTCCATGACAATTAAGATTCTCCAGCCATATGCTGAACTCTATAAGGGAAGAATCTAGGAGAAAATCATGCAGCTTACCTAAAAACATAATTTTAAATAAAATATCATGTTTTTCTTTGCTGTGTGAAAGCTATTAAGTTTAATTAGGTCTCATTTGTTTATATTTGCTGCAGCTGGGTCTTTAATGCATTTTGAGTTTATTTTTGTATATGGTGTTAGAGAATGTTCTAATTTCATTCTTTTACATGTAGCTGTCCGGTTTTCCCAGCACCACTTATTGAAGAGACTCTCTTTTCTCCATTGTATATTCTTGCCTCCTTTGTGTAGATTAATGGACCATAGATGTATAGGTTTATTTCTGGGCTTTCTATCTTGTTGCATTGATCAGTGTGTCTGTTTTTGTACAAGTACCATATTGTTTTGATGACTGTAGCTTTGTATTATATGACCTGAACACAGACAGCATGATTCCTCCAGCTCTGTTCTTCTTTCTCAAGATTGTTTTAGCTATTTGGGTCTTTTGTATTTTCATACAGATTTAAAATATTTTTGTTCCAGCACTGTGAAAAATGCCATTGGTAATTTGATACAGATTTCATTGAATCTGTAGATTGCCTTGGGCTGTATAGTCATTTTAACAATATTTATTCTTCCAATCATAGAACACAGTATATCTTTCCATCTGTTTGTGTTGTCTTCAATTTCTTTCATCAGCATCTTACAGTTTTTAGAGTACAGGTGTTTTTGCCTCCTTGGGTAGGTTTATTTCTAGGTATTTTATTCTTTTTGATGGGATGGTAAATGGGATTATTTCCTTAATTTCTTTTCCTAATACTTTGTTGTTATTGTATAGAAATACAACAGATTTCTCTGTATTGATTTCGTATCCTGCAATTTTACCCAATTTTTGATGAGCTCTAGTAGTTTTCTGGTAGCATCTTTAGGATTTTCTGTGGATAAGAGTATCATGTCATCTGCAAACAGTGACAGTTTTATTTCTTCCTTTCCAAAATGGGTTCCTTTTACTTATTTTTCCTCTCTGATTGCTGTGGCTAGGACTTCTAAAACTGTGCTGAAAAACAAAAGTGTTGAGAATGGGCATCCTTGGTTTGTGATCTTGGAAAGCTTTCAGCTTTTCACCATTAAGTATGATGTTAGTTCTGGTTTTGTCAGAAATCTGGCCTTTATTATGCTGAGGTATGTTCCCTCTATGCTCATTATCTGAAGAGTTTTTTTTATCATGAATGGATGTTGAATTTTATCAAAAGATTTTTCTGCATCTATTGAGATGATCATATGCTTTTAAGCTTCAATCTGTTAATATTGTGTATCACATAGATTTATTTGAGGATATTGAAAAATCCTTGCAACCCTGGGATAAATCCCACTTGATCATGGTGGATGGTCCTTTTAATATATTGTTACGTTCTCTTTGCTAGTATTTTGGTGAGGATTTTTTCCATCTATGTTCATCAGTGATTTACTTTTTTTGTAATTTTCTTTTTTTATGATATCTTTATCTGGTTTTTGTATCAGGGTGATGGCCTCATAGAATGAGTTTTGAAGTGTTTCTTCCTCTGCAATTTTTTGGAAAGGTTTCAGAAAAATAGGCGTTAACTCTTCTCTAAATTTTTGGTAGAATTCACCCTGTGAAGCCAACTGGTCCTGCACTTTTGTTTGTTCTGAGTTTTTAAATTACTGATTCAATTTAAATATTCGTAATTGGTCTGTTCATATTTTCTACTTCTTTCTGATTCAGTCTTGGGAGATTATACTTTTCTAAGTGTTTGTCCATTTCTTTTAGGTTGTCCATGCTATTTGTGTTCAGTTGCTCATAGTAGTCTCTTATGATCCTTTGTATTTCTGTGGTGTCAGTAACTTCTCCTTTTTCATTTATGATTTTGTTGAATTTGGCCCTCTCTCTTTATTTCTTGATGAGTCTTGCTAAAGGTTTATCAATTTTGTTTACCTTTTCAAACAACCACCTTTTTGTTTCATTGATTTTTTTCTATTGTCTTTTAATCTCTATTTCACTTATTTCTACTCTGATCTTTATGACTTCTTTCCTTCTACTAATTTTGGGTTTTGTTTGTTCTTCTTTCCCTAGCTGCTTTAGGTGTAATGTTAGGTTGTTTATTTGAGATTTTTCTTGTTTACTTAGGTAAGCTTGTATTTCCATAAACTCCCTTCTTAGAACTGCTTTTGCCACATCCCATAAATTTTGGATTGTTGCGTTTTCATTTTCATTTGTCTCTAGGTATTTTTTTTCTTTTTTTTTTAGAAGAAATCTCACATTTAATTCTGATCAAGCTAAAGTGGCATCTACATAAATGAACATCCTTCTGAATGGAAATAGAATAGCTGCTAGCTCATTTTTCTTAAAGAATGTTTTCTAAACAATCCATCAGTCCATCAATAACCAAAAGCCCAAATCCTGGATGTACATACTGCTGTATTCATTATATAGAATATTTACTAGCTTTCTATCTCGACCACACACACCTTCTTGTTTTTTAACAGAAGTCATGTCCAACGGCCAAAAAATTTTATTAAACTGTATATCTTTAACTTGCAGAGGCCTTAAGGATAGATGGGGAACTTCAGACTTCTGATCCCCAGTCCACATCTCTGCATTCCCAGGCATGAGGGCAGATCCTGGGACTCCTCACAAGGCTCCTCCAGCCCTGGCCCAGGTGGAGTGTGGGTGGTGGAGGTAAGGAGGGTGGGGGAGGCTCTGAAGTCTCGTCTGCAAAGGGAATGGCCAGCAGGACTGAGGGACACTGGGCTCTGCACTGAGCCACAAGCACTGACCTTCCAGCCCTGGGGAGGGGGGCCAGAAGCAGCAGAAGCATTTTCTTGCTGCTTCTGGCAAGGTGAGGTGATGTTGAGGAGGGCTTTTAGCTTCTTCCTCCAAATCTGGGTCTCTAATCCTCTAAACTGCAGCTGGTTCCAAAGATACTGACTTCCTAGTCAAAGGGAAATCAACCCAGGACTCACAGGCTGTCTTCCTCCTCTCTCCATAGAGGCTGCACTGCACTCCAACTCCCTCCTTTCAGGTCCCAAAGGAGAGGCAAAGACCATGTATACTTCCAAATGTTGGGGGTGTACATTGTGAAGGATACAGGTAGAAAGCACAACTGAGCCACTAAACATTCTTATTCTCAGAAACTAAGCATTTGAGAGAAAGTTGCCTGGGGGTCTTGAAACTGTCATGGATAACACTACGAGCTAAACCATTCTCTTCCCATTAATGTTTCTGTCTTCAGCCCCAGGTACCAGTGGTTGTTCTTCTCTGGCTGCCTGTACACAATGTCAACAAAGAACTCGGGTTCATCTTCCGCCTTTTTAATTTTCTCTTTGGTTTCTTCAATGGTCCATTGGTTGTTTAGTTGCATATTGTCTAGCCTTCACGTGTTTGTTTTTTTTGCGGTTTTTTCTTGTACTTGGTTTCTAGTCTCATAGCACTGTGGTGGGAAAAGATGCTTGGTAGGATTTCAATTTCCTTAAATTTAGTGAGGCTTGTTTTGTAGCCTAGCATGTGGTCTACATACAGAATGGGAGAAAATATTTGTAAACAGTGAGATGGACAAGGGCTTGATTTCCAAAATATACAAACTGCATATACAGTTCAATTAAAAACAAAAAGAACAAACAACCCAATCAAAAAATGGGCAGAATAAAATAGACATTTCTCCAAAGAAGATATACAGATGGCAAGCAGGCACATAAAAAGACACTCAACATCACTAATTATTAGAGAAATGCAAATCAAACTACAAAGTGGTACAACCTCACACCAGTCAGAATGGCTGTCATCAAAAAGTCTACAAATAATAAATGCTGAAGAGGGTGTGGAGAAAAGGGAACCCTCCTATACTGTTGGTGAGAATGTAAATTGGTACAGTCACTGTGGAGAACAGTATGGAGGTTTCTTAAAAAACTAAAAATAGAGTTACCATATAATCCAGCAATCCTACTCTTGGGCATGCATCTGGAAAAGATGAAAACTCTAATTCAAAAAGACACATGCACCCAAATATTCATAGCAGCACTATTTACAATAGCCAAGACATGGAAGTGACCTGAATGTCCATTAACAGATGAATGGATAAAGAAAATGTGATATATATATATATTATATATATATATATATATATACACACACACACACACACACACACACACACAATGGAATATTAGCCATAAAAAAGAATGAACCAATGCCATTTGCAGCAGCATGGATGGACTTAGAGATTACCATACTAAGTGAAGTAAGTCAGACAAAGAAAGACAAATATCATATGATACTGCTTATATGTGGAATATAATAAAATGATACAAATGAAAGTATTTATGAAACAGAAAAAGACTCACAGACATAGAAAACAAACTAATGATTACCAAAGGGGAAAGGTGGGGTGGAGGGATAAACGGGGAAGTTGGGATTAACAGATACACACTACTATATATAAAACAGATAAGCATCAAGGACCTACTGTATAGTACAGGGAACTGTATTCAATATCTTGAAACAACCTACAACAGAAAAGAATCTGAAAAAGAATATATATATATAAAACATCGAATCACTTTTCTGTATACCTGAAACATTGTAAGTCAACTATACTGCAATAAAATAAATTTTAAAAAAACATTAAATTAAAAAATTATTAGTGGATAATGCTTAGGAAATAAAGTCATTAAATGTCATACTATGTAGAAGTCATTCTAATTTTTCATGATTATTTTATTAAAACATCAAATATATTAGAATTAATTTAATAAAATTGCATTTTGTGAATTGAGTAATCATTTGCTTTTGAGAGCAGGAATAAAAGATGATGGAGTAGGAGGCAAGGTATATTACACTGAAAAAATATCAGGCTTCCTTTTTTTAATTAATTAATTAATTTTTGGCTGCGTGGGGTCACAGACATATGCTCTTAAAATCAGAGCCAAGAGGACTTTTCAAGCCTTCTACACTTAGAACATTTTGTAAGCACTAGAGTTTTCTCTAGGCAGTTAAAAATTCAGGGTATCACTTTTTCTGAAACAATTAGAATTTTTCCTGTTTCTTCTGACAAGTCTTTCCCCCAAGGGTTACCTGTAACTGATGATCAAGGCAGGTGTTTATAGCTGTGTAGTCCAGATCTTCTCACTCTGTTCCCCTAGACAAGTAGACCTGACGTGCTGTTTATAAAAAATGAATTTGTTGAAACTTTTTATTAAGGAGAGGATACTTTGGTAATATGCATAATCTCACTCTACATGAATTTTTTGGAGCTTATTCTATTTTATATTGCATTTAAAACAAATTGGTGTCATATCAGTGCAAAATAAATTAACCAAATATTTGTCAAACATTGTTTTATTTTATGTACTATAAACAAAATATGTCACTGATACTTTTATGTTTCTAGTGCCTGAGGACAATTCATTTAGAAAAGGAAAGAAGAAGTGCACTGGAACAAAATGCATGTTATTAAATATTCAATAACAGTTGGCACAGGCACAATTAGACAAGGAGCATCCAGTGAAATAAAAACTGTTTTATGCTTCGAAAAAAACACATTTTGATAGATAGGTTAGTGGTCAAATTATTCAGGTTACAATTACAGCAAGAGTAATATGATGCTGTTTAAAGGTTCATAAAGCTGCCCTTAGGATATTTAAATCAAAGAGAAAATGACCAAGCAAACCTAATTGGTCTATATTTAGCTTTTTTATTGCAAGTATAGAATTCTTTACTAATGTTGTTTTTATTTTTTTTGATATTTATTTATTTATTTATTTATTTTGCAGTATGCTGGCCTCTTACTGTTGTGGCCTCTCCCGTTGTGGAGCACAGGCTCTGGACGCACAGGCTCAGCAGCCATTGCTCACGGGCCTAGCTGCTCTGAGGCATGTGGGATCTTCCTGGACTAGGGCACGAACCCATGTCCCCTACATCGGCAGGCAGACTCTCAACAACTGTGCCACCAGGGGAGGTGTGCCTACACTATCTGAATAAAAAAATAATGGTCTAGTGGTGCAATTCACAAATATATTGAGCTAGTATTAACCTAATCAAAATGCGCTGTAAAACCTTAAGACAGAGACATGTCAAATGACTCCTTATCCTTATTATCAGCTTATGCTCATATTGAAATAGCCAGCTCGCTAATAACTTTGATGGCACACAATATTTTTTTCATGAAAAATAGAGTATACTGTTAATATTATTCCCCCCCTCACCACCACCTTTAAGTATTAGAGTTTGGTCAGGAAAACAGAGTCACTACAAATGTAGAAAAAGGAGATTTCATTAAGGAATTAGAATTTATGTGAATGTGGATAAAGATGGAGCGATGGATGTCTAGAAGTGGGAATCACTGAACCAGAAAAATAGTTACTGGCAAAGCCATGCAAAACACTGGTGTGGGTAGACAAAATACAGCATGAAGGAAAATCCAAGAAACCATTCAGATCTAGACACTGCAGTGCTAAGCCATAACAAGTTTGCTTAGAGAGAGCTGTAGAAACTACCACCTGTGTGGAATCTTTGCCTGGAAATTGCTGCCTGTGTGGCAACATCTATTTCACTGGGAATGGCTGCTTCTTCAGGACCCCAGCCAAGCACCTGGGGGTGAGTTTGGTACTGCTATTGGTAAGCAAGGCCAGCAGCCAGAAATTTAGGTGGGACTCGAGGCAGGAAGGGAATAAGAAAAAGCTGGGGCTCGAGAGGGAACACTTCGTTGTCCGTGGTTATTTATGACCTTTGTAGAGCAACTCTGTGAGAAAGATGGCCTCTCTTCCCTTATTCCTTCTGAAATATGCATGAGTTTCTGTAATTAGCTAACTCTAATCTGGACTCTATATTATAGAGGATTATGGTAAAAGTAGGTTCCCAGCCTTAGACACAAAGTTATTCACAATATTTCTTTATTCTTCATTTTCTTTTTACCATCTGTTGGATCTTTACCCCTTCAATCCTGCTACTGATTTCACTAATTATTCCTCTTGTTATGTCATTTAAAAATTTTTAATTGGCTCTTTCATTCTGACATCTTAATTTTGAGGTTTAGACCATTATTTTAAAAACTTTCTTTTTTTTCTAATACTAGCTTTAAATCTAGGTATTTCCATGTTAGCACAGCTTTAGTTATATCCCACAAAGTTTGGTATGTTGTGTCCTTAATATCATTCATCTAAAGTTTCATTGTGATATCTTTTTTGACCTATGGGTTATCTTGAAGTGGTATATTGCTTAATTTACAAATATTTGGTAATTTGGTAAATATTGCTTTGTCACTGACTTTTAATATTTAAAAGTTTACATATAATTTAAATGTTTGCAATTATAGTACACACTTTATGGACCAGTATATGACCTATATCATGCGTGTTATATGTGAATTTGAAAATAATGTGTTTTCTTCAGTTGTTAGAAGTTTTGATTTATAAATTAAAGATGAAATAGGCTTATATTGTTGTCTAAATTTTCTCTGTATTTATTAAATTTTTGTCTATCCCTTATTTTTTGGATGAATTAACAAATTTTTCAAATTAATATAGAGTGGCAAAGGACTTAGGATAGCTAAACCAAGTATGAAAGTGAAGAAGAGAGCTAGAAGACTTACCATACAAGATTTCAAGAACTAAAACTACATAAATCCAGTGTGATAGTTGCTTAATGATTGAAATATAAATCAGTGGAACAGAATAGACAGTCCATAAATATATCTACACTTATATGGTTAATTGATTTTTCACAGATGTGCCAAAGCAATTAAATAGAAAGATAGTATTTTCAAAACATATTGCTGAAACAAGTAGATATCTGTATATAGAGAAAAAAAGGAACCTCAAGGTTTACTTTATACACATAAATTAGTTTAAAATGGATCATGGTTCTTAATACATAAACAAACCACTGAATTTCAGAGGAAAACATGAGAAATTTTTGTCATATTAGACTGCTTTCCCAAAAACTACATCAAAAGCAAAAATTATACCTGAAGTTAATTGATAAAATGAACATCATTAAAATTAAAACCTTTTGGCTTCCTGGAAAAGATGGCAGAGTAGAAGGACCTTGAGTGCACCTCCTCTTGCAAACACATCAAAATCACAACTAAATGCTGAACAACCATCAATTAAAAAGACTGGAACCTACCAAAAAAGATATTCTGCACCCAAAGACATAAAGAAGAAACCAAAACAAGATGGTAGGAGGAGTGCACAAAGAACAGGCCAATTATAATTACTGAAATTAAATGTGTGATTAAAAACTCCCAACAAACAAAAACCAGGACCAGATAGCTTCACAGGTGAATTCTATCAAACATTTAGAGGAGAGTTAACACCTATCCTTCTGAAACAATTCCAAAAATTTGCAGAGTAAGAAACACTTCAAAACTCATTCTATGAGGCCACCATCACCCTGATACCAAAACCAGACAGACACCACAAAAAAAAAAAGATAGAAAATTACAGGTCAATATCACTGATGAACATAAATGCAAAAATCCTTAATAAAATACTAGCAAACTGAATCCAACAATACATTAAAAGGATCATACACAATGATCAAGTGGGATTTATCCCAAGAATACAAGGATTTTTCAATATCCAAAAATCATTCAGTGTGATATACCACATGAACAAATTGAAGAATAAAAACCATATGATCATCTCAATAGATTCAGAAAAATCTTTTGATAAAATTCAACATCAATTCATGATCAAAACTCTCCAGAAAGTGGGCATAGAGGGAACCTACCTCAACATAATAAAGGCCATATATGACAAACCCACAGGTAACATCATACTCAATGGTGAAAAGCTGAAAGCATTTCCTCTAAGATCAGAAACAAGACAAAGATGCCCACTCTCACCACTGTTTTTCAACATAGTTTTGGAAATCTTAGCCATAGTAATTAGAAAGGAAAAAGAAATAAAAGGAATCCAAATTTTAAGGGGAAAAGTAAAATTGTCATTGTTTGCAGATGACATGATACTATACATAGAAAACCCTAAAGACACTACCATAACTACTAGAGCTTATCAAAGAATTCACTAATGTTGAAGGATACAAAATTAATATGCAGAAATCTATTGCATTTCCATACACTAACAATGAAAGATCAGAAAGAGAAATTAAAGAAACAATCCCATTCACTGTCATATAAAAAAGAATAAAATAATTAGGAATAAACTTACCTAAGGAGGTGAAAGACCTGTACTCTGAAAACTATAAGATGTTGATGAAAGAAATCAAAGATGACACAAAAAGGTGGAAAGATATACTCTCTTCTTGGATTCAAAGAATCAATATTGTCAAAATGACTATATTACCAAAGGCAATCTACAGATTCAATGCAATCCCTATCAAATTACCAATTATATTTTTCACAGAACTAGAACAAAAAATTTTAAATTTGTATGGAAACACAAAAGATGCCATGCAGCCAAAACAATCTTGAGAAAGAAAACTGGAGCTGGAGAAATCAGGCTCCCTGACTTCAGAACATACTACAAAGCTACAGTAAGACAAATGGTATGGTACTGTCACAAATACAGGCATATAGATCAATGGAACAGAATAGAAAGCCCACAAACAAACCCACACACCTATAGCTAATTAATCTACACAAAGGAGGCAAGAGTATACAATGGAGACAAGATTGTTTCTTCAATAAGTGGTGTTTTGAAGACTGAAAAGCTACATGTAAAATAAATAAAACTAGAACATTCTGTAATACAATATACAAAAATAAACTCAAAATGAATTAAAGACCTAAATGTAAGACTGGATACTATAAAACTCTTAGAGGAAAACAGGCAGGGCACCCTTTGATATAAATCATAACAGTATCTTTTTGGATTTGTCTCCTAGAGTAATGGAAATAAAACCAAAAATAAACAAGTGAGACCTAACTAAACTTAAAATCTTTTGCAGAGCAAAGGAAAACTTCAACCAAGTGAAAAGACAATCTACAAAATGGGAGAAAATATTTGCAAATGATGTGACTGACAAGGGCTTAATCTACAAAATATACACACAGCACATACAACTGGATATCAAAAAAACAAACAACACAATCAAAAAATGGGCAGAAGATCTAAACAGACATTTCTCCAAAGAAGACATACAAAGAAGACTAAAGGCACATGAAAAGATGCTCAACAGCACTAATTATTAGAGAAATACAAATCAAAACAACAATGCATAATCACCTCACACCAGTCAGAATGGCCATCATCAAAAAGTCTACAAATAATAAATGCTAGAGAGGGTATGGTGAAAAATGAACCCTCTTATACTTTGTTGGGAATGTAAATTTGTGCAGCCACTATGGAGAATGGTATGGAAGTTCCTTAAAAAAGTAAACATAGAGCTACCATATGATCCTACAGTCCCAATCCTGGGCATATATCTGGAGAAAACTATAATTAGAAAATATACGTGCACCCCAATGTTAATTGCAACACTATTTACAATAGCCAGACATGTAAGCAACCTAAGTGTCCATCGACAGATGAATGAAGAAAGAAGATGTGGTGTACATATATATTACTCAGCCATATAAAATGAAAAAAATGCCATTGCAGCAACATGGATGGACCTACAGATTATCATACTAAGTGAAGTAAGCAAGACAAAGACAACTATCATATGATATCTCTTATATATGGGATCTAAAAAAATGATCCAAATGAACTTATATGCAACACAGAAATAGACCTACAGACTTAGAAAACAAACTTATGGTTACCAAAGTGGAAAGGGGAGTTGGGGTAGGAATAAATTACTGGTTTGGAATTAACATATCACATTACTATATATAAAATAAATAACCAACAAGGACCTACTGTATAGCTTAGGGAACTGACTCAATATTTCATAATAACCTATAAGGGAAAATAATCAGAAAAAAGTATATGTAGCTATATACATGAGTATAACTGAATCACTTTGCCATGTACCTGAAACTAACACAATGTTGTAAATTAACTCTACTTCAATTAAAAAAATAAAACATTTTACTCTTTACAGGATATTTAATATAAGAAAATTGCAAGCCACAAACTATGAAAATAATTTGTAAAACAAATGTCTATCAAAGATCTTGTATCCAAAATGTATAAAGCACTTCTATAATAAGAAAATATTAGCCAACAAAAATATTGGCAAACTACACAGACATCTCAAAAAAGAAGATACATGACTGTGTAATATACCAAAAGAAGCTTGCATCATCACTGGTTATCACAGAAATACAAATCAAACCTACAATAGACCTACACACACACACACAAGTGAGTGTGCAAACAGCAAAAGTAAAAATGACTGACACAATGTAGTTTTGGCAAGGATGTGGAGCCACTGCCTCCCTCATTCTTTGCTCATGGGAATTCAAAATGTTAGAGCCACTTTGAAAAACAGTATGGCATACATTTAACATAAAACACAATCATTCCAAAGAGAGACCTTCAATATGGTGGAGGAGTAAAACATGGAGATCACCTTCCTCCTCATAGATACATCAGAAATACATCTACATGTAAAACAACTCCTACAGAACACCTACTGAACACTGGCAGAAGACCTCAGACTTCCCAAAAGGCAAGAAACTCCACATGTACCTGGGTAGGGTAAAAGAAAAAACAGAGACAAAAGAATAGGGATGGGACCTGCACCTCTGGGAGAGGGTTGTGAAGGAGGGAAAGTTTCCACACACTAGGAAACCCCTTCACTGGCGGAGATGGGAGGTGGTAGGGGTGAAGCTCTGGAGCCACAGAGGAAAGCACAGTAACAGGGGTGCAGAGGGCAAAGTGGAGAGATTCCCACGCAGAGGATTGGTGATGACCATCACTCACCAGCCTGAGAGGCTTTTCTGCTCACCCACCAGGGCAGGTGGGGGCTGGGAGCTGAGGCTACAGCTTCGGAGGTCAGGGAGAGGACTGGGGTTGACAGCATGAACACAGCCTGAAGGGGGTTAGTGCACCACAGCTAGCTGGGAGGGAGTCCGTGAAAATGTCCGGAACTGCCTAAGAGGCAAGAGACCACTGTTTTGGGGTGTGCGAGGAGAGGGGATTCAAAGCACTGCCTAAACGGGTTCCAGAGATGGGTGCGAGCTGCGGCTATCAACATGGACACAAGAGAAGGTCATGAAACACTAAGGCTCCTGCTGCAGCCACCAAGAAGCCTGTGTGCAAGCACAGGTCACTAGCCACACCTCCCCTCCCAGGATCCTGTGCAGCCCACCACTACCAGAATCCCATGATCCAGGGACAATTTCCCTTGGAGAACACCTGGCATGTCTCAGGCTGTTGCAATGTCATGCTGGCCTCTGCCGCTGCAGGCTTGCCCTGCATTCTGTACCCCTTCCTGCCCCTGGCCTGAGAGAGCCAGAGCCCCCTAATCAGTTGCTACTTTAACCCCATCCTGTAGGAGAGAAGAACAGACACCCTGAGGTGATCTACACTCAGAGGTGGGGCCCAACCCAAAGCTGAACCACAGGAGCTGTGTGAACAAAGAAGACAAAGGAAAATTTCTCCCAGCAGCCTCAGCAGCAGCAAATTAAATATCCACAATCAACTTGATGTACCCTGTATTTGTGGAATACCTAAATAGAAAACGAATCATCTAAAAAATGGGGCAGTGGACTTTGGAAGCAACTGTAGGGTTGGGGTTTGCTTTCTGCATCTAATTTGTTTCTGGTTTTATGTTTATCTTAGTTTAGTATTTAGAGTTTATTATCATTGGTAGATTTGTTTTTTGATTTGATTGCTCTCTCAATTTTATATATATATATATATATTTCCTTTTACTCTTTCTGTGAGTGTGTATGTGTATGTGTATGCTTCTTTGTGTGACTTTGTATAGCTTTGCTTTTACCATTTGTCCTATGGTTCTGTCTTTCCATTTTTTTTTTTTACACTACAGTTTTTAGTGCATGTTATCATTGGTGGATTTGTTTATTGGTTTGGTTGCTCTCTTCTTTCTTTCTTTCTTTTTTTTATGACTATTTAATTTTTAAATTTTGAATAATATTTTTATTTTAATAACATTATTTTCTTCTTTCTTTCTTCCTTCCTTCCTTCCTTCCTTCCTTCCTTCCTTTCTTTTCTTTCTTTCTTTCTTTCTTTTTATCCCTTTTCTTCTGAGCCCTGTGGCTGACAGGGTCTTGGTGCCCCAGCCAGGTGTCAGGCCTGTTCCTCTGAGGTGAGAGAGCTAAGTACAGGACATTGGTACACCAGAGACCTCAGGGCTCCATGTAATATCAAACAGCGAAAGCTCTCCCAGAGACCTCCATCTCAATGCTAAGACCCAGCTCCACTCAACGACCAGGAAGCTACAGTGCTGGACACCCTATGCCAAACAATTAGCAAGACAGGAACACAACACCACCCATTAGCAGAGAGGCTGCCTAAAATCATAATAAGGTCACAGACACCCCAAAACACCACCAGACGTGGTCTTGCTCACCAGAAAGACAAGATCCAGCCTCATCCAAAAGAACACAGGCATCAGTCCCCTCCACCAGGAAGTCTACACAACCCACTGAACCAACCTTAGCCACTGGGGGCAGACAACAAAAACAACGGGAACTACGAACCTGCAGGCGGCAAAAAGAAGAACCCAAACACAGTAAGTGAAGCAAAATGAGAAGAAAGAGAAACACACAGCAGATGAAGGAGCAAGGTAAAGACCCACCAGACCAAACAAATGAAGAGGAAACAGGCAGTCTACCTGAAAAACAATTCAGACTAATAATAGTAAAGATGATCTAAAATCTTGGAAATAGAATGGAAAAAATACAACAAAGGTTTAACAAGGACAAA
The DNA here is from genome assembly GCF_005190385.1 of Monodon monoceros. Lineage (NCBI taxonomy): Eukaryota > Metazoa > Chordata > Mammalia > Artiodactyla > Monodontidae > Monodon > Monodon monoceros. The sequence goes on from NW_021703767.1 coordinate 50,556,291, forward strand.
GAAAAACTAAAGAGAAAACAAACAATGATGAACAACATAGTAAATGAAATTTAAAATTCTCTAGAAGGATTGAATAGCAGAATAACAGAGGCAGAAGAACAAATAAGTGACCTGGAAGATAAAATAGTAGAAATAACTACTGCAGAGCAGAATAAAGAAAAAAGAATGAAAAGACTTGAGGACAGTCTCAAAGACCTCTTGGACAGCATTAAATGCACCAACATTCAAATTATAGGTGTCCCAGAAGCAGAAGAAGAAGAGAAAAAGAAAGGGACAGAGAAAATATTTGAAGAGATCATAGTTGAAAACTTCCCTGATATGGGAAAGGAAATTGTCAATGAAGTCCAGGAAGTGCAGAGAGTCCCATGCAGGATAAATCCAAGGAGAAACACACCAAGACACATATTAATCAAACTATCAAAAATTAAATACAAAGAAAAAATATTAAAAGCAGCAAGGGAAAAACAACAAACAACATACCGGGGAATCCCCATAAGGTTAATGGCAGATCTTTCAGCAGAAACTCTGCAAGCCAGAAAGGCGTGGCAGGCCATATTTAAAGTGATGAAAGGGAAAAACCAAGAACCGAGATTACTCTACACCGCAAGGATCTCATTCAGATTTGACAGAGAAATTAAAACCTTTATAGAAAAACAAAAGCTAAGAGAATTCAGCAATACGAAACCAGCTTTACAACAAATGCTAAAGGAACTTCTCTAGGGAGGAAACACAAGAGAAGGAAAAGAACTACAAAAAAAAAAACCCAAAATAATTTAAAAAATGGTAACAGGAGCATACATATCGATAATTACCTTAAATGTAAATGGATTAAATGCTCCAACCAAAAGACATAGACTGTCTAAATGGACAAAATAATAACACCCATATATATGCAGTCTACAAGAGACCCACTTCAGACCTAGGGACACATACAGACTGAAAGTGAGGGGATGGTAAAAGATATTCCATGCAAATGGAATTCAAAAGTAAGCTAGAGTAGCAATTCTCGTATCAGACAAAATAGACTTTACAATAAAGATTATTACAAGAGACAAAGAAGGACACTACATAATGATCAAGGGATCAAACCAAGAGGAAGATATAACACTTGTAAATATTTATGTACCCAACATAGGAGCACCTGAATACATAAGGCAAATGCTAATATCCATAGAAGGGGAAATTGACAGTAACACAATCATAGTACGAGACTTTAACACCCCACTTTCAACAATGCACAGATCATCCAAAATGAAGATAAATAAGGAAACACAAGCCTTAAATGATACATTAACAAGATGTTCTTCATTGATATTTACAGGACATTCCATTCAAAAACAACAGAATACAATTTCTTCTCAAGTGCTCATGGAACATTCTCCAGGACAGATCATATCTTGGGTCACAAATCAAGGCTTGGTAAATTTAAGAAATTTGAAATCATATCAAGTATCTTCTCCAACCACAATGCTATGAGACTACATATCAATTACAGGAAAAAATCTGTAAAAAATACAAACACATGGAGGCTAAACCATACACAACAAAATAACCAAAAGATAATTGAAGAAATCAAAGAGGAAATAAAAAAATACCTAGAAACAAATGACCATGAAAACACGATGTCCCAAAACCTATGGGATGCAGCAAAAGCAGTTGGAAGAGGGAAGTTTATAGCAATACGGTCCTACCTCAAGGAACAAGAAACATCTCAAATAGACAACCTAACCTTACACCTAAAGCAATAAGAGAAAGAGGAACAAAACAACCCCAAAGTTAGCAGAAGGGAATAAATCGTAAAGATTAGATCAGAAATAAATTTTAAAAAAATGAAGGAAACAATAGGTAAGATCAATAAAACTGAAAGCTGGCTCTTTAAGAAAGTAAACAAATTTGATAAACCATTAGCCAGACTCATCAAGGAAAGTAAGGGAAAACTCAAATCAATAGAATTAGAAATGAAACCAGACAAGTAACAAATGACACTGCAGAAATACAAAACAGCATGAGAAATTAACACAAGCAACTATATGCCAATAAAATGGACAACCTGGAAGAAACGGACAAATCCTTAGAAAAGCACAACCTTCCGAGACTGAACCAGGAAGAAATAGAAAATATAAGTAGACCAAGCACAAGCACTGAAATTGAGACTGTGATTAAAAATTTCCAGCAAACAAAAGCCCAGGACCAGATGGCTTCACAGGCAAATTCTATCAAACATTTAGAGAAGAGCTAACACCTATCCTTGTCAAACTCTTCCAAAATATAGCAGAGGGAGAATCACTCCCAAACTCATTCTACAAGGCCACCATTGCCCTTATTCCAAACCAGACAAAGACGTCACTGAGAAGTGAAACTACAGACCAATACTTCTGATGAACATGGATGCAAAAATCCTCAACAAAATATAGCCAAGAGAATCCAACAGCACATTAAAAGGATCATACAATATGGTCAAGTGGGGTTTATCCCAGGAATGCAAGGATTCTTCAATATACCCAAATCAATCAATGTGATATACCAAACTAACAAATTGAAGGATAAAAACCATATGATCATCTCAGTAGATGCAGGAAAATCTTTTGACAAAGTTCAACACACATTTATGAGAAAAACCCTCCAGAAAGTAGGCATAGAGGAACTTACCGCAACAAAATAAAGGCAATATATGACAAACTCAAATCCAGCATCACTCTCAGTGGTGAAAAACTGAAACCATTTCCTCTAAATCAGGAACTAGACAAGGTTGTCCATTCTCAACACTACTATTCAACATAGTTTTGGAAGTTTTAGCCACAGCAATCAGAGAAGAAAAGAAATAAAAGGAATCCATATTGGAAAAGAAGAATTAAAGCTGTCACTGTTTGCAGTGACATGATACTATATATAGAGAATACTAAATATGTTACCAGAAAATTATTAGAGCTAATCAGTGAATTTGGTAAAGTCATAGGATACAAAATTAATGCACAGAAATCTCTTGCATTCCTATACACTAATGATGAAAAAACTGAAAGAGAAATTAAGGAAACATGGCCATTTACCTTTGCAACAAAAAGAATAAAATGCCTAAGAATAAACCTACCTAAGGAGACAAAAGACCTGTATGCAGAAATCTATAAGACAGTGATGAAAGAATTAAATTAAAGATGATACAAACAGATGGAGAGATATACCATGTTCTTGCATTGGAAGTACCAGCATTGTAAAAATGACTATACCACCCAAAGAAGTCTACAGATTAAATAAAATCCCTATCAAACTACCAATGGCATTTCTCACACAACTAGAACATAAAATTTCACAATTTGTAAGGAAACACAAAAGACCCCAAATAGCCAAAGCAATCTTAAGAAAGAAAAACGGAGCTGGAGGAATCAGGCTCCCTGACTTCAGACTATAATAGAAAGCTCCAGTAATCAAGACAGTATGGTATTGGCACAAAAACAGAAATACAGATCAATGGAACAGGATAGAAACTCCAGAGATAAACCCAGGCACATATGGTCAACTTATTTTTGAGAAAAGAGGCACGAATATACAATGGAGAAAAGACAGCCTCTTCAATAAGTGGTGCAGGACAGCTACATGTAAAAGAATGAAATTAGAACACTTCCTAACACCATACAGAAAAATAAACTCAAAATGGATTAAAGACCTAAATGTGAGGCCAGACACTATAAAACTCTTAGAGGAAAATATAGCAAGAACACTCTTTGACATCAATCACAGCAAGATCCGTTTTGACCCACCTCTTAGAGAAATGGAAATAAAAACAAAAATAAACAAATGGGACCTAATGAAACTCAAAATCTTTTGCTCAGCAAAGGAAACCATAAACAAGATGAAAAGACAACCCTCAGAATGGGAGAAAATATTTGCAAACAAAGCAACTGATAAAGGATTAATCTCCGATATATACAGGCAGCTCATGCAGCTCAATATTTAAAAAAAAAACAACCCAATCCAAAAATGGGCAGAAGATCTAAATAGACATTTCTCCAAAGAAGATATACAGATTGCCAACAAACACATGAAAGGATGCTCAACATCACTTATCACTAGAGAAATGCAAATCAAAACTGCAATGAGGTATTACTTCACACAAGTCAGAATGGACATCATCAAAATATCTACAACAATAAATGCTGGGGAGGGTGTGGAGAAACAGCAACCCTCTGCACTGTTGGTGGGAAAGTAAATTGATACAGCCACTATGGAGAAAAGTATGGAGGGTCCTTTAAAAACTAAAAATAGAACTACCATATGACACAGGAATCCCACTACTGGGCATATACCCTGAGAAAATCATAATTCAAAGAGTCATGTACCACAATATTCATTGCAGCTCTACTTACAATAGCCAGGACACAGAAGCAACCTAAGTGTCCATCGACAGATGAATGAGTAAAGAAGATGTGGCACATATATACAATGGAATACTACCAGCGATAAAGAGAAATGAAATTGAATTATCTGTAGTGAGGTGGTTGGACCTAGAGATTGTCAAATAGAGTGTAGTATGTCAGAAAGAGAAAAACAAATACCGTATGCTAACACATATATGTGGAATGTAAGAAAAAAAAAAAAAGGTCTGAATAACCTAGGGGCTGGACAGGAATAAAGATACAAACCTAGAGAATGGACTTGAAGACACAGTGAGGGGGAAGGATAAGCTGGGACTAAGTGAGAGTGTGACATGGACATATATACACTACCAAATGTAAAATAGATACCTAGTGGGAAGCAGCCACATAGCACAGGGAGATCAGCTAGGTACTTTTTGACCATCTAGAGAAGTGGGATAGGGAGGGTGGGAGGGAGATGCAAGAGGGTGGAGATATGGGGATATATGTATATGTATAGCTGATTCATTTTGTTATAAAGCAGAAACTAACACACGATTGTAAAGCAATTATACTCCAATAAAGATCTTTAAAAAAAGAGTAAAAAATAAAAGAAAAAAATTAAAAATCACAAAAAATAAACAGTCATTCCAATTCTAGATATTTATCTAAGCAGAATAAAACTTATGTCTACTCAGAAACATGTATACTAATGTTTATATTAGAATAGTCATTACAGCCTCAATAAAACAACCCCAAATCTCCATTAAATGGTGAGTGTATAACTGCATTGTTGTATATGCATACCATGCAATTCTATTCAGCAATAAAAAGGAACAAAATTTTTTGTTGAAGTATAGTTGATTTTCAATATTGTGCTAGTTTCACGTGTACAGCAAAGTGTTAAAAAGTATATATATATTTCCATTATAGGTTATTACAAGGTATTGAATATAGTTCCCTATGAAGTATAGTAAATTCTTGTTGTTACCATAGTTTGTTTTCTATGTCTGTGATTCTTTTTCAATTTTGTATATATTTTTCCTTTGTATTATTTTTTTGATCACACAATAGGTAATATCATATTTGTCTCCCTCTGTCTGTCTTACTTCACTTAGTATGATAATCTGTAAGTCCATCAATATTGCTGCATATGGCAACATCATTCCTTTTCATGGCTGAGTAATACTGCATTGTGTGTATATACCACATCTTCTTTATTCATTCATCTGTGGATGAACACTTAGGTTGCTTCCATGTCCTGGCTATTGTACATAGTGCTGCTGTGAACATTGGGGTGTGTGTATCTTTTCAATTTAGAGTTTTCATTTTTTCTGGGTATATGTCCAGGAGTGGGATTGCTGCATCTTATGGTAACTCTATTTTTTTTAAGGAACCTCCATACTGGTCTCCACAGTGTCTGTACAAATTTACATTCCCACCAACACTGTAGGAGGATTCTCTTTTCTCCACACCCTCTGCAGCACTTACTATTCATAGACTTTTTGATGATGGCCATTTTGACTGGTGTAAGGTGATAACACACTGTAGTTTTGATTGCATTGCTCTAATAATTAGCACTGTTGAGCATCTTTCCATGTGCTTGTTGTCCATCTGTATGTATTCTTTGGAGAAATGTCTCTTTCAGAGTTCTGCCCATATTTTGATTGGGTTTTTTTTTTTATATATTAAGCTGTGAGCTGTTTGTATATTTTGGAAATTAAGCCCTTGTCAGTCATATTGTTTATAAATATTTTCTTCCAGTTCATAGGTTATCTTTTTGCTTTGTTTATGGCTTAAAGGGGAACAAAATAATAATGCAATCAACATGGATGAATCTTGAAAATATTATGCAAAATGAAAAAGTCAAAAAAGACTATGTACATTAAATGAAATTATAAGAAGATAAAAGTGACATAGATCAGATCAATGATTGCTTGGGGCTGGGTCTTTGGAAAGGAAATTCATGTCAAAGCAAGAAGGAAAAAGGTTTTATTGTATGGGAACTATTTTCTAATGGTAATGTTGGTCACTCAATTTTATACAATTACCAAAATTAAACAAATTTTACATGTAATATGGATAAATTTTAATGTATGTAAATAATATTTTAATAAACAAAAGGAGGACAAAAGCTGAAAAGATCAATTTATTTCACAACATTAACACAGAAAGGATAGGAAAAATAGCATTACCTGATAGAAAGACTTACCAACTTGTAATGGAAGAGAATTATAGCTATCGCAAAATAAGAATGAACAAAAATTACTGCAAGTACCATATTTAATGGTGAAATACTGTCACATAGTCTCAGTTTGGGAACAAACAAGGATGATCATTATTACCACCTTTAATCATTTTTATTACACTGGAGACCAAAAAGTTAAGGAAAAGAAATAAAAGCATATGGATTGGAAGGAAGACATAACACTCATTATTTACAGATTTCATAGCTGAATACACAGGAAATCCAAAGCAATTAATAAACTTTTAGAATAAATAATTAAATTTATCAAGGTCTTTGTATACAAGGCCAATATACAAAAAGCAATTGCAGATTTTTGTCTCTGCTCAGATGGAGTAACCCTATTTGCCCTATCTCCTCCCTCTCACAACAACAAAAATAAAACAAAATAAAACCCTGGACATAACACTACAAACAAACTTAGGAAGGTTCAAAGAAGAAGGCCAAGAGCCTATCACTGTGAGACACCTCTAAGGATGACAAGGAGGTGAGTTCTCTGTTTCCCTTTTGCTTCCAAGATGCCCTGGACAAGCCACTGCAGAAACCTCTAACCTGGAACCACTGGCAGGAACAAAAGGAAAAAAAAAAAGCCCCAAGAAATTTTGTTCCTTCCAAGCCAAAATGTCAGAAAAAGGATTACCTGACAATGTAAAACATTTTTGGCAAAACCCATCCTCCTCCAACCGAACACTAAAGGGAAAAACATGCTTTTCTCCTGTGCTTTCAGTTTCTGATCAGAGTTGATTTTTCACCCCTCATCTACCTGCAGGTGGAAGGATGTACCAGTGCTCCCAGTCCCCTACTAGGTGGCGGTAGCAGGGTGGAGCAGGAGCTAAACTGATAGCGCTCAGTTCTGCTCTCCTATTCACCTGAGGACTGAGTCTCTGGATGAGCAGAGAGCTAACCTTCCATCTTCTTGGCAGGTGGCAATCAGCTGCTGGGTTATTGTCAGCAGCACTGAGTGGGCATGTTATCTTCCATCCACTGTGCAATTCCCCTGCAGGGATTGTATATTAGCACAGCTGTGCTGGGAGCTAGTTATCCATCTTCCACGCAGCAGAAACAGCAGGTACTCTTAATTCTCCTTCCAAGGTCGACTCAGCAAGGCTGAGCAGGGAGCTGATCTTCTATTCCCTGCCTGGCAAAAGCAGGAGTGCTCACTATCGCCAGCAGGTATAATGTTAGTGGAGAGGTAGCCAGTGGTGAGCTGGACCACCACCTGTACCCAGCAGCAATGAGACAGAGGAGGCGCTGGAAGGGGGAACTAGTGAGCACTCTATTTCCACCCTTCCCTATCTTGGTGTCAGCACTGGGGAGCTGAGCTTCTACCTGCAACCTGCAGCAACCTGGCAGTCAGTCAGCCTTCTGCTCCCCCCTCCCTGGTGCCAGTTGGGCCCAGTGGGAAATTGAGCATACACATTCACCCAGCCCTAATGCTACAGCACAGCAGAACTGCCTGCCTAAAAGAGAGGAGTAAAAAGACTCAGAGTCTAGAACACAATATCCAAAATTTCCAAGTTACAATTGAAAATCACTCCTCATAGCAAGAACCAGGAAAATTACACCATGAATGAGAAAAGACAATTAACAACTGACAATAACAAATTGAATCAAATATTGGAATTATCTGGGAAGAAAATATCTATGATAAAAAGGATCTAACAAGCAATTACAAGTTCTCTTTAAACAATTATGTTTTTAAAAGAGAAAATATCAATAAAAACATAGATGTTATTTAAAAAGAAGTAAATAGAAATTTATAAAACTGGAAAAGAGAATAACTGAAACTAAGGTAAAGGACCTAAGAGGAAATGATATTTTTACACTTCACTTGAAGTGGTAAAACATCATTAAGTAGACCATAGTAAATTATGTATATATACTGTAGTAACTAGAGAACCAATAGGAAAACATAGAAAGCAATATATTGTAAAAAAAAAAAAAAAAAAAAGCAAAACACTGTAAAAAAATCAAGATATATTCTAAAAAATGTTCAAGTAACCACAGGAAATTAAGAAAAGCTAAACAGAAAAATGCGAAATAGAAAACAAATAATAAATGGCAGACTTAAGCACTAACATAGCAATAAATATATTAGGTTTAAATAGTCTAAATACAGCAAGTTAAAGAAAGATTGGTGGAGTAGATAAACATATTATTCAACAATATTCTGTCTACAAGAAACTCACTTCAAATACACTGAACTAGTTAGCTTTAAGGCAAAGGATATATATATATATATATATATATATATATCATGAACATATTAATCAAAGAAAACAGTGAGATTGGCCATATTAATATCAGAAAAAGTAACCTTCAAAGGAAAGAAAATTAATAGAAACAAAGAGGACCATTACATAAAAGGACCAATCTGCCAGGAAGGCATAACAATCTTAAATACATAAACACAAAACAACAAAACCTCAAAATGCATGAAGCAAAAACTGATAGAGATGAAAGGAGAAATAGACAAATACAAAATTATAGTTGAAGATTTTAGTACCCATCTATCAGCACCTGATAGAACTTATAGACAGAAAATCAACAATGATATGGAACTCAACAACACCATCAACCAATAAAATCTAATCAAAACATATAGAATACTATATCCCAAAACACAGAATATACATTCTTTCTAATCATCTGTGGAACATATACAATGATATTCTATATCCTGGGCCATAAAACAAACTTCAATACATTTTAAACATTGATCTATACAGAATAGGTTATCTTAATATAATGAAGTCAAATTAGAACTCAATAGCAGAAAACAGCAGAGAAATCTCAAAATCCTTGGAAATTATACAGCACATTTCTAAATAATGCATGGGTCAATGAAGTAATCTCAAAGGAAATTTTAAAAATACAGAGAACTGAATGAAAATGAAAACACAACATATCAAAAGTAATGGAATGCAGCTAAAGCGGTTCAGAGGGATACTTTAGGACTAAATATGTTATATTGGAGAAAAGTTCTCAAATCAATAATTTAAGTCCCTACTTTAAGAAACTAAAAAAAGAAAATCAAAATAAACCCAGAGATGGGTAGAAAGAAAATAACACAAATAAGAACAGGAATCAATAAAACTGAAAGTAGGAAAACAATTAAAAATACAGTGAAACAGAGAGCGGGTCCAAAAAATGTAATAAAATTTATAAAACTCTAGCATTCTGAAAAGTATAAGAAGAACAAAGACATAAATCCTCAACATCAGAAATGAAACAGGAAATATCACTAAAGATCCTGCAGCCATTAAATATAAAATAAAGGGATAATATTACCCATTTTATACTAATACATTTGACAACTTAGAATTTGGATGTTCTTCAAAAATTTAAGAGCTATCAAAACTCAACCAAGATGAAGCAGATAATCTGAATAGTCCAGTAAACATTAAGAAATAGGAAACAGGATATTGAAATTGAATACTTCAAATGCTCCTATAAAAAATCTTCAGACACAGGATTTCAGTGGAGAATTTCACCAAACATTTAAAGATGAACAAGCATCCATTTTACAAATTCTTTTCCTGAATAAAGGGAGATGGAATACTTCCCAACTCATTTTGTGAAGCCAGTATTACCCTGAATACTAACCCAAAACAATTAAAAAAAAACAACAAAAACCCAAAAAACAAAACAAAACAAACATATACAAGAAAGAAAAACTACAGTCTTAGATTAAAAAATTTAACAAAATAAATATTAAAAAATCAAGTCCAGCTATTTGTAAAAATAATTATATAACATGGCTAAGTAGGATTTAATCCAGGTATATAAGGCTTAGTCTGTATTCAAAATTTGTCAGTGTAATCCACAATATCAACAGATATAAAAGGAAAAAATCATATAATCATATTAACTGATGCATAAAAAGCATTTGTCAGAATCCAAATCCCATTCATGATAAACTCTCAGAAAACTAGGAATGGAGGGGAACTTCCTCAATTTGATAAAGAACATCTAGAAAAAGCCTACAGCTGGCATTATACTTAATATTGTAAGACTGAGTGTTTTGCTTCTAAGATCAGGAAAAAGAACAAGGTTGGGCTTCCCTGTTGGTGCAGTGGTTGAGAGTCCACTTGCTGATGCAGGGGACACGGGTTCGTGTCCCGGTCCGGCAGGATCCCCCATGCCGCAGAGTGCTAGGTCCGTGAGCCATGGCTGCTGAGCCTGCGCATCCGGAGCCTGTGCTCCACAACGGGAGAGGCCACAACAGTGAGAGGCCCGCGTACCGCAAAAAAAAAAAAAAAAAAAAGAACAAGGTATCTCCTCTCACCACTCTTTTTCAATGTAATGAAACTGGAGTTCTAGCCATTGCGATATGGAAAGCAAAAGAAATAAAAAGCATTCATACTGTAAATAAAGAAATAAAACTCTATTTTCAGATGCCATGATTTTCTACATAGAAAATCTCAAGGAATATTAAAAATAGCAACCAAAAAAATCTCCTAGGACTAATAGGTAGGAAACAAGATCACACATAAAAATCAATCATACTTCTATATACTAAAAATGCACATGTGGGAAGTAAAATTAAAATTATAATACCATACACAGTTACTCCAAATATAATAAAATACTTAAGTGTACACTTTAACAAAACATGTATAGGATGTGTATGCTAAAAAGTAAAAAATGCTGATAAAATCAAAGAACCCATAAATAAATTGAGAGACATACTGTATTCATGGATTGGAAGACTTAAGAAAAATATCTATATCTTTGGTCTTGGTCTACAGGTTTAATACTATTCATATAAAATTTTTTGAAATATTTTTAGTAGACATAGACAAGCTCATTCTAAAATGTATATGGAAAGGCCATAGGCCATAGAAGAGTTTCTTTTTTTAATTTTGAAAAAAGCGAGAGGAATCATTATATTTCAGACTATATTTAGGATATTTAGGACTATAATATAGTAATCAAGACAATGTAGTATTACTGGAACAATAGACACATAAATGAATGGAAATTAATATAGAACCCAGAACTAAACTCACAGAAATATGTCCAACTGACTTTGACAAAGGTGTAAAAGCAATGCAAGAAGGACAGACTTTTTAATGAACTGTGCTGGATCAACTGGTATCCATAGCCAGGCAGACATAGATACAATACATACATATGTACATACATATGTACATACATACATTCATACATACATAAATAGTAACGTGATCTAAACTCACACCTTATACAAAAATTAACACAAAATATATTATACAAGACTTAAAAAAAATTCAGGAATAAATCTTTGGAATGTAGGTCTGGGCAAAGAAAGTTTAGATCTGACATCATAACCTTGTTCTATAAAATAAAATAATAATAAACTGAGCCTCATAAAAGTAAATAAAACTTTTACCATGTGAAAGACTTTATAGGATGAAAGGAAAATCTACAGGCTGGTTAATAATATTTTAAAACCACATATCTGATAAAGGACTAGGACCTTGACTACATAATGAGCTCTTAGAACACAGAAGTAAAAAAGCAAACAATCCAACCAGAAAATGGGCAGGGCTTCCCTGGTGGCTCAGTGGTTGAGAGTCCACCTGCCGATGCAGGGGACACGGGTTCATGCCCTAGTCTGGGAAGATCCCACATGCCGCGGAGCGGCTGGGCCTGTGAGCCATGGCCACTGAGCCTGCGTGTCCAGAGCTTGTGCTCTGCAATGGGAGAGGCCACAACAGTGAGAGGCCCGTGTACCGCAAAAAAAAAAAAAAAAAAAAAAAAAAAGGAAATGAGCAAAAGAAACAACTGAAATTTCACTGAAGAAGTTATATAGAAAGCAAATAAGCACACAAAAAAATGTTAAACATCATTATCCACTAGAGAAATGCAAATTAAATCATGAGATATCACTATACATCTATTAGAAAATAAAATAAAATAAAAGTAGTGACAAAACCAAATGCTTGCAAGGATACATAGAAACCAGGTCACTCATACATTATTGGCAGGAATGTAAAATGATGTAGCCACGCTATAAGTAGTTTGATACATTTGTAAAACTAAGCATAAAAATACCATATGTCCTTATAATTGCATTCTTGGACACTTATCTTAGAGAAATGAAGATTTAGGTTCATACAGAAACCTGTATACTAATGTTCATAGCATTTTTATTTGCAATAACTCCAAACTGGAAACAACCCAGATGTCTTTCAGTGGGCTGATGGTTACACAACTGCAGTACATCCATACCATGTCATGCTACTCAAGCAACAAAAAGGAACAGATTATTGATACATTCAATGATTGGATGCACCCACAGGGAGTTATGCTAATGAGATATAAATAATAAAAGAATATATACTGTATGACTTCATTTATATGACATTCTTAAGATGACAAAATCGTCTAAATGTAGAACAGATTATTTGCTGCCAATAGTAAAGGATGGGAACAAGAAGGAAAGTAGGTGTGGCTATAAAAATACAAAGTCCAGAGCCAAAAAATGCATATTGTATATTTCATACATATGAAATTCAAAAAGAGGCAAAATTCACTTATGTTACTAGAATTTAGAACAGGAGGTGCTTAGTGATGTCAAAGGAGCAGAAGGGGCTTTCTAGTGGTCTGATAATGATATGACTTTTATTCTGAGTATGGTTATGTTTAATTGATGTGATCTATTTAAGAAAATTCATCAAGCTGTACACACATAATGGGTGCCTTTTTGTATATATGTCATAGAAAAATAGTTTCAGTATAAATACCATGATTATGTGATTCAATAATAAAAATAATTACGAATAGACATCACTGGTTAAATATTAACATTGAGCTTCTTATTATATAACTCATAAAGCTATATAAACACACTCATACACACACACACACACACACACACACTTCATTTTATAGTCCAAATTGCACTGCATATCGCTTAAACTCTATCCCAGAAAATCTACATGAACTTGTATAACAAACTCTCTAATTTTTTTCTCATTTTAAAAGAATTAGACTGACATCTCTAAAGTTCTCACCACTCAGAAGCTATGTTTGCAAATCACAATGATTATATAAGCTGTTTGCAAAATATTTAAAATGCAACATCTATTTAATTCAGTTTATAACCTAAAATTTTAAATACTTGAGTAAAATTTGAAATGGCCTTGTATTTAAATGTATTTTATTATATACCATGTTACTTTCCTTGCAGATTTGATTTGAAGAAAATTTTTATGTTCCTCAGCATGAAAGAACTGTGAAACATATCCACCATCCTGATGTGATCACTTTAGTTCTAGTTCTGACATAAAGCAGCTTTGTAACCTTGAATAAGTCACAGAAATTTTTTTGCTTCAGATTCCTAATTCTTTGAATGAATAATAGACTGTATCCCCTGCCACCTCAGATGGCTCATGGGTGTATTAAATGAGACAAAACTCTGTAGAGCAGTTCACAAATGCAAATGTAGTTACTATTATTACTGCATTATTATAGGTTTTTATATCAGTTTCTATTTTTCTCCATCTTAAGGCGGAGAAAAAGTGATTTTACTCAGGTGCACATGCACACAACCTTAACTAGGTAGTGGGAGAGAAAATGAGGTACTTTTTTTTTCCTTTTTATGTTACTGAAGTTCTGTTTTGCTCATTACCCTTCCATTACTTTCCCTTCATTTTCCTCCCATGGAGCAATGGAGATAAGCTCCTGTTGATAGTTCATGAATTTCAATTTACATATACAGGGGCAGGGCATTTTTGATGGAATGTTTCCAGTGTTGGAACTTCCTGCCACTTGTACTTTCAGAGAGCCCGTGTTTAAACCTTCAGGCCAATATGTAAATCTGTTTTTGTTCCTTTAAACGGAAGACTTGTGGGTGTTTCAAAACATATATGCATTAAATAAGTATTTATTCAACATTACAGATATCAGAACTAAGAGATTTTCCCAGGGACAAGTAAAGTGAATGAGACAGCAGGGACTGAAGCTGCATTTCCAAGTGTCTGGCCCTCAAAGAGTGTCCAACAGGCAAAGCATAGTAGAAAGAGATCTCATTGTGAAAAGGAACATCCACAAGTGCATAAGAAGAGGCATTCACCTGCAGTCCCCAAAATGCTTACGGCTGTTTTCTCAAAGTGTTGGGGTTTCAATTTGTGTTTACTTTCTTCTTTACATTTTTACATGGTTACAATTATTTCACAATTAGTATGTAATTTTTATATAATTAGAAACTACATAAAGTTATTTTTACAGTGAAAAAATAATAATGCTATTGCAATACAATCCAATAGCCTACAATAAATAGTTGTATTGAGTTTCATAAAACCCATTAAACAAACTGTTTAAAGAAAAGTTAAAAGTAAGAAATGATTGTTTGGGTGGTACATATTCTCCAGATAGTGAAATAGAGTATCTTTTTCCCTTTCCTTTAAAGACAACCCTGACTTGAATTTTATTTTCAAAATTCTCTTGCTTTTCTTTACTGTTGAATTATGTATGGATGTATTCCTGACTAGCATATTATTTAGTTTTGCATTTTTAAATTAAATATAAAATGGTTAATTCTCTATATAAGTTTATGTAACTTTCTTTTTTCATTTAATCTTAACTGTGAGACTTGTCCCTCTTGATAACATGTAACAATCCTTGTCCCTTTTCTTTGCTGAGCAGTGTTTCTTTGAAGGACTAGAGTACATTTTACTTAACCATTCTACTGCCAGTAGGCAAAAGGGTGTTTTTCTCTAGTACTAAAAATGCTGCTAAAATAATTATTCTACAGATATTCTCATGCACATGAGCAAGAATCCTTATAATACATATGTGGAGTGAATGTACTGGGTCAGAGGATATGTTCAATTTCACATTCGTATTCTCGTTATCAACTATGTTGTTCCTGACTGTGTTGATTTTCACTATTGTATCTTTCCTATAGCATTATATTCTGATTACATTTTTATGATATTTTCCATGATACATTTTTTGGGTATACTCTTTTTCCTTTTCTAAATAATTAGTTCATGTGCATAAGGGATGAGCAGTTGGTCTTTCTTCTTTTCTAATACAAAGCTAAGGATTTAAATGTCCTTAAAACACTGAAGTAGCTACATCCTACAAGTTTGATGTGTAGAATTTTTGTTTTCATTTATTTGTAAATATTTTATTATTTACAAATGAATTTAAAAATCATATGTGTGTATGTGTACTTATATTTTTTTCTAAAATTGTAAAAGTTTAAAAATTTAATTTTAAAAATTAAAAGAAATTTTAATTAATTTTTATATTTAATTCCAGTAAGAGCAGAGGTCATAATCTACAGTGAATTGGCTCTCGAATTTGTTGAGACTCTCTTGGTACCAATTATTATAAATATTATGTTTCCTTGAGGTGAAAACAAAAGTATTTCCAACAGTTGGATACCAAATTCTATACATTTAATTCAATATGGCTAACTTTTAGCTTTTCTGTATAAGTCTATGGTCTATTTCAAACTAAGGTTCAATGTTCATTTGTTTCCCATAGGGATATCCAGTTGCTCACAGAACCATTTTCTTATCCAGGTGAATTGCTTTGAAATCTTTGTCAAAAATCAATATACATGTATATATTTGTAGACTCTCTATTATGTTTCATTAATCTGTATTTCTATCCTTTGGTAACAGTATACTCTCTTGATTATGGTAGCTTTTAGTAAGTCTTGAAATCAGGTAGAGTAAATCTTCCAAATTTGTTTTCCTTTCCTATTTAAAAAAAAATTTTCTTTCACAGTTTTAGGTTGTTAGTTGTTTCATAAATATTTTGCAAATCATTTATCAATTTCTTTTTAAAAACTGAAGGAATTTTCAATGGGGTAACTTTGAATCTATATGTTGATTTGGGTAGAATTGATATTCCATAATTTTGAAACTCTTCCTAATCATGAATATGACATATGTCTCCATTTATTTAGTCCATCTTACTTTCTCTAAATATTACTGAGTTAGTAGTTTAGAAAACTTGTATGTCTTTTAAAAGAATTTATTCCTTTATGTTTAAAATTTTGGTGTTATTTACTAAATGTTGAGGTGAGTATATAAAAATTACAATTGAGTTTTAATATTAATCTTGTATCCTATGACCTAGATAATTCATTTCTTAGTTCTTCTTGCTTATTTGTAGATTTCTTCAGATTTTTGTATAAAATAAACATACCATTGGTAAATAGAAAACTATTTTTTCCTTACAGAATTTTATATTTTTATATGTTTTCTTTGTCCTATTGCAATGACTGGAACTTCCAGTATTGTATTTAACACACATGATTTGAGTGATCTGAGGAGGGACTCTTGCCTTTGTCCAAACATTGCAACAAAAGTTTGATATTTCACCATTAAGTATAATGGAAGAGATAAATGATTAAATGGTACCTTGCTTGCTTAAAGGAGTTTAGAGCCCTACACAAATGAATTTGCTATAGTTTTAAGGTATGTTTGAAAACTAGGCATTGAGATTAAAGTTAATACAGTCATAAGTCATATCGCCTAGTAGTATCATTATCAGATCTCCCCAAACCACCATGACAGAGTGGCTTGTTTAAGTTAATATATTTGAGTTTTATATCTGAATATAAATATAGGTATACATAAATTATAGTTTATATTGATATATATATGTATATTTAAACTTCAGAACACCCTACAGCACTAAATTAGCTTTCTATACAATATATTTCTCTCCTAAGAATTAACTAACTAAAATTCTTCCAGCCCACACTTCTGGTATAAGACATTCAATTTATAATGAAAATTAAATGGAAAATAAAATTATATCACAACAGAGGGTAAAGAACCATTTTCTAATATGAGCTGTTAATTTTTTCCCCATTTTATATGCGTACAAGTATATATTTTATCTATTCAGCATCAAAAACTATGGTTTCTTTTAGAGTTATTTAGTAGATAAAACTCAAACCTTTCTCTCTATCCTGTCAAAAGAGTAGTTTTGTGAATCATCACATTAGAATGTCTAGGATGTTCCTGAAGGAGGTAGTTTTTTTTTTTTTTTCAGTATTTTTTAAAATTTTGCTCTTCTAAGATCCCTGTATGCTTTCATTTATCATTCTCTGTTTACTGTTAATAATACTATCATCCTATTTCAAAGTAATTGAACAGATTCTTGCCGCTTGAAACAATAGGAATCAGAGGAAGAATAATCAAGAAGTATAAAGGTAAAAAGTATTCCACCTAGTTAATTCATTTTTATATTCATAATAGAAATGCATAATTAGTGTATGTGTTCATAAGATACATAGATGAGTTTACCTCTATGTGTCTTCTCAATAGAAAGTAAGAATGACAAAAAATGTATATATAATTTTAAAAATCAAAGAAAATGCTTCCAGTTTTATTGATGAGTCCCAGTCACATTGTTTCTGGAGTGTCAAACAAACTTGAAAGACATAAATACCATATGAACAATACACACTCCTAAAATTTAACACCTGTCTCCCATGAATAGGTGATGACATTTTTATGCTTATGTGTTAATGCAATATGTTGCTTTTTGTGCTACTACCATGGAATATCTGGAACAGAAATATGTACACTTTGAACTTGGCTATAGCATGCCTGCTCTGAAGCTTCATATGCATATTTTTCCAATTAGAGTCCTTTCACCTTGCATGCTTTCTGAATTATGAGTGTAACTGCATTGTTTAAATGTGAGTACAATATTAAAAGAAAGGGATTTAGATCAACACAGACATAATAAAGAAGATTTAGCTTTTAGTGTATCTTTTTGGGGAATGTCAATAAGATAACTTGTGTAACTTTTTGGTACAAAATGTTTAGAAGTCAGTGGTAAAAGTAGTGAAAGGTGGGGACAAGTACTTCAGATTGATAGTACAAAGAGTATCACATCTCAAATGAGTTGAGTATAGCCTGAAAGATGTAGAAGGTTGCAAAATATCAACTACTTTGCCCCTCCTCTTCCACTTTCTTTAGGTTTGTACAGCCTAAGAAACAAAAGGATGTGTTTGGATTTAAGTGCCATATTTCAAGACAGAATGGGTAAAGATGGAACAAAGTTTCAGGATTAGATGAAATCATTTTGAGCCTTTATACACTCTATGATCTTGAGAAACTTTCAGAAAATTGTTAAGCCTCAATCTCACCCATGAAATGAGGATAATAATGAAAACAGCTTTCAGGATACTATGAAGATATATTTGTACAGTGTTTGGTAAACTGATTTTCAATATAATTGTCAACTATATTTATATAGTGCTTACAAAGCCCCTCATACTAAGCACATTACATCATTTATCCATGTGGAAAGTACTATTGCCATCCCCATTTCACAGAAAAGGAAACAGAGGCACAAAGAAATGGAAAGACTTGGCCAAGGTAACGCTAATAGCAGAGCAGCCAGGACTTGGCAGAAGCAGTCTTACATTCTTACCCATTTTATTATAGGTGCTCCTCTCAAGTGAATGCAGCCTTGAGATGATAATCATTTCACCATCTTTCACCACACTTTCCTCAGTGTTTCCCTGAGGTCCTTGAGGTCTAACCTCTGGAGGCACTGGTACATCAACTCCTTAATTTTTCTTATTTACTTACATTCTGATTTTGTCTAAAGTTAATCTTGACTGTTAAGGATTTGGGAATCAAGTAAGTGCTGTGAGGCAGGAGTGACATCACTTAGCAGTGATGTCATTTCAATAGGTCAACAAGCTGAATTTTTTAAAGACAAACACTTAGGTTAGCACACAGCCTCCTAGCGTGCAGTCCCTATGCTGGCAGCTTGTCAAGGTAGGAGGTTGTCATCTTACAGCAACAGTGGAAGAAGAAGCATGTTCCTATTTCCATTGTTTGCCTTGCTCCCTCCTTCCTTTTCCTTAATAAAAAGCTATGCTCCTATTTCTCCTTCATAACCTGCCATAATTATGTGACTTCTGGATGGGTCTGGGTCAGGGAAAGGAGGTGGGCTAAATGAAACACTACCTGCTGCAGTGGGCATGAGACACTCCCTGACTTTTACTAAGCACAGTAGTTATACTTTTTACCTCAATTCCTGAAGTTCAACTTCATTATGGTTTGTCAGGCCTTTCTAGCTCTTCACTACATAAAGTTTGTAGGCAACTCGGTATCTTCTATTCCCACATTCCTGCCCCATTTTGGAACAAATCCTCCTAAAATTAAGAACTTTACCCTTGGAGTAAACGTTTTATTTTACCCTGGATCTGGCTAATACTTATTTGATATCTTTTCTGCTTTACTCAATAACAAATGTGTCTCATGTCTGTGGAGCAAATATTATACTTCCCATATTCCAAGTTCTTAGTTATGTTTCAGCACTGATTTCTTTGATTATATCAATTCACAAATAATCTGTTCCATTGCTGAACTCTTTTTATGATTATATCCATGACATAATTCAAAATTTAATTGTTCCCTAATGATTTGTTCTATACATAAGCATTCAAACCCTTTCTATGCCTTACATAATAATAGATACATCATGGGTTTTCAATAAATATCTTGTTGTTGAAACACTATAACTTAAAAAAATAAACTTGTTTCTCATTAAATGAAGGCAGGGAGTTAGAAAATCGGATTTGCTGAAATGGTGAAAAGAGAAAGAAAAGGAGCAAAAAGCCAGTTGTGCCAAATGTGTCCATGACAGATGTTTGAAGACTGCAAAAGAAGGGACAAAGTCAAGTGAGAGCTCTTTTAACCTAACACCAGCAGTCTTTTCAAGTAGCTGTAAAATGTGACACCATTTTCTCCTCTACTTTGCAAAAGTTTGGAGTGAACTTTGGACACATTCCCCCTCCACCTGGAGAGATGATGGCATTCAAACCTCAACATTTGTTTTGTTTAAATTTTACAAAAGAGAGAAAATCTTTTAAAGTACAATTCACTTGTGATGCCCTACACACTTTAGTAACATATTTTCTTCTACTCATTTCTAACATATTAAAAAAATTAGCTAGTTCCCTGAAATGCAGTCATATTTATGCAGAAAATGATCTATCATTTCACAAGACAGAGAAGTAAAAATATATCATCTCAATGAAAATATATCTTTATTTCTGTAGGCTTCAATTTTTTAGTCACAGTGTCCTCAGATTTGAAATTTTGGTTCCAGTGTTTTCTCTTAGCCTCTGACATCTCAAATGTCAAAATCAATCTGCCTCAACACATACCTGCTTTAAACTTTCTAGTGTTGTGCTCTATAAATATAGTCAAAGCCAAGCTACAAAGATTGAGTCTTGGTTTTTACATGTTGTATGGCAAATATAAATTTTTTTTCTTGAGGTGATTCTTAAATGCTTTTCTTTTGCTTAGTCCTGCCTACATATCTCATATATTCTACTGAAAAGTTGTACTGAGTTTTCAATTTCTGAGGTCTTGGCTCAATGCCAGGTTTAACTCCCTTGCCAATCATTTGCTATTTATGATTATTAGACTTGATTTACTCTAAAGTAAGGCAAGTCTGGATCCATTAGTTTGATTACTACGTGCATGACCTAATGTTGGACAAATCTGTACTTTCTAACACCTTTGTTAACACAATAAAATGTATAAGAATCAAATTATCCTAAAAGCAAATCTTAATATAATGTGCACATGCTACTACTGCTACTGATATTGCTTAGAAAATTTTGGCTATCTCCTAGGACATATCCAGGTGATCGTGAAGGCAAACAATTATAGGCAGCTTCCAACATCTAGCAAGGAAAGTGTTGATTTCTGATGCTTTGTGGAATCGTTATTTACATTCCATTCAATACAATTTTTGTCTCCTAGATTACTCCTGTATTATTATCAAAATTAATATCAGTGTTGGGATTTCTTATTGATGATTTTCATGGAATCATCAATGAAATTTCAAAACAATAAAATTTCAGATTTAGAGAATTTAATATTAGGGGTTTATCTACTCTTGGATGACCTCAAAGATCCATATTAGGAAGTAATTTATAATTTAGCTGAAGCATGGCTTAAATTACAAGAACTGAAAATATTAGTAATGGTTATCTCCATGATCACTAGCATCCTTAGTCATCATTGCAAAATTACTTTTGTGCTCCTCGTTTTGTATAAATGCCTTGAGAGAAATCAATAACAGATAACAGGTGTCTCAAGATATCTCATTCATGCTACAGAATCCATTTGGACACATTTCAGTGTCTATGCAGAATTTCAAAAAGACCCATTTTGAAATATTTATGAGTTTAGGCAAACTGTTAATTTATGCATTTTGTGGATATGAAGAGGTTTTCATAATAAGCTTCAGGATACTAACTCTATGGAAAAGTTCATATGTTAGACTCTATGAAGGTATATGCTGAAATATTAATTTATCTGGAATTTTAGATAATTATAACATTCTGAGATTAATGTACTTCTGACTACATTATTACATTGTTGTCATTCTTATAGAACATAGCTCTTAAGAAATTGATTAGGGCAGTTGCATCAAATGGCAGAAAATACAAATAAAATACCTGTTATGGGTAGAAGATTTTCCTTATCTAGAATGCAGCTTTCCTTAGACAATATGATTCCCCCAAAAGCAATCAATAGTACCCTGTGAGAAGAATGTTTTAGTTCAAGTCATGGTTTCCCAGTTCCTTCACACCAAACTACAAACTGGAAAACTCTAACGGTGAAGCTTTCACGTGACTTCTAGAGGAGACATTAGGCGTAGTGAAGAGAGCATGGCTTCTAATCTTTGAGCTGTGAGTTAGAATCCTGACTCCATCACGTACTGCTCTGCAGTCTCAAGCAAGCTATTTAACTGCTGTGAAATCCATTTGTCTTATCAGTAAAATGGAGGGGAATAATGCCATTACCAGGATAGATGAGAAAGTATAATTAATAGAACTAATGCATGTAAAACCCTTGACATAGAGTTGACACAAGGTTAGTTCTTTCTAACATTTTAGGTTGCCTAAATCAGAATTTGACTCCACAGTGAAAGTTGCTGTTTTTAATCTCTGTATCCACAGCCCTTAGCACAGAGTAGGCAATGCAAATTGTGAAAGTGTTGCTAGAGTCTAGTTGTCTCCATGGTTACTGTTGAGACTACCTGCTGTACATAACATACATTCTCATTCGTAAGGTATTTTAAAATGACATTGTTGACAATGTTAATTATATAATGTATATTTTGTGAAAGATTTTTGTCTCTGGAAAAGACAGAAAATTGTTGAGAAATAAATCCAACCAAAATCTTTCATGCATATTTGAGATCACTGCAAATTCTGTTACCTTAAAAAGATATATTTGAGCTACAGAGGCACAAGTTTTTTGAAAAACATGTTAATTGCATGTGCTTTCTGGATTGAGTGTCACAAGGGACAAAGAAAGTGAGCAAAAGAGAAGAAAATAATTAAATACCTCTATGATTTCACGGAGAGACAAGAGAAACAAATTTAAACATCACCGGCCGTCTTTGTGTGTCAAGATAATTTTATTTATATTGCATTCGTCTGATCAAGGTGCTGGGGGCATCAAATGCACAATTAAGATGAGATAATAGTAATAAACAATAGTTAAAACATCATAAAAATCCATATTAAAGATAACAAACACAGGAATAAGGGAGCCTGGGGCAGGGGGGGACATCCTTTTAATTCAAGTCTAATAATCCACCAATCTATTTCCTGGCATGAGTGTCTGATAATGTGGGATCCATTTGCCTAGAGTAGAGCTTGGAACTGTAGTTGCATTAATCCTCTCTGTCAGGATTAGAAAACATAGATCTTAATAGGCAGGCACGTGAAGATTCATACTGAACTTAAAATATTCAGACAGCTCTGATTTATCATTGTAACTTGTTATGGTCTAGTAGTGCCACTGGCTGTTGTCATTATCGTGCTGTAGTATTTCAAAAGAGCTTTAGTTAACAATGCTGCTATTCCTATGAAGGCAAAAAAGTGTCTCTAGCAACTTAGATATTAACAAGGCTGGCAGCAAATTGCTGCATTGTTGTTAAGCAAGATGAATTGTTCAAAGATGTTGCCTTCAGTGATTGTCCAGGAACTGAACTAGAAATGAATGTGTTTGGTTATAAAATCTTCAGAAATATATTGGGTTACAAGGAAAGACATTAGACCCTGAAGCGAAGGGACTAAAATGGAACAAATGAGGTTTTCTAAAAAGTAAGTCAACAGAAATATAAGTTTTGAACCTGTGAGAACCTTTTAGATCTGCGAGGTCAGAATGTAGAGGGTACATGATTTTGGTGGGAAAAAAATACATTTTTCTTTTTAGCAATCTCTAAGTGCAATTTATCATTTCTTTTGACTTAATATAGGCAACACATCATAATTGTTAGCAGAGCTGTGACTGTTACCAATAGAAACCATATATATTTTCATATTAGATTACAGTTTGTTGCACATACCTAAATTGTTTGCATTCATTACTACTTAGAAAATCATGGTAATTATACCTGCACTGTAATGCATTAATAAAGAAACACATATACTACTATAGCACACATTTCAGTTTATAGTATATTGATAATTGCATTTCAACATAATTTTTCCTTTGTAATCAGATGTAATTGATTTTAGGCATTTAAAGATATTATTCTGAGAAAGGTCCAAAACTTTCGTCAATGAACTGCCAAAAAGACAATGACACACATTAGGTGAAGAACTCCTCTTTCATTGCTAACAGAAATGTATTCTTCTGAGGCTAAGAAAGTCATGGTCAAACAAAACTTCAAGACGAATAAAATATCACCACCTTTCAGAAACGAAAAAAGAGAAAATGCCGTAATTACAAACAATCCCCTCTTTTACAACTGAAGGAAACTAAGGTAGAAGACATGGTGCCAGATAGCATCTTTTCACATAGCAAATACTTCTGTATCAACATAGCAAAATATGCTGGAACAGTGCCTGTTTTGCAGCCACCTCAAGTTAGACGTAGAGCAGCCTGATGGGGTGGAAAGATCACCTACCATAACTGTGTTCTTACTTTTATCACAAAGTTGCTATTTGACTTTGCTAGTATCTAAACTTTCAGAACTTATTTCTTCAGTTATGTACTGAAGAAACTGGACACTTTAGCTTTTTCAGATCTAAAAATCTACTCCAGGTGTCAATATTCTCTTTATTGTTAAAACAAAGTTTTTGACTCCCACTACAAGCAGTGGGATTTTTTTTTAATAAATTTATTTATTGGCTGCATTGGGTCTTCGTTCCTACGTGGCGGCTTTCTCTATTTTCAGAGAGCGGGGGTTACTCTTTGTTGTGGCATGCAGGCTTCTCATTGCGGTGGCTTCTCTTGTTGCAGAGCATGGGCTCTAGGCACTCAGACTTCAGTAGTTGTGGCACATGGGCTCAGTAGTTGTGGCTTGCGGGCT
The DNA here is from genome assembly GCF_005190385.1 of Monodon monoceros. NCBI lineage: Eukaryota > Metazoa > Chordata > Mammalia > Artiodactyla > Monodontidae > Monodon > Monodon monoceros. The sequence continues at coordinate 50,581,212 of NW_021703767.1, forward strand.
CTAGAGTGCAGGCTCAGTAGTTGTTGTGCACGGGCTTAGTTGCCCTGTGGCATGTGGGATCTTCCTGGACCAGGGCTTGAACTCGTGTCCCCTGCATTGACAGGTGGTTTCTTAACCACTGCGCCACCAGGCAGCCCAGCAGTGGGATTTTATTGTATTGATTCTTCTACAATTCAAAATGTTAAGATGACCCACCTTTTCACTATTAGTTAGCATTAATTAAATATTAGCCATAGTCACATGTTTCAAAAATGGGGTAGATATGTCTTAAGATTTTCCAGCTACTTATTAGTTGCTCATGCAGGTTTCTCCCCAGAATCAGCACGATTTATCTTTAATAATTTTAGTCTTTTATCTAGCACAAATTGGCAGGGCAGTTACTTTGATTACTCGAAAATTTTACATGCTACTTGGGAAAAAAATATGTTTCTGAATTTATTAATAAGATGCTTTCTCCCTTAAAGGGATTTTTCAGAGAGTAACTTAAAAACATACCTATTTAATCTCAGCATTTCTTCCCCCTGTCTTTCCCTGGCTGGGCAATGGTACACACATATTGAACTTGGAAACTTGATAAATTAGGAATAACGTTTGGAGCTGTGATCTTTTAATTTTTCAAGAAGACATTTAAGCTCTTGAAAAGTTTGTCATATGCCTGTGAAGTTTCCTTATGAAATTTTCTATTAACCTACTTTTCCTGTTAACCTACTTAGCATTTTATAAAGAGAGGCTTGAGGTTTTAGATTTCTCTAAATATATTAATATAATAAATAGTCTGCCTATAGAATCCAAGTTTATTGTGTTATTAAATGAAATATTGAGAATAAAAAGAGATAAAGTTAAGAGGATTTTTATTTTTTTGAAGTACTTTCTAGTTTCTACAGCTAAACCTCTTCCAATTGTTCTTATCAAATGAATTAGGTTGGGTGTGGAGGAGGTGTTGGGGTGGATTTGAGTCATTTTATAGCATAGTGACTGGATGACTTTACCAAGGCATTTCTGCTCTTGTGGCCTTAGTATCTTGGGTAATGTTATTAAAATTAAAGATTTGCCCATAAGCCTAGTAATGAAATAACAAACAAGGACAAGTATTTCTTGAGAGTGACAGGCAGTTGTTTGTAAGTATGCCTTAATTCACAAATTACTTTCACTTAATTAGTTTAATGTTTGCAAAACACTTTGAGGGTGACAGGAATGAAAGGAATTATATAAATGCTAGAAATTTTTAATAGACTCAAATCTCTCAGAGGTTGAGAGCTCACCAACTGTCCATCTTCCTAGTTGAGGACAGGAGAAATGGTCTTTATAATTTCTCCAGGGGAGCATAAGCTGACCCTTTCATATTCTGTCATCTGAGCTTGTTAAGAATTTAAGAACCAACTCCCCCTTTCTTTGTATTTTACTAATTACAAGGGAACCTCTTTGAAAAGAAAAGAGAATATGTATAAATAGTAAATAAGATAAATAAATTAGAGGACAGGGTACTTGATAGCACTCTTTTTCCCTTTCCAGGTAAGACCTGGGGCAAGTTCTTTCTCTCCTCTTTGTCTCAGATAGGACTTCTGGATCAGAAGGAACAGACTGCATGAGACAGAGGAAGAATCATTCCCTTTGATATGATCTCGCAGTGGCAGTCTTCGTACCTGAGACAGCTCATTAAATAGCAAATGAGTTAATTAGGATTTTGAACATTATCACCTGAACTGCTTCTCCTTTCAGTCATTCTTTCTAGCCAAAAAAAAAAAAACAAAACTGATTATTACTCGATGTAGAATTCCAGCTACTTTTTTGTTAAACTGTGCAAGTGAGCAGATTCATACTAGGATCATTAGTTGATTTTCAACATGATCAAAATCCAGAAAAGCAATCTTAGAAGACTGAAGATATCACTATGATTCTAAAAGTAAAATTAATACTTATGTTTTAAAATGGCCTGTTTTAACTCTACTTCAGGAGAGTCATATAGAATATTAAAAATTAGTCATTTCAATCAAAAAATCTTAACTGGGAAGTAGCGACTTTGAAAACACATTTTTGATTTATAATCCTCTCACATAAAATTTATATATTTTGAAGTAACCAAGTCTAGGTCATATTTTCAAAACACTCATAAAGGAAATTTACATATGCATATTTCTTGATCTTTATTCATAAAAATGAAACAGGAATGGAAAACATCTTTGATGATGTCTATTATATACTTGGAGCCTTTTTATGAGCTGCTGGAAATCATCCTTTTTTTTTTTTTAAATAGGATGGCACATATTGTCGAAAGGGAATGATTATTACTCAAGTAAAATATGCTCCATAGGTGACACAAGCACTGTAATTTACTTTTCAAAGTTTGCAGTGGGGAGGGGACTTCAGCGTTCTATTTTACTAAACAAAAACAAAACAACAACAACAAAAAACAAATTAGAGGAAAAACCTAAAAACCTCAGTTTATGTTCCAAAATTCAGAGAAATATTTCACTCCACAATAGCCACATCCCTCAGAAGTAAAAGTTGTTCTTTGGAAATAAAACAATTCTGAAAATTTAAATATAGGCAAAATTATTTAATTTATTATTTAATTAAGGCCTATCAATAGAAACCCCAATTTCTTTGTAATAAATTTGTGCATGCACATGGCTAAAAGCACTTGGGCATTAGGTGAGTTTAGAGAATAGGTCCAGAGTAGAACTAAAGGTTTAATTTAAATTTGTTTGCCATATTTAATAGTGAACTCAAAGAGACGGAACATTTGCTAATGAATAAAAGTGCTTTCCTATCCTTCAAAAGTCATTTTCCTCTGACCAAAAACTGGGTTATTTGTTTTTTTAAATAAGAATTGTAAAGTGTCAAGAATCTTGGCTGTTAAGAATGTGGGATCTGAAATGAGAATATGACAGATGATGAACTGTGGAGCCACAACTGACTAGTTAAAGACTGTGGTGAAAATTACCTACCACGGTGTACCTCAGTGTCCTCATCTGTAAAACAAGAATAACATAATACCCTGTATGCCCAGTACAGAGTGAACAGTTAATAAATGTTAGTCACTACTATTTGCAGGAGAGCCAGTAGAGTGTATTGAATAAGAGCATGGAGCCTGGAGCCAGACTGCACAGCACAGGTGGGAACCCCAGCTCTAACACTTACTAACCATGTGATCTTGGGCAAGTTATTAAAATCTTACTAGCTGTAAAAAGGAGTAATACCACTTGCTTTTGTATTGTTGTTAAGCATTAAATATGTTAATATATTTAATTCATTTTTAAAAGAACCTAGTGTTTGTTAAGCACTACAAGTGTTAGCTAGTAAAACTTTAAATAGCATTAACCTGTATAATACGGGCAATTATATGAGGTTTTGACGGTGTCTAGGTATCAGTCTTGTATAAGTGTTTGGATTCATTCACTAAGTTAGGGAAAACTGGAAGACTCCAGGTTTGAGGAGAAATTAATCAGTTTGATTACATATGTGCTGAGTCTAGTTCCCTTTGAGACATCCGAGTGCAATGTTGAGGAAGCATTTAGATATATAGGTTGGGAGCTTAGACAAGTGGCCTGAACTAAATTTAGACAAAATGGTGGTGGTGGTGGTATGAAGGTGGTCACTGGGATACAGAGAAAAAACTGAAGCCACAGTCATGGATGACAGTCTACACTAGAAAGCCTGTAGTTGGGGAGGCTAAGGGGGAGAAAAAAAATGAGATTTTTAATTAAAACTCAAAATATGGTTACTTTACAAAATCCTTTTGAATTCTCTGAGCAAACACAGAGCCCAGGTATCATTATAGATTCTAACGGCCCATGGAGAGTGGATCCCAGGAGAAGTGGGATTAGTTACAGATATGGGTGCAGTCATAGGGAATAGAGCTTCTTGCTGTCTCCTTCACTAATGGGGCATTGGGCAAATGGTTATCAGCTCATTGGTTTTGAGCCACTGCAGGTAGTTCTTGAAACTGTGTGGGCATGGGCTATAATAGATCAGGGACTTAGAAAAGGTAAGGACTGGTGGGGTTCATGTAGTGGGACAGAAACATACAAAATTGTACTAGAGAGCCAAATCGGGAATGCGAGTTTCCACAAATCAGAAATTGCTTGTTTGGGGTTCATGAACACATGCCTTTTGTGGATTCTCTGGATTCTATTCATACTCTGGGTATATGACATTTGCCCAACGTTTGACCGAATTCTTCCCAGTTATGCTTCTATTAGTTTATGTTTCAGAACAGTTTTTCCCTGTTTTCCTGCCTATCAAAATTCCATTGTTCTATCCTCCTGTTTTTAATGTAATGCAAATTCCTTTGAGGATTTATTTTCTTATAACAAACATTCATGACAATAGAAATTGGAAAATAAAACTATTTCCCCAATAAACATCTCCCTTCAATATACTTTTAATCTTATATGACCTAGATGCACAGAAAAGATACATGGTAGAAATTTAGATTAGATTGAGAGATAGATGATAGATTTCTGACAATTCAGTCACATGTTATTCAACCTGAAGCTAAATAGCCTGCATGAAAAGAACTAGGGGAGGAAAGTTTCAGGGGCTGTGAAGGTGAATGGCTACTGACCTAGCAAAAAAATATTGGTAATGAAAGATAGTGGGACTAGGGAAAACAAAGGAAGTTTATTTTTCCCTTTTCTCTCCCTCTCCTTACCCTGTAGCAGTCCGCAAGACATGCCTCAAAGTCAGTATAGCTTCACATACCTCCCTGTACACACATACCCACAAGCATAGCATAAAAGCTTACCATTTGCCATTGAAAATGCTGACAACTGTTAGCATTATCTGTAATCTAAATAAATTGCTTTATGTCAGGGAACTGGATTTTTAACTTTAAGGTTAAGGTGTCCTAACTCAAGAGAAAAACAAAAACATAATGGAGAATTCCTAAATCTCATTTATTTTTTGAATGACACTTATAATCTTAATTCCTCATCTTTGTCCTGTATCCTTGTATGATGCCAACTAAACTTGCAGTGATAGCAGCCAGCCTTAGACATTTTTTGTTGGCTGCTTGTGGCTGAGCTGAAAACTGGTTTCACCAAAGTCTGAATGCTTAGTGAAAGTTAGACGAACAATGACATCATCTATTTTTGCTGGTTAATTAGCAATGGCTGGGGCCATTTTAAGTGTTAGCCTTTACTTTCTCCAGAATTGAAAAACTGGAATCAGGAATACAAGCCTGCTGGTGCCCTTTCCTGGCTGCCTATCAGAGAGAAGATACTGGATTCTTGATGATTATGGAAAGGTTATAATTAAAGGTGAATCATTTTAGAGACACTGGTAATTTACAGAGACTACTAAAATTTGAAAACTTACTTTGCCTGATGTATATATTTCTTTGTAGCAAGTAGCTTTGAGTTGAATGTAATAAATGTCCTCTTACTTAAATAATTGTTGTGACTCTTACTCTTGCATAAGGGATAGCATAAAAGCGGAAGTAGAACTACATAATCTGAAGAAAAGGGTGTCTATAAATGTATAGATACTGTATTGATGCATTGTCAGGAGGATTCCAGAAGACAGTATATGTAAGGCATCATGCCTGATGCATAAAGAGACTTTATATACAATGATTGTTGGTGGTGGTGTGAACAAATTATGACATGCATGTTAGTCCTGAGGAAAGAACCCTAATAATTTTGAACACATGATTCTTATTTGTTTATACACTTTAGTTCATTCTTTTTCCTCTCCCCTCTAACATGTTCCCCACCACCACCCCACACTCTCACCTAATGCTTGCATTTTCATCTTGTTCTTCTCTACATGTTGACCATAGCAGAACTCTGGTTCTGATAGTAGAACCAGAGGTCCTAAGAGGTCCTTTTTTGTTGTTTTCTTCCACACTTAGGCAACTTGAGACACTCCACTTGTATCCTCCTATCTATCTTTTTTTTTAGTTTCTTTATTCATTTCTGAGTAGAGGGCAGAGCTGGGAACCATGACCCTCACATTCATATTAACATTATAAGCAGGATAATGAGGACAGGCAAGACAAGGCAGAATGAGGCACAGGATTGAATTTCAATTCACTGTATTATAGACTTTTTGCATATTGTCATTTTTGTAAGACAGATGTACTAGGGAGTTATGACTAGGTAGTGGGTAGGCCATACTTCTGAAAAAAATTATTTAAAAGGATTCTAATAATTCCATGTTTTCTCAGTGGAAAGCCTTTTTCTTACCTCCCCCCTTTCCTTTTCCCCCCATGGTCTTCCTTCTCTTTATTTTTTTTTTAACATCTTTATTGGCGTATAATGGCTTTACAATGTTGTGTTAGTTGCTGCTGTATAAAAAAGTGAATCAGCTATATGTATACCTATATCCCCATATCTCCTCCCTCCTTCTCTTTAATGAGCTACCATTAATCACTTTTATAGATTCCCTTGTAGTTTCTCTGCAATTACCAGTTTATATCATATACTGCATCCTATTTCTACCTTGTTGAACTCATCATTTGACCCTTCAGTCTTAAATATTATACTTTCTTATTTCCTACACTTGCAACTCTTATTGTTTCTACAGACCTCCCCTTGTACATACAGGTTGAAGTCATGACTTTACATGAAATCTTTCCATTTTTTGCCCAATCTGCATCTCAGGTGTGGTCATGTAACCCCATACAATGAGTGTTTCTAACTCTTCCTTATTTTGAACTGATTTGTTTTCCTGGAACTAGTCACAAATACTTAGGTTCCAATTGCAAGGCAACCTCAGATAGCCAACTGCATATCATCCAGGCTTCCATATTGTAATTATCTGTGTTCAAGTCTACTTAAACTTAAGTTGTAAACTCCTGGATATAAGGCGCTGTGTTTTATTGGTATTTTTCTCCCCAGTGGTTTGCACTGGGCTGAACTCTTATTAAGCACTGAATGAAAACACTGAATTAAATGATGAATGGGAAATTTCCAAAGTTGTGAGAGGAGGACTAGAAATGGGATATTAACATTCTTCGACATAAAAATAAAGGTACATTAAATGCTCAGGCAGAGCCAAAACAAACAACTATAATGAATCTTAACTGTTCTAATTGTTCTAATATGTCTAGACCAACACTGAAACGTTAGAAAAGAAAAATAACAACATTCAGATGCACTGTGTATAGAAAAGCTGGTATTTGTCTCTTACAACAGGATGGCTTAAATGAAAGAAAACTTTCTGACTCCGTCAATACTGCAGATGAGCCTTTCTTACACTGATGAGTAAGTAAGCCCATTTATTTTATCAGTATTTGTTTTATTGCTAATAAGAGGCTCTTTGCACCTACACAGGAGGATGACAATTGCAAAGGAAGCAATCACTGGGAAGAATACAGACTATACATAATACTACCATTTTTACCATGCATTAGGGTAATTGCAATAAATTGTTATTGCCCTCAAAATCAAATCTTTGCCCCAGTGTTCCAGAAGGAAGAGCAAATTCATCAGTTTCTGCTTTGTAATGAAAGGCAATCATTAGCAATTTGGTTAGACCGCTTAAACTTATTTAATAGTCAGAAATGTTAAAGTCCTTTGGAGATTTTCTAGTTAATAGAATTAACCTATAGTGTAATTAGACATGTCTGAATTAAAGTCCTTTTTCAATGATAATACAGGCAATAGAAGTAGTCTCCAGGGATAAAGAGATCAGTATTCACATTAGTGGTAAATTCGCTATCAGAACCACATCTACTCTTTTGGTCTTTCATCCCTGAAGGATTCTACAGCTGGGTAGATTCACAGGTTTCCCCTTTCTCATCAATTATTTTAATAAGTTAATGGGAATTAATTGGGAATAATTTAATGGGAATGAAATAATTTTTTATTTCAAGGAATACTGACTTTCATCATAATTTCCTCATCTGAAATTTAATGACAAAATGATTTGCCTTGTCTTTTACCTGCTCCAATTAGGAAATGCAAGGATGGTACAAATATAGTACAATCTTTCCAACTAGCTTGAAATTGGCAAGGACATTTTTAAGAAATCAATCAAATCACTATAGCCAAATTCATACTGGAGTTTCTGACGATGATCTAAATACCTGTGCCCACACTTCATCTCTTTTAGGCAATGTTCCCAAATTAATTCCAATAGAGCAGATGACTCCAGGATACCCAGTAATGTTTCAACATCACAATGTTTATAAAGAAATAAGAACGTGTACTCATTTACCTGTTTCTAATAGCTACACAATACAAATATATACACATATATTTCCATGTCTTTTTTTAACTAACTTTTATATTAATTTATAGGTTTCCCAAGAATAAGTTCCTTATGGCCTCACTTCCTCAAAATTCCTCTCTGTATTATGTGGCATGCTTTGTGCAGGATGAGTACCATATCAGCTGATGATACTGAACCTCTTTTATTTGCCATTGTAGGCAGCATAAGCCATATATTTTCTTCTTTGGAAGGCTTTCAAACATGTTTCTGCACCTATTTGGCCTCAGAGAGCCCTATATGGCTTAAATTCCTTGTTTTATTTAGTACAGTAACAGACTGTAAGTTGAAGTTTAAAAGTTGAGGTTTACATTATGTCACAAAATAGTTATTAACTAAATTCTCGGTCAGTCAGGACATACATGACTTCTAGGAATTATAAACAAACTCACAAACAAAGACTATACATTACCTATAGCTTTCTGGGATGTAGAATGGTAGTGTTATCTACTCTCCCTCTTAAGAATCTTTGTATTCAAATAAGATATGATATCACCCTTTTCTGGACTTCTGGGTTTCTTTGGTTATATGGTATTCCTTGTCTGTTTTATGTCATATTTATATCATGCTTAGATATATGTTATATTCTACAGCAAATTTATAATCCCACACAGGAACATTGTCATTCATATTTTGGACTTTTGTAATGATAAATTTATTATTTGAGCTTCACAGTTTCTGTTGTGAAGATCAAGTAAAATAAATTATGTGAAGATGTGAACCATAACTGGTTGTAAAATTACAAGTTTGCCCATGTACTGAATGCATGTTGACTATATAAGTAATACTTGCTTTTCTTCATTCAAAAGTGGCTTCATAAAAAGAAAGATAATTAATATGTATTCAGTTTTAGAATGTGCCAAAAGTTGTATATTATCTTATCAAGCTGATCAAGTATCTCCATTTCCTGATGAAGAAGTTTCAAGAGATTAGGTAAATGATCAAGTCTACAGTATAGATATCTGTACTCTATTCACTCCCTGATGTTCTGAAGTCGACACTCATGATCTTTCTTCTGTTGTGCATTACCTATGTGTTATGATTAATATGTAAGTGAACTGACACATGACTCTTACTTTTTAATATAAAGCACTATATATAAAAATTACCTTCTCTATGAAACCAAAGGAAGTCTAAATAACGTTATGTTCTCATACTTTAATTAGGGTACATGAGTTTACATAGAAGAGTATAAGATTATACAACCAACCTCCAGCCAGAGAGTCCCTTAAGAATTAGTTTCTGGTCTAATTATTTACATGGTATTATTGTAAAGGTTTCTGGCCCTCATCTATAGAAACGTGTCTCCAGCTTATAGGCCAATGACTGAAATTTCATAATGATGAAATTGTGTCTTTGTTACTATGTCTAGCATACTATTTGGCACATAGAATGTACTCAATAAGAGAACACTCATTGAATGAGCAAATGAGGGAACCATGTGAGGGAACAAAGAGCAGTATATAGTGGGAAGTGAACCATGACTAGTGGCTGGGTAACTTGGCTAGTGGATCTGGATCATTTACTAACCACTTGATTAACTGTCAAAGTCATATAATTTTTGAGCTTCCATTTTCTTACATTTAAAGTCTTATATCTCTAATACATCTTATATATCTAATATCCAACTCTCCAGATTGCTCAAGAAGTTACTAAAGTCCTTAGTTCCTTTAATCACGAAACTTAAGCTGACACATAATGGACTTCACAATCTCTGATCAATAATGTAGCCTATTGTCTGTACCCCAATTTCCAAGTTCTAACATATCCTGGGACATTCTCTCATCATCTTTCTCATCCATCCTTAGCCTGTGATACTAACAAAGCCCCGTTTAATGTTATGAAAATGAACAGAAATAAAAGCTAAGGGAAATATCAATGGTTAGGGTATTAGAATACTTTAGGTTATTTTACAGTAACTAATGACTTCTCCCAAATCACGTTATCTTAAAAATAAGACAAAAATAAAGAACCTTAAAGGGACTGAGATTTTTACCCTTTTTGTGAGCTAACTAAATAGCCTACAACAGTTTCAGATATGCTGGCAGAAGACACAAGATTCCTGGGTTACAGGCAAAATATTTTATTTACTCAAAGCACAGAGCTATATTTGTATCTGTTACCTTTTCCCTGCAAGTCCCAAGAAGATGATGGCAAGTGTCTCAGGTATACTCAGCACACACAATGGGTCTATGCCAAATGAGGAAACCTGAGCTTAGAAAAACCCCAATATTATAAAAGCAGTTGCAAACAAACCTGCCCCATTTCTCCAGAGAGGGACATTATCTTTATTTTCCTCATCAGTAAACAAATTTTCCTTCTGCCCTAGAGAAAGACACTACTTACATTATCCTGGAGTTTTTTCTACACAAATATCTTGGAAAGGATAGTCTAGGACAAAACAGTCACAAGACAGACAAGTAGAAACTCCATGGAGAATTGCTCCCCAATAATACATTTCTCACTGAAGCTACATGTCTATCTTGGGTTGAAAAGGTTCTCTGTCTAGTGTAGTCAGAGACAAAGACTGACAGAGTTCCATCTAGTTATTTGCTTTTTAGAGTATCATTCAAGAAGAAGAGAACACAGCAAATACTGACACTTTAAATTTCTACTCGGAATGGACACATGCCATTTCAACCTGTATTTTGTTGGCAAAAGCAAATTGCTTCTGCACAAATATTTTTCTATGATTTACTGAAGAAGTTGAGAGCCAGGAATACTAGATGTTTAGCACTAGTATTGTAAACAGTTGAATTCCAAACCGATGAATGACAGTACCCAAATTATGCTAACAAGTTAGTTTTGCCTGAAGAAGATCTCAAACAGCCGCAGTGATCTGCCTTCAGTTTCTATGAATTATTTGGACAATTATTTTCTTACATGAATAAACTTGTAAGAAAAATCTCATACATTGGATACAAAATTAACAATACCTCTCTAGGCACCAAGTGTGGGCTAATTATGTGCTGGGTGCTAAGGGTCAATCAGCAGTTAAGGCAACATGAGGCCTGGTTAAGGCAACATCATCGTGTGAGAGACAAAAAACATAGAAAAACAAACAAAATAATTATAACTTATAGGAAGTGCCAAGAAGAAAAAAGAGTATACAGAGTTAAGAAGGCTAGGGTCATCAGATAATTCCTATGCAAATTTTGATGGAAAATATAAAAAATAATGGCTCTGAATTGAAATAAAGCTAGACTTGTTATAAACACTAACCAGTGATCTGTGTGACAACATGATATCCTCAAAAGTTCAAAAAATTTGGGCAGTGCTTCCCTGGTGGCGCAGTGGTTGAGAGTCCGCCTGCCGATGCAGGGGACACAGTTTCGTGCCCCGGTCCGGGAAGATCCCACATGCCGCGGAGAGGCTGGGCCCGTGAGCCATGGCTGCTGAGCCTGCGCGCCCGGAGCCTGTGCTTCGCAACGGGAGAGGCCACAACAGTGAGAGGCCCGCGTAACGCAAAAAAAAAAAAAAAAAAAAAAATTTGGGCAATTTGTCCAAAGAAACATGTAGTAGGACTAAGTATAAAAATCCCTGCTCTTTGGTACAACCACTTATGTCCAAAATCAGAGCAATACGACTTAACAGCAGCACATGTGAAAATGACCTTGGAAATTCAATTGACTAAGAGATCAATATGTGTTAAAATAGAATATCAAAACTTTGACTCAATAATAACATAGATATATAGTGTCAAGAAGAAAAATAAAAGGATAATTCCACTATGTTCTATAAGTTACATTTCATTCAGTTCTAAGAAGACATTAGTTTTGTGAAAAACTCGAATTCATACAGAAGAATGTTAATAGGCTAAGGATGTTTGTGGTTACAATCAAAACTATACCAAACCCAGGGGATGTTTAGAAATGCGTGAGGGCTATTTTGTAGTTGTCACAATGAGTTATAAATGCTACTTGGAATTTATAAAGGGGCAAGAATGCTACGTATCTGACATTACATTGGTGAATTCCACACAATTAAGAACTATCCCTCCCGAAATTTCAATAGTGTCCCCTTTGAGAAATCTATGTCTCTATCTATTGATCTACCTACCTATCATCTAAAATGATATTTAGCTCTTGTGGAAAGACTGGAGAACATTAACTTGGGAAAGGGGGTAATTGCCATCTTATATAGAGGCCAGTCAAGTAGAAGACTTCTGTGTAGCAGAAGACTGAAAAAAGGTTAATAGAAAGAAGTCACTGGGAAGGAAGGGGAAAAGCAGATTTTAACTCAATATAAGGAAGAAATCTTTAAGGTTTATAATCAGAGACAGAATGTGGGAAAATGGTCATTTCTGAGTCATTGGTTTCCTTTTTTTTTTTTAAACATCTTTATTGGATTGCTTTACAATAAATGCTTTACAATGGTGTGTTAGTTTCTGCTGTATAACAAAGTGAATCAGCTATACATATACATATATCTCCATATCTCTTCCCTCTTGCATCTCCTTCCCACCTTCCCCATCCCACCCCTCTAGGTGGTCACAAAGCACTGAGCTGATCTCCCTGTGCTATGTAGCTGCTTCCCACTAGCTATCTGTTTACATTTGGTAGTGTATATATGTCCATACCACTCTCTCACTTCGTCCCATCTTACCCATCCCACTCCCTGTGTCCTCAAATCCATTGTCTACATCTGCATCTTTATTCCTGTCCTGCCCCTAGGATTTTCAGAACCATATATATTTTTTTAGATTCCATATATTTGTGTCAGCAAACAGTATTTTTCTTTTTCTGACTTACTTCACTCTGTATGACAGACTCTAGAGAGATCCACTTAACTACAAATAACTCAATATTTTTTCTTTTTATGGCTGAGTAATATTCCATTGTATATATGTGCCATATCTTTTTATCAGTTCATCTGTTGATGGACACTTAGGTTACTTCCATATCATGGCTATTGTAAATAGAACTGCAATGAACATTGTAGTATATGACTATTTTTGAATTATGTTTTACTCAGGGTATATGCCCAGTAATGGGATTTCTGGATTGTATGGTAGTTCTATTTTTAGTTTTATAAGGACCCTCCATACTATTCCCCATACTGGCTGTATCAATTTACATTCCCACCAAGGGTGCATGAGGGTTCCATTTTCTACACACCCTCTCCAGCGTTTACTGTTTCTAGATTTTTTGATGATGGCCATTCTGACTGGTGTGAGGTGACACCTCATTGTAGTTTTGATTTGCATTTCTCTAATGACTAGTGATGTTGAGCAACCTTTCATGTGTGTGCTGGCAATCTGTATATCTTCTTTGGAGAAATATCTATTTAGGTCTTCCATCCATTTTTGGATTGGGTTGTTTGTTTTTTTGATATTGAGCTGCATGAGATGCTTGTATATTTTGGAGATTAATCCTTTATCATTTGCTTCATTTGCAAATATTTTCTCCCATTCTGAGGGTCGTCTTTTCATCTTCTTTATGGTTTCCTTGCTGTGCAAAAGCTTATAAGTTTCATTAGGTCTCATATGTTTATTTTTGTTTTTATTTCCATTTCTCTAGGAGGTGGGTCAAAAAGGATATTGATGAGATTTACATCATGGAGTGTTCTGCCTATGTTTTCCTCTAAGAGTTTTATAATGTCTGGCGTTACACTTAGGCCTTTAATCCATTTTGAGTTTATTTTTGTGTATGGTGCTAGGGAGTGTTCTAATTTCATTCTTTTATATGTAGTTGTCCAGTTTTCCCAGCACCACTTATTGAAGAGGCTGTCTTTTCTCCATTGTATATTCTTGCCTCCTTTATCAAAGATAAGATGACCATATGTGCATGGTTTTATCTCTGGGCTTTCTATCCCATTCCATTGATCTATATTTCTGTTTTTGTGCCAGTACCATACTCTTTTGATTACTGTAGCTTTGTAGTTTTGTCTGAAGTCCAGGAGCCTGATTCCTCCAGCTCCATTTTTCGTTCTCAATTTTGCTTTGGCTGTTCAGGGTGTTTTGTGCTTCCATACAAATTGTGAAATTTTTTGTTCTAGTTCTGTGAAAAATGCCATTGGCAGTTTGATAGGGATTGCATTGAATCTGTAGATTGCTTTGGGTAGTAGAGTCATTTTCACAATGTTGATTCTTCCAATACAAGAACATGGTATATCTCTCTATCTCTTTATATCATCTTTAATTTCTTTCATCAGTGTCTTACAGTTTCTGCATACAGGTCTTTTGTCTCCTTAGGTAGGTTTATTCCTAGGTATTTTTTTCTTTTTTTTGCAATGTTAAATGGGAGTATTTCCTTAATTACTCTTTCATATTTTTCATCATTAGTGTAGAGGAATGCAAGAGATTTCTGTGAATTAATTTTTTATCCTGTTACTTTACCAAATTCATTGATTAGCTCTAGTCGTTTTCTGGTAGCATGTTTAGGATTCTCTATGTATACTATCATAAAATCTGCAAACAGTGACAGCTTTACTTCTTCTTTTCTGATTTGGATTCCTTTTATTTCTTTTTCTTCTCTGATTGCTGTGGCTAAAACTTCCAAAACTATGTTGAAAAATAGTGGTAAGAGTAGACAACCTTGTCTTGTTCCTGATCTTAGAGGAAATGGTTTCAGTTTTTCACCATTGAGAATGATGTTGGTTGTGGGTTTTTTATATATGGCCTTTATTATGTTGAGGTAAGTTTCCTCTATGCCTACTTTCTGGAGGGTTTTTATCATAAATAGGTGTTGAATTTTGCCCAAAGATTTTTCTGCATCTATTGAGATTATCATATAGTTTTTCCCCTTCAATTTGTTAATATGATGTATCACATTGATTGATTTGCATATATTGAAGAATCCTTGCATTCCAGGGATAAACCCCACTTGATCATGGTGTGTGATCCTTTTAATGTACTGTTGGATTCTGTTTGCTAGTATTTTGTGGGGGAGTTTTGCAACTATGTTCATCAGTGATATTGGTCTGTAGTTTTCTTTCTTTGTGACATCTTTGTCTGGTTTTGGTATCAGGGTGATGGTGGCCTTGTAGAATGAGTTTGCGAGTGTTCCTCTCTCTGCTGTAGTTTGGTAGAGTTTGAGAAGGAGAGGTGTTAGCTCTTCTCTAAATGTTTGATAGAATTTGCATGTGAAGACATCTAGTCCTGGGCTTTTGTTTGTCGGAAGATTTTTAATCACAGTCTGAATTTCAGTGCTTGTGATTGGTCTGTTCATATTTTCTATTTCTTCCTGAATCAGTCTTGGCAGGTTGTGCTTTTCTAAGAATTTGTCCATTTCTTCCAGATTGTCCATTTTATTGGCATATAGTTGCTTGTAGTAATCTCTCATGATCCTTTGTATTTTTGCATTGTCAGTTGTTACTTGTCCTTTTTCCTTTCTAATTCTATTGATTTGCGTCTTCTCTCTTTCTTTTCTTGATGAGTCTTGCTAGTGGTTTATCATTTTTTTTTAGCTTCTGAGAGAACCAGCTTTTAGTTTTATGGATCTTTGCTATTGCTTCCTTCATTTCTTTTTCATTTATGTTTGTTCTGATTTTATGATTTCTTTCCTTCTGCTAACTTGGAGGTTTTTTGTTCTTCTATCTCTAATTGCTTTAGGTGTAAGTTCAGCTTGTTTGAGATGTTTCTTGTTTCTTGAGGTAGGATTGTATTGCTATAAACTTCCCTCTTAGAGCAGCTTTTGCTTCATCCCATAGGTTTTGGGTCACTTTGTTTGCATTTTCAATTTTTTCTAGGTATTTTTTCATTTCCTCTTTGATTTCCTCAGTGATCTCTTCGTTATTTAGTAGTGTATTTTTAGCCTCCATGTGTTTGTATTTTTAACAGATTTTTCCCTGTAATTGATATCTAGTCTCATAGCTTTGTGGTCAGAAAAGATACTTGATACAATTTCAATTTTCTTAAATTTACCAAGGCTTGATTTGTGACCCAAGATATGATCTATCCTGGAATGTTCCATGAACACTTGAGAAGAAAGTGTATTCTGTTGTTTTTGGATTGAATGTCCTATAAATATCAATTAAGTCCATCTTGTTTAAAGTGTCATTTAAAGTTTGTGTTTCCTTATTTTCACTTTGGATGAACTGTCCATTGGTGAAAGTGGGGTGTTAAAGTCCCCTACTATGATTGTGTTACTGTCAATTTCCAATTTTATGGCTGTTAGCATATGCCTTATGTATTCAGGTGCTCCTATGTTGGGTGCATAAATATTTACAATTGTTATATCTTCTTTTTGGATTGATTCCTTGATCATTATGTAGTGTCCTTCTTTGTCTCTTGTAAGAGTCTTTGTTTTAAAGTCTATTTTGTCTGATATGAGAACTGCTACTTCAGCTTTCTTTTGATTTCCATTTGCCTGGAATATCTTTCCATCCCCTCATTTTCAGCCTGTATGTGTCCCTAGGCCTGAAGTGGGTCTCTTGTAGGCAGCATATATATGGGTCTTGTTTTTGTATCCATTCAGCCAATCTGTGTCTTTTGGTTGGAGCATTTAATCCATTTACATTTAAGGTAGTTATCAATATGTGCATTCCTATTACCATTTTCTTAATTATTTTGTGTTTGTTACTGTAGGTCTTTTCCTTCTCTTGTGGTTCCTGCCTACAGGAGTTCCTTTAGCATTTGTTGTAAAGCTGGTTTGATGGTGCTGAACTGTCTTAGATTTTGCTTTTCTGTAAAGGTTTTTAATTTCTCCATTGAAGCTGAATGAGATCCTTGCTGGATAGAGTGATCTTGCTTGTTGGTTTCTCCCTTTCATCATTTTAAATATGTCCTGCCACTCCTTTCTGGCTTGCAGAATTTCTTTTGAAGGATCAGCTGTTAACCTTATGGGGATTCCCATGTATGTTATTTGTTGCTTTCCCCTTGCTGCTTTTAATGGGCTTTTTTTGTATTTAATTTTTGATAGTTTGATTAATATGTGTCTTTGCATGTTTCTCCTTGGATTTATCCTGTATGGGTCTCTCTGTGCTTCCTGGACTTGACTATTTCCTTTCCCATATTAGGGAAGTTTTCAACTATAATCTCTTGAAACATTTTCTCAGACCCTTTGTTTTTCTCTTCTTATTCTAGGACCCCTATATTTCAAATGTTGGTGTGTTTAATATTGTCCCAGATGTCTCTGAGACTGTCCTCAGTTCTTTTCTGTCTTGTTTTTTATTCCTCTCTTTCTTAGTTCCACTATTTTATCTTCCACATCACTTAACCATTCTTCTGCCTCTGTTATTCTGCCATTGTTTCCTTCTAGAGAATTTTAAATTTCATTTATTGTGTTGTTCATCATTCTTTGTTTGCTCTTTATTTCTTCTACGTAGGTTCTTGTTAAAAGTTTCTTGTATTTTCTCCATTCTATTTCCAAGATTTTGGATCATCTCCTTTTTACTATCACTACTCTGAATTCTTTTCCAGGTAGACTGCCTATCTACTTTTCATTTGTTTGGTCTTGTAGATTTTTACTTTGCTCCTTCAGCTGCTGTGTATCTCTCTGTCTTCTCATGTTGTTTAACTTAACTGTGTTTGGGGTCTCCTTTTCACAGGCTGCAGGTTCGTAGTTCTCGTTGTTTTTGGTGTCTGCCCCCAGTGGGTACGGTTGGTTCAGTGGGTTGTGTAGGCTTCCTGTTGGAGGGGACTAGTGCCTGTGTTCTGGTAGATAAGGCTGGATTTTTTCTTTCTGGTGGGCAGGACTGTGTCCGTTGGTGTATTGGGGATGTCTGTGATCTTATTATGATTTTAGGCAGCCTCTCTACTAATGGGTGGGATTGTGTTTCTGTCTTGCTAGTTGTTTGGCATAGGGTGCCCAGCACTGTAGCTTGTTCATCGTTGAGTGGAGCTGGGTCTTAATGTTGAGATGGAGATCTCTCGGACAGCTTTTGCCATTTGATATTATGTGGAGTAGGAAGTCTCTGGTGGATAAATGTCCTGAACTCAGCTCCCCCACCTCAGGGGCACGGGCCTGACACCCGGCCATAGCACCAAGACCCTGTCAGCCACATCGGCATGTACTTGGGAGTTTCTTGCCTTTTGGGAAGTGTGATGTCTTCTGTCAGTGTTCAGTAGGTTTTCTGTAGGAGTATTTCCACATGTAGATGTATTTCTGATGTATTTGTGGGGAGGAAGGTGATCTCCACATCTTAGTCCTCTGGCATCTTGAACATCTCCCATTGGCTTTCTTTTGATGGTAACCATTTTAGCAAGTTTCAACTTATCGTTCACTTACTTTGCGCAAATTGGAAGAATTTGACTTCATCTAAAGATCCAAAATTCCCTATTTTTGAGAATCTCTGTCTTGGTTATGGTGTAGGTCAGCTACTTTTATGAAGATTGATTCATCAACTTTTTTCCCTTCCAGGCTGTCATTAGCTTTTCTGAATTTATAGAGAAAACAAGAAGAATCTAATTTTACAACTCTGATTTTATAGACACTATTTTTCTAGAATAACTTCACTTCACTTAATACAGACTTGATTTTGTTGGTGGAAATTGAGTTATTCCTTGTTATTATTTATTTGACATTTGGAGCACTTGCCATATTTTGATTCTTGCTGTTCAGAGAGGAGATTCTTTATAAATTTATTTGACTAATTATTATTCAATACATATTTATATCAAAATATAGACTTGATTTCCATGCTACTTTTGCCCAAATCTTGACAAATAACAACCCAATCCCATTTATCAAGGTATTGGAGCATAAGGTAGAATTTACATTACATAAATTAGCTTCAAATACAAAGTTTTAATTTTATTATCCAAAACAATGAAAGCAAGAAGACAGTGGAGCAACATCTTTAAAGTACTGGAGGAAACAAAACAAAACAAAAAAAACAAAAGAAAACAATCTATTGTTTGCTCAGAAAAATATCTTTCAAATACTAAGGTAAAATAAATATATTTTAAGATAAATAAGGGCTGAAAGGATTAATCACATTATAAGAAATGTTAAAGAATTAAAATGATACCAGGAGAAACATTTTTTCTTACAAAATGAAGTGTTACTGAATCAAACTTGGGTCTGCTGGTCCAGTGCACAGTAAAATCTACTGACACTGGGCCGTAGTGAAGGAAAGTACAGTGTTTATTACAAGGCACTCAATGTGGGGCCAAGCATGGAGAACATGCAGCTCATGCTCAAAGGACCCAAACTCCCCAGTGGCTTTCAGGGAAGGGTTTTCAAAGGCAACATTATGGGTGAAGGTTGTAACGTTCCTGATCAGCTCCTGATCAGCTGATTGGTTGATAGTGAGGTAACAGAGTGGTATTTTGGGAGTTAACACCATCAACTTTCTGATTCTAACTGGTCTGGGGTCTATGTGCTTGTGGTCAGCATGCAGTTAACTTCTTCCACTTGGTGGGGGTTTTAATATCTACAAAACAGCTCAAGGATATGGCTCAGAGTGTTATTTATAGTTCTTGAAGAGGAAATAAAAGTCTTTGACTTATTTTTATGGCTAAACTATTATTATTTTGTGTTGCTTGACTGTTTTCCTTTGTTTCTGCATTTTCTCACTTCTCTGATTAAATTTGTTCTTTGGAACTCAGGTAAGGCCTTGGAGGCTAAAGCTTTTCTACAAACAAGAGATGGAGAACACAGGGGTGGGGGGTGGGCATGGAGGTGGAGGTCTATCCCAGGGAAGGCCCAGAAGGGTCTTGCTTGGTTTCAGATTTAAGACCACTGATATTATCATACTGTTAAACATAAAAGACATTTTAAAAATAAATATTTAAATCTTAAAAAAATCCAATTATTTAAATAAAAATAATGACTATATATTGTGGGATTCATAATATATCCAAAAGTAAAATAAATGACAACAATAATACATATGTCAGGAGGAAAGAAGTGATAGTATAGTGTTCTATGCTGTTTATACTAACAATGAAGTACAATATCATTTGAAGGTAGACTAGGTGAAGTTAAAAATATATACTATAAATATCAAGGCAACCAGAGAACATATAGGGCAAATAGAAAACAAATAGGAAGTGGGAGATTTGAATCCAACCATATCAATAATCACATTAAATACAATTTTTCTTTTACCCTGACTTTTAAAACAATTATTTCTTAAAAGACATTTATTTTATTTATAAAAATTATGGATATCAAAACATCATGTCAGAAAGAAGTTTTATCTATGGTTGATACAAAACATACATTCCAACTTGCATTTTTACATGCAATTAGTTTCAAAAAGAAATATGATATACGTGGTTTGTAATTTATTTGTCAACTAAACAAGCATTTTCTTACATGATTAAACAGCTGCCTTTTCATTTTATCAGAAAAAAAATCAAATTTTGCTGTATATGCATTACTGGAAAATCATTTAAAGTTAGGTATGAAGAAGTATTGATAGTTTGTAATCACACTTAAAATAATGACATAAGATTGGGAAAACACTGAAAAGATTTGGAGACTTTGCAACTGTGCCTTCATCAACAGAGTGTTGAAAAATTCATAAAACAAATTCCAGAAAGTTTGAAACAGCAAAACTTGAATTTGCTGCTTGTAGGCAACTATTTATATAGCATTTACATTGTATTAGGTATTTTAAGTAATATAGAGATAATTTGTAAGTAATCTAGAGATAATTTAAAGTATAAGGGAGGATGTGCATAGGTTATATGCAAATACTATGCTATTTTACATAAGGGACTTGAGCATCCTCAAATTTTGGTATCTGCAGCAGGTCCTGGGACAAATTCCTATGGATACTGAGTGATGGCAGTATATCGAGGTGAGCCCTATATTTATTACCCTTTATGCCCCTCAGGGCATTTGCCATTTCAAATCAAGTGGCATAGAGAAGAAATAGAAAGTTGTGTAAATAAAACTTGTGGAAGACTCTCTTGACTGAGAAGAAAAATACTAGATTTTGGTGTTACTAAAATAGTCAAGATTTGAGAAAACAGGTTTCCAGAGTTATATATATATATATATATATATATATATATAATCTTCATCCCCATTCCTGGAAGTAGCTCCTAACACACTTGTAATTTCCTAAGTGATAAGAAACATGGGAACATCTTTGTTATAATATTTGATATTTTGTCCTTTGTTCCTGAAATAGCTCTGAAGCAATAAAGGTGAATGAATTGTCTTTTGTTATTCATAACAAGCTTCTTCCAACGACACCTGAGTTTATGTTAATGAAGCAATTCTTATAAAGTCCTTAAGTAACCGCAAGATGGGGACAGGTTGCCAGGGGAACATCCATGTGATTGGGGGTTGAATGTTTCAGCCCCATTACTGACCTCTGCTCTAGAGGGACTGTAGAGAGAAACTGAAGGTTGAATTAATCCTGCCTGTGTGATGAAGCCTCCATAAAAATCCTAGATAAGTGTGTTTGGAGAGCTTCCAGGTTGATGAACACGTGGAGGTGCTGGGAAAGTGGCATGCCTAGAAAGGGCATGGAGCTCGACATCCCTTCTCACACACCTTAACCTAAGCATCTCTTCTATCTAGCTGTTTCTGAATTTTATCCTTTTATAATAAACTGGGACTCAAGTAGGTAAATTATTTTCCTGAGTTCTGGGAGTTGCTGTAGGAAATTATTGAACCCAAGGAAGGGGTCATGAAAACCTCTGACTTGTGGCCTATTCGCCAGCAGCACAGGTGATACCCTGGGACTTGGGATTGGCATGTGCAGTGGGGACAGTCTTGTGGGACTAAACCCTTAACCTGTGGCATCTGTGTTGAGCCCAGGTATAATAGTAATGTCAGAACTGAATTAAACTGCAGGACAACCAGTTGGTATCACCAGATAATTAGAGAACAACTTGTTGTGTGAATGCCCGTCCCCCAATGCACACACACATTTGGTGTCAGAGTGAAAGATTTTGTAAGTTGACAGAAAACAGTAGTTTTTTTTTTTTTTTCTTTCACAGACCAAAAGAGAAGCCAGAGAAATTAGCTAACATTCTGCCTGCAGTTTTTCCAAATGACATTTTCTGATTTCTAAGCTGTGCATGTCAGGGACAAGAACAAAAGGAAAGCAAATGATGATGATGAGGAGGAGGATAATAATAATAGATAAAATGGAATAAAACTGAATAACAAATCTGCTAAAAAGGCTAAAAATCCAAACAAAGCTTTTTTCTCAAAAATCTGAAATCCATACTTGAAATGTCTTAATTCCAATTTGTATCAGATCATTTACTTGTGTTTTATATGTCTGCTAGAAAAAAATGATACTCTCTTTACAATTGTTCATACACATTCTCAGCACTCAATATAAAATTAATCAACATTCCAGACATGACCAAATGACTGAAATCACAAGGAAAAAAAATAAATCAATAGAAATAAACCCACATACAATGTAATTATTGATGTTGTCGGGCACAGAACTCAAAATAACTAGTTTATTATTTTAACTTGTTATTGAATGATAATATGAAATTTACAAATCTTAAATGTAATGATAAATATAATTTTAAAAGTGTATATCTCTGTAACTAACACCCATAGCAAGATATAGAAAATTACCAGCTCATCAGAAATATCAATTGTTCCCTATTCAAGTCCGTAGTCACCGATGTTTACCACAATAATAACAGCTATCACCAAAAATTAGGTTAGGTTGTTTGGCGGGGAAAAGTGTAAACAATAAAATAACAAAAATATCTTGGAAAATGTTTATAAAATTGAAAAAAAGGTTTTTTTTGTTTTTTTTTTAAAGAATCACTTGTAGCTTTTATTTTAATTTTATTTATTAAGTTCCAGGTTGTATTTGGAATCTCACATTGAATTTATCTGACATGTCTCTAAATTCTTTTATTCTGGAACAGTTTCAGACTTTCTTTGTTTTTCATGACATTGATAGTTTTAGAGTGCAGGCCAGTTATTTAGGAAAATTTAACTTAATTTAGGTTCATGTGATGTTTCCTTATGACTATGTTCAGATTATGTAGATGTAGCTTTGACAGGAAATTAGAGTGATACTTTATTCTTCTTAGTGTATCATATCAGGAGGCACGGATTTTTGGCTGCCCCATTATTTATGATGTTAAATTGATCACTTATTTAAGGTACTGTCTGCCAAGTTTCTTCACTAAGATGTTACTGCTTTGCTCTTTCTAAATAATAGATCATTTAGAGACAGATACTTTGAAACTATGTAAATATTATGTTCTTTGTCAACTTAGTCCCACTAGTTTCAACACCCATTAGTGATAAATGCCTAGATCAATTACCATAATAATGATTAGAAAATGGTCTGTAGTAATAAACTGATTAAAAATAAACTACTTTTTTACCTTAAGCTCACTTTTTACTAAAAATATTAATTTTAAAAATTTCTAAAATAAATTAATATTTAATTCTTCCAATCCAACAGCATGGGATAATTTTCAATTTCTTTAAATAATCTTCAGTTCCCTTTATTAATGTTTAATGTTTTATAGTTCTCAGCATATGTCTTTCACCTCTTTGGTCAGGTTTATTCCTAAGTATTTTATTTCTTTTGATGTGATTTTAAAAGGTATTTGTTATTTTTTTACTTTCCCTTTCAGATATTTTATTGTTAGTGTAAAGAAACACAACCAACTTCTGTATGTTAATCTTGTATCCTACCTTGCTGAATTAGTTTATCAATTCTAGTAGTTTTTGTATGGAGTCTTTAGGGTTTTCTATATATGGTATCATGTCATCTACATATAAAGACAACTTTATCTATTCCCTTCCAATTTGGGTACCTTTTATTTCTTTTTCTTATCTAATTGCTGTGACTAGGACTTCCAGTACTATGTTGAGAGTGCAATCCCTATCAAATATTGACAATAAACCCACACACCTTTGGTCAATATATCTTCAACAAAGAAGTCAAGAATATACAATGGGGAAAAAGTCTCTTCGGCAAGTGTTGTTAGGACAGTTAGACAGCCACATGTAAATCAATGAAGTTAGAAGTCACCTTTTCACCTTACAGAAAAATAAACTCAAAATGGCTTAAAGACTTAAATATAAGACACAACACCATAAAATTCCTAGAAGGGAACATAGGCAAAATATTCTCTGACATAAACTGTAGCAATGTTTCCTTAGGTCAGTCTCCCAAGGCAATAGAAATAAAAGCAAAAATAAACAAATGGAACTGAATCAATTTATAAGCTTTTGCTCAGCAAAGGAAACCATAAACAAAATGAAGACAACTTACAGACTGGGAGAAAGTGTTTACAAACAATGTGACAAAAAGGGCTTCATTTCTAAAATATACAAATAGCTCACACAACTCAATAACAAAAAAACAAACAACCCAATAAAAAAAATGGGCAGAAGACCTAAACAGGCATTTCTCAAAACAATAGGCACATGAAAAGATGAACATCATCACTAATTATTAGAGGAATGAAAATCAAAACTACAATGAGGTACCAGCTCACACAGGTCAGAATGGTCATCATTAAAAAGTCTACAAATAACAAATGGTGGAGAGGGTGTGAAGAAAAGGGAACCCTCCCATGCTGTTGATGGGAATGTAAATTGGTGTAGTCACTATGGAGAACAGTATGGAGGTTCCTCAAAGAACGAAAAATAAAGTTGCCACATGATCTAGCAATCCCACTGCTGGGCTATATCTGAACAAAACTATAATTCGAAAAGATACTTTCACACCTCTGTACAGAGCAGCACTATTTACAATAACCAAGACATAGAAATAGCCTAAATGTGCATCAACAGATGAATGGATAAAGAAATGTGGTATATACACACACACAATGGAATACCACTCAGCCACAAATAAGGATGAAAAAATGCCCTTTGCAGCTACATGGATGGACCTAAAGATTATCATACTAAGTGAAGTAAGTCAGAAAGAGAAAGACATATACCATATAATATCTCTTATACGTGGAATCTAAAATATGACACAAATGAACTTATCTATGAAACAGAGCCAAAAACATAGAGATCAAACTTGTGGTTGCCAAAGGAGGATGGGTGGGGAGGGATGGATTGGGAGTTTGGGACTAGCAGATGCAAACTATTACATATAGAATAAATAAACAACAAGGACCAACTGTATAGCACAGGGAACTATATTCAATATCCTGTAATAAGCCATAATGGAAAATAAAAGAAAAAGACATCAACATATTAGAAGTCATCTAGGTTTTCTCCTATGTTATCTCCTAAGTGTTTTATACTTTTGTATCTTACATTTAGATTTATAATCCATTTTGAGTTAATTTTTGTGAAGGATATAAAATGTATATCTAGGGCTTCCCTGGTGGCGCAGTGGTTGGGAGTCTGCCTGCAGGTGCAGGGGACGCGGGTTCGTGCCCCAGTCTGGGAGGATCCCACATGCCATGAAGCGGCTGGGCCCGTGAGCCATGACTGCTGAGCCTGCGCGTCTGGAGCCTGTGCTCCGTAGTGGGAGAGGCCACAACAGTGAGAGGCCCATGTACCACAAAAAAAAAAAAAAAAGAAAAAAAAATCTATATCTAGATTTCTCTTTTCATGTAGATGTCCAATTATTTCAGCACAATTTCTTGACGATACTATCTTTGTTCCATTGTATTGCCTTTGCCACTTTGTCAAAGATCAATTATCCATATTTATGGATATTTATTTCTGGGCTATTTTGTTCCATTAATTTATTTATCTGTTCTTTCACCAGTACCACACTGTCTTGATTATTTTGCCTTTATAGCAAGTCTTGAAGTTGTATAGCATCATTCCTCTGACTTTGTTCTTTTGCAACAATATTGTGTTGGCTACTCTGGTATGTCTTCTGCCTCTCCATATGAATGGCATAAAACTCTACATATAAACTTTAGAATCAGTTTGTTGATATCCATAATATAACTTGCTGGAATTTTGATAGGGGTTGCATTGAATCTATAGATCAAGGTGGAAAGAACTGACATCTTGACAGTATTGAGTGTTTTTATCCATGAACATGAAACATTTCTCATTTATTTAGTTCTTTGATTTTCTTTGTTAGAGTTTTGCAGTTTTCCCCAAACAAATCATGTACATGTTCTAGTAGATTTACCTAAGAAGTACCTAAGTATTTACCTAAGAAGTACCTAAGTATTTCATTTTTGGAGGATGCTATTGTAAATTGCATTGTGTTTTTAAATTCAAATTCCCCGGGGGACTTTGAAGATGGCGGAAGAGTAAGACGCGGAGATCGCCTTCCTCCCCACGGATACACCAGGAATACATCTACACGTGGAACAACTCCTACAGAACACCTACTGAAGGCTGGCAGAAGACCTCAGACCTCTCAAAAGGCAAGAAACTCCCCATGTACCTGGGTAGGGCAAAAGAAAAAAAGAAAAAACAGAGACAAAAGAATAAGGACAGCACCTGCACCAGTGGGAGGGAGCTGTGAAGGAGGAAAAGTTTCCACACACTAGGAAGCCCCTCCGCGGGCGGAGACTGCGGGAGGCGGAGGGGGGAGTTTCGGAACCTCGGAGGAGTGCACAGCGACGGGTGCGGAGGGCAAAGCGGGGAGATTCCCGCACAGAGGATCGGTGCCGACCGGCACGCACCAGCCCGAGAGGCTTGTCTGCTCACCCGCCGGGGCGGGCGGGGCTCCGAGCTGAGGCTCGGGTTTCGGTTTTGGACGGAGCGCACGGAGAGGACTGGGGTTGGCGGCTTAAACATAGCCTGAAGGGGTTAGTGCACCACGACTAGCCGGGAGGGAGTTCGGGGAAAAGCCTGCATCTGCCGAAGAGGCAAGAGACTTTTTCTTCCCTCTTTGTTTCCTGGTGCGCGAGGAGAGGGGTTTAAGAGCGCTGCTTAAAGGAACTCCAGAGACGGGCGCGAGCCGCGGCTAAAAGTGCGAACCCCAGAGACGGGCGCGAGCCGCGGCTAAAAGCGCGAACCCCGGAGACGGGCGCGAGCCGCGGCTAAAAGCGCGGACCCCAGAGACGGGCGGGAGATGCTAAGGCTGCTGCTGCCGCCACCAAGGGGCCTGTGTGCGAGCACAGGTCACTCTCCACACCCCTCTTCCGCGGAGCCTGTGCAGCCCTCCACTGCCAGGTTCCCGGGATCCAGAGACAACTTCCCTGGGAGAACGCACGGCGGGCCTCAGGCTGGTGCAACGTCACGCCGCCTCTGACGCCGCAGGCCCGCCCCGCACGCAGTGCCCCTCCTTCCCCCCCCCTACCCCCGGCCTGAGTGAGCCGGAGCCCCCGAATCAGCGGCTCCTTTAACCCCGTCCTGTCTGAGCAAAAAACAGACGCCCTCCAGCGACCTACACGCAGAGGCAGGGCCAAATCCAAAGCTGAGCTCCTGTGAGCTGTGAGAACAAAGAAGAGAAAGGGAAATCTCTCCCAGCAGCCTCAGAAGCAGCGGATTAGAGCTCCACAATCAACTTGATATACCCTGCATCTGTGGAATACCTGAATAGACAAGGAATGATCCCAAATTGAAGAGGTGGAATTTAGGAGCGAGATCTATGATCTTTTTCCCTTTTCCTCTTTTTGTGAATGTGGACGTGTATGCTTCTGTGTGAGATCTTGTCTGTATACTCTTGCTTCCACCATTTGTCCTAGGGCTCTATCCGTCCATGGTTTTTTAAAAAAATTTTTTTTTCTTAATAATTAATTTCTATTGTAATAACTCTATTATACTTTACCTTCGTTCTTTCTTTCTTTCTTTCCTTCCTTCCTTCCCTCCTTTAGACAACGAATCACCCCAAATTGAGAAGGTGGTCTCTGAGAGCAAGATTTATGATTTTTCCCCCTTTACCTCTTTTTGTGAAGGTGTATGTGTATGCTTCTGTGTAAGATTTTCTCTGTATAGCTTTGCTTCCAACATTTGTCCTAAGGTTCTATCCGTCCCTTTTTTTTTTTTTCCTAAATATTTTTTAATTCAATAACTATATTATACTTTATTTTATTTTTACTGTATCTTCTTTCTTTCTGTCTTTTTTCCTTCTTTCCCTCCTTCCTTCCTTCCTTCCTCCATCCCTCCCTCCCTCCTTTCTTTCCTTCTTTGCTTCTTTCTTCCTTCCTTCCTTTCCTCCTTTCCTTCTTTCTTTCCTCATACTTCTACTAATTCTCTCTACTTTTTCTCCCTTTTATTCTGAGCCGTGTGGATGAAAGGCTCTTGGTGCTCCAGCCAGGAGTCAGGGCTCTGCCTCTGAGGTAGGAGAGCCAACTTCAGGACACTGGTCCACAAGAGACCTCCCAGCTCCACATAATATTAAACAGCGGAAATCTCCCAGAGACCTCCATCTTAACACCAGCACCCAGCTTCACTCAACGACCAGCAAGCCACAGTGCTGGACAACCTATGCCAAACAACTAGCAAAACAGGAACACAACCCCACCCATTAGCAGAGAGCCTGCCTAAAATCATAATAAGGCCACAGACACCCCAGAACACACCACCAGACGTGAACCTGCCCACTAGAGAGACAAGATCCAGCCTCATCCACCACAACACAGGCACTAGTCCCCTCCACCAGGAAGCCTACACAACCCACTGAAACAACCTTAGCCACTGGAGACAGACATCAAAAACAACGGGAACTACGAATGTGCAGCCTGCAAAAAGGAGACCCCAAACACAGTAAGATAAGCAAAATGAGAAGACAGAAAAACACACAGCAGATGAAGGAGCAAGATAAAAATGCACCAGACCTAACAAATGAAGAGGAAAAAGGCAGTCTACCTGAAAAAGAATTCAGAATAATGATAGTAAGGATGATCCGAAATCTTGGAAGTAGAATGGACAAAATGCAAGAAACAGTTAACAAGGACCTAGAAGAAATAAAGATGAAACAAGCAACGATGAACAACGCAATAAATGAAATTAAAAGTACTCTAGATTGGATCAATTGCAGAATAACTGAGGCAGAAGAACGGATAAGTGACCTGGAAGATAAAATAGTGGAAATAACTACTGCAGAGCAGAATAAAGAAAAAAGAATGAAAAGAACTGAGGACAGTCTCAGAGACCTCTGGGACAACATTAAATGCACCAACATTCGAATTATAGGGATTCCAGAAGAAGAAGAGAAAAAGAAAGGGACTGAGAAAATATTTGAAGAGATTATAGTTGAAAACTTCCCTAATATGGGAAAGGAAATAGTTAATCAAGTCCAGGAAGCACAGAGAGTCCCATACAGGATAAATACAAGGAGAAATATGCCAAGACACATATTAATCAAACTGTCAAAAATTAAATACAAAGAAAGCATATTAAAAGCAGCAAGGGAAAAACAACAAATACCACACAAGGGAATCCCCATAAGGTTAACAGCTGATCTCTCAGCAGAAACCCTACAAGCCAGAAGGGAGTGGCAGGACATACTGAAAGTGATGAAGGAGAAAAACCTGCAACCAAGACTACTCTACCCAGCAAGGATCTCATTCAGATTTGATGGAGAAATTAAAACCTTTACAGACAAGCAAAAGCTGAGAGAGTTCAGCACCACCAAACCAGCTTTACAACAAATGCTAAAGGAATTTCTCTAGACAAGGAACACAAGAGAAGGAAAAGACCTATAATAACGAACCCAAAACAATATAGAAAATGGGAATAGGAACATACATATCGATAATTACCTTAAATGTAAATGGACTAAATGCTCCCACCAAAAGACACAGATTGGCTGAATGGATACAAAAACAAGACCCTTATATATGCTGTCTACAAGAGACCCACTTCAGACCTAGAGACACATACAGACTGAAAATAAGGGGATGGAAAAAGATATTCCATGCAAATGGAAACCAAAAGAAAGCTGGGGTAGCAATTCTCATATCAGACAAAATAGACTTTAAAATAAGGACTATTACAAGAGACAAAGAAGGACACTACATAATGATCAAGGGATCGATCCAAGAAGAAGATATAACAATTGTAAATATTTATGCACCCAACAAAGGAGCACCTCAATACATAAGGCCAATACTAACAGCCATAAAAGGGGAGATCGACAGTAACACATTCATAGTAGGGGACTTTAACACCCCACTTTCACCCATGGACAGATCATCCAAAATGAAAATAAATAAGGAAACACAAGCTTTAAATGATACATTAAACAAGATGGACTTAATTGATATTTATAGGACACTCCATCCAAAAACAACAGAATACACTTTCTTCTCCAGTGCTCATGGAACATTCTCCAGGATAGATCATATCTTGGGTCACAAATCAAGCCTTGGTAAATTTAAGAAAATTGAAATTGTATCAAGTATCTTTTCTGACCACAACGCCATGAGACTAGATATCAATTACAGGAAAAGATCTGTAAAAAATACAAACACATGGAGGCTAAACAATACACTACTTAATAATGAAGTGGTCACTGAAGAAGTCAAAGAGGAAATCAGAAAATACCTAGAAACAAATGACAATGGAGACACAACGACCCAAAACCTATGGGATGCAGCAAATGCAGTTCTAAGGGGGAAGTTTATAGCAATACAAGCCCACCTTAAGAAGCAGGAAACATCTCGAATAAACAACCTAACCTTGCACCTCAAGCAATTAGAGAAAGAAGAACAAAAAAACCCCAAAGCTAGCAGAAGGAAAGAAATCATAAAGACCAGATCAGAAATAAATGAAAAAGAAATGAAGGAAATGATAGCAAAGATCAATAAAACTAAAAGCTGGTTCTTTGAGAAGATAAACAAAATAGATAAACCACTAGCCAGACTCATCAAGAAAAAAAGGGAGAAGACTCAAATCAATAGAATTAGAAATGAAAAAGGAGAAGTAACAACTGACACTGCAGAAATAAAAAGAATCATGAGAGATTACTACAAGCAGCTCTATGCCAATAAAATGGACAATCTGGAAGAAATGGACAAATTCTTAGAAATGCACAACCTGCCAAGACTGAATCAGGGAGAAATAGAAAATATGAACAGACCAATCACAAGCACTGAAATTGAAACTGTGATTAAAAATCTTCCAACAAACAAAAGCCAAGGACCAGATGGCTTCACAGGTGAATTCTATCAAACATTTAGAGAAGAGCTAACACCTATCCTTCTCGAACTCTTCCAAAATATAGCAGAGGGAGGAACACTCCCAAATTCCTTCTATGAGGCCACCATCACCTTGATACCAAAACCAGACAAGGATGTCACAAAGAAAGAAAACTACAGGCCAATATCACTGATGAACATAGATGCAAAAATCCTCAACAAAATACTAGCAAACAGAATCCAACAGCACATTAAAAGGATCATACACCATGATCAAGTGGGGTTTATCCCAGGAATGCAAGGATTCTTCAATATACGCAAATCTATCAATGTGATAAACCATATTAACAAATTGAAGGAGAAAAACCATATGATCATCTCAATAGACGCAGAGAAAACTTTCGACAAAATTCAACACCCATTTATGATAAAAACCCTGCAGAAAGTAGGCATAGAGGGAACTTTCCTCAACATAATAAAGGCCATATATGACAAGCCCACAGCAAACATCATCCTCAAGGGTGAAAAACTGAAAGCATTTCCACTAAGATCAGGAACAAGACAAGGTTGCTCACTCTCACCACTCTTATTCAACATAGTTTTGGAAGTTTTAGCCACAGCAATCAGAGAAGAAAAGGAAATAAAAGGAATCCAAATCGGAAAAGAAGAAGTAAAGCTGTCACTGTTTGCAGATGACATGATACTATACATAGAGAATCCTAAAGATGCTACCAGAAAACTACTAGAGCTAATCAATGAATTTGGTAAAGTAGCAGGATACAAAATTAATGCACGGAAATCTCTGGCATTCCTATATACTAATGATGAAAAATCTGAAAGTGAAATCAAGAAAACACTCCCATTTACCATTGCAACAAAAAGAATAAAATATCTAGGAATAAACCTACCTAAGGAGACGAAAGACCTGTATGCAGAAAATTATAAGACACTGATGAAAGAAATTAAAGATGATACAAATAGATGGAGAGATATACCATGTTCTTGGATGGGAAGAATCAACATTGAGAAAATGACTATACTACCCAAAGCAATCTACAGATTCAATGCAATCCCTATCAAACTACCACTGGCATTTTTCACAGAACTAGAACAAAAAATTTCGCAATTTGTATGGAAACACAAAAGACCCCGAATAGCCAAAGCAATCTTGAGAACGAAAAAAGAAGCTGGAGGAATCAGGCTCCCTGACTTCAGACTATACTACAAAGCTACAGTAATCAAGACAGTATGGTACTGGCACAAAACAGAAAGATAGATCAATGGAACAGGATAGAAAGCCCAGAGATAAACCCACGCACATATGGACACCTTATCTTTGATAAAGGTGGCAGGAATGTACAGTGGAGAAAGGACAGCCTCTTCAACAAGTGGTGCTGGGAAAACTGGACAGGTACATGTAAAAGTATGAGATTACATCACTCCCTAACACCATACACAAAAATAAGCTCAAAATGGATTAAAGACCTAAATGTAAGGCCAGAAACTATCAAACTCTTAGAGGAAAACATAGGCAGAACACTCTATGACATAAATCACAGCAAGATCCTTTCTGACCCACCTCCTAGAGTAATAGAAATAAAAACAAAAATAAACAAATGGGACCTAATGAAACTTCAAAGCTTTTGCACAGCAAAGGAAACCATAATCAAGACCAAAAGACAACCCTCAGAATGGGAGAAAATATTTGCAAATGAAGCAACTGACAAAGGATTAATCTCCAAAATTTACAAGCAGCTCATGCAGCTCAATAACAAAAAAACAAACAACCCAATCCAAAAATGGGCAGAAGACCTAAATAGACATTTCTCCAAAGAAGATATACAGAATGCCAACAAACACATGAAAGAATCCTCAACATCATTAATCATTAGAGAAATGCAAATCAAAACTACAATGAGATATCATCTCACACCAGTCAGAATGGCCATCATCAAAAAATCTAGAAACAATAAATGCTGGAGAGGGTGTGGAGAAAAGGGAACACTCTTGCACTGCTGGTGGGAATGTGAATTGGTTCAGCCACTATGGAGAACAGTATGGAGGTTCCTTAAAAAACTACAAATAGAATTACCATATGACCCAGCAATCCCACTACTGGGCATATACCCTGAGAAAACCACAATTCAAAAAGAGTCATGTACCAAAATATTCATTGCAGCTCTATTTACAATAGCCCGGAGATGGAAACAACCTAAGCGCCCCTCATCGGATGAATGGATAAAGAAGATGTGGCACATATATACAATGGAATATTACTCAGCCTTAAAAAGAAACGAAATTGAGCTATTTGTAATGAGGTGGATGGGCCTAGACTCTGTCATACAGAGTGAAGTAAGTCAGAAAGAAAAAGACAAATACCGTATGCTAACACATATATATGGAATTTAAGGGGAAAAAAAATGTCATGAAGAACCTAGGGGTAAGACAGGAGTAAAGACGCAGACCTACTGGAGAACGAACTTGAGGATATGGGGAGAGGGAAGGGTGAGCTTTGACAGGGCGAGAGAGAGTCATGGACATATACACACTAACAAACGTAGTAAGGTAGATAGCTAGGGGGAAGCAGCCGCAAGGCACAGGGATATTAGCTCGGTGCTTTGTGACAGCCTGGAGGGGTGGGATAGGGAGAGTGGGAGGGAGGGAGACGCAAGAGGGAAGACATATGGGAACATATGTATATGTATAACTGATTCACTTTGTTATAAAGCAGAAACTAACACACCATTGTAAAGCAATTATACCCCAATAAAGATGTTTAAAAAAAAAAAACATAAAAAAATACATAAATAAATTCAAATTCCCCTTGTTCATTGTTAGCATATTGAAAAACAACTAGCTTTTGTATATCATTTTAGCATCTTATACCTTGCTATAATTGCTTATTAGTTTCAGGAATTTTTTTTTGTCAGTTCTTTTGGATATTCTACATAGATGATTATGTTATCTGAGAATAAAGACAGTTTTATGTCTTCTTTCCCAAGGTGTATAATTTCCTTTTATTTTATTATTGTATTTGCAAGAACATTTAATAAGATGTTTAAAAGGTGTGGTGAGAGGGGGCCTTCTTGCTTTGTTTCTGGTCTTAGTGAGAAAGTTTCAAGTTTCTCACCATTAAGAACAATGTTATCTGTGGATTTTTGCAGACATCTTTATCAAGTTGACAATGTTCTCTATTCCTAGTTTACTTAGAAGTTTTTTTTTTATCATGAATGGGTGTTAATTTTTTCAAATGCTCTTTCTGCACCTATTGATATAATCATGTGATGTTTTTACTTTGTTTACATGATGGATTACAGTAATTGATTTTTTGAATCTTGAACCAGCATCGATGCTCATGCGAGGTTTGGTCTATAGATTTCCTTTCTTGTAATGTCTGGTTT
Organism: Monodon monoceros; assembly: GCF_005190385.1. NCBI lineage: Eukaryota > Metazoa > Chordata > Mammalia > Artiodactyla > Monodontidae > Monodon > Monodon monoceros. Next base: position 50,615,688 of record NW_021703767.1, read on the forward strand.
TGTTGTTAGGGTAATGCTGACCATAGAATGAGGTCAAATTAGCAAACTATTTTCTTTGCTTCTATACTCTGAAAGAGATTTCAGAGAATTGGTATAATTTCTTCCTTAAATATTTGGTAGAATTCACACATCTGGACCTGGTGCTTTCTGTTTTTGAAGGTTAATTATTGAGTTAATTTCTATAATAGATATGGGCATATTCAGATTGCTTTTCTTCTTGTGTAAATTTTGGTAGATTATGTCTTTCAAGGAATTGTTCCATTTCACCTAGGTTAACAAACTTGTGGGTCTAGAGTTGATTCCTCTCTTTAATTTCTGATATTATTTTGTGTCCTCTTTTTTTTTTTTTTTTTTTTTTTTTTGCAGTACACGGGCCTCTCACTGTTGTGGCCTCTCCCGTTGCGGAGCACAGGTTCCGGACGTGCAGGCCCAGTGGCCATGGCTCATGGGCCCAGCTGCTCCACGGCATGTGGGATCCTCCCAGACCAGGGCACGAACCCATGTCCCCTGCATCGGCAGGTGGACTCTCAACCACTGCGCCACCAGAGAAGCCCCAAGTACATGTCTTTTAACTCCTTAGTTAGATTTATTCCTTTTGATGCATTTGTAAATGGGATTTTTTAAAATGTATTTTTCTAATAGTTCAGTGTTAGTGTATAGAAATGCAACAGATTTCTGTATATTAATTTTGTATCCTGAAACTTTACCAAATTCATTTATGAGTTCTAGTAGTTTTTGTGGTGTCTTTAGGATTTTCTATACAGTCTTTTATACAGTCTTTATATAGTCTTTTATAGTTTTTATATAGTCTTTCATACAGTCTTTTATTGAGCCTGTGTTCTGCACCAAGAATTCCACAAGTTTCTCAGTTTTTCGGGTTTTTTTCCTACCTCCTTAGGTGGGATGGGTGGCTAGAGTGGGCTGGATTTGGGTATTTCTCTTTCCTATGTCAGGCTCCAATCATCTCAGATGGTTAGGATCTGGTTAACCAGTTTTCTTTGAGGGCAGGCCTTGTTAAGAAGAACAAGTGCTCTGTTGTATTTCTAAACAGTACGTTTCACCTCCCCTTGCTGGAAGCTTAAAAAGGGAACTTGCCCTGTGGGAATCTGGTCAAACTTCTTAAGGCAAATCTCACAATAATGCAAGGGTCCTCCTATAGCTGGATTCTTCTAGCATTTTTAACTCTCACAGTTGTCCACATTGAGCTTCCAGCAGTTTGTCAGTTACAGTTCAGGTTCTCCTACCCCAGCACCTGTTCCCATGGTGGTTTCCACCTGTGAGTATGCTTTGGTATGTTACTTTCTGTACTTGCCTGTCAGTCTCTCCAATCTTGGGGGTGATGGTTTACCCTGTCTTTCCCTCTCTAATGGATACCAGAAGAGTTGTTGATTCTTCAGTCTTTTCAGCTTTTTATGTGTAGTTATGACAGAGTGGTAACTTCCAAGCTCCTTACATGCAGAATAGGAAACTGGAAGTCTACTGACAGTTTTTGCTTCATGTATTGCTTCATGTGTTTTAGTAGATGCTATGTTACCTAGAGATGCCATAATAAAGTATCACAAAATGAGTGGGTAAAACAACATAAAGGTATTGACTCAGTTATGGTGGCTTGAAATATGAAATCAGGTATTATCAGGGTCTGCTCCCCTGAATACTATAGGGGAAAATGCATCCTTGTTTCTTCCTCACTTCTGGTGCCAATCCTTGGCATTTCTTGGCTTTAGCTGCACTGAAAGCACTTTATCAGTCTTTGCCTTTGTTATTGCATGGTGTTCTCCCCTTGTGTCAGTGTCTCTGTGTCTTTTCTACTTTTCTTATAAGGAGGCCAGTCTTATTAGATTAAAGGCTCACTCTATTGTAATATGACCTCTTCTTAACTAATTACATTGGCAATGTTTCTATTTCCAAATAAGGTCACATTATGAGGACTGGAGGTTAAAGCTTTAAATATAATTTTGGGGGATACAATTCAATCCATAGCAAGTGTATGCTAGGAGAGGGAGATGGACAAGTTAGAAAATCAAAATGCATGATGTTGTTACTGAGATTTGTTTTTCCTGAATAAATGTCCTCCAGATTGCTAAAATTCTTTGATTAATTTCCAGAATTCTGAAAATGTTGATATTGACAATTTTGCCAATGTTCTCATTGCTTTTATGGAGAAGTTTTCAGTATGTGTTACTCTACATTTCCTATATATATTGTTCCCTAGTATTTTTTAAGTGTGTGATTTAGAATCCAGACTGCTTTGGTGTAAATCAGGCTCTGAAATACCTTATTATATGCCCTTGGGCAAGTTTGTTTTAAACTCAACGTATGAAATTTTCTCACCTGTAACATGTACCTAATAGGCATCATGGAGTTGTTATAAGGATTAAATGTAAGAATAATACAGGAAAAGCACATAAATAATGCATCACAAATAAAAATATGATTTATCTATTATTAGTCTATAAACATTGGTTAAGTATACACGACATATAGAATAAATATGTAATCTCTGATATTACTGTTTATTTTTGGTCTTTTGACACATTAGACCATCCTCTTAAACTTTTAGTATCTCTTCTGGAACCTGAATCTTCTACATAAACAGTTACTATGTCCGTCATCTATTTTCCTGACCACACATTTATTAAATGTGCCATCTAGTTTCTTATGTAAATCAATCAATACCCAAATTGAATATGTCAAGAATGAGTAGAACAGTACCTCATAAGAAACGTCCTTCCACATTGACATTATTCAACATTGAAATTTTAATATTTCATTCAAGAATAGATTATTTCCCCTCTCAAAATTTCTTTCTTAAAAGAAACAAAAAACAACAACAAAACGTACAGAAGGATTTGAAATGCTGTGGGAGAATAACTAATACTGTCTAACTTTTCTGTACCAGTAGCACTACCAAAAATGAAACTTAACTCAGGTTAAGAATTAAAACAAATTTTTAGTGATACCATGTTGTTTCCCTTTGTAAATGTACATATTGAAAATTAGATTAGTTTCATAAAATTTTAGTGTATAAGCCTTTAATCCTTTTTCTATGAGTTTAAAAAATACTCTTTAATCTTAATTAATTAACAGTCATGGCAATGAAAATATCAAACTTATTTAAAGTATGAAATCTTGAGACTCATAGAATATAAGTCACTTATGACTTATCAAAGTTCACATAACTGGCATAGGGAGCAGCGCCAAGGTGATACCTGAGGTTGTCTGATTCTGAAGGTCTAGGGAAGCTGCCAAGTTTGCAGGTGGAGGCAATTATCAGGCTGCCTGTTTTGTTCTACATTGTTCTCCCTGACTCACTTTTACATTGATATAATCAAACTATTTTCTTATTTAAAACCTTATAATGGGATCTGAGGACAAATTTGTTGAAACACTGAATTTAATGCTTGATGCACAGTTTGTATTTGAAATATGTTTGCTAAATGAAGAAATGGATGAATGAATGAGAGTATGGACTTCCACACCTTTGTCCACTGACTCTCACTCAAATCTATTTCCATTATTTCCTACATCCCCGATTCAGAATGCTTTAACTAAATTAGTTTGTTTTTGCTTAAACAAAATATTCCAAAGTTTCTATTACTCACTTTTTTTTCTCAGCTCACACAAAATGTTACTTTTGTGTTTGTCTTAGTAACAGCTAGACAGTGAGCACCTTAAAAACAGGTATTATAGGGAGATCAGCTTCATGCTTTGTGACCACCTAGAGGGGTGGGATAGGGAGGGTGGGAGGGAGGGAGACGAAAGAGGGAAGAGATATGGGAACATATGTATATGTATAACTTATTCACTTTGTTATAAAGCAGAAACTAACACACCATTGTAAAGCAATTATACTCCAATAAAGATATTAAAAAAAACAACAAAACAGGTATTATTATTATCAATCTTTGTATTATAGCGTTTGTAATATAAAAGATGCTCAGTAACTTTTTTCTTAGGTAATGAAAGTTAAATCATTTGTCTAAAGTACCAGCTCTATTTCACAAAATTAATATCTAGTGCATTTAGTTCCCATATGAATAAAAGTATAAAATGTGTTTTAGTCAGTTTGGGCTGCTATACAGAATACCATAGACTGGTAGCATAAAAAGAACAGAAATTTGTTTCTCACGGTTCTGAAGGCTTGGAGTCCAAGATCAGGGTGCCAGGATGGCTGAGTTCCAGTGAGTCCTCTTTCCAGTTGCAGGCTGCTGACTTATTGTAATCTCACATGGCTGGGAGCAGAGAGAGGAAGCTGGCTCTCCTGTGACTTTTTATAAGAGCATTAATCCCATGCTTAGGGCTCCACCCTTATGACCTCATCTGATCCTAATTTACTTCCAAAGGCCCCACCTCCTAATAACATCACATTCTTGGGTAAGGTTTCAACATACAAATTGGGGCATGGCAAATGGGGAGGGATACAAACATTCAGTCCAGAAGAAAACTATATATATGATATTATGATATATAGTATTTTATTATGTTATATGTATATGTGATACTAAAACATATAATATTTATGGTTTTACTTACATTTGTAGTAATTACAGTCTTCATCTGTACACAGTATTGTAATTAATGGTGAGACAATAAAGTTATTAAAATATCAAAATAATTTATATAAACATAATCTGAAAAGTACTAATATACTTAGTTTTTACTGAAAGTTTCCAAATTTAATTAAACATTTAAAACTTTTATTTAGTTGCTTATATTTGAGAGCACTTCATCAGTAACCACTTCAAATGCTTAAAGTGCAATGTTAATTAGCTATTCCTCACAGAATGCCTCAGTAAATGAGGCTTGCTCTTCCTCTTCTAAATTAAGACATGCAACCCTAAGTGGGTTAAGTTCACATGAAACCATAGCAGCTGGGTTTTTTTTTGTTTTTTTTAATGGAACGAGTCTCTTCTAAAATATTTTCTAATAACTTCTTTAAATACATTATTTTAAAGAGAAAACATTCATACAAATGGCTATCTGAGAGACAGGTGCAATGTCCAGTTTAACAGTCATGTGTTAAAAACCTAGTTCTCTACTATTTCATTCTCTTATGTCTGCCAATGTAATTTTACCCATTTTCACATTTTTCTACATGCATAAATAGTGCCTTACTAAATTAGACATGTAAACTTGAGGCTAAGTTCTTTCTTTGGGCCTCAGTTTATTTGTTGTATAAAGTTGTATCAATTTTAGAGAGTTGTTAATTTGACTTCATATAAGGTCCTTATCAGTATTTGACACATACTGGATATTTTCCAATGGGTGAGTTCTTTCCCCTACATCTCTTTAGCAATTCTCTATCTATCCATAGTTACACTCCAGGGATGGATGCAACAGTGTACCAGTGGCTTGAATAAACCTAATAATGAAAAGTTAACTGGTATAATACAGGTTCTTTGGATAAAGGATTGCTCTTCAAACCACATTTATGCCTGCAAAACATCAACTCATGATCAACTTCATGTGTTTCTCCTTCTGTCAAATGCTTGTATGAATTGCTCTTCCTCAAGTAACTAAATCCAACCCCAATTCTCTGTGTCTCCTCAGCAGATAATAATTACTATGTCTTTTACAAAAAATGATTCAGGTGCCATAATATAAACTCCAAGAACTTTCCATTCTTCAACTTCAGGTTTTCTATCATTCATCTTTATTTATGCATTGTTATGTTCTAAGCTATTGAGCCCATGTTTGTCTCTTCTCCCGATTAAAAAAAAAATTGCTTGCATTGTCAGTGTGAATATATAAAATATCCTCTGATGAGAAATAATGATTCTATTCCACCAGTCAAGAATATTAAAACAGGAAAAAGTAGGGGTTTTTTTCCAAAGAGTTTTAGTCTGTAACTGAAAGCAAAGTTTCAATGATTTTTATTTTTTGCTTAGATATTTTGCTCACAGTGATATACAGTGATGTTATAACTTGGCTGCTCCTTTTGTTCATGATTTTACCCAGGTAGGACAGATTTATGGCAGAGGTCTGAATTATAAATTAAAGTCTGCCATGGTTAATCTGATAAATGTTCCACAGGGTTGGCACAATCATGTGCTTATAAGAGAAGCAATATTCTCCACTGTGTATGTGTTTGTTCTGTGGAAACCATGACTATGTTCAAAGTCTTAATTGAAAATATATCTAAAATTTAATCATGTGTAAAAGTTGTTTTAAAAACATATATTTAGAAAGTACAGTTGAGTTAAATTATAATTCTTTCCATAGGGTGCAAAGCATAGAAAACAAATGCAAATTGGCTAGCAAAAATTGAGGTATGACTAGACTCAAAAATGAAAGGAACTAATAAGTCTGCCTGCCAGTAGTGTTGCAATTCTGACTAGCAGATGATCATTTGGCACCTTAGAACATGGGAATGATTGACTCTACCTGACCAACATTTCATAAATCCTAAACTGGTGCAGGTAGAGGTGGGTAATTACTGCAGCCACCCCAGGGGGAAAAAAGGAGCAGGTGTTAGGCTACCAGCACAGCTCGAGTTTCAACTCATTTCAAATATAAATGTAGCTAGTGGTAGAAGCTAAGAAATTTGGGTCAGTTGAGATTTTTGCCATCACAATTTGGGGGATTATAATTGAATTTTTGCCTCTCTGACCTGATTCTTTCTAATGAATTTCCCATACTGGTAACTTTAAATTTTAACTTTTCCCTAAGCTCTTTGTGTTCTTCTGGAGTCACTGAGTATAGGACTCACATACTGTTTCAGTAACTGACAAATTTGTCTTTTGAAAGATTTACTGCATGAGCTTCCTTGACAGAGAGCTGATCACAGAGAAGATACATCTGTCTGTTTCACGGAGTTATTCATGCTCTGTTATTGCTATAGAAGATCTGGAGGAGGAAAGGTAGAGTGAGTGAGTGACTGCAAAGGAAAGTGGGGTTTTTTTAGTGAGTAAGTTAAAATGATGGGAAAGAACCAGGAAGGAAAAAAATGGTCTTTTATTATTTTTTTTTCTGTTTAAAAATAACTTAGAAGGAAAAATTTAATAGTCAAATACTCAATGCAATTAATCCTGATTTATTACTCAGAATGACCTATTGTGTTACTGGATCTCATTAGCCTTCTCCTCTTATTCATAATTATTGATATGTGTGTGCACATTGTGCATTCCTGTAAAAATGTCTCAGTTTCCAAGCACATTTCTTGCTGACTGAGGCTTGTCTTCTTAAAGGTCAAATTTCGGCATTGAAGTGTGTTTAATTGTTAAATTTCCTTTTGAGTGATTCTTTCTTAACATCTTTATTGGAGTATAATTGCTTTACAGTGTTCTGTTAGTTTCAGCTGTGTAACAAAGTCAATCAGCTATATGCATACGTGTATCCTCATATCCCCTCCCTCTTGCGTCTCCCTCCCACCCTCCCTAGGTGGTCACAAAGCTCCAAGCTGATCTCCCTGTGATATGCGGCTGCTTCCCATTAGCTATATAATTTAAATTTGGTACTGTGTATATGTCAATGCTACTCTCTCACTTCATCCCAGCTTACACTTCCCCCTCCCCATGTCCTCAAGTCCATTCTCTACATCTGCGTCTTTATTCCTGTCCTGCCCCTAGGTTCATCAGAACCATTTCTTTTTAAATTCCATATATATGTGTTAGCATGTGTTAGTATTTGTTTTTCTCTTTCTGACTTACTTCACTCTGTATGACACACTCTAGGTCCATCCACCTCACTACAAAATAACTCAATTCCGTTTCCTTTTATGGCTGAGTAAAATTCCATTGTATATAAGTGCCACATCTTTTTTATCCATTCATCTATTGATGGACACTTAGATTCCTTCCATGTCCTGGCTATTGTAAATAGTGCTGGAATGGACATTGTGGTATAGGACTCTTTTTGAAGTATGGTTTTCTCAGGGTATATGCCCAGTACTGGGATTGCTGGGCCATATGGTCACTATATTTTTACTTTTCTAAGGAACTTCCATACAGTTCTCCATAGTGGCTGTATCAATTTAGATTCACACCAACAGTGCAAGAGGGTTCCCTTTTCTCCACACCCTCTCCAGCATTTATTTTTTGTAGATTTTTTGATGATGGCCATTCTGGCTGGTGTGAAGTGATACCTCATTGTAGTTTTGATTTGCATTTCTCTAATGATTAGTGATATAGAGCATGCTTTCATGTGTTTATTGGCAATCTGTATATCTTCTTTGGAGAAATACAGGTGTTCTGACCATTGTTGGACTGGGTTGTTTGTTTTTTGGTATTGAGCTGCATGAGCTACTTGTATATTTTGGAGATTAATCCTTTGTCAGTTGCTTGGTTTGCAAATATTTTCTCCTATTCTGAGTGTTGTCTTTTCATCTTGTTTATGGTTTCCTTTGCTGTGCAAAAGCTTTTATGATTCATTAGGTCTCATTTGCTTATTTTTGTTTTTATTTCCATTTCTCTAGGAGGTGGGTCAAAAAGAATCTTGCTGTGATTTATGTCAAAGAGTGTTCTTCCTATGTTTTCCTCTAAATGTTTTATAGTGTCTGGCTTTACATTTAGATCTTTAATCCATTTTGAGTTTATTTTTTTTATGGTGTTAGAGAGTGTTCTAATTTCATTCTTTTACATGTAGCTGTCCAGTTTTCCCAGCACCACTTATTGAAGAGGCTGTCTTTTCTCCATTGTATACTCTTGCCTCCTTTATCAAAGATAAGGTGACCATATGTGCATAGGTTTATCTCTGGGCTCTCTATCCTGTTCCACTGATCTATATTTCTGTTTTTGTGCCAGTACCATACTCTCTTGATTACTGTAGCTTTGTAGTATAATCTGAAGTCAGAGAGCCTGATTCCTCCAGCTCCATTTTTCTTTCTCAAGATTGCTTTGGCTATTCAGAGTATTTTGTGTCTCCATACAAATTGTGAAATTTTTTGTTCTAGTTCCATGAAAAATGCCATTGGCAGTTTGATAGGGATTGCATTGAATCTGTAGATTGCTTTGGGTAGTATAGTCATTTTCTCAATGTTGATTCTTTCAATCCAGGAACATGGTATATCTCTCCATCTGTTTGTATTATTTTTAATGTCTTTCATCAGTGTCTTACAGTTTTCTGCATACAGTTTTTTTGTCTTCTTAGGTAGGTTTACACTAGGTATTTTACAGGATCTTTAGGATTCTCTATGTATAGTATCATGTCATCTGCAAACAGTGACAGTTTTACTTCTTATTTTCTGATTTGGATTCCTTTTATTTCTTTTTCTTCTTTGATTACTGTGGTTAAAACTTCCAAAACTATGTTGAGTAATAGTTATGAGAGTGGGCAACCTTTTCTTGTTCCCGATCTTGGAGGAAAAGGTTTCAGTTTTTCACCATTGAGAACAATGTTGGCTGTGGGTTTGTCATATAAGGCTTTTATTATGTTGAGGTAAGTTCCCTCTATTCCTACTTTCTGGACGTTTTTATCATAAATAGGTGTTGAATTTTGTCAAGAGTTTTTTCTGCATCTACTGAGATTGTCATATAGTTTTTATCCCCCTGTTTGTTAATATGGTGTATCCCATTTATTGATTTGCATATATTGAAGAAACATTGCATTCTTGGGATAAACTCCACTTGATCATGGTGTATGATTCTTTTAATGTGCTGTTGGATTTTGTTTGCTTGTATTTTGTTGAGGAGCTTTGCATGTATGTTCATCAGTGATATTGGCCTGTAGTTTTCCTTTTTTGTGACATCTTTGTCTGGTTTTGGTATCAGGGTGATGGTGGCCTCATAGAATGAGTTTGTGAGTGTTCCTCTCTCTGCTGTATTTTGGAAGAATTTGAAAAGGATAGGTGTTAGCTCTTCTCTAAATGTTTGATAGAATTTGCCTGTGAAGCTATCTGGTCCTGGGCTTTTGTTTGTTGGAAGATTTTTAATCACATTTTCAATTTCAGTGCTTGTAATTGGTCTGTTTATATTTTCTAATTCTTCCTGGTTCTGTCTTAGAAGGTTTTACTTTTGTAAGAATTTGTCCGTTTCTTCCAGGTTGTCCATTTTATTGGCATATAGTTGATTGTAGTCATCTCTCATTATCCTTTGTATTTCTGCAGTGTCAGTTGTTTCTTCTGCTTTTTCATTGCTAATTCTGTTGATTTGAGTCTTCTCCCTTTTTTTCTTGATGAGTCTGGTTAATGGTTTATCAATTTTGTTTATCTTATCAAAGAACCAGCTTTTAGTTTTATTGATCTTTGTTATTGTTTCCCTCATTTCTTTTTCATTTATTTCTGATCTGATATTTATGATTTCTTTCCTTCTGCTAACTTTGGATATTTTTTGTTCTTCTTTCTCTAATTGCTTTAGGTGTAAGGTTATGTTGTTTATTTTAGCTTATTCTTGTTTCTTGAGGTAGGATTTTATGGCTATAAACTTCCTTCTTACAACTTCTTTTGCTACATCTCATAGGTTTTGGGTTGTAGTGTTCTCACTGTCATTTGTTTCTAGGTGTTTTCTGATTTCCTCTTTGATTTCTTTAGTGATCTCTTTGTTATTTAGTAGCATATCATTTAGCCTCCATATGTTTGCATTTTACAGTTTTTTTCATATAATTGATATCTTGTCTCATAGCATTGTTGTTGGAAAAGATACTTGATATGATTCCAATTTTCTTAAATTTACCAAGGCTTGATTTGTGACCCAAGATATGATCTATCCAGGAGAATGCTCCATGAGCACTTGAGAAGAAAGTGTATTCTGTTGTTTTGGAATGGAGTGTCCTATAAATATCAATTAATTCCAACTTGTTTAATGTGTCATTTAAATCTTGTGTTTCCTATTTATTTTCATTTTGGATGATCTGTCCATTGGAGTGGGGTGTTAAAGTCCCCCACTCTGATTGTGTTACTGTTGATTTCCTCTTTTAGGCTGTTAACCTTTGCCTTATGTATTGAGGTGCTCCTAATTTGGGTGCATAAATATTTCAATTGTTATATTTTCTTCTTGCATTGATCCCTTGATCATTATGTAATGCCCTTCTTTGTCTCCTGTGATAGTCTTTATTTTAAAATCTATTTTGTCTTGTATGAGAATTGCTACTACAGCTTTCTTTTGATTTCCATTTTCATGGAATATCTTTTTCCATCCCCTCACTTTCTGTCTGTATTGTCCCTAGGTCTGAAGTGGGTCTCTTGTAGACAGCATATATATGGGTTTGTTTTTGTATCCATTCAGCCAGTTTATGTCTTTTGTTGGAGCATTTAATCCATTTACATTTAAGGTAATTATCTATATGTACGTTCTATTACCATTTTCTTAATTGTTTTGGGTGTTATTGTAGGTATTTTCCTTCTTTTGTGTTTCCTGCCTAGAGAAGTTTCTTTAGCATTTGTTGTAAAGCTGGTTTCATGGTGCTGAACTCTCTTAGCTTTTGCTTGTCTGTAAAGGTTTTAATTTCTCCATTGAGTCTGAATGAGATCCTTGCTGGGTAGAGTAATCTTGGTTGTAGCTTTTTCCCTTTCATCACTTTAAATATGGCCTGCCCACCCTTCTGGCTTGCAGAGTTTCTGCTGAATATTCCAGTCTTAACCTTATGGGGATTCCCATGTATGTTATTTGTTGCTTTTCCCTTACTTCTTTTAATATTTTTTCTTTGTAATTAATTTTTGATAGTTTGATTAACATGTGTCTCATCATGTTTCTCTTTGGGTTTATCCTTTAGGGGACTCTCTGCACTTCCTGGACTTGATTGACTATTTCCTTTCTCATGTTAGGGAAGTTTTCAACTATAATCTCTTCAAATATTTTCTCAGACCCTTGTTTTTGTCTTCTTCTTCTAGGACCTCTATAATCGAACGTTGGTGCATTTAATGTTGTCCCAGTGGTCTCTGTGTCTGTCCTCAATTCTTTTCATTCTTTTTTCTTTATTCTTCCCTGGCAGTTATTTCCATCATTTTATTTTCCAGCTCACTTATCCATTCTTCTGCCTCAGTCATTCTGGTATTGATTCTTTCTAGAGTATTTTTAATTTCATTTACTGTGTTACTCATCACTGTTTGTTTGCACTTTAGTTCTTCTAGATCCTTTTTAAATGTTTCTTGTATTTTATCCATTCTGTTTCCAAGATTTTGGATCATATTTACTCTCATTTCTCTGAATTCTTTTTAGGTAGGTTCCCTATTTCCTCTTCATTTTTAGTCTTGTAGGTTTCTACCTTGCTCCTTCATCTGTTACATATTCTTTTGTTGTTTCAGTTTTTGTTTTTTGATGGGTGGGGCTGTAATTTTGTCTTCCTCATTGTTTGGCCTGAGCCATCCAGCACTGAAATTTGCAGGCATTTGGATAGAGCCAGGTCTTGGTGCCGATATTAGGACCTCTGGGAGGCCTCACTCCAATTAATATTCCCTGGGGTCTGAGGTTCTCTGTTAGTCCAGTGGTTTGGGCTCAGAGCTCCCACCACAGTAGCTTGAGCCAACCTCCAGCCTGGGAATAAAGATCCCGCAAGCTGCATGGTGTGGCGGAAAAAAAAAAAAGAAAGAAAGAAAGAAAGAAAAAACGTGCAGTACAATATCAAAGAATAAAAATCAAAATAAAATTAGAAAGTTAAAGAAAAATAAAAAATATATCAGGAAAAATAAAAATATAATTTAAACAACTGCAAGAAGGTAAAATAAAACCACAACAGAAAAAAGGAAAAAAAAGAAAGTGGGGGGTGCAGGGAACCAACCAAAAGGAGAGAACAATAACAAAGTGTAAAGAATAAAATAAAATTAGAAAAATAAAAGATTTATAAGGAAAAATAAAAATATAAGTGAATCAACAACAATAAATCAACAAGGTAAAACTGAACCCCAATCTAAAAGAGGAAAAAAGAACCAAAAGAAAAAAGAAAAAGCCTTGGCTGTGGGGGTGGAGTTTATTGGTGGTGGAACTTAAGCAGGGGTGGGGTTTAGGGTGAGGCAGGACCTATGCGGGTGGGGGGGTGACATTTGAGTGTGGGGCAGGGCCTCTGCTTACGACCTGCACAGAAGGGGAGTGGCAGCACAATGCAAGGAGGGCCTCTGGAGTGTGGAGGTCTGGAGTTTGGAGGTAAGGCCTTGAGTGAGGGTGTGTGGGTGGGGTTTAGTCCCAGCACATTGGAGGGGGTCTCAGAGGGTGTCTCTGAGTGTAGAGGTAAGGGCCTGGGTGGGGGTATAGGGATGTGGCTTGGGATCTGTGCAGCAGGAGGGAGCCTCCAAGGGCAGAGGATTAGGCCCGGGAGCCCAACAGGCTCTGGGATGCCTAAGCGGACAGGGAAAAGGCTGGAAGCATTCCCTTCTGTTCCTTTGCACCCCTCTCCCACAGACTCCCCCAGGGTCTCTCCCATCCTCGCTGGACCCTTAACCTTGGGTGGGTCCCACTGGGTGTAGGAACTCTTCCCCACCCCCAGCCTCCCCTCAGGGGTGCTGGTCCTGGAGGTCCGGCCTTTACTTTTGTTCCCTGTTTACTCCCTCCCACTGCTTCAGGATGCACACCGCTTCCCCCCAAGCGGTGTGCATCCTGGGGGCCCAAGTGGGCAGAGGAAACCTGGCCACACTCCATTTTGATCCTCTGCCCTCCCAGTGGTCCCCCAATTTCCTCCTTTGGGTGTGGGATCCCTTCTTCTCCCCCAATCGCCCCTCAGGGGTGCCAATTCCCTCCTGCCTCCACTTATCCTCCCCCTTCACTCCCCCCATGCCCCATATCCTACCTGGTAGCTGGTGCTTCCTCCCGTCCCCTTGGGTGTCCGTGATCCGACACCAGTGCCTGGTAGGTGCCCTAATTGTGAGGAGACGCAAATTCCACCTCCTCCTAGTCTGCCTGCCATCTTGATTCTGCCCCCCCATTTCATGTTTTAAAATTGATGCTTTATCTTCCAACTCCCAGAGGTCTAATCTGTTATATTACTTAGATGACTGCCTGGCATTAATTTATGTATGAAAATTACTCTGTTTGAGTTGTATAAATTTTCCCTTAGCATTATTTTACGTATCTATCAGGTTCTATTATGATTAAGGCTAACATAGTCCCTTTTTTTAAATGTAGCATATATTAGACAGAACTTAAATAGCCTAATTCATTTTTCATACATAATTTATAACTTCCAAATTCTAATTTATTACTTTCAATTTCTGTGATCTTTTATGGAACACAATTGCCAATCAAGAGGAGATTCCAAGAATAGAAAAATAATGAAACTTAAAGAAGTCCCTGGAAGTTTTAATACATGAAATTTCCTAATTTTATATATAATTATCAATATATTGACATGTGCATTTTCTGGGAATGTATTTAAAATTTAACAGGGAGTGTTTTCAGAAATTTTGTTATTGCACCTATTGCACCACAAGTATTTGTGTTATGTAAACTTTAATTTCAGTCTTGCCTCCTTCACTTATAAGTGTGTAATCTTGAGAACTTGAATCAGTTCTCTGAGGGTCCATTTATTCCTCCATAAAATGATGATAATACTTAGTTTAGAGTGTGAGATGCTGTGTACAAATACCTAGCAATATACTGTGTAAATGGTGGTTGCTTAATAAATTACCTTTTTGTTATTTGACTGTTTCAAATTTTCTCTACTATTATTTAAACCCTGTTTATATATTTTATTCTCAATGGATCTGGAAAAATTACCTTATCATTCCCCACAATAACCCATTCATGTCCATTGATCAAACTCAAGCTCACCTTGTGACTCCTGTTCAGCCGCGACTGTTTCTTTACTTTTAATTTTTGTCATTAGTCTCTTTTCAATATAGCCTGCAGGACATTGCACACAAATTCAGGTGTACTTGTGGAATTTGGAGGAGGATACTTACTAAATCTGTGACTTCGGGCTGTATGTATAAACTCCTGTGCTTCTGTGATCTCACATGTGAATGGAGATAACAAATACCTACCTTTTAAGTGAGGTAAAAATTAAATAAGTTAATAATATGTGAAAGCTCATAACACAAAGCCTCCCAAGTGGGGTACATTCTCAAACAGTACCTTTCTTCTTGCAGGTCGGCTTTGGGGCCTACTGCAGCTATCACACAAAACTGCCATTAAGAAGTCCCTATTCTGATGCTTCTCTGATTCCTATGATCTATCTGTTCAGGGTCTTTCTGATTTACAAGTTCTTTTTTTTTTTTTTTTCCTGCAGTATATTATTCTGTTTTTAACTGGTTTGAGTCATTGGCCTCCCTCCACAGTTATGATTTCTACTCTCCTCCTAATGATGCTATTTTTGACAGTTTTGGTTAAACTACTTCTTTTGTCCAGTCCAGAATTACCTATACTCAATATAGTCTAACCACTCACAAAAGTATTCAAGTATGGACAGACCAGTAGTGATGAGCACTTAGAACACATTTTTTCTTTCTTAAATTCAATTCCTACATTTCTGAAGTTGTAGTACTCATCTAGATGAGACACTTTCAAATGGGGAAACCAGAATTCATTTATAAAATTTTGATGGGAATAATAATTAGTTTAGAAATTGCCACATCAGGAATGGTGGTAAGAATTCAAAATTGCTTTTTATGTTAAAAAAATTTAAAGGAGATATAAAGACTCTTTTCAGGTATTTGATAGGCTACCATATGGGAACAGCTACGTTTCTCTTTCTCTAATAACAGAAAATGGGTTTAAGTTATATGAATGAAAATGAAAGGATTTCAGGTGAAAAAAAAAGCACAACATGAAAAAAATTGAAATGTGGTAAGGAACTCCTTGTTACTAAAGATATAAAGCAGAAGATGAAGAATACTTCTTCCCAATTCTACCACCTGGGGGTAAAATGTGGAGAATAGAGAGGGAGAATTAACATCAAGAGCAGATTATTAGGATAATAAGGTGTATTCAATGCCAACATTCTCCAATCCTAGTTGACCTTTTAGAGATAGGGCACAAAGAAAGAGACTTTTTCTAAGAAAATAGCATATGGGCTCCATTTATGATGTGGAGAGTCTTAATTAATCAAAATGTAATTAATAAACAGCAGTTATGTATTAACTGAATGGTAGACTATGTAGAGAATAGCTATGGAATTCAGGATGTGACTCCTAATAAAATATAGGCAATAATTGCAACTACTTTTTAGACTGGGATAATAAAGTACCTGGGATTTTCTACCAGGTGAGTTCTGATACTTAGCTATAAATAATTACAGAAAATATGCCTTGTAACAAAACATACACATTTTGTAAAACATTTTATATTAGTAATATTACTAACATATAATTGTCAAAATACACATCTAAACAATTGTACATAAATCACTTAGTCAATGATGGATATCTTTTGTGAAATATTTTTTACAAAAAATATTCCTACCAAAGATATATAAAAATCATAGGCATTATTATTTTATAAGCTAGAAAATGGATATCTCTTGGAAACTGAAGTAGCACAGCATCATAACTTAAAACATTATGGTTTGGGAAAGGCCAGAATTTGGAAGTAGACCTAGAAAATTTTCCAATGCCACTGTAGCTGAGAAAGCTTTGGCTGACAGGAAAAGCCTGGAGGAGACTGGGTGGGGAGGGGAATTTTGAGTTATTCGGATTAGCTCAGGGTCTGGTGATTTCACTTATACAATAACACTGTTCAGAAAAATGTCAACCACCTCACTTGTATTTTAAAGGGTTAGGGGTGTCCTATCCTGGGTTGCTGAAAAAGAGATTGTCCATGCAAAATAGTTTCAGTAGGGTACAGGCAATCATCAGCTCTGTTAGTGACAAATGGGTTCTCTCCAGGTTGTTATTGATGGGGGATTCTGGTAAGAGAGAGTAACACATTAAATCCATCCAGCTACCTACCTACTTACCTACGTACCTATTGTCTATCTCTGTAATCTATCATCTACCTCTGCAGATAGCTGTCTATATAGCATAGTGTTCTCTTGGGTAGAAAAAAAAAATATCTGTGCTTACCTCCCAAGAAATTCTGTGGTACTGGCATGTGCCATAGGGAAAATGCACCTCTTACATCTCTGACTGTGGGAAGACTGATTGACTACCCCAACAATTGTGCCCTAAAATCCATCATTGTGTTCATGTTGAGGACACACTTCCCACAGGCTGCTGTCAAGCAGTAACTGAAGATGGCAGGGATGCTAAGATGGACACATTCCTGAGAAATGAGAGATAGCCCTGATAACGGGCTTTGACTGTGGAAGGCTCCATCAGCCCTACTGAATATTCATAGTTCTAAGCTGCAGTCTAAGAAGCTTTATCCATCCCTCTCTCCTTCATAAGAGTCAGACCTGTATTACAAACAGATGGCTCCTGGCTCTACTGCCAGTTTTTTTCTGAGATGCTTTCACTTAATAAATCTTTTGGTTCTTTCTCTTATCTTGGGATCTATTTCTTGGAGGACTGGACTAACAAAAGCAATGGATGATTGCTTCCCCTCTGGTGGAAGATGAGAGATGGTTGTCAGATAAAGGTGAGTAGATGACTGCTTTCAATTTCAGAAGGCAGGTGTTTGCTGCCAATGCAGGGGACATGGCTTCGAGCCTTGGTCCGGAAAGATCCCATATGCCATGGAGCAGCTGAGCCCATGAGCCACAACTACTGAGCCTGCGTGCCATAAGTACTGAAGAAGCCCGTGTGCCTAGAGCCCATGCTCCACAACAAGAGAAGCCACCGCAATAAGCCTGTGCACCACAACGAAGAGTAGCCCCACTCACCTCAACTAGAGAAAGCCCGCACACAGCAACAAAGACCCAACACAGCCAAAAATAAATAAATAAATAAATTTTAAAAAATGTGCAGAAGGCAGGCGTTTGAACCTTCAGAAGATGTTGTCAGAAGAGCCTTTACAATGATTGTGGATAACACCACCATACTTAATGCATACCTGTCTGGGAGAGCAGAGAAGCTTTGATATTCCTTAGTTTAAACTTCTTTAATTGTGTCATGGAGATGTATGCTTGCAGCTAACCTATATATATATATATATATATATATATATATATATACACCATATCACAGTGTGTGTTTCTAGAAATATGAATAGGGAGAATACTAACACAGTTTTTATATAGGATACAATGCAATTTTCCAAATATTTATCTTATTTTAAATATCTGAGATTAAGCATATATTTTTGAAGCTAAGTGCTAGTTATTGTATAAATTGTTCAGGAGTGGAGAAAGATTATAAAGAAGACATTGTTACCCCCAGGTAGGCCATTATCATTGTTAGCGCTGTGAATAGTAAAGGTAGGTTTCCATTTGCCATAGATGTTTCTTTTCTCCATAAATAAATTCTCCTACAAAGCCTTGATTTTATGCAGATGCAAATGCTAAAGTGGGGCAGGAAAAAGCAGTCATTCATCAAACACATAGATTTTGGAGTTTAATTACTTTTAAAATGTTTTCCATAATTATTATTCTGTTCCAGAGGTCTAGTTTACCCTCTATTTAGCCTAGAGATTTTTGCTACATTTATAGTAAATTGTAAAATTCTTGGATTAATTTAGAGCTTGAAGAGTTTGTGAATTCATTTATTAGACATATTTTTCTCATGACTTCATTTTAAAATGAGCAGTTAAAAATTTAATGGCAAGAATTTAAAATTTTGAATTGACCTGATTTGGGGGGAAATTTTTTTTGTTATCAGAGATGCATAAAGGCAACAAGCTGAATTTCTTAGCTTGACAACTCAATGTCTATTTCTTGTCATACTTTTCATGAAGAATGTGGTAATCTGTTAATTGCAAATCTTTAGATTTAGTATAAAGAAGCTCATGTAAGAAAAGGCACATTAAAATAGGATGAGGATAATAATAAATGTTCTAGATGCAGTCTGAATTTCCCTGCCAGTTACATAAAAAATGACATTATAATAAAAATCAAAGAAATAAACTCAAAGACTTATTCCTTGCCACCTAGACATTCCTGTGGTATTAGTGTCCTCCAGTTTGTGCATCCTGCTGGTTCTACTATATTCTCCCAAACGTTTAACCTGGAAGTAAAGAAAGACATATCAAAAATTTTGTTTGACATTTCTAAAGGGAATAAGCAAAATTCTTAAACGCTTTCTTAACACCTGCTTTGTGTAATTGGCACTACTGTTGCTTACTAGAAGCATTGGTGGCATTTGCCTTGGTGGAGGTACTGTATCAAGCTCTGTCATTCAACTTAAAGAATTCTTCAAGATTTAGTAAAGCAAATAGCAAAGGGAATATACAAGGTGAATGCTCTCAAACATGAATCTTAAGTGAGATTATAGTAGAAGAGCCTAGGAAATTATCTCACCAAATATAGGAAAGGAAAAGAAAAATGACAGCAGGAAAAGCAAAATAACTAAACAGTGAACAAAGAGAGGATTAATGTAACAGGAGAGAAAAGTCAGAGAAGTAACTAGTTTTCTAAGATGATTCAGTAAACTGAATCATCTTAAAAATGGGAAATTCCCATTATTAAAATATCAATATAACTTAAGTTTTCATTTAGTAATTAATTTGCTACCATGCAGGAAGATATGGGCTTACCCAATAAAAAATAAAAGGCAAAATCAAATTTTGGCCTTTTGTGTAACAGTCAGACATGACTAAATTAAAAAATAATATAAAACAATATGAAATAGCAGAATAAAAAGAAAATATATACTCTTAACAAGTTTCCCTACCTAAATATATAAATATTTTAAATTTCTTTATACCTGTGTGGAAACAATCTCAGAATTTATCTATTTTGTCAAAGCTAACACCTGGAAATATTGTTATTGGCTTTCATTTTTCTTTTTTTTCAATTATTTTATTGTGATGAAGAGGGCATTTTACCTGCTATATTGGACAGTTCAAAGCCTTCCTAGAATCTTATTTGTTACCAAGCATAAAAGGTCATCATGAATGTCATTTGCTGCTATTAAGCACAGCAACATGCACCATTGAAGAGAATAATCTTATGTTTAATTAAAGTAGGAGGTTCTCCGAAACTGTCAGCCAGCTGTCTGCTTCTGTGATGTTAAAATAAAACTGAATTAGAAGAATCGTGGACAATGCTAGAAATATCTAAGTAGCATTCAATAATATAAAAGTGGGAGATATTCAAAGTTTAAGGTCAATTTTCAAGACTGTCTCTCTCACACACACACACACACACACACACACACACACACACACACACACAC